>NC_090440.1:282558853-283158853 GCF_031143425.1 Pleurodeles waltl
CTCTCAGCGACCTACCCCTACGAAATGTTAGTGCAGGATTATCACACACAAACTCCTGTAAATCCGGATTAGTTTGAAGGATGTGCCAACTTTTAGTAAGTGCTCATCTCAAATTAAATGTTTGATTGGAGTAGGTCGTAATAAACCTAATCTTCTCCTCAGACGTGTTGTGTCGATGTGTGCGATACAGAGCCTCTGATCTTACTACTCCCTCAACTTTCTTCACAGCCTGTCGAATAGTATTATCGCTATATCCTCTTTCGCTAAATCTTGTACACATGGTCCTGCATTCCTGCTGATACTTCTTATCAGTACTACAGATTTGTCTTGCTCTCAGGAGTTCACCATATGGTATGCTCCTAATCAAATTAGGAGGGTGAGCACTCTTAGCATTTAACAAACTGTTGCCTGCTGTTGCTTTCCTGTAAAGCTTTGTCTGTACCAAGTTGTTTTCAACATTCACTTCAACATCTAGGAACTGGATAGATGTACTGCTATGCTGCTCACTTAACTTAAGATTGTATTGGTTATTGTTTAAAGTTGTCACAAAGTTAAGTGCCGAATCCACATCACCTCTCCAGATGATGAAAATGTCATCTATATATCGGCACCATAACACCACATTGTCATCATAGTTGGCTGTAATAGAGGATACCTGTTCCTCCCACCAACCCATAAATAAATTTGCGTAGCTTGGAGCAAAGCATGTACCCATCGCAGTACCCTGAATCTGCTTGTATATTTGATCATCAAAAAGAAAAAAGTTGTTGGTAAGACAGTACCATATCATGTCACAGATCATTTCAGTATGCATGAGGTATGACAAAGATCTTGCTCTTAAATAATCCTCCCAGCCCAGACCATTCATCATCCTTATAAATTGTGTGGTGTCCTTCACATAGGACGGTAAACATTCCACAAAGGGTCTAAGAAAGAAATCAATGTATCGTGAAGTATTTTCAAGTAATGAACCGATCGCTGATACAATAGGTCTGCCAGGAGGATTTTGTTTGTCTTTATGCAGTTTAGGTAAGAGATCTAGTACTGGGATTTTTGGATGGTCACATTTTAAAAAGAGAAATTCATCCCATTCCAGTAGGCCCTTATCTCTCCAATCTACCAGTTTTCCATAATATTCAAGACTAGACATTTTCAACTCCGCCTGATTAGCATAAGTATAACAGTTATCATCACTCAACTGGCGTATTCCTTCCCCCAAATATTGCATTTTGCTAAGAACAACTACATTGTCCCCCTTGTCAGACTCCCGGATGACAATATCTGGGTCCTTCCTAAGGCTGTCCAGAGCCATTTTTAGTTTTTTAGAAAGATTATCATATTTGACATTCCTTAAGCTGTGTCTCATCTTCTTAAATTGGTTTATCATATCTTTTTCAAATATTTGAATGGCTTCATTCTGAACAGCAGGCAAAAAGATTGATTTCGGTCTAAAAGGGCTAGGACATGACAGCTCAGTATCTATACCCAAATTAAATAAATTTACAAATGGGTCATCATGCGCATCAATATCATCGTCTAATACAGATAGTGTGTGTAACAAGTCGACATCCGAAATACACAATTTACTAATATTGTCAGTTCTTTTCAGACCAGATTCAACTGTTACTTTATTTTTATACCATTTTTTCACTGTTAGTTTTCTTGTAAAGTGAAAAAGATCAATCCGGGTCTGTACATAGTCAAAATTATTGGTAGGACAGAATGATAGTGCAAGGGCTAGGAGACTTTCTTCCTCCTTAGTTAACATTCTGTTGGACAAGATAACTACAGTCAATGTAGGACTTTGCGTGCTCTCGTGGTCATTGCTGTTGTAATAGGAACTTCTTTTCTTTCTTTGTGCCTTCGCTGCACGGTTCCTCTTCCTCTGCCTCTCTGTCCTCGTCCCCTGCCCCTGGGTTGAAAATCCTTCCTCTGTTCGGTCCTTCCTTGATTTAAGAGGCGAAACTGTTTTAAAAAATTAGATCTACTGATACTAGTATCAACCTCCCGATTTTTCTCAGCTGTAATCTCTGGTGCATCCGAGAGATTCCCATCAGATACATCACTTTCCTCTGTTAGTCCCAAATCCATGCCAGAGCTACCAGCATCTCCTACAGGTGTCGGATCCTTATAATCTTCTGTGTACATATGATCGTATTTATGATGGAAGGTAAGAATCCTCCCTGATTGATAGTCTTTGAAGTCACGTATAAATTTCCTCTGTTTTTTCATGGTAATCTCTTCCTCAAATTTGGAGAGTTTTTTGTCCAAATTACCCTTCACTTCCTCAAAAGCATTTTGTGAAACCAGAGTAAGAATGGATTTGATGGTTATATCAATCTCCTCCATGATTTTATCCCGATCCTTCCGTGCATATTTAATCAGAATCCTCATCATGTTAAGAGAGCTAGTCTTAGAATTTTCAGCCCATTCCTCCAGTAATTCGTGGTCAGGATCTACATACGAGGGAATTGTATAGATACGTAAACCTCTTGGGACACGTTCAACCTCAATATACTGTATTGTTGGAGGGATTCAATTTCCCACCATTTTGAAAGTTCTTTCCTCATAAGTTTTTCCAATTTATCATACATAAGTTGTATTTGTAAGACTGAGCCTACACTGGATCCTCCTTGTAAACCATCCTTATCACGAATCTGCTGCTACATGTAACACAGATTTCTGTGTATACTGTCTACGATGTCCATGTGATAAGATATAAGTGGGCAGTACGATTCATAAAGCGAAA
Organism: Pleurodeles waltl; assembly: GCF_031143425.1. Lineage (NCBI taxonomy): Eukaryota > Metazoa > Chordata > Amphibia > Caudata > Salamandridae > Pleurodeles > Pleurodeles waltl. Next base: position 282,561,603 of record NC_090440.1, read on the forward strand.
AAGAGAATGCTAGAACATGTAAGAGCTGTCCGTAATTTTGATCGCAGCTACCCGGTGGCATGACACTTCCACGAAGTACATCAAGGTGATGAAAAACAACTTACATATTTGGTCTGTGATCAAATCATACTTAACTCACGAGGTGGGGACAGACAGAAATTGTTAAGGATTCTTGAATCAAAATATATTATTAAATTCATGACCCTGTCCCCCAATGGGTTAAATTTAAGTGAAGAGGTGAATACTCATCTTGGTAGCTAAATGATTTTTTACTGATTTTCTACTGACTTTGAGTTTCTTGTGAGCGTCTTTTGAGTAACTAGAGAATTTTTGTATATTAATGTGTTATATATATTTTCATATATTTTGTATTTTCTTTTGGGGGTTTGTGCATTTAATGTATTTAATTTTGGTACAAGACATAAAACACAATGTGAAACGTAAAGTATTTAACATAAGGGGACTTAGTTGACAAATGAGTAAGTGATCACTAGAGGTATTATGGCCTACATAACCGTTACAAGATGGCGTCTATTAGTTTACTCAGTTACATATCTATACCTTGGTTCGAAGTCCTTTCTTTATGTCTAAGTACCTGTATTTATCTTGGTCGTATGCAGTACCCCCCCCACCCGTGAACAAGGCTACGGCTGAAACGCGTTGGGAGGAGGACCATTTTGCCTTTTTTCAATATATTTTTGAAACTGTCAGTCGAGTGTCTTGATTTTCTGTCCTATTGGGTGAGAAAACTTGATTATATATATATATATATATATATATATATATATATATATATATATATATATTTGTGTGTTTTGGCCCCTGAGAATGGGGTCCCCAGGGCCCAAAAGCCCACCCTACGCTGCATCACCAAAGGATGTGCATGGCATGTGGTTGGTAGCCTGAGGCAGGGTTGACTACATGGCCGAAGGCCATATGCAGCATCGGCTTGGGTGCCTGCAGGGGTGTGTGGCTCAGGGCCTGGCTGCAAGCCTCGCCTTGCGGCCAACCCCACACTGCGCACAGCCTTGGTGCAGAGTGTGGTTGGCTGCCTGTGGGTTGGCCCTGCTTCCCACCCCCTACATGCAGTCAACTTCATGCTGCAACTTTGTCTGGAGGGACTGGCCTGTGGTCAGACCCTGTGGCCAAGCTCTCGCCAAGCACAGCTAATCTGCCATGCGTAGTATGAGGTTGACTGCCAGCCATCAGGCACTTTGGTCAAATCCCTGTTGTGCACAGCTGAAGACCCTGCGCAGCATGGGGTTCTCTGCCTGTGGGAGGGCTTTAAGTATGGTAACAAAACATTACTTTATGTTAAAAAAAAAAAAAAAAAAAAGCCCCTAGAAATTCAATGAAAAAACACAAAGGTTAAAGTAACATTATAGGTAGGTGAAATGGATATCACAGCATTCAACCCAGAAGGCCAACCGACCTCCAGAGCTTAAATCTATACTCTTAGCAGAGTGACAGAAGAATGGAACTCTTCTCAACAGGGACATTTTCAATATGTGTTCATAATCTGATTAGTCTGCTGAAACAATGTAGCTTAAAGTCATCTATTTCTCCTAGGTACAAAAAACCAGTTTCTAAGCATGAAGTCTCTGAGCTGAAGATAAGAAGGAAGGTCCCTACACAGTGGTCATGAACTTAAACATTTGAAAACTCCTTTACACATTTTCTTTTTGGTAGGAATGCTTCTCCAGATTCAACTTTAGTGCTGCATCCCTTCCAAACAACTAGGTAAGGTTTATAGGTATTATGTTAAGCTTTACAATGGTACTGGCTCAGACGTTTAAAAATAAGGCAAATTTAACTTTGGGAACGGAGGAGTTTTATTGAAAGAGTGTCTTCTGATACATTGGTGCAGTTCTGCCATGTGTGACCCATTTAAAAAAGGTTTCTGGTGCCTCCTCCCACCCCATGCATATCTTCAATAGCCATCATGGTGAACGATTCATAATTCCACGTTTTCCTCCTTCTAGTATGGTGGGAGCCTCCCTCTCTAGAAGACTTTCATCCATCTTCTGGGTTGATATGGTAGTGTCCCTTTGTGCAGTTGTAGTAGTCCGGAACAGAACAAGTTTAGGTTTCATTTTGGTCTGCATCTGATAGGTGTTCAACTGAAGTCCTTCCTCCAATCTGCTGGATAGCAAACATAACAATTTAGTTCATTCATGTGAATTGTAGGACATAAAATACAATTTGTCTTTAGGTGTGTTCTAACAAATCAAGTTTATTATGCATCAGAGTTCAGCTTGTGGGATTTATTAGTTGCTGGAGTGGATAAAAAGTACCAAGAAGTCTTATGCACCTTATTTAAAAGTGGTAAATGATGGCATGTTCTTAAGCAGGCAACTACATAGCTCGTCGTATTGCATAGTATGGATGTGTGGGCCTTTCCTACCCACAAAGTTTAAGGAGGCTCTCTGACATGAGGGTTCTGTTGGACATGTACTGAACAAATTTGTTATGAAGGTTTGGCCTTTCACGACACGTTAGATGATTTAAAATTCTATTTTGCTATACTCAAAGGAAACCATTCAGAAGTCTTTGCAAATGGGCTGCTCTGTACTTTCTGAAAATCCCTGCAGTGAATCTGGCGGCACTGTGCTTAGCTTTTTGGTGTAATATCAAACAGCATTCTGAGAGAGTGGAGTATAGTTATTTTGCAAAGTCAAGATCGTCATTAATCAAGGTGCCAACGACTGGCATGGAGCTCTATGGGAGGTGGGAGGGAGAGGAACAGGAGCTTCTTCCAGCCTGTTACAGTTAGCACAAAGTTTCCTTTGCTTTGATGGCTCTTGATTGACATAGGTCCAAACTTGGCTGAAGCGTGGTGTAATTACGTGGGTGAGTTGCCATATGCCCATGGTATCACAGGAGCACTTTCCTATTGAGGTTTCTCAGCCCAACTACTCTTTCAATGTAGATTTAGATAGCACTGTGTAGACTCATAAATACATGTTTTGATTGTTGAGTATGTTTATGAAAGCAGCATGTGGAATTGCTTAATGGTTTGGAAGAAATTTCATGGACTACTCAAATAATTGGGCTGCTTTTGATCCATAGTTTCTTTGTTGTGAAGATGGATTTTTATTTTTACAATGTGTGGCTGGGTTTTTATGTGATGCTGTGAAGTGAATCTACTGTTTCATTTCTTTCGTGACAAGACTTGGAGGACCCAGTTACCATGTGGATGAACTGAATCCCAGTTTCACTACTACTCCCATAAAAGAATAAAAGTGGGCTCCATTTTATCAATTGTTACCAATACTGTGTCTTCTGACTTTATATTCAGCCAGCTGAAAATCTGAAGGATCCTGGATGAAGGAAAATTGGGAGAAAATAGCATATAAAAAGTTAGAAAAAGCCAGCGATGTACAATTAACCTTGGTGGTGCTGTTGCTGGAGAAAGCTGCAAATGAATAATATTAGTAAAATAGCTGAATATCCACAGCTCTCGCTACCTGCTCTGTGTACAACCTGCAGTTTTTAATCTCGCTGTAACCGACAAAGCCTTCAATTTTTCAATCTTTTATATGAGTACCACTCTGTTAGATAATAGTAATGTATAATTGGGGGAGGGGTTTTTCTCAACATGCAAGTTAAGGTCTGTCAAAGATTTGTGACAAGTTTTACTTTCTGAAGGAAAGACTGTGAATTCATAAAGAGCAAAGACTACTATATTTCTACAAAGGTAGAAGTAAACCAATGTAAGTGTAGAGTTACAAAAGGTACACAGGAGAAAGATTTCTCAATTTTCCACACTGAAAGACATTTCTCCGATACCCCAGCATTAGTTTTTTGTATCCTCACCCATGAGTAGTGAACAGCCCTCCTCCAGCCTCCATGCCTGTATCTTCCTCCTTCAGCCAGATACTTTCCCCTCATCTGCTAGTAGAACCTCAGTAGTAAAACCTTTTTTAGCCTATGGTGGGGCCCTCCTCAATGTCAATCTCTCCCATGGCCATGTCCATGACAGGATATCTCTGACTAACAAACATAATGCATGCTTGTCTCAGTCTTCATTCCTACTGCAGTTCCAACTGCCTGTTTTTCAATGCTCACCCTTGCTTTACTATCAGTTATTTTTTCTTTTCAATTTTCTTCTTCACATTTTCCCATTACACATTTCTGCTTTACTACATTTTTAATTCCTATGGCCCTACTCTTTTCTCTATTCTTTATATTTGTTCTCTCCTCTTTTGCTTTCTTCCCTCTTCCCATTACCTCTACCCCTTCTCTTCTTTCAGTAACTTCATTGGTATTTTAGCGCAGTTTGTACAAATGCAGTGGGAACAATGAAAGCCAAAGTCCAATATGGAGATCATATGTGACTATCTTAAATTGTCTTTGTGATGCCCGATATTTGAGGAATTAATAATGCCACTTGTTTTACCCATCCATGTTCAAGGCATTCCCTGAATTGCAAGTGGTTTGGTTCTGCCTTTATGCATGGCTCTATAGTCAGTCAATAATTGTAAAGGCCATGGACTCTGCATTCCCAAGGATTTATAGAGTGGGTTAAATTTCTAAAGAGTATATTTCATCTGATGTGTATATATTGTGTGCAGTTTCCTGAAAGCGGGATCACAATTTTTGAAGAGATCTTTGCCAACTGCCCCAGCGGTCTCAGTAGATTTACAGTAGTACATCATGTACGTCAATGGAGTGTCCTTAATAGAGTAGGCATTAATGAGGGCCAGACATTTGGGGGGAAAGTTGGGTTAGGAAGCGTCAATGTATTAGGTGGTTCACAGTACTTACTAGAATACTGATAGGTAGTATATGAGGTGTGTTGAATTTGTGTCACTTGACTGAATATTTGTAGAGAGGAATTCAGATTTAGGTCAATTCAATGGAGTCACTGCCACAGGAAAAATGTTGATATGGAGTTTACCACTACTTTGGTGAAGCCAGGCGGAATGGGGAAAGAAGTTCTGGAATAGAAGCTTTTAGTGATTGCGAGTGGTTAACTGTGACAAAGATGTGGTTTATTTTGTGAGTATGCAGCACTTTGACCCATGGATGTCGAATAAGGTCTCTTTAAACAATGATTCGGTTTGGCTTCGGCCTCAATTATGATTGTTTTACTGCTACTCTTTAAGTTAATAATTGTAGGTGTTCAGATAGAACCCATGTAAAGGGCCGTGTTCAGCCTGTCCTTTTCATGAATTTCCAAGCTCTTAAGTATCATCAGATCTGTCTGGAACATTTTGTGAAAGAATAATTAAATGTTATTGCTTTAACTATCTTCAGCCTTGTAGTCACAACTCTAAGAGTCTTGAGGTTGTTGGGTAAATGATAAGACAAGCTCACCAGGAGACCCACTTAAGATGGCGTTATGTAGAGAATTTCCAAGGATGTTCCAGTAGTGTTGACAGGGGTTAAGCCAGAGGGAGCTTTGGGTATCAGCAGGAGTTTGGCATAGTGGCTCTGGGCCCTTAGAGCATAACTATGCTAGGAGATAGAAAGAGGAGATTAAAGTGACACTTAAGTGTGACTCAATTATCAAATCCTGATGGCTGCTTTGTTCATATGTAATACTGTGTAATGGCTTTAAATTTATATACATATATAATAGTAATCTCTGACACCCCAATATTAGTGCACATGCACACATGGATGTAAAAATGCATGCACACAAACATTAACTTGTACATAAGCAACCATACATGTATTAGTCAACATAACATTTGAGGGACTTTGGGTGAAGATGTAGCTATATTGGGTTGGACACTCTGCCTTTGGCATGGTAAGAACTGTCATTTTACCTCATCAACATATGCCAATAATTATGTTCAAACAGGTATAAGTTTCTTTTTGGTTACTAAAGTGTGTCAAAGGCATTTATAAGAAGGATGAGTAATCACAGTAGTGTTGAGTGAACTGAGGCGGCATGATGAATAAAAGGCAGCTAACGTAAAGACTGTGGATCCTTGGGTTGAGGGAAACAGTTTAGAAACTGGAGGGATAAGAGACGGAGATGGTGAGGGAAAACATCCTGCAGACATGAGCCATGGAGTGAGGGAAGGTGATCAATACAGCACAGGGTGGAGACTGTAGAGGTGAGAAATGATGAGCATCCAGAAGCTATATACTCAGGGAGGTTGTGGTAGACAGGACAAGGGACTGGGTAGCAGGACCCAGCCTCAAGGACTTGGCCTGCTGGAAAGCACATGGTCATGATCAATGTGGAGGAAGAGGCATGCCAGTCCACCCTCTGTCTGCTATTTCCATGATGGAAATTTCCCATTATTCAGTTTCAGCAATTTCTTCGGAAGCTGTGACTTCACGCAATATTAATAATAGGTCAACATAGGCAGGTTTAAGAAGGTTCAGTGAAAGGAGGGATTAACTTGATGACTATGATTCACACTTACAAAATGTCCTATCAGGGAGCCATCTCATTATTATGAAATTATATTTTATTTTCACCAGTGTGAGCTTCATACCTAGAAGTTCAACACTTACATAGGTGATGTTTAAAGGCACAACATCAACCATCATTATTCCGATAAGGATCTCTAAATTCAACTGACTCACTTTCCTTTGCATGCTCTCTAGTTATCTTTCAGTTCTTACTATAGTAAAGGCTAAATAATGTAAGTGGGCAAGTGTGTCAGGGGGTTATCTATTTTCTTATCCAGGATGGTGCAGTGATATCACTATACATTTCGAAAACAGACAAGGCCACTGAAGCCAGACCTCCCCATATAGAAATAATACTAATTACTAATGTTTACAAATTGCACTTTCTATCACTATTTCATCAATTCAAAATCAGGAGCTACTAATACCCAACACAATGGTACTCATTGTAACAGCTTTAGTCGGATGAAAGGCTATCTGCCAAACAAGAACTGTGGGTTACACACAGATCTTTGTTATGGGCTATATAGAATGTTCTACCTTTTCAGGGAGGTGAAGGTTCAATGTTGGTATGTCCCTGTCAGCAGCACCAGCACAGAGGCCAACCACCTAGCAATTGTATCATGGCATGACCCAAACAGTATCAGCTTAAATGTTTAAGTACCCATTTTATAGAATGCACCAGGCAAGCAGAAAAATACCTCCCCTAGAACATGCACCATAATTTACACCAGACAAGCAGCACCCTCTTCACTCACCTTCAGTACTAGCACCATTGAAGGTTGCCAGCAATTACACCTCACTTGATCCCCAAACCCCCAAAGGCTAGCAATGTGATATATTTCTTGCAGTAGCAGTTTACAGGCCCCACCCATTTAATTGTCATTGCATGTACCCAGCAGCACTGACTTACCTTTTTCTCAGTCCCACCACAAAGGCGTGTTCCCAGCAGAAGCTGTTTCTTGGTAGCAGTATACGTTTTGGCATGATCCTAGAGGCACCAGCTTAATTGCACCCAGTACCAGCAGCATGTAGTAGGCAAGAACCACCAGCTCCCAATTCCACCTTCCATGCCAGAATCATGATACGTTTCAGCAGCACCACACATTGATGGTGCCAGACCTTCTTCTCAATGGAGGAAAGTAATGTACTGAGGCATAAAGTAGGAGTCTCAGTAGTTAACACGTTATCAACAATAGAAGTAGGTTGGTAGAACCCACTGGTCTTACACTAATTTTCTCTGAAATGCCAATGTTTAACTTATTACAGCAGATTCACAATTGGTGACACAGTTCAAGCACTCATTTTGGAGAAAAGATGTCAATGGAAAATCCTTCCAGTTTGAACCAATTGAAAAACAGAAACAGATATGAAGAGTACAAATAACCAAACTAAACCTTGATGAATTTGCTTAAATTGAGAGATGCATTCAAGGTGGTTTATAGAACGGTTGATTAAATTAACAGATGAAAAATATATACCTTGACATTCAGCCTAAAAGAGGTACATTATATTTCAAATGTATAGCCTTGTTACTTCAAAAGGTCATTTATTGCAAGCCATATTGTGGTAAAGGTTATGTATCAACATCTATTTCATTATAAATAAAGTTATGTAAGAATATTAGTTCTGAACTGATTAGAAAAGTGGCAATCTGAGTGTCATCAGGGGCGTTGCATGAACGACCTTTGGGACAGCAGTTCCCGCTCCACCTCCATAGGGCAAACGTTCAGTTTATTTCCTATTGTGCCTGTGTATCTCTCTCTGCAGCAAACTAAAACACGGCCATATGGCGCAGATCAGCATTTTATGATCCCTTCATGTTCCACTGTAGTTTTCTATTATGAACAACCAAGAGGGAGTCAGCGGGGACTGGTTAAGAAGGCCCCAGTATGACTCCTCAACCCAGGAACATCATCACAGCTGCACCCCTATGCTCCCCCTGTCAAACTACTGAAGTTCTAAACTGTGAGCTTGGAGACACTGCTACATCCAGCCCAGTTTTGTTGAAATTATTTGTGGTTTTCCACGCTCTAGCAAAGAATCATTAAGGGGCTCCAGCATGCTGGGAATGCTCTAGTGGCAAGAGTGCCATAAATAAGAGCAACAGTAACAATGCCTACTTGTGTTTCTACTTGGTGCATACGTTTCATCCATGAACAGCAATCAAAACATAGTAATCCCAGGCTCTACTCTTAAGGTGGGAAAGTCAGAGGAAATGTGGGGTGTCATGACCCAGTAAAATATCTCTCTCCATTGACAGCACACACACTCTATGCTTAATCATCTCCAAGCCGCTTCAGTCCCAAAGAAGCAGCTACATCCCTATTTGTGGATGCTGGGCAGCTCAGAACATAAGGATAATATGCACACCTAAGGTACAAGCTTCCCCTTATGCACATTCTCTCTTTATAGAAAAATGGGCAACGCCTGCTTAGACCCATGGAGAGTAACAACAAAACAGAGAATCATGACTAAGGGTGAATAACCACTCCTCTGTTATTATGAGATCTCTGTGAATCCACACTCTTGCTTAGAACATACCAGGCCAGAGAAAAGAATGTAAAGCAAACATTTGTCACTGCAAAAACATGATCGCACTAGGCGATGCACTACATTTGATGTAAAGAAGATACATTTTAGAGAAAGGAAGGATTATTGAAAATCTCAATGCTCTCTGCATACCCAAGGATTGCAACATAATTTAGTCAAGAAAACAGAACGAGCAAGATATTACAAGGGTTTTGATTAATAGGTATATTCTAACACCTGATATGCAAACTACCAAAAAATATTACATACGTAATGTTTTCCACAAATTGACTCCAAAGCACAACGTGTGCAAACAATGTACACATTTTGGCCCTTAACATCAATTTCTCCTGTACCTTTTTTCTTTATACTATTTTGGCCAATGAAACTCAGCTACCCATAAGGCTTCCCTGGCCTGCTAACTTACTTGAATTGCAGTCTGTTTTCCATTAAAAACGTCTGCCAGACTCAATTCCACCTCTGCACTTTATGAAATCATGTACATTTATGACCTGTTCCTTACCCCCTCATTCTCTTTCAAAAAGGGCCACACTTTCAATTTTGATATGTTCATTACAAAACACTCAACCACTGGCCTGCAAAAGCTGCACCTCATTCTATTTAGCCTTGTTAATCACCTTCCTATTGTACTTAACCATCTAAACTACTCACAAACTACTGGTGCAAAGAAATGTAGTGAACTACATCCTGAGAACCTATTACTGCCCACCACACTTCATGCCTCACAGATGCTGACAAATTCAGATCCACACTATAATTTGCAGCATCCTGCTTTAAGCCTTACCTGACACACCCCAAATCCAATCTGATGCAAATAGAGCCATTTTAAAACGACTGTAGTTTGCTAAATCAGATCTTAAGCAATGAAGGACTTTGACTTTCAGAGATGGTTTCACAACGTATGAAAATGCTCTTGGCACTACCAAAAAGGTATGACATCTATCCAGAGGCCACTGTATTTGACCAAGTTGAGGAAACTCTTTGACACCCCCAATGTTCTGATGCCTGAATTCATCAATTTCTCTAGCTAGTCAATTAAATAGCTCTGCATTGCCAAAAATGAATTTTTTAACAAAGCAGAACTGAAAATCTAGATGAACATTATCTCTTACTTGGAAAAGCTACACTTATCTTAGTTTAGACATGTATTACACAAGACGCCACCTAATGTCTATAAGCACATCTCAGTAGAACAATTCAAACACAACTCACTGACTCTTCACCAATCCTAGTTTCCCAAGGGTACCTCATTGTTAAGTGAACTAAAAAAAAATCAGTAATTAAAAGCCTCAACTCCAATACCCCAACACCCTAACGGAATTAATCCTAACCTTGTGTTTTAGCTAACATTATCAGGACCCTATACCTTAGCCAACCATAGTGATAAAATATATAAGGACTTCTTCCCACCTCTCTGCTTTTTAAATACATCCAAATTTGTAGTGAGTGTTCCAGTATCCCACACGTAAAGCTACTCTGTACTTCTAACGTAATTTCAAAGTCACCACACACTGATTCAACCATTATATTTTCTTTTGGAGGAGTCCGAGTGAAGGCTCCAATGTCCTCCCTCCTTTAGTCAGATCCACCATTGAAATTCCTCTGGTATCTCCACGTCAGAGATCTTTCCTCAACAATTTCACTATGGTAGCTCAGGGAATAATGTGAAAATTTGCTGAGGACTCATATTTGTCCTGGCCAGGACAATAGCCTTTTGCCATCTGGAAAGGGTGCAGGAGTAAATACCTTTGTCTTAATGCTAAAGAGTTTTGTGCCCAATGTTCATCGACTTCATCAGTGTACAGAACTTTTCCCATATGTGTGCAGAGGTGTGTTTTAGCATGAAAACAGCACATCTCAACCACACCTTTAAACTTCGTCATCATAAGTATTAAGGCCTCGGTTCTGGAACACCATACATAATTGGCTTCCTACCTTGGCTCCTCCTTATATTTGCTGAGCTACATTTACATTTTATGTGACAGTTTAAGAGTAATAATTTTGTGAGAGGCAGCCAAAGTGTAGAGGGACTGTCTCACAAAGTGTTAGCACAGTACTAACACATAAGTGATATTTCACTGAACATCAGACACCTTTAGAGTCACGACTACCCGTTGCAAAGTATTTTCTGTGAATGGAAGATCAAATATTATTTTAAAAAGTAGCATCTAATCTTAATAAATTACTACACTTGGATTAATAACCGTGTTTAATTTAAAACTTGTCATTTGCGTGTGACCAATATGGGCTATAAAGGCATATTTTATAATTTGAAACCTTAGCCAGTGTTTTTACGCAGATATTTAATTCTGATCACTCTAAAGTTGCACTGCAACAGAGAGAACAGGTTACGATCCAAATAATTAAGACTTCTCAATATCGACTAAACAACATGCAGTTGGGATTTGCCATATTAAGCATTTAGCAGGATTTACATCTACCTGGATGGAAAATCACAGGATATTCCAATGTCTCTGGTTTCCACGTCAGTCTTTGCCTGTGTATCTTTTAAAAAGTCCATTTTGTCCTGCAATTCTTTATTCTGAAAAGCAAAGATCGTAGGGCATGGTTAATACAATCACATTCAATAAATTGACATACATTTTCAGCATGTGATTTATGACCTTGTCAGGGGTATGAAGCTCTATTAAAATGTGATAATACAATACAATATATTAGATGGATCTTTAGACAGTACCAGTTTCATAAAAAAAGACCTACACAATCACAAATGCTTTATATATGTGGGCCACACTCCCTTTAATGACTAGGCCTTCATTTTCCCTATTGGTTTCATAGGGCCAGAGATACAAAGCATTGTGAATCGGTAAGCAGTCACAAATTGCTTACCAAACACAATGTATGACAGTCATTTGCACTATTTTTTTGTGACAAGGAAGAGACAGGAAAGGATTTTTAGACTCCGAATAACTCTATTCCAACTGAGAATTTAAACATACGGGCTAAGTAACACTGTAATTTTGGAGCTCATAGCCGATTTAAAACCACAGCTTGAGAGTAATACTCTACCTAGTAATTGTATCCCCACCCATGTGGAGGTTTTATGTTCTTTGCACCTCTTAGTCAAAGATAGTTACCAAGGTGTAATAGTTGCAGCTGGTGGGGTGAAACAGAGTGCTCTACCTCAATCTTTTTCTGCATTCCTGGATTTTATGCGAGTGCGCATAACTGCTCACATTTACTTTCCTCGCACTGCACATGAAGTACTGAATGCATTTTTATAGGATTGCTAATTTTCCACACGATTGGTTGTTTTAGATGGTACCCATGTACCAATCTGCTCACCGTCTGCTACTGAATATCTATTCTGCAACCAGAAAAATACACATTCATTAAACATGCAAATGGTGTGTGATGCTAAAAATATGACTACGGATATTGTAGCATGTTTTCTAGCGAGCATCTATGACTCATTTATGTTTAAACACAGTGGCATCACACAAGGCTACAAAGAAGAAATTATGAAGATATTTATAGTGTAAAATGTCCTTAACTTTATACATTTGTACCACATAAATTTGCAGTATGATGTGCTAATATGTACATTGATGCTGTAGGTGATAGTGCTTACACCATACACCCATGGATAAGGGCTTCTTATCTGAACCCTTCTACATGGATTGAGCATTGTTACAATGTTGTAAGTAGAAGAACAAGATGCATCATAGCTTACATTTGGACTTATTAAAAAAAAGCTGATTCTGATGTTTCTATAATAGCCAGTCCCTCGGACTAACCCCCTGTAATCACCCAACCCCGCACCACTCACAACCTTGGGCTGTGTGTGGCAGGGGTAGCTTGCGGCCTACCCCACGACATTCACAAAGTGCTTCTTTGTTTGGTGGAGATGGCATCATATTCCTGTGTATCAAAAACGGTGGGAAACGTGCTGGGAGTTGTTTTTAGTAAGCTGTCCATCTTTCTGGGAAAATGGGAGGAGGGGTGGGAGACGCTGCATATCACTAATGTATATGGGGCACAGCCAAAAGAGAGGGGCTTCTAGGATGCTCTACATACTTGTAGATTTTAAAAGGGATAACACAATCTCTGGTCTCAGACGACAAGAAAGAACCCATTCGTCAAAATCACTACATGATGTATTGTGCTAAAAAAAGCAAAGATGCAAACACCCCCATCAAGAATTCCAGATACATTTTCACAGTGGCAATGCAGAGACAACACACTTGCTTTGCCTTCACCTTGCGCAATAAATAAGGATGATTAGTACTTTACAAAAGTGAAGCTTCAACTTGGGCACCTGCTTTGTTTTATATCTATAAGTGATTCCTGTTGAGGTTTACTTTTTGTGAAATGCGCATCATGCCAATATGAATGCTGCCCTGCTTATTTATCTCAGATTCTCTCAGGAAAGAGCGGGACGAGGGTGTGTGTGTGTGTGTGTGTGTGTGTGTGTGTGTGTGAGTTTGCATATTTATAAAACACAAATTCTCTGTGTCTTGCGTTTGCCACGTGAAGATAATGTAGCTCCTAAATTCCCACTAACAACACTGCTATGACTGTTTATACTGTCTGTGGCAGATATGCTGCTGACACTTGATTCATCCGCACTTTCAGCACCTACTACTTGAGTGCTATTTGCAATTTGTGAGGTTTGCAATGTTTGTACAGCATTTATAATTTGAATGAGGCCTTGAGCTACATCTCTGCTGTAGAGACACTTTTCAACTTGCAGACTATGCATGCATATATGATACCTTTGACTCATGTTATCCTGATTTAATCCAATACATAGGGGGTGATTCTGACCCCGGCGGTCAAGGACCGCCGGGGCCAGGGTCGGCGGGAGCACCGCCAACAGGCTGGCGGTGCCCCGCAGGGCATTCTGACCGCGGCGGTTTGGCCGCGGTCAGAACAGGAAAACCGGCGGTCTCTCGCCGGTTTTCCGCTGCCCTCATGAATCCTCCATGGCGGCGCAGCTTGCTGCGCCGCCATGGGGATTCAGACACCCCATACCGCCATCCTGTTCCTGGCGGTTCGCCCGCCAGGAACAGGATGGCGGTATGGGGTGTCGTGGGGCCCCTGGGGACCCCTGCAGTGCCCATGCCAATGGCATGGGCACTGCAGGGGCCCCCGTAAGAGGGCCCCACAAAGAATTTCAGTGTCTGCTTAGCAGACACTGAAATTTGCGACGGGTGCAACTGCACCCGTCGCACCTTCCCACTCCGCCGGCTCCATTCGGAGCCGGCTTCCTCGTGGGAAGGGGGTTTCCCGCTGGGCTGGTGGGCGGCCTTCTGGCGGTCGCCCGCCAGCCCAGCGGGAAACACAGAATAACCGCAGCGGTCTTCTGACCGCGGTGCGGTATTCTGGAGGGGGGAACTCTGGCGGGCGGCCTCCGCCGCCCGCCAGAGTTAGAATGACCCCCTTAGAGTCTTCATTGAATCTGACAAAGTATCAAGTTTTTCATTCATGGCTATCTGGTTTCAAAACCAATCATTCCAATGTTCTAATTGATACAATATCAACAACAATATAATGTAAGCAAGTCTATGTAAATGTTCAGACCAGATGTGTTCAGAATACACATCAGATAAATAGTATGAACACCTAATGGATGATTGAATAGATGATGGTTCTCAAATAGTGCACAGATACGCGGAGAGTGTCCAGACGCTTAACAGACTGGGTAAAGAATGACAACCATCTACTTAACGTACTGTAAACAAAATCGTTTTCAAAGCTTTTTGAAAATAAGATTCAGTCTATATATTCTGAAGCTTGAGTTGAATATGATTCCAAGCTTGCACAGCAATAGAGGCAAAGGAGGAACTGCCTCTCCCTGACCATTTAAATTGAGGCGCTACAATGAGAGCATCAGTGGAACAAACTTCTCTTGACAGGCGGTAAGGTTGAAGCCTCTCAGTAAGGTACCGGGGTCCTGTCTCATCAAAAACATGGTGGACCAATACGAGCGATTTAAACACAATTATGTTTATAACCAGCAGCAACTGTAGCTCCACCAAAAAGGTGGCATTAGAAGTCATAATTAGAATAAGAGTCATGCATCTGTGTTCTGAACCACTTGTGGGTGCTTAATGAGGTAGTCCAAGAGGCCAAGATAAAGCACAATGGCATAATCTAGTCTGGGCATGACTAAGGATTGAATTACCAATCTCTGGACTTCATGTGCTAGTAGATGTAAAAACATTTTTTAACGTGCTCATAATCGCAACACAAGATCTGACCATAGAAGATACCCAAGATGGGAATGAGAGTTGATGGTCAAATTGAAATCCCAGATTCCTAGCCACTGTGGCTGGAGAGAGGGGGCAGAGGTAGCTCACTTGGCTAACAGCAATCCCACCAGGGCTGGGCCAAACAATAGAACTTTCATTCTATTCAGGTTGCACTGCAAATTATTGGCACTCATCCAAATCATGACTGCACGCATACAAGTTGAGAAAGATTATATCATACGAAAGTAGCAGCAGAGTGTGATCCACATGGGAAATTGTCCTAATGCCAAAAGATTCCTCTAATGCAGCCAAAGGGGGCATATAGATATGGCAGAAAGCTGGATCTGTATATACTCAAAATGAGATATAGGATTCCAGGGGTTCCCCAAGAGGCTTGACAGAGGCAATAATAGAAAATACTAATGCTCTATTTGTGGTAGTGTGGTCGAGCAGTTAGGCTTATCAGAGGGAAGTGTTAAGCATTTGTTATACACACACAAGCATTAAATGAAAACACACACTCATTGAGTTAACTCCAGGCCAATAGGTTTTTATATAGAAAAATATTCTTCAGGTCATTTATTCTTAGAACCACAAGATTCATTTAGCAGCTTAGTACATCAAATGAAAGGTACTTTGCATAGTAATTCTTATGACTTTGATTAGAATCAATTTTGTACACAGTTTTCTTTAAAATGGTAAAAAGCTATTTTAAAAGTGGACACTGCAATTTTCAACAGTACCTGGGGGAGGTAAGTGAACTACAATTTCTGAGGTAAGTACCACAGTTACAGGTTCAGTCTCTGGGGCATAGGTAGCCCACCGTTGGGGGTTCAAGGTAACCACAAACACCCAGCACCAGCAACACAGGGCCGGTCGGGTGCAGAGGTCAAACAGGAGCCAAAATAACGTGGGTGCATGTGGAGACAGGGGGTACTCTGGTTGCAGTCTGCTTGCAGGTAAGTACCCACTTTGTCAGAGGGAGGACCAGGGAAGTTTGGAGGAGTACTGGAGGGGCCCCAAGTAGGCACAAAAAACACACTCTCAGCAGCATGGGGGAGGCCGGGTGCAGTGTGCAAACAGGGTGTCGGATTCTCAATATAACTCTATGGAAGGACCCGGGGATCACTTAGGCGCTGCAGGCAGGGCACGGGGGCCTCTCGGGCAAGCCACCGACTGGGCAAGGGTGAAGGCCTGCTGGTCATTGCTGCACCAGTGGTCGGTTTCTCACGGGCCTGGGGGCTGCATGTGCACTGCTTCTCCAGGCGTCGGATATCTTCATCCCGGGCAGTCGCGGTTAGGGGGGCCCTCGGGATTCCCTCTGCAGGCGTCATCGTGGGGGTGCAAAGAGGTCAGCCCAGGGTGGACACGTCATTGGAGTTGCCTGGGGGTCCTCTCTGGGTAGTTGGTTTCTCTGGACATGGGCCAGGGCGTCAGGTGCAGAGTAGTTGGACTCATGCTTCTGGAGTGAGTTGAGAGTCCCTTTAAAGTTGGTTGCTTGGTCTTTTCTTTGGACATGTTCACTGTCCATGGGAGTTTCTTGGTCCTCAGTGAGGCAGGCAGTCCCCTGGAGGCTTTTCAGGGGTTTTGGGCCTGCAAGTTGACTTGCTTCTTTTCTTGCAGCTTTCCGAAGTAGGAGACGGGCCGGTAGGGCTGGGGCTGAGTCAGTTTGTTAAATCACTAGGGGCCAGATGTAGGAAGCCTTTTGCACGTCGCAAACTGCAAAAAATGCAATTTGCAATGCGCAAAAGGCTTAACGCGATGCACAACCTCGAATTGCGGGTCGGTACCGACTCGCAATTTGAGGCTGCGACTCACAAATAGGAAGGGGTGTTCCCTTCCTATTTGCGACCGCATCGCCATGCTGAGTTGGTTTGTGACCGCGAATGCGGTCGCAAACCAACTCGCAGTTACCATCCACTTCAAGTGGATGGTAACACATTCGCAAAAGGGTAGGGGTCCCCATGGGACCCCTTCCCTTTTGTGAATGCCAAAAAAATTTTTTTTTTCAGAGCAGGCAGTGGTCCTATGGACCACTGCCTACTCTGAAAAAACCAAAACTAAATGGTTTCGGACGTTTTTCGTTTTGCAGCTCGTTTTCCTTTAAGGAAAACGGGCTGCAAAAATAAAAAAATAAAAACTGCTTTATTTAAAAGCAGTCACAGACATGATGGTCTGCTGTCTCCGGCAGGCCACCATCCCTGTGAGCGCTTTGACTCGCTATGGGGTCGCAAACTGCGACCCACCTCATTAATATTCATGAGGTGGGTCTTTGCGACCCCATAGCAAGTCGTAGAAGGTGTCTGAGACACCTTTCTGCATAATATTTTGCGAGTTGCAAATTGCGAGTTGCTGTGACTCGCAATTTGCAACTCGCAAAATATTTTTTTGCTACATCTGGCCCTAGATGAAGCTTTGGCACATACCGACCCCACAATAACCCAATTGTACGCTATTGTGCGACTTCAACTGCGTGCTGAAGATCCTAATGATCCCTTAGCTGTATCACCGATTGAGATTTTGGCTTCCTTCCCCTTGGCCATATTGGCACCGACCCACTTAGCAGTGCATCCAATAGATTAGATTTTTTCAATTGAGGGAATGGTTGGGGATACTCAAGCAGTTACATGGTAGGATCATTGTTTGATTCCTTTCTCCTGGCCTACCGGGATTGGATAAGCTCAGAAGCACAGCAATGTACCTGCCATTGGTAGGGCTTGGAATGAAATTAATACCTCAGAGTTAACTGATGTTCTTTGCATCATTATTCTTTGCCTAAATTAGTGGGGGATGTCAATAAAGACGTGTTAGCAGTTAACCATTGTCTGCAGACAGCAGTTAACCATTGTCTGCAGACAGCAGTTAACCATTGGCTGCAGACAGCAGTCGATTAGCTTGCCCCACTGAAAACTCACACCAAAGGCGAGCCCTTTACACGCTGTGGTTTTAATTTACATCTAAGTCTCTAGAAAATGGTACTACATGTACCCAGGGTCTGCAAATTAAATGCTACAAGTGGGCAGGTGCACTCCTAGTGTCACTGACTAAATCAGCCTTTCAAAACATGTCCCAAGCATACCACTGCAGGCTGTAGTGGAGTTGAAAACTATCATTTTGATATTTTTTCAGGTATAAACCTTCATTTTTAATACCTTTAAGTCACCCCCTAAAGGCTCATAGGGCAGGGTGCTTTGCATTTAAAAAGGAGGACATGTGTACATAAGTTTCACGTGACCTGGTAGTGAGCAATTCCTAAAGTCTTTAATCACTGCTGTACGGCCTACCTCTCCCATTGACCAACACTGGGTTACCTTACTACATTTAATAACTGCTAACTATGGATTGTGAGCAGAATATGTCTCTACCAGATATTTTGTTACCGAAGGTAAGAAACTTGTACATTTGATAGAGACTTCTAGTTGCAGATTCCTTACTTTAGAATAGATTCCCAAGCATTGCCATCCTCTGAGGTGGGCTGCGAACCAAGATCATACTAGAAAGTCCTGCAGGACCGCACAACCAAAGTAGCTGTCCCGACGAACCTGACTGTCCAGGCAGTAATGTTTAGCAAACGTGTGCAGGGATGCCCAAGTAGCTGCCTGGCAGATATCCAGGACAGGAACTCTGCGTGCTAACACAGTGGATGCAGCAGTCACTCCGGTGGAATGAGCGGGCAAGCCCTCAGGGGGTTGCTTCTTGGCCAAAGCATAGCACATCTTGATGCAAAGAAGTACTGTAGGAAGTTGGCTCTGTATATACTGTTTCAAAGTAAGAAATAGTGTGCACAGAGTCCAAGGGTTCCCCTTAGAGGTAAGATAGTGGTAAAGGTAGATAATTCTAATGCTCTATTTTGTGGTAGTGTGGCCGAGCAGTAGGCTTATCAGAGGGTAGTGTTAAGCTTTTGTTGTACACACACAGGCAATAAATGAGGAACACACACTCAAAGACTTACTCCAGGCCAATAGGTTTGAAATATATCTTTTCTTAGTTTATTTTAAGAACCACAGGTTCAAGATTTACAATGAATACTTTAAATGTAAGGTACTTCACTTAGATACTTTAGGATCTTTGAATGAAAACAATATCATATACAGTCTTTGAAAAAATGACAATAAGCTATTTTTAAAGTGGACACTGCAAAAATCAACAGTTCCTGGGGGAGGTAAGTAAAGGTTAGTTTTGAAGGTAAGTAAAACACTTACAAGTCTCAAGTTTGGGGCTTAGGCAGCCCACCATTGGGGGTTCAAGGCAACCCCAAAGTTACCACACCAGCAGCTCAGGGCCGGTCAGGTGCAGAGGTCAAAGAGGTGCCCAAAACACATAGGCACCTATGGGGAGCAGGGGTGCTCCGGTTCCAGTCTGCCAGCTGGTAAGTACTTGCGTCCTCGGGGGGCAGACCAGGGGGGTTTTGTAGAGCAACGGGGGGACACGAGAAGGCACACAAAGTACACCCTCAGCAACACTGGGCGGCCGGGTGCAGTGAGCAAAGCAGGCGTCGGGTTTTAGGTTGAAAACAATGGCGACCCGGGGGTCACTCTAGCGTTAAAGGCAGGCACGGGGGGGCTTCTCAGGACAGCCACCACCTGGGCTGGGCAGAGGGTTGCCTGGGGACGCTCTTGCAATGAAGTTCGGTTCCTTCAGGTCCTGGGGGCTGCGGGTGCAGTGCTGGTTCCAGGCGTCAGGTCCCTTGTTACAGTCAGTCGTTGTCAGGGGGAGCCTCTGGATTCTCTCTGCAGGCGTCCCTGTGAGGGCTCAGGGGGGTTGTCTCTGGTTACTCACAGGCTTTCAGTCACCGGGGACTCCTCCCGGAGGTGTTGGTTTTCTGCAGGTCGAGCCGGGGGCGGCGGGTGCAGAGTGTGAAGTCTCACACTTCCGGCGGGAAATGTGAAGTCTTTGGAAGTTGCTTCTTTGTTGCACAGAAGTTGCAGGTTTTGAACAGGGCCGCTGTTCATGGGAGTTTCTTGGTCCTTTAGTCCAGGGCAGTCCTCTGAGGCTTCAGAGGTCGCTGGTCCCTGTCAGATGCGTCGCTGGTTGCAGGTTTTCGAAGCTGGAGACAGGCAGGTAGGGCTGGGGCCAAAGCAGTTATCGTCTTCCTCCTTCTCTGCAGGTTTGTAGGTCAGCAGTCCTTCTCGTTTCTTCCGGTTGCAGGAATCTGATTTCCTGGGTTCTGAGGTGCCCCTAAATACTGAATTTAGGGGTGTGTTTTGGTCTGGGGGGGCATAAGCCCATGGCTACTGTCCTTGAGGGTGGCTACACCCTCTTTGTGCCTCCTCCCTGTGGGGAGGGGGGCACATCCCTATTCCTATTGGGGGAATCCTCCAAAATCAAGATGGAGGATTTCTAAAGGCAGGGGTCACCTCAGCTCAGGACACCTTAGGGACTGTCCTGACTGGTGGGTGATTCCTCCTTGTTTTTCTCATTATCTCCTCCAGCCTTGCCGCCAAAAGTGGGGACAGTGGCCGGAGGGGTTGGCATCTCCACTAGCTGGGATGCCCTGGGGCACTGTAACAAAAGGGGTGAGCCTTTGAGGCTCACCGCCAGGTGTTACAGTTCCTGCAAGGGGAGGTGAGAAGTACCTTCACCCAGTACAGGCATTGTTCCTGGCCACAGAGTGGCCAGCAACATGTCTGGTGTGTGGTAGGCTGGCAGGAACTGGTCAGCCTACAGTAGAAGTAGGGTATGTTTTCAGGGGGCATCTCTAAGATGCCCTCTGGGTGTATTTTACAATAAATTGCACACTGGCATCAGTGTGCATTTATTGTGCTGGGAAGTTTGATACCAAACTTCCCAGTTTTCAGTGTAGCCATTATGGAACTGTGGAGTTCGTGTTTGACAAACTCCCAGACCATATACTCTTATGGCTACCCTGCACTTACAATGTCTAAGGTTTTGCTTAGACACTGTAGGGGCATAGTGCTCATGCACATATGCCCTCACCTGTGGTATAGTGCACCCTGCCTTAGGGCTGTAAGGCCTGCTAGAGGGGTGACTTACCTAATCCTCAGGCAGTGTGAGGTTGGCATGGCACTCTGAGGGGGAGTGCCATATCGACTTAGTCATTTTCTCTCCACCAGCACACACAAGCTGTGAGGCATTGTGAATGTGCTGAGTGAGGGGTCCCTAGGGTGGCATAAGACATGCTGCAGCCCTTAGAGACCTTACCTGGCATCAGGGCCCTTGGTACCAGAGGTCCCAGCTACAAGGGACTTAGCTGAGTGCCAGGGTTGTGCCAATTGTGGAGACAAATGTACAGTTTAGGGAAAGAACACTGGTGCTGTGGCCTGGTTAGCAGGGTCCCAGCACACTTTCAAATCATAACTTAGCATCAGCAAAGGCAAAAAGTTAGGCGGGGTAACCATGCCAAGGAGGCATTTCCTTACAAGTACCCATCGAGAGATGGTACTTTTTTGCACTGTCTTCCCTTTCTTCGCACCCACATACCCGACAAAGAGTTGATCGTCCACCCAGAAATCTTTAGTACTTTTAAGATAGAACACCAATGCTCTTTTTGGGTACAGACGGTGGACCCTCTCATCCTCATGGTAAGGACGTGGGGGTGCATAAAAAGTAGGCAGGGTGATGGACTGGCCTTCATGAAAAGGTGTAACAACCTTGAGAAGGAAGCCTTAGTGTGCAACACCACTTTGTCAGGGTGCACAGGCAAGAATGGAGGTTTGGACAGAAGGGCCTGAGGCTCACTCACCCTGCGAGCAGAAGTGATGGCAACAAGAAAGACAGTCTTGAAATTGAGGAGCCGTAAGGGGCAATTGTGCATCGGCTCAAAGGGAGTACACATTAAATAAGTAAGGACAAGATTAAGGTCCCACTGAGGCATGATAAATGGAGTAGGAGGAAATAAATGGGTGACAGCTTTTAGGAATCTACTCACAATAGTAGATTTCAAGAGTGAGGGCTGATCAGGTAACCTAAGAAAGGCCGAAATGGCAGATAAATACCCTTTAAGTGTGCCCAAAGCAGAGCCCTGCTGGCCCAAAGAAAGAATGAACAAAACAACCTCAGATAGCGGGGCAGAGAGAGGATCAACAGATTTGTTGGTGCACTATGCCACTAGTTTATGCCAACGACAAGCGTATACCATTTTGGTGGAGGGATGCCTGGCTGCCAAGATAACATCAGAGAATTCAAGTGAAAGATCAAAAGTCGTCAACTGTCACCGCTCAATCTCCTGGCATGATGGCAGAGATTGGACAGGTTTGGCTGCTGCTGCAACAGACGATCCGCCCAAAGAGGTAGTCTGAGTGGAGGATCGAAGGCCATACTCAATAGCTCTGGATGCCATACTCTCCATGCCCAGTCCGGAGCCACAAGATGACTTGGGCCCGGTCATTCCTGATCTTCTTGAGAACTCTGGGCAGAAGTGGTATAGGCAAAAAGGAGGCAGGAGTACCCCTCGAGACGAAGAGAGTCTCAGAGCGAGCGCCACCTTGGAAACTCCAACGTGCAAAACAGCTGACATTGCGCGTTCTCTGCGGAGGCGAACAGATCTAATCAAGGCTCTTCCCACTGCTAAGAGAGACCTTGTGCCACCTCTGGATGGAGATGCAATTTGTGATCGGCTGTGCATCGAGGTCGGAGTTCGTCCGCTGTGGCGCTGTTAGAACCCGGCAGATGCTGAACCACCAGGGTAATGCCCTGATGTTCCAGCCATATCCAGACCCAGAAAAGTGCCAAATGATCCCCCAGAAGTTGGATGAGTGATGGCGTCATTGCCGGTGGGGCAGATGCGAAAGGGAGGGAATGGCCCTTTTGAACTATCTGAAACACCCACCTGTCCATAATGATGGATTCCCAGTGAGGCAGGTGATTGCAAATCCTGACACCAACTGGATCTGATTGAGGGGATGGACTAGGAGGGTTTGGGGGCTGCAGTGGGGGAAGGGGTGGACTGGGCACACCTCTGGCACCCTGTTCCACGCCCACGCGGGATTCTGCGTCCCCAGCCACGCAATGCACTGAAAAGCATGGGTGGCATGGTGACTGGGTGGGGGACGTGACAGGGAGCCCCTTTCCATGGCCATGAAAGGGGTGAAAAGCGGACTGCTGGGGGAGAGGGGGAGCGGAAAGACCAAGGGACCGAGCCATAGGCTGGGAATCCTTAAATCGCTCCAAAGCCGAGTCCGTCTTGTCTCCAAAGAGACGGGAGCCATCAAAGGGCATGTCCATGAGAGAATGTTGGACATCCCCCGAAAAACCCGAAGTACGCAACCAGGCATGGCATCGTAAGGCCACGGTCGTAGCAACCGCTCTGTCCAGAGAGTCGGTTGTGTCCAGTCCACATCGGATCGTGAACTTTGCCGCATCTTTCTAATCGTTGATAGCACGGGCCTCCTCCGGTATCTGTAGCAGAACTTGCGCAACCGTATCCCAAAGAGAGTGGGTATAGCGGCCCAAACAGCATGCGGTATTCACGGACCACAGCGCAAAACTGGAGGAAGAAAACATCTTCTCAAATTGTTCCAGCCTTTTTGATTACCTATCCGGGGGTGCCGAAGTGAATGTGCCTGAGGAAGTGGAAGCCTGGATGACAAGACTCTCAGGCGTGGGGTGTTGGGACAGGAATTTAGGGTTGTTTGTGGCGGGCTGATGGCAGGGTGCAATAGTCCTATTCACAGGAGCCCCTGTGTTGGGTTTGGGGCAAGTACCCAAAAGGACATCGGTAAGGGCTTCACTGAATAGCAAAAGGGGCTCAGATGTGGAAGCCCCTTGTTGAAGCACCTCCGTCAGGAGATTGGACCTGACCTCTACAGTAGGTAACTCAAGGACAAAGACCTCAACTGCCCTACTGACCACCATAGCTTAAGTCTCTCCCTCCACCGTAGCCGCGGTAGGAGGAGACAGCATGCCAGCCTCTGGAGAAGTGTCCAGTACACTGGGCTCACCCAATTCCTGTGCCCAGTCCAAAGATAGGTCATCCTGGTATTCATAAGGGTCCAGGGACCCCTCCAATCCTTCCCCGAATTCGTACCCATAGGGAAAAGGGTCCAAATCCGACCTGGGATGAGTAGGCCCCATCGAGACCAGAGGTGGCGTCGGCTGATGCTGCTCCAACTCCGAGTCATCGGGGATAAGGATTGGGTCGATGTCAATAGTGGGCACTACCGACATCGGGAGTGTCTACAATCAAACTGGGACCAGGGAAGGTCTCAGTGGTATGACTGGCGTCGGCGCGGATCCGCAAGCGGATCTGGAGGGGACCTCTGTGTCAGGAGCCAAAGCTGCTGGCGCAGAATCCGAAGGTCCCTCGACCGAACCCCTTGGGCCCAAAGGCGCCGTATTGGGGTCGGTCCACACAATAACGAGGCGCATGGTCTCACAGAACTCTAAGTTGGGTGGGGGTCGCTCTGGCTCCCGGGAATTCGGGGAAGCGCGGAGCGGACCCAGAAGCAGGCTTTGAGGATGGAGGCCTTGAGCATCGACACTCCTCCTGCATTGCATCAGCTGAACGACAGGGGGAAGTTGAAGGGTGATGGGACCGCTTCGACGACTTCTTCTTCTTATCCATGCCCGAGGAAGACGAATGGCGATGGCTCCGCAATCGGTCTCGAGACCCTCCTCTCAAGTGAGACCGGGACCTATGTGAAGCTGAGCGCCGGCCGCCATGAGCTTGAGAGAACGCTCCCTCAGGGCCTTTGGTGCATGGCCCAGCACTCGGAGCACCACTTTGGGTTGTAGTCGCATTCCAGGCACCACAAACAAACACGATGCTGATCAGTCACCGACATCATGTGGTGACAGTCCTCACACAGCTTGAAACTGGTCACCTGGGACATCCTCGAAGCACCAAAAAACTCACAGAAAACTTGACAAAAGGGTCGAAGTCCAGTTTCCAGCAAAAAGTGCTGTTGGGAGAACATGGCGGGCGGCAGTGCGGTCGCGCGCTGGACGCCTACCTGAGCTTCCCGGCGGAGGTTCTTTTTGTGCGCTCTCTTCTCCTTCTGGGCCCCTGCTAAGCGGCCCTGGTGAATGACCGTATGAGTGCAGGAAGCCGCTCATTGGCAGAAGAGGATTCCGGTGAGGCAAACTGGGTTTGTGCCGCCCTGGAGCTACGAAAGAGCCGTTGTGCAGCGTCACGCATTCCCCTTCGGGGGAACGTCGGTAGAGGCAGCACTGGTTGTGCTGTAGATACACAAGCAGGTGGTGTAGCTCAGGAGCTTCGAGCTTCACAGAAGCCAGCGCAAGGGGTAAGGAAGCCGGCTTTGGAGGCCATAACAGTTGCCCCGACTTCTCCAGTGGTAAGAAACCCCTTTTTTTACTATGGCCAGACCAACGGGAGGCTTTAAAAGGAGTAAAGTATTGTTATAGACAGAGAGAGTGGAGAGGGGGCAGAGACATTTTTGGATAAACGAAGAAACACTCAAAGAAAGGAAGAAGTCTGTAATGCCAAAAAGATCAAATCGAAACAGAGATCTAGCACGACTATCACTAAAGTTACTCCATCTTTACGGGCATATTTTAGGGCCCTTTCTACAGTGGTATCTAGTACTCCCAGGTTACAGATGGATCAAGATATAAGCGAGGGTTCTCTGTCTACACCAGGTTTGGAGGGCGAGAAGAGGGCATCTACACCTTCCCGGATACCAGAATTACCTCTTAAATTACCTCTCAATTTGCCTCCTACGGTCCAAGAGGAAAATAGGGGCAAGGGGAATGTTTTTGAGGCACATGAAATTCTGGACCACCTGGCGGGGTCAGAGTTTGTAGAACCTTCACATTTGTTTGATAACCAAGCCCAGACCGTGGTATCAGAGCCTAGCTCGCTGGAAAATATGCTTCTCTAACTCACAGACAGTATAAAGAAGGGCTTCTCAATCTCGGAGGCAAATCAAGGTGAAATAAGGCTGGATTGCGAGTCGTTAGAGAAAACATTTGATCTTTAGGTACTTAGAACTCAGGCCCTTGAGGAGTCAGTTGAGATTATAAGAGAGAATCTGAGAAAGAATAAGGAAGAAATTCAATTGTTAAAAGGGACTGAACGCGACTTGCAGGAGAAGCTGGAACATTTAGAAAATAGCTCCAGAAGGAACAATTTAAGAATTTTAAATGTGCCGGAAGGAGTGGAAGGAGCAGACTTAAAGTATGAACTTTCTCTTATTAAAAAGACAATGCCTTTGGATGAAATTGAGGCTGAGATCATCAACAATATTCAGAGGATTCACAGAGATCCTTTTAGGAGGAATCTTATTATTAGGAAACCGCTCTTGATTTTGGTGTACTTTCAAACTTACCTTCTGAAGGAGAAAATTCTCACAAAGGCTTTAGGTGTAGGGCCTATAGAAAGCGATGAATGTAAATTTGAGATTAGATCTGACCCTTCCAAATCAACACTGAGTAGACAATGGGAGCTGGGAAAATGCTTAGAGGAATTTAAATATTTGGGTGCGATAGCCCAACTAAAATTCCCAGCAAGCCTTTGTGTGATGTTTAATAATAAAATGTATAACATTAGGGATCCTGCTGCAGCGGATGATCTTATAGAAAGCATAAAGAAGGGGAACATTGTTTAAGGAAGACAGGGAGCTCATGGCGTTCTAAATCGGGCCGATGGGTCTATCAATATCGGGGGGTTCTCCCAGGGAAGGCTAGGAGGGTGAAAGAGTTTGGGGGGGCACTGTAGGGGCTTCTTTGGGTGCACTGAGTGAGAGGCATGTGGGAAGAAAGGGTAAAATAACCTCATACACCTCAGCTCTTTTTCTAATTGGATAACGCTCAGGGGACCAAGGGAGACAAGAAAAGATTAGAACAATTGATGTCTTGTAATGTTAACGGTTTGCGCGTTAAAGCTAGGGCGTAAAACGTTTTGCAGTTTCTTAGGGATTCCCCATCTCACATTATAGTTTTACAGGAAACACAGTTAACTAAAGAGGAAAGTGCAACTTTGTTCAAAACTCAGCAATGGGTATGGGATTTTGTCACTACTGAGCATAAATTTAACACGAAGGGAGTGGCGATCGTAGTTAAACACCAGGTGAATGTGGCTTTATCCAAGGTGATAACAGATAAACTAGGTAGATGGCTTATTCTAAGATTGTAGCTCAGCAGTAGGGGATTTACATTGGTAGGATACTATGGACCTAATTGTGATGATTCTAGACAATAGGCTTGTTAGGTCAGTGAAATGTAGATCAATCAGCACTCCAAAGTCCCAGCAATATCTTAAATTAATGATGAAAGACTTTAGATTATGCGATTTGTGGAGGCAGAGAGTTGGGGATAAGCAGGAATTTTCATTTCACAAAAGGAAGTGTGGTCATGCGTCTCGGATTGATTATTTTATAGTTGATCACATCATTTGCGACTTGGTAGAGAACATTGCTTACTCACCTGCCCACTTATCAGATCATGCAGCAGTAACGTTAAGACTGAGTTGCCCCCAGGAGGTAGGTGGGGTGAGACGGACCTTAGATTGGACCCTCTTAATGGAGGATGAGGTTATTTGTAATCTTCGTAAGGAGACTGAGGTTTTTTTTTTTTTTTAGAACTAATCAAGGATCAGCACCTAAAATTGTAGTCTGGGACACATTTAAGGCAGTAATAAGGGGCAGAATTATAAGCCTTGTGAGTTATAGGAATAAGAAGTATAGGGAGAAGGTGAAACATGTTGAGCAGGAAATCTTGTAATGTAATACTCATTATGACCAGGGTGGAGATGAGGTGTATTTGAGTAATAGGATTGCCCAGTTTAAACTCCAGATTGAATCTATTTTACAAGCTAGGATTGCGAAGCGATGGGAGGCAAGGGAACAAACTCATTTTGAATTTGGAGAAAGTATGGGAAAACTATTAGCTTGGAAGAGCAAAAAAGATCAGGCACGTAATATCGTTAAGGAATTAGTAGACACTCAGTCAGGGGTGAGTTTTACATCTCCAGAGGCTATAGGAGAGGCTTCCTATAAGTTTTTTTCAGAGCTCTACACAGAGGAGAGGGAAATAAGGGAAGGGGTGATTAGCGAGTGGTTGGATAGGGATATGCTTCCCTGTCTGCTGCAGAGTAAACAGAATTATTTGTCTAGGCCTATTACCGAAGGGGAAATAAGAGCAGTTTTAAAAGAAAGCAAGAATGGTGAAGCCCCAGGGCCAATGGTATTCCGGTTGAGCTCTATAGGATTTTGGGTGATTCTACAGTCCCGTTAATTTTGCAATTTTTTTCCAGAGATCTTTGAGGTTGGAGTCCCACTGCCTGTGTCTTGGCGCGAGGCCATTATTTCTCTCATTTTAAAACCTGGGAAATCTCCATTGAAATGTGAGTCTTATAGACCAATCTCCTTGTTAAATAGCGATTACAAGTTGTTTGCTAAGATATTTCTCGAATAGGTTAAACATCGTAGTGAGCGATTTGATTCACCCTGACCAGAGAGGATTTATTCGGAATAGATACGAATAGACATTTAATTTAATTGGGGCTATCGATTTAGCTACTACATACCAAGAGCCCTTGGCCGTTATAGCTTTAGATGTGATGAAAGCCTTCAATAGAGTTAATTGGAAATATTTATATATGGTTCTCGATCGGAAGTAATCTGGGGCAGAAATTTTGTTGTGTTATTCGATCAATTTATCAGGTACCTGCGGCCAGGCTGTTGGCTAATGGAAGGCTAACGGATTCTTTTAAGATTACTAGGGGTACTAGACAGGGTTGTCCTCTCTCTCCTTTGTTGTTCAATTTGTATATAGAACCTTTGGCTAGAAGGATCAGGCAAGATTTGGGAATTTTTTCTTTTAATAGTAAGGGTTGGGTGAAGAAAGTAGCTCTGTTTGCCGACAACCTTTTGGTTTATACTTCTAACTTGTCTACAACGATGCCTACTTTGTTAGATATTACAGAGAAATTTGGGCAGGTCTCAGGTTATCACATCAACCCTGACAAGACAGAGATAATGTTCTGGAATTTGAAAGTTGACAATTGGCGTACTACTAATTCTATGAGGTGCTTAGGATTATCAATTGTTCACAATTTGCAACAAATACCCGTGGTAAATATTAGGTCTGTCATAACAGAGTGCAGTAAGCTTATGCTAGGCTGGTTACATCTGGCGCTCACAATTATTGGGAGGGTTAATTTGGTTAAAATTATAATATTACCTAAATTGAATTTTCTTTGTAATTCTATTCCCTTACATATGGATACAAAATTATTGGCTATGTTTCAACAGAAAATAAATTCCTTTATTTGGGCGCATAAGGGCCCTAGGATTGCTTGGAAGAAATTGCATAGAAGAAAAGAGAAGGGAGGTTTGACTCTTCCCGACATCCAATATTATGCGTGGGCGTTTCATCTCAAGAACATCAGAATGCTGTTTTCTTCCCCTGACCACTTAGCGGTAGGGATAATGCTTAGTTCTATGGTAGCTACCAAAAAAGGTGCAACAAACTATTTCTTATACAAGTTTAGTGACCCCAAATTCTTTAAGAAAGTGAAATTGAAAATATTACAGGATGCAGCTAAGGCTTGGTTTGAGTTACGCCAAGTGGCAAAAATAGAATATTACAGCTTGTGGGCTCCGGTTTGGGATTCCCCGGGTACCCCTGAATGTCTTACAGATATATTGCCTTGACCTCTCAAGAGTGCAGGTATTGAATTCTGGGGAGACCTAATTAGCAGAGGGGCTTTGCTATCTTGGGATGAACTTACGGAACTGACAGAAGGATCCCTCTCAAGATTGAAGTATATTCAATTAAGGAATTGGACACAAGGGCCCACAATTACTTTGGGGTCTATCAGTCAGTTAGAGGACAACTTGATTAGGAATCATAGGCGATTACAGAAAGTTTCGAAATGGTATTGGGGGATGTTGGATGTCCTCGATGTTGACTTTGGATTACCGGTTTCCCTTTGGGGGGAAGAGATGCCTTCAGAGCAGGTGCAGTTATGGTGGGAATCATCAATGCAAGTGGTATTCAAGATAGTAAAACCAGTATATTGAGGAGGAATCATCGTTACACCCTGCAGGGCCTTCTTCTCCCGTGGGAGGCTTTTCTAAGATGAGAGGAGGAGAGGAAGTGGTCTGTGCAAAATGTGGCTTGTCAAGGGCATCCAACATCCATATGTTCCTAGAATGTCCAGGGGTGTTTGGTTTCTGGGGAAAAGTATGTAAAACCCTTTGGAGTATTATCCAGCAACATATTTCTCCTACTCTCTCCTTAGTCATCTTTATTGCACTGGAAGAGGAAGAAATAGGTAGTAGAGAAACTAGAACAATACTTCTCTATGTAATACTCTTGGCTAGGAGAGAAATTTGTCAGAAATGTATATCTCTTTCTTCTTCTTATATAGACTGGCTCACCGCCTTGGTTGCAACATCAAAATTGGATGTGGGAGCGCGCAAATCAAATAAGAAAAATAAATTCAAAATATGGTCACGCTTGTGGGAATGGGGGGGCACTATAAAACAATTTACTATCTAGGCGTACCAATTACTTCCTGCCCAATGATTAGGAACTAGATTACTATCGCACTATTGACACTGATCAGCGTCAAGGTTTGAATGAGAGAGTTCTGGTCTCCCTGGCGTCAGTTATCCCCATATATGACAGGCGTTACTAGGGCGATATGGAGTTGATTGAAGGTCAGAGGTGTATGAGGACAAAAAAAACAAAAAAGGGTCGAAGTCGGTCAAAAAGAGACCAGGGTAGCTCTCTCTGAATCCGTGACTGGCGCGGAAAGAAAAGAACTGACGTCACTACGCTGAGGCGGAATCTATGTACTACTCCTGACACCATCACGGTGACTACGATGCCAATGACGCCCACGGAGTCAACCTACGCCACCTACCGACGTGCAAGGGTACTGCTCGAAGAAAAATCTCTGGATCCAGTCTGACGCCTGGGGGATATTCTAAGGTAAGGAATCTGCAACTAGAAGTTTCTATCAGATATCCCCTTTTAATGTTATAGTCGGATTTTAGGTTGCAATTGTGAAAATGCTCTTTTAGAAAGTTTGTATTTTCTTGTCCCAACCATTTGTGTCTTCTGCCAGTGTCCTGGGTCACGAGTGCAAATGGCTCTGCTGTTGGGATTTGTATAGTGCTTCCAGATAGAAAGATAAAGTGGGACTTAGTGTTGGAAGTAAGGGCCATCCTAGCAGGATGACTGGAAAGGGCTGTACCTTGCCCCCTTGATGCTTCAAAGGAATTTGCCAACTGTACACACACAAAGGAAACTGACAAGGCCTGGCCTGTCGTTTGCCACCCTTCGACATTTTGGAACCTTGGCAGGGGATGGGGATAAACTTTCCAGAACCAGGACAGGGCACCCTTCCACACAAAGGCCGGCATCAGGTAGACATATTAGACTTCTAGAGCTATTCCCCATAACACCCCTGGTCTGGGGCAGTTACAAAAGAAGGACTGATGGCTGCCAGAGGACTACCTCCTTGTCTTTATCCCAGGCTAACCAGAATGGCTCAGAGTGTCAGTTCGCTGACCACCTGTGTGAGCTAGAGGGATACAAGCTTCAGAGTCCTGCCTAGCTGACCTACTGCAACTAGACCTACCTGAACCCTGATGGCCTGTGCTGGAGAGAGTCCCTGATCCCCAAGAGGTGCCTCTCAAGGCCCTGGACACTTGACTGGCATCAGAGAGTACTCCTCCCAAAGAAAAAGTAACAATCCTGAAGTTTGGACTCTTAGAGACCATGAACAGCCTGCAACGACCGCCAATGTGACGGTCTGGTGAGACCTAAACTTCATGTAAACAGTGGCTGCCAGTGATGACCAGCAATGCAAGACCCACACTTTGCACTACAGCAACAACAGCTGCTGATTACAGCCCACATGAAGCTACAGCAACGGCCATTTATGACTCTTGACTGGCTCTTTGCACTACAGCGACAACTGTCCATGATGCTTGACTGGCTCTTCACACTACAGTGATGACCATCTGATACCCTCAACCTCCTCCTTGTGGCCTCCTCCAATATGAATGGAACTCTGTGCACCGGACTTTGAAGGTAACTTTTCAGCTGGACTAATCTAATTCCTGTAGTCGACGTGTGTTCTATCACGGTCGGCCTGAAATTGTGAATTTACCCCAGTCTAGCGTGACCAGATCACCAAGAGTGGCACTTTTCACTTTTAGGAGCGATTTTCAATAAAAAAATTGAAATTGAACATCTCTAGTTCTACTGATTGGCATTTTGTTGCTCTGGTATCATTTTATTTATTGAAATTTGCTGTAGTTTTCTAAATTGGTTTGGGAGACTCTTTGGGTTGTGCTTTTATTTTATTACTGTTTGAAGTGCAGCATAAGTACTGTACACATTGCCTCTAAGTTAAGGCTCACAGTTTGTACCAAGCTAACAGAGGGTTAAGGACAAGTTCATTTAGTGACATTTGTGGTTCACACTGACAAGGATTATGTTTGTTGCCTGAGTGGGGCTTCTAATCCCCTCAACCAATAACCTGATTTGAATACATTATTTTGACTAAAATGAATATCGAAGTGACATACCGAATATAACAGAATATGCAAATGAGTACACCAGTTTGTATCTGATGTTTGTTAACTCCTGCAATGTGTTTCAACTACTTTTATTTCAAAGACATAACATTTCGCCAGATCTGTAGTTCACCTCCCAGGGTGTCTAGGAAAAAGAGCAATCTCATTTTTAGGGTAGGAATGAACACAAGGGCTTATGTTTAAAATAACTCCTTTAATTTTTAAGCAACACTGACAGTCCTTGACCCTTCACAATAGTCAGAAGCAGATGTTATACGAAACCTTGGACTGCATCCTATACTGTTTGGCCTTGACTGATACAACCTGTGACACAGCTCCTGGGAGATACGAGCTATGCTGGCAGCATTCAGTTGTCTTTATTGGTTTTTTATACTTTGCCAATATTTTCACTTCGGTTGATGGGTGCCATAAACTGAGTACAGTGTTGACAAGTTATGTAATTATTTTTGTACATAGATGGAGCACAATTGTTATTACTTTTGCATATGTCTGTTTGTGCTATTCAGCTCATGTTATGTTGTGCTTGATTATTTTATCATCATGTTGTGTTAAATAATTGCATCTGTGAAAGACATCTTATGCATCCAACATAAGATAACACTCATCAAAGTAGCCTTTAAAGCCCCCGATAAGACCCACTGTTTTTCATACTTTTTGTTTCTTAGACCCCTTTGGTTATATGATTAACCCCATAATATTTTTCCCATCATGCAGCAGGCAGAAAAGGGAAGAACTCTCAACCTTGGTGACAGGAATAAAGATGAGGTCTTGTGATCTGATTAAAGCTGTTGAACTCGAGCAGCTGAGAGGAATGGGGGTTCCTGTGTTTAGAGACTATAGGTCTGTAACATCTGCATGGGGGCCTAACTTGAATTGCTAGTGAAGAGGTGATCAATAGAGGAGAACAGGAGAGTCACGATCAGCTAACACAGCAAAGTAATCAGAAAAGAGATTAGTAGTCAGTCGCTAAAGTCAGAGTGTCATGATTTTTTCCAAGCCAGAGGGCACGTCCACAGATCAGAAAGTCAAAGAGATGATACAAGAGATTAAAGGTGATGTGAGATGATGGAAGGTCAAAGAGTGAATTTGGAAGAACAAACTTTAGGTGAGATGCAATGTTGGGTTTGGCGCTATGCGATGTGGAGAAGGTGAAGTGAGGATGCCTGGAGACAAAGAAGTGTCGTAATTTAATAGTGGTGAAGAGCTGATTCGTTTACATGAAAAGAGTCTTCAGATTCCCAAGGGAAGATGTCAGCGTTCTGGAACCTTTTGATGGTAGCAATTGGATTTCGAAGGGATTCTACAACACCAGCTTCACATTTTCGGATCATAGCAGGGCTTAATTTGAGTATGTGGTTGCAGGTTGGGCCCACCAGCACTTCATTTTTAGGTACCAACATTTATTTTTCCTCATTAGACTTTACCTCAGTGTTGGAAAATGGCTCACTCTCGGGGGTCACCACAAACTTTTTGCCTTCCTCCTCCTCTTTTTCTGACCTTGGTTTTGTTGGCTTTAAGACTCTGATCACTTTACTACTGCTAACCAGTGCTAAAGTGCATGTGATCTCTCCCTAAAACATACATGGTAACATTGGCTCATACCCAATTGGCATATTTAATTTACTTGTAAGTCCTTAGTAAAGTGCACTACATGTGCCCAGGGCCTGTACATTAAATGCTACTAGTGGGCCTGCAGCACTGATTCTGCCACCCACATAAGTAGCCCTTTAAACATGTCTCAGGCCTGCCATTGCAGTGCCTGTGTGTGCATTTTCACTGCGACTTTGATTCGGCATTTAAAACTACTTGCCAAGCCTTGAACTCCCCTTTCATTACATATACATAACCCCTAGGTAGCCCACAGGGCAGGGTGCTATGTAAGTGAAAGGCAGGACATGTACTTGTAAGTTTTACATGTCCTGGTAGTGAAAAACACCCAAAGTCGTTTTTCACTACTGTGAAGCCTGCTCTTCTCATAGGCCAGCAATGGAAATTCACTTATAGACTTTTGAGTGGTAATTTATTATCTGAAAGGAGTGGCATTGTCATGTGTGGTATGGTTGGAATACTAGTGAGAAATTCTGCTTACTCGGGAAGTTGGTTTTAAAATTACTATTTTGGAAATGGCACTTTTAGAAAGAAGGCTTTTCTCTGCACTTACTGCTCTCTGTGCCTTACCGCCTGTCTCCATTCCACATCTGGTCTGTGCTGGTTCACCGCTCTTTTGTGCATTCCACCCAGACAGCCATAAACACAGGGCATTCAGCTGCATCTGCATTCATCTGCATAGTGATGGGTCTTCCTAGGCCGGAAGGGTGGAGGGTGTTCTCACTTACACTTCAAAGGCTAGTGGGGCCTGACCTCACACAAAGGACTGATAACGCCCCCACAGATCTCCTGGCAGACAGGACTGGGTTGAAAGGGGAACTGGTGCGCTTCAAAACCACTCTTTGAAATTTCTTTCACTTCAAAGGCACATTTGGGTATTTATACTGGGTCTGTGACCCCCCCCTCAAATCAGACAATTCTGGACCTACAACTGGACTCTGTCAGAAGGACTGCTGGGCTTGCCAAAAGACTCATCTGGACTGCTTTTCTGGAAGGCCTGCTCTCCTGCTTGTTGCCCTGCTTGCTGCTTCCTGACGCTGCGGGAAGGACTTTGCGTTCCCCCACAAGTGATCTCCAAGGGCTTGGACTGAGCTTGCCTCCTGTTAAAGAAGTCTCAGGGCCATCAAAGACTTCACCAGAGGGAGAAAATCCACTGCGTTGGAAAATCGCCACAATGCATGCAAAAATTGATGCATCATCTGCAGAATCGAAGCAACGCCTGTCTTGTGGCTGAAAGATTGTTGCATCGCCCACTGGATCACCG
The DNA here is from genome assembly GCF_031143425.1 of Pleurodeles waltl. NCBI lineage: Eukaryota > Metazoa > Chordata > Amphibia > Caudata > Salamandridae > Pleurodeles > Pleurodeles waltl. Next base: position 282,597,089 of record NC_090440.1, read on the forward strand.
CAGCACCTGTTTTATCCTGCCAGTGCGTTTTGGATTTTCCACACATCATCCCTGGGCATCAAAATATCCCCGCGCCACAATAAGGAGCCACCCGTATATCGATGCATCACCTTGCCCATGAGGAAAGAATTGACAGATCACCTCCGCCGCACTGGAAAAAATCAGTGCATCACTTTACCTTCTGACGCATCACCTCCTCCGCATTGTTATTTTTGACGCATCCCAGGCACTTTGTGCTAAAAAGGTACAACCACTTACCTAAACGTCTAAATAATTATATCTTGACTTGTGCATATTTGATTCTTGTTGTTTTGGTCTTATTTTATTCAGATAAATATTATGCATTTTTCTAAACTGGTGTGGAGTACTTTTTGTGGAGTTTTCACTGTGTTACCGTATGAGTTATTGCACAAATACTTTACAAATTGCCTTCTAAGTTGAGCCTGCAAGATCTGTGCCAAGCTACCGGAGGGTGAGCACAGGATAAGTTAGGTTGTGCTGTTACTTACTCTGGCTAGGTCTGGGGTTCCTATTTGGACAGGGTGCATATACCTGCCAACTAGAGACCCAATTTCTAACACTAAGAACAAGAGAGAAAAAAACAAAAGGTAAAAGGGGAATAGACAGAGGGGAAAGATGGAAAGAAGTGACAAATGATGAAAGCAAGGATGAAAAGCGGCACGCAGGAGTGAGTTTGAGGGACAGGGATTGTCTGTGATGCATTAAAGATGCATGATTGGGAATCAAGACTACACATGCTTGGTATTCAGCACTGGTGGAAGCTAAACAAAAGTTTGGACCCAGCACTTACCATTTTAAAAATTAAGTACTGTCTGATGGATGAATGAAGACAAGATTAGTGATGTGGTAGCTTGGTAGTAACCAAACGTAGGTTGATGGGTGTAGCGAGCAATGTGTTACAGAATATTGGGCTGGAAGAGGGAGGAAGGGAATGTATAAATGGTATAGTACTGGCATTGTGCCTACAGGTGCAGGACGAAGCAGTTATATTTCTAAGGAAGGGTGGGGGCAGAGGGCATTGGAGCTTCATGTGAGTGGCTGAGGTTCAACCTTTGATGAGAGCAACTAGCTAAGGTAGGGAAAGCAGGAGTGAAAGCAGTATTATGATGGATATGTAAGCGGTCAGATGGAAAATAGGTATGAGATTAGCAACAAAGGGGAGAACGCAGACTTATATTAAAAAAATCCATAGTTGGGAATGTGGGGAGTTACACAACAACCTGCAAGTGTCAACAATGAAGGGGCAACAATGAAATCAACAACATATTATCTGAATAACTGACTGGTTGGGTGACAATGTAAAACTTTGTAAAATGTCTAAAAATCTTCTAGGAAAAAATAGAAGCATAACCTGTAACAATAAACCAGTCCAATATCTCATAATTCTATTTTCTATTTCTGTAGCAGTAGTATTCTGACTATTTCCTGCTTGGGAGGTCTCAGCTTTAAAAGTAAAAAAAAGGCATACAACCAAAAGGAGTATTTTGATGGAGCCACAAATGAAACAGTTACATTGACTTAAGTTGGAGGAGAAAAAATGGCGAAGCCAAAAGGAAAAAAGGAAAAGAACAAGTGAGACCTGGAAGAGGGGTGTGTGAAATTGGGTTGATGGTTGACTGGGGTGTGAGCCCTCGTCAAGTAACATCCACAATCCCTTGCAGGGTAAAGCACAGAAATCCACTAAATTAACCTGTGCTTAACCCTGGGTCATTTGACACAAAAATAAGTCATTCTTAATTTAGAGGCAATGTATTAAGTATTTATGCAGCACACAAACAGTATTAAAATGAAGACACCACGCAAGAAAAAGTCCTAAACCAATTTAGGAAAAAATAGTACATTTTAATAAATCATTTGACACCAAAACTAAATAAAATCCAATCAGTAGAACCAGATTTATGAATTTTAAACAATTGTAGTAAAAATTTGCACCTAAAAGATCAAAGCGCCAACCACGGACATCTAGCCGAGTGAAACTGGGTCAAAGTTGAACAATTTGTCCAACAGTGATGGAGCACGCTTCAGATGGAATGTGCACAGTCAAAGCTTATTTTTGTCTCTGAAGTGGAAGTCGAAAGTCTCCAGTGGAATGAGGCAGAGGGCGGTAGCCAAAGACAGTTCTATGAGGCCATATATCCCTTTGCTGAAGAACCGCTGAAAAAGATTTGCTGCTGTGCAGAACAACGTAGCAGGAGACACCACGTAGTCAATCTCACGGGTGATGCACCTCGGGCGGGTAGGAGAGCAGGCTTGCTTGGTTCTCAGAGGCGTTTTGACAAAAAAAAATCCAATGACTCAGTTTTGGGATTTAGCCATCTGGGCACCTTAGCACCACAACCAAGGGTCCTGGGCTGGTGGGGGTCCACTTGTGAGTTCAGGACTCACTCAGGCTGATTTCAGGTGCGGGTTCAATATAGTGGGAGCATTTTGAGTCCCTGTGATTCTGAATAGAAGTTAATTTAGCCCTTGGAATCACTCTGGTAGTCCCTGGGTTCAGGTGAAGATGCAGGCTCTGAGGCTCCAAGGCAGGTTCCAGACAGCAAAGTAGTCCTTGAGGTACAGTAGCAGTCTTGCAGAGGGCCCAACAGGTCACAGCAGCAGGCAATCCTCAGAGAGTCCTTCCACAGATCCAGTAGTGAACTGAAGAGTGGGGGCCCTTTTTCTGGAAAGTGCGAGAAGATTCTGGAAAGGTTCTTTGAAGCACATAGAAAGTCCTGAATTCCCTGCCATGGGTAGAGCTGGCTGCAGTGACAATGCGGGTCATCAGGACATGTTTGTGAAGGCAGAGCACAGGCTATTCAGTTGCAAATGAGGATGTGCTCAGCTCTGCCCCTTCCATCTTGCCAGCTAATAGCTCATTAAGGCACATCTCATCCTTCTACTGTATTACTGTATGGGAGGAATTCTTAAATTCTGTCATTTACATCCAGTTATGTGACCCAGGCCAGGCTAAGACTAACGGCAGAAAATTGGTAACTTTCTAAAAGTGACATTTAAAAAATTGTGATCACAAACCCGACTCTACCACTAAATAGGGCAGTTCACCATAATTCCAAAGGCACCAAAAATGAAATAACTATCTACTCCTGGCTGCAAATTACAGCTTATTAAATGGAATAAGGAATGTCCAATTTTATCCTATGGCAGGGGCAGGCCTCGCAGTAGAGGAAAATAAATGTAGGAGTTGTTTACTACCAGGCCACGTGAAATGTAAAAGTACATGTGAAACCTATCAATTACACAGCATCCTGCCTTATGGGCTACCTACGGCCTACATTAGGGATTATTATATATGATAAAAGTTGATTTTAAGGCTTGGCCATAGGGTTTTAACACCAAGTCGACAGTGCAGTTTAAAACTGCATTAAGGCTGCAGTGTTAGGCCTGGGACAACAGTCCTGCCGGCCCAGTGGTAGCATTTAGTTTACAGGCCCTGGGTATATAGTAAACCAATATAAAAGGGACTTATAAATAAATTAAATATGGCAATTGGCTATAAGCCAATTGAACTATGTTTAGGGGAGTGAGCACTGATTAGAAGAGGTAAAGTACACAGAGTCATAAGCCCAACCAAAACAAATTCACCAAAAAGTAGAGAGTAAAAAGCAAAACTTGGGGGTGACCCTTCAGGGTGGGCAAGGTTCAACTTGTGTGAAAATGTAGAAGGAAAGAAAAACAATAGAGAGCGCAGTGATGCTGAAAGAAGATGTGTTGAATACAAGAAAAAAAGAGTGGGGACCAAGACAGCTTAGTCTTAGTGTTAAATTACATTAATCTGGTTTAGGTGGTCAACTTGAACAAAATATTTTAAGGTAAATAGTCCAATTTTTCTTAAGGATATATTTTTGTGCAGGCATTTTATGACCGAATGACACAGATCTCAGTGAAATTAGTGGTAACTTATTTGGTTGTTAGTAATTGGGGAACCTACTGTATTCCAGATTTTTCAGGATGCCAAGTATTCCAATGCACTAAAAATCTTCAAAGTTACTTGTGTTACACCTACATTGTTATCAATGATTGACTAATACAGTCCCCCCCCCACAAGCAAACTCAGATTTCCTGACCTCTGAGATCCGAGCTCTGTCTTCCTGCACACCCCTTATGGCTGCTCTAAATTCCATTAATCAGTCTTAGCCCCCAACAGAGGTTCAGTGGTGAACATTAATCATCTTGCTCACAAACACCTAGAACTAAGGAACAAAAGACCAGATTTAGTAAAAATCCATTGTGAATTGACATATGTAAAAATAGGTTGGCTTGCTAAACTCCCATTTAGAGCGGATCATAATCGGACCTACCTCATGAATATTAACTGTGACTCACTGCGACTGGTGGCCAATGTAGCGATGGAGGGGTGTGCTGCTGAGGTCAGCAGACCACTACAATATCTGTGATTGCATTGCATTTCAATTAAATAAATCAGTTTTTATAATGCAGCTCATTTTCCTTAAAAGAAACAACACGTAATACGGCATGGCTGTGTCCTGATGTCAGGGCCCTTCCCCTCTCGGATCACCTCATCGACTGACGAGCTAAGTGATCATCTGACAGGGGGGGGGAATGTATGTGGTGAGTACGTTTGTGCGGTGCAGAAGTGGGAGTGAATGGGTCTGTGCAGAGGGGGGAGGGGACATGAGTGTAGGTATGCGCTGGAGGGGGAGGGGTGCGAGGGTAGTGAATGCGTGCATGTCAGCAGTGTTTCAGTATGTATGTCAGTGTGAATGGGTGTGTATGTCGCGTTTGGTGGATGAGTGGGGGTGCATGCGTGCAGGTATGTGGAAGTGTGTGCAAGTGTATTCTGGCAATAGGAATGCTTATCCCTGTCACCAGGATGCAAGAATGCCAGCTTTTTCTGGTGGTGCGACCGCCAGAAAATGCTGGCTGTTTTCTGCCTCGTAATACCGTTAGCGATATTACGGTGTCTGCCGTGCTGGAGGTGCTCACTGCCAGCCCGACAGACCCGGAAAAGCGCCAAACTGGCAAACACGTAATTTCGCGGTCTTCACCGCCGAGACCGCCACCGCGGCCCTGGCAGTCTTCGGCCCGCCAGGGTCGTAATGAGGGCCTATGACTCAGTATCGGTTTCCAAGCCCATTTTGTGACTCGGAATTGATTTAACAAATCACAAAATGGGTGAACTGAATACCAAAACCCTGTTTTGTTGTCATAAACACTAATTTCGTGAATTGCAGGGTTTACAACTGCAAATGGCTTAGTACATCTGTCCCAAAACTGAGCACCCAACTATGGACCTGAGTTTTTTTGGATGGTTAGGCCATTTGTTCAGTCTCACAATCCTCCATCGCCCTGGGGGAGGGTCCAGACCACTAAATGTATAAATTACCACAATGCTGGTAGTCATTTATAAACCATTAGCTGGAGCCTCCATAACAGTGGTCCCTGTCAATGCATATTGCTGTTTGGTGCATGGTTGCGTCAACATGATTAGTCTCCACCATAGCCAAACTGATGGTCTGGCTGAAATTAAATTGTCCAGACTGACCACTATGTTGGCAGGAGGGGAACTTCGTCGCCATCGCAACATTGTTAACTTCATGTGAACAAATAAATCCGGCCCTGTATTAGAAAACTGTTTCCTCACTACCTACAGGCCAACAGCATCAAGTTGATGAATTTCTGCCTACTGCTATCACACCCTCTCAGATATGAAAGATATAGGGATCAATCACTCCATCCCCAGGGCTGCTCTGGTGTAACTCATTACCTTTGGATCTGAGACAGGATAATAATCTAAAATTTAGAGGTCCTTAAAAACGCACCTCTTCACCCTAGCATTTACCTAATCCAGCATCCCCCATGCTGGCCATTTGGATGCATGCCTAAGACTGGCTCTGTCTTACTCACCAAGGCCATCAGGTCTCTTGCTACTCTCTTCCAGGAAGGTTTTGCCACTTTGTTGTGGACATACAGTATTTGTTGGTTGTTTCTCCGGGTACAGTCCAGCTCTTCTGTATGACCAATCTGCTCTCCACCACATGTTCTTGCCATGTACTGTATTGATCCAGACTTCCTGACAAGTATGCTTCAACTCAATGTGCTCTGTGAGCACCACTGTGTGGCAGGGCTGACTTTAGCACTGGCGGCACCTTTTGCGACAATCTCTTTTTGGCACCCCCCATTACTTCCTCCTCGGATTCTATCACTACCACCTCGCAGAAGTGCCCCTCATCTCTCCGTAGCCCCTCTCTCACATACATTTCATTTGTTTTAAAGCTGCTTCACTAATCCACTCAGCTATGCACATAGAAAAGAGATCTGCTCTTTGCGGCAACCAGATTAACCCTCTGTGCTACTTCATGAGAAGTTAAAACTGACACCAGACAAAACTCCGATCTTTCTCTCTAGGAGGTACATTAATAACAAGAGTTATCTTGACACTTATTGGTGGCCAAAAAAAGGATTCACAAGCAACTCAGTAGCAGGTGCTTTTAAATCTTAAATTATTGCTAAACACAGCACATCCCCTGAAGTCAGTGTCCCCCCCCCCTCCAGGTAAGCACCTGGGGCAGCTGCACCACCCTAAATCAGACTACACTTGGTGGTTTGTTCCACTTTATAAAAACGCTAACTTGTCATTTAAAGGAACAGCAAAATCCCAACACCAAAAGCTAGCACCCCAAAAGTACATGGGAGCTTTCATGAAGGCGCAGACCAAAAGATCCTTTATGAAATATCACATGGGTTGTTTGCCATCACTCCCTTCACTTACCACGATGGAAGCGCACCACCAGCACAGAGACCTGCTGACTATGAGGTAAACCGCCTGAAATTATAGTGCACCAAATTTCCATATGTGAGGTAAATTTGGAGGATCGGAAAGCTATATTAAGTATTAAGACTTGCACTTAGCAGCTGTAGGCAGGCAGTTGTAGCCTGCTTCAACAACTTTTCTGACAGTCAGCTAAATTTCAGACTGACTAAATACTTGACAAGACTGGAATGGAAAATTAATCACGTAACAGGCTTCACCACAACAGAGTTAAATTAGGCACTTTGATCTCTATTGGTCACTCACTTTAGAGGAGGTCTCGCCCAGACAAGCCAGCAGTTGGAAACAGCATTTATCTTGAACTAGACAACACGACCCCCCTGCTCGAGACCCCAATTGCACCATGACTTAATTGTTTATTGTTAACTTTGAAATAGACGTACTGGCATTCGTCGCACTTTTACAGATTATCTGAACTGGAACGGCACAGAGGGTGGCTCTGCCCCTCTATGTGCGAGCCTTTGCCCACACTGACTTTAGGCCGTGGGCAAGACTTGTTTAAGACCTGACCGCCTTCGCATAGCTTTGAACTTTAGAACAGATAAACACCAGGTCATTACGCAATTTAAGTTAATTGTCTTGCATAGCTTTGGGGTGGTCCCTTATGGTCTATCAGACAGCTGTGTGGAGCCTTAAATTGTGAAATTCCAGTGTCCAATTGTACAATTATCAGAATCTTTGCATTTCACTGTTTTACTTACAAAGCACTGCATTTTATGTTGTTTAATTAGCTGTGTCAGCACTTGGAATATCCTCTTACATTAATGTACTTGTTTTATTATTAACAGTGCAGCGGTTTTAATGAACTATGCACTTAAATAAAATAACCTTTCTTGATGTCAGTTGTCAAACGACATTTTCTCCATATGTTCTATCAAATTCTTTCAACTACAAATCTAAGGGCAAAATTCGGCTTTTAACATTTTACTAAGAATGGGATCTCATTTAAATTTCTTCCCAAATACCAAACTAACCACATTTACTGGTCATTCATTTATAACTATTCTCATCAAGAATGGTGGTTCTGAGATGTGTCTGCTGCGTTTTCCAATGTTTGATTTAGCCATGCAGCAACTCTGAAAGCACACACGATTCTGAGGAAGAAGGTTTGTTGTTGGTGTCAATAGCCTCAGTTTCTTCCTTAAATATATGAAGCATGCGGTAATTTGATCTTGATTGTATTTATTGAAATGTTATGTTATTTGCTGTTTGCCCGATGTATCACATTCATCTACAAAGGACTGGCGCGGAGATGGGGGCTATGATCCAATGAAATTTTAAATGATCGAAGTTTAGAGCAGCTACAGTGGCATCTGGAGATTAGGTGATTATCTAGTCTGCCTTTCATTTAGATCTGCATTTCACTTAATTTTACAGCATTTAGTTTAGTTTATTGTACCTCTAGATTATATTTGTTACTCATTCACATTGCTAAACAACTACCTTGGCAATGAAATCACTCGCAATTAGAGTACCCCTATTTGGTCTGTGCTCTATCTTTTTTCATCGATGTACTGGTCAGTGCTCAATTTGTATTTTTTTTTTAAATGGCAGGGCTCAAGATCTTTTTCAGAAGCCCAATACAGCTGGCACCATCCACTGCTTTGCCAGCGCTGCTGAAGCTAGTCACGCGACTACCTGCAAAATATCACACTCACACAAAAATCACAATTTGGTCTATTCCAAGTCACTCCAAGCTGTAAGAATAGCCTGGACGTGCTTTTGCTGCTAGTTTTTAGAGTCGAGTTTGCGAGTGCATATCCTAGCGCATGTGTCTCACTTGCAAGACTGTTGTGTTCAGTAAAGGGCTTGGAGTCCATCTGTCGCTTAACATTTGTTGGTTTGCATGGCACACTTCTTTACAGCCTTTTGATTCGTCAATGGAAGGCAAGCATAATTTCTGTTCCTCGCTGTTAAGCAGGGACCAAGCACTGATTGATTCAACTTGATTAGTGCCCGTCCGCTGCTTTCGACGTGATTGAGGAACTATTTTGTTCTTTTTTACTTCTAGTGCCCTGCAAATAGATGGCTTGTGACTGGTAAAAGTTCTATTTTTTTTTTATAGCTTTCTTTTTTTTTGCCAAGTAATAATTTCTCATTTTCCACTCATGTTTTCTTTTGTTTTTGCTCGTGGGCGCTGTTCTCAAAAGATGGTGATTATCTTGTTTGAAATATTGCATAGCACCATTGTTTCTTTACTATGTGTCATTTCTGAAATTTTGCTTTAACACATAATTGTGCAGTACAAGCCAATCCACCCTACTTGAATCTGCCCCACTACAATCCACTTCACTTCACCCACCCCAATCCAAAACAATCTATACCACTACAAAACAATCTGCCCCACTCCAATCTAAAATAATATGCCCCATCCCAATCTTAAACAATATGCCCCACTGCAATCCAAAACAATCTGCCTCATTGCAATCTGCTGCATTCAAATCCAAAACAATATGCCCCAATCCAATCTACCCACTGCAATCCAAAACAATCTGCTCCACTGCAATCCAAAACAATCTGCCCCACTCCATTCTGTTTCACTCCAATCTACCACACTTTAATCCAAAACAATCTGCCCCACTCATCTGCCCCCACTCTCATCCAAAACAATATGTCCCACTCAAATCTGCCCCACTCCAATCCAAAACACACCTCACTCCAATCCTATCCACTTCAACCCAATCCTCCCCCCTCTATCCCAGTTCACCCCACTCCAGTCCCACCTACCCTAATACATTCTGCCCCACTCCAATCTAAAACAATCTGTCCCAGTCCAATCCGTCCCACTCCAATCTGCACCATTCCAATCCAAAACAATCTGCACCACTCCAATCCAAAACAATCTGCCCCACTACAGTCTGCCCTACTTCAAACCAAAACAACCTGCCCCATTCCAATCCAAAACAACTTGCCCCACTCCAATCCATTTCAATCTGCCCCACTCCAATTTGCCCTATTTTAATTGAAAACAACACTCTACTTCAACCTGCCCCACTCCACCCTGCCCCATTCCAATCCACCTCACCCAAATTCACCCCACTGCAATACACCACAATCAACCCTACTCCAAACCAGTCCACCACACCACTGCCATTCACCCCAGTCCAATCTACCCTACTCCAGTCCAATCTACCCTACACCAATCCACCCCACCCCACCCCACTCCAGTCCAATCCACCCCACTCCAGTCCAGTCCAAATCACCCAACTCCAATGTAACCCACCCCAATCCAATCCACCCCACTTCAATCAAGTCCACTGCTACCGAAATCACCTCTCTCGAATACACCCACACCACCCCAGTCCATCCCACTCCAAAACAATCTACTTTTATCCATGTGCTCCTTTCCAATCCACCCCATTCCAAACCTCCTTAATCTACCTCAATTCAATCCAGTTCACCCCTTTCCAATCAATCCACCCGTGACCAAACCAATCCACTCCACTACAATCCACCCCAGTCAAATTCAATCCACCCCATTTCAGTCCAATCCACCATAATCAACTCCACTCCCATCCACCCCACCCCATCCCACTCCAATCCAACTAAGGCCAATCCAATCTACCCCACCGCACCCAATCCACCACACTCAATCCACTCCACCCCACTCTAATCCACCCCACTCAATCCCCCAAACCCATTCTGATCCACCCCATTCAAAACCTCCTTAATCTACCTCACTCAATCCAGTTCTCCCCTATCCAATCAATCCACCCCTGAGCAATCCAATCCACCCCTGACCACTGTAACCCACCCCACTCCAATCCAGTTGAATTCACTCTACCATCCACCCAATCCACCCCACCCAATCCAATCCACCCAAGCCCAATTAACCCCACCCAATCCACCCTAATCCAATCCACCACTCTCATCCAATCCACCGCACTCAATCCAATCGACCTCACTCAATCCAATCGACCTCACTCAATCCAATCGACCTCACTCAATCCAATCGACCTCACTCAATCACCCATCCCCATTCTGATCCACTTCTCAAGTCCGCCCCATTCCAGTCAAATTCACCCGCTTCAATTCATTCCACTTCACCTCAGTGCAATCCACCCCAGTCCAATCCCATCCAGTCTAATCCACGCCACCCCAATCCAACCCACCCCACTGTAATCCAAGACACCACTCCAGCCCACCCCCTCCCCAATCTACCCCACCTCATTTCAGATACTGAGGCTATTGTCACCAACAACAAACATTTTCCTTAGAATAATGTGAATACTATCAGAATTGTTGAATGGCTAAATTAAACATTGGAATTGAAGCTTTTGATTAAGTATTTTATGCGTGATTATATGAAAATCCATAAGGATATGCTAATGTCAAGAGATTCATTTTACTATACACTTTCATTCGAGAGAGAGAAGGAATGACATCTTAGGGTGTAGTAATTACGGTTTTGAAATTACAAGCAGTAGCTATGCTTTAATAACATTTTAGAGTGCATTTCGTATACTATGTTTTTATAGATTCACATCACTGCTACAGAGAGACATTTTAATGTTTATGTTCTGTATTCGTACTGTCCCTGGGAAGTGCCTGCACTTTGACCGCAAAGTACATCAGATATCACTACACTGCGGCAGTGCTGTCCTGGCCTCCTTTGGCCCTAAAATCGTTTTTTTATGACCCGCAGCTTGGCACAGCGCGTGCCATAAACATTTTAGTGGACCAGAAAAACAATTCGGAGCAAAGTGGAACAAGTACTAATAAAGTCAATAGGTCTCAATCCGAGAACTACTATCGTTGCCAATTTCTTTTACTCATGTTGACTATCAGCACCCGAAAAGCCATGGTAACAAGCATTTGAAATGTAATAGGTCTCGCATTTGCTTCAGTTAGAGCTATTGACGTTGTAAATTCATAACTGGACTTTTTTGCCACATAAAATGGTCAACACTGCCTCATAAATGGGTCTTTTCCTGCCACATAATTCCAGTGGCCGCGCATATAACTAACGCACTTTCATTTACCTTCTTCCTCTATCTGTAGCCAAAAATGAAAAGGTTGCCATTTAGCAATCCAATTGAAATCTGCCATGCCAGTTCCAGTAGAATAGCACTTTCACTACATCACCATCGAAGTTGCTGGCTGGCCAACACAATTCCCCCCAAAAAAGACACAAGACAGCCACGGAGGAGTAACGAGAGAAATACACAAGGGTCACCCAAACATACCAAGAGTGTTGAAACACTCACCTGCACCCAATAGGAGAAAAGGTTTAGAAACAATATTTAGGAAACAATCTTTATGTGAGATATTATGGTACATCATATTTTGAAATACGAGTGTGAGAAAGCAGTGAAGACAACAATGGGGAGCTGAATAGACTCGCTAAAGGATTAGGCTACCAAAATAGTTGAAAGATTAAAATCAGTGTCTTGAATATTAGACTTTATTTGGGGAGGAAGGTATGGTGTAGTGCTGGTTAGTGTCCTAGTGATAATGTTGAGTTCATTATGTGTCCTGGAGTGAAACTGCTATTATAGAATAGGGGAGGGTTGTTTTCTAGACTGTTGGCAAAGGACCCTGACAATGGTGCCTGTCAAACAGGTTTATGCCTAATAACGCTGTTTTTACTTACACATGCTTGTCACTGAAGAAACCAACTCACTGGGAAGCAGCGTTTTTAGTCCATGGGTTTCTTTTTAACAATCATTATTCTGAGGTGCGCTAGGTCAATTGGTTCAATGGAACCAAAACAAGAATACGTCCCCAGGAATGCACATATATCATTTAAGGCCAGAACTGAAAACTCTTTGGGCCAGTGACCACAAATCAGCAGTTAACCTCAGGAGAGCCCATCTCAGAAACTGATGCGCAGCAAGCTGACATGTTAAACCACGTGTTTCCTAATTTTGTAGCAATTATTTCATTCCAGAATACTCAATACAAATGACAGGTGCAAAATTCTACATTATTACAGAGACCATAATCCCATACTTTTCTATATGCAGTTCGACCACTTACTGACTGAATCCCTTCTGCCGTTTGAAATAGGATGACCATGGACAACTGCTGATAGTTTGACATGCAATATTTCATGTTCGAAAATCTTTGGAATTTCACTATATCACTAAAGGGGGTTATTATTCCCTGCATGGCACACTGCAACTCACACTACAATCAGACTTGATTTGAATAATCCATTCGTTATATTTTAATTTGACTATTTAAAATTGAGATGTGTAACCCCTGCATCATATAAAAGATTTGCCTCATTTTCACTTGCACTGCCTATCTGCTAGTGCCTCACACTTCAACTGCCGATTCCGTATTTATGTTTGTGATTGAGCAGATAATGCGTGCACACCTTATTTACAGAAAACTTCATATTCTCCAGAAGATGTTTTTTTAGGCAGTTCAAGCGATGTACATGAAAGCACTTATCCAGCACATCAAAGGCAGGAGTTATATTCAAGAGAAGAAGCTCCTATTCGAACTCCACCCCATATCTTGCCCCCAGGAGGAAGCAGAGACACCCATGGGCGGAACTGGAAAAGGAGGGACATTGGCCATGGCCAGTTTGTGTGAGGAAATAAAGGCGGAACTGGAAACTTGGGATAAAGGTTGCCCAGTGCTGACGGGTGCAGGGTCTGCCTGCACGCACTAGCCCTCCCAGTTTGGTGGGAAAGAAAACAGACGGCATGCTGAGGGCTGGCAGCAGAACATGAGCTATGACACAAGCTAGGCCGAGTGGCTCTCGGCTGTGACTACACAGAAGCTGTTATGGTTCTTAATCCAGTTTGCATGAGACGGATTAAGCTACAAGTCCCCCAGGTGAACGTGATACTCACCTTCCTGCTGGCCTTTGGAGGGTGAACAGACTACCTGGCCTTAGGCCCAGGCTGCTCCTAGGACACCCTGACACTTAAAGAACCAGCTGCCACCTTTGCGATGGAACCCGGCACCCACGCACAGAAAGCAGGAGGAGGGGTGAATGACACATGCAGCTCAGTTCCCGCCCATTCACAGAGGTATTGGGCGGTTGGGGGCTAGGGTGGCTGCTTTCCACAGCTGTCACATAGGTAACCAAGCAACAGCAAAGGAAAAGAGGCGGCCTTGTCATGACCTTAATGAGGACATTGCGCATGACATGCAGCCGCCAATCTTAAATTGGGGCAATACACTTTAAATATTGTAACAGTAGCGATTTTCCCTACGCATCTGCAGCACGTAAGGAAATCAATGTAAACATACTTCTGGTCACAATTGTCTTTGCTCGGCAGTAGAAATAGGCACTCTCATAAAACAGCCTCTAACATTTGACCTCGGTCTTTGAAGGCACAGCATATGTAATCAGAGAAGTACATGATTCACATCCCTGTTTACAGAAACAGACTCGAACCACAGAAAACATCCAGCGCTCTGGTCAAATGCTCTTAGCCTAAGAAAAAAGTAGTCCCTAGGCACATGCTACAGTGGCACAAGTGGAAGAGTACAAGTACTGGGACCACTCAACTCCACTGTATGCAACTCTCTCCACACCACTCCATGCCATTTTAGTCCACTTCACTCTACGACACACTACGCCACTTCACTCTACGACACACTACGCCACTTCACTTCACTCTACGACAGTCTACGCCACTTCACTTCACTCTACGACACACTACGCCACTTCACTTCACTCTACGACAGTCTACGCCACTTCACTTCACTCTACGACAGTCTACGCCACTTCACTCTACGACAGTCTACGCCACTTCACTCTACGACAGTCTACGCCACTTCACGACAGTCTACGCCACTTCACGACAGTCTACGCCACTTCACGACAGTCTACGCCACTTCACTTCACTCTACGACACTCTACGCCACTTCACTCTACGCCACGACACTCTACGCCACGACACTCTACGCCATGACACTCTACGCCACGACACTCTACGCCACGACACTCTACGCCACGACACTCTACGCCACGACACTCTGAGACACTACGCCAATCGACTCTACAGCACTCTACTCTGACATTCATTCCACGCCCCTTCACTCTACACCACTCCATTGTAAAACACTCACTCCACACCTGGCGACACTCCTCTCCATGGAAATCATCTCTATGCCACTATCTTTTAGCCATGCTGAATAGCAAACAGCAAACAGTTTGGCAAAGCCAACAGCCCTTGCATAGTTGAGACCTGTTGGTTTTGCCAGTGTTTGTGTCTCGTTGTTCTTCACCCTCAGCAAATAGAATATTGACATGTATTTAAAGGAGGGGTACATGGCCAACCCTGAAATATCTTTGAAATTAAAGGGTGCATAACATCACTTTGGCTACCCTAGGCAATTTAGTGAACTGATGCCCATGATCAGTATCCTAAACTCATATAGGTAATATTTATTTTCGGTGATGGTACAGCTTCTGCTCCCCCGCAACCCAAACTCTGCCTACACAGTTCTTGTATTCATATAGCGTGTAACTCGCAGGCAATACATGCTTCAAAATGCGCAGTTTACCACTAATGGCCTGTATTTTTGAAAACGCAATATCACTACCCCAGTTTGTTTTAAAATGCACCATTTCATTTTGAGTTTCTGAGAAAGATCTTGTGAGAGAAACAGCAGTGCTCACAGTGACTGTTCTTCTTCAAACCTCTACTAACGTGCAGATATGGCGCTAGTGGGCTAAGTATGAGTATTGATGGTTGGAGTGAGAGATGTGTAATGGTGCACAAAGTTCTTGTATCCTTTTTAACAAGTTAGCCATTAGCCTGAAAGATAAAATTCGAAATATTCATCTTAAGTGGTTCCTTATGTGGCATCAACCAACTAGACACAGCTTTTAATCAAACGTTTACCAAATTCAATACTGAGAAGAAACACATGTACAACATGTTGACAAAGAAGAAATTGAGAGCTGTCTCTACATGGACAGTGGGGAACCTATTTATACAGACATATGTACAAAATACATAAATACATTGTAGTTTCTTGTTATTAGCCAGAACTGATGGTAAATGGCACAGATCAGCAACACGAGGAAAGCAGAGATTGAGGGACCAGAAGTCACTGCAATGAGCATTCTCAGCAAGCATTTGCCAGTCTGGCAGAACAATTAGCCTGCAAACACCATTCTGTTGATTGATCCAGAAGCAATGAATCTTCTGGAATAGGATCATCAATTTAAACAAACGATATCACAGCCACATTAATTATTATATTTTCAATAAATAATAGCTTCTTCTAGTAGCCTGCATCTGTGAACTTGCACAAGAACAAAAAGCACACACAATACATGTAATACAATAATTTTAGGTGCAATATGTTTTTTTTGTTACAATTTAGCATGCCAGATAATGTTTCAATAATATCCGTTTCTAAGTAACTGTATCCTATGTGAGATATCTTACCTCTCCTTCAAGAAGAGCTATTCGTTCTAAAAGCTGCTGGATGAGCAAATCTTTGTGATGTATCTTCTTTCTTAGTAACTCAACCTGAAATTAAAATTATGAATAGAAATACAATGTATTATAGATGGGAATATACACTTATTAGTACATTTGCCTTGGTTTACACACATCAAATGTATAATATGTGAATACAAT
This sequence comes from Pleurodeles waltl, assembly GCF_031143425.1. Classification (NCBI taxonomy): domain Eukaryota; kingdom Metazoa; phylum Chordata; class Amphibia; order Caudata; family Salamandridae; genus Pleurodeles; species Pleurodeles waltl. The sequence continues at coordinate 282,613,463 of NC_090440.1, forward strand.
CTTTTGAAAGGGACAGAACATGCTCTATAAATCCAGTTTTAATGGCCTGACAAATATTGGTCTGGTTAGAAGTTGGCTCTGCAACCGTTCTGCTTTCAAATTCACACGTGGCTAGCCAACGTCGCAATGAGAGAGATGACACATGACAAAAGGAGAGGGCTTATGAGTAAACGCCTTTCCTACTCTCTCTAAAGAATTTATTTTTTCAGCGATGTCATGCGCAACCTGATTGGAGTAGTCTGAAAGGGGGTGAGTTTTCTGCAATAGATGGCATTTCTATTGCTTCGATTGTTGAATATGTTTTTTTTTTCATTAATTGAAAAAATATTAATGTAGGGGGCAAAGTCAACCATGAGTTAGACATGATAAATGGGTAGCGGCCAGACAGGAGATAACTGGGAGAAGGAAATTTTTAGATGATAATTAGCCTCTTGAGTCCATATTTCCCCAATCAGTCTATGTTACAACGGAGAGACAAGAACTAAGCATGTATGCATTGAGCATATTTACAGTCTGATGTGTGATGCTCCATTGAGGATCTTTCGAACTGGAAACATTCACTAGACAAGAAAGAAAAGGGGTGACCTGCAGACCACTCTCCACGTCTATCTTTAAACCTTGAAAACCACTACCCATGCCTGGAGACACTTCCACAACACCAACCACTAGACTTTAATGCACCACACCCTGTTGATATGCTCCACGTACTCCAAAGATTCCCCCTTGTGTCCCAGTAGCTAATACAAACTGAAGTTTATTCTTGCAAAAAGTACTGTTGCCAGGATTTGTAAAATGTCCTATTTCTTTTTACCTTCCAGATATGAGATACATGTGCAGACAATAAGACAGCTACAACAAAGGTGTTCCTACTTGGTTAATAAGGGTTGTTTGTGTGGTTAATGTATTGACTTCATAATGCTAATTCTCGCCAGCCGTATAGTCACCCTTGTTGATATGTAATACATAAATACACCCTCTAACAGCTGCAGAGAACTACGTGTATTACAAATATTGCTCTGACTGGGCAACTAGACAAGTTACGCATTTACACATTATTTGGTGAAGTACGAAGTTATTTATGGTTAGAGTATAAACAATCCTGCATTTTGCAACTGTTGTTAAACATGGAGTTGATACCAGAAGCACTGTAAACTACCTGAAACCTCTTATTTCCTTTACCAGAGCACACAGTTGACTCACATGTAACATGGTTGGTAGATGTCCTGACTATTGAATTCATGAAGGTTTTGATAAAGTTGAAAACAGTATTGTTAGATGTGACCATCTTTTGAGTGGTGTAACCAAAGATTTCTGCCTTGTAGGTTAAAGGGCACAAGTGGACTGCATCACTCATTGTGAAATCCACTACAGGGACAGTGTAAACATGGCTCCAGGCCTGCCATGTGTAGCCTTGCTATGCAGTTTTAAAATGTCAAATTTGTCCTGTCAAGTTAACCCCTTTTGACAGACTTACTTCATCCTTTTAGATATGTCAGTTACCCTTAAGTAGGCCCTACTGCACATAAGGTAGGGTGCATGATATTTAAAATAAGGCCTTGTAAATGTTTAATATTAAGCATGTCCTTATAGTCAAAATACCTTAAAAAGTATTTTCACTGTACTAGGTTTGGCTATTTCATAGGAAAGCACTGGGATACAATATTAAAGTTAATAATGTTATCTTTAGCTAGGAAACAGCTACATAATTCATTCCTGGACTTTTTGAAATATTTACTACAAACCCAATTCACTGGTGAAGTTGGATTTGTGATACATATGTTGACAAAGGAACTTTAAGAAAGTTACCTTTTCCCTGCATAAAGCCTCTAGATAACCATTTGCATGAGCTCCAACTGTCACCCAGGACCTGAACAGTCTCTTTGATGAGGCGTGAAGTTGCTCTCAAAACTGAGACAAAGGCCTTGGGTGTGGGATGGTATTCTGTTCCCCTGGCATGATGACCTGTGCCCAGGAACTTGCTTAAAATCAAAGAGGCCTATTCTGTAAAAGGCAATTATAAGCTGAAACCTGGGCGGGGTCCTCCTTTGTTTCCTCGGTCAGACAACCATCAATCCCAGTGGGAAGTGAGCTGCATCCAGAACTGCTTTAGTGTGGCCACAAAGGAGGTGAGCACACAGTCTTGGTACATGTGGAGAAGGGTTTAATCATATTGCATCTAGACAGAGAGGGGCACTATGGGACTGTTTGCAGCAGGAAATAAAGGGAGATCTGCAAAAGGAGTACCAAACTGGTGAGGAAAGGGCCAGGAGTCACCCCACCCACAGCCTAATGGGGTGGGGTGACTCCTGTCTAGACTAATGCTAGAAGCAAATGTGGCACCCAAAGTTCCGGCCTCAGAACAGTTTCTGAACCTGTGGAAAACTGTGACGATCTTAAAAGACTGGACATGCTCTCCTTCTTGTACCCAGGAAAAATAAATGGACTCCAATGGTCTTAATGCTGACCTCTAGTTCCAGCTACAGGTACACTGTAAGCTACAAGAGGCCTTTCCTGCTAAATCCTAATGGATCAGATCCAACTGTACTTAACCTGGAGACTTTTACTGGCCTCTTCTGGGTTGAGGTTTGACCCCTATTTACTGTCCCAAAGGTCCTGGGCCTTTGACTGGTGTTAAAGTGTACTTCTACTAACCTTTCCTGAGATCTGGGACCTCAAAGATCTCCAGAGGACCAGAACAAACCTATTAAGCTGATCTGATAAAGGTGCTTTGCCGTTGAACCAAAGATTTAGGTTGCTGCACTCAGAACATTTCGGCAGCAGCAAAACAAATTCAGCAGGACCTCATGGGAAGGTATCTGGCCTCCTGAAGCCCTCTTAGGATACAACCTGCAGCCTGCCCCACAGAATGAATCTGAGCTTCAAAAAGAACACAAAATTAGAAATCTTTACCAATGAGAGTTTCAGAAGTATTCTGTTGGCAAGGTACATTCTCTGGGCATGAAATTCAAATTTATCTTGCTCAGTGCCTCCCTGCTAAAGGTCTATGGCTTCACTGAGACCGCGTCCAGGGACTATCCAACAAAGTGGAGCCCTCTTTGGCCACAGCCTGCTGCCTTGCCCCACTGAGGATTTTTGACTTCCATTTCAGAGATTAAAACCAAAGATAAAAATTCTGACATGGTGGAACTTGGTATCTGTATCCAAACTGCACTCCATTACGGTTAGCCTCAACTTGCACCTAGATACCAGTCAAGCACAAGCAGATGACCCCAGGTTAGGTTGTAATGCTTTTGGGTGCTATTTTGAACCATAAACTTTGAAACACATATCTCTGGCTCCCCTTATGGGAGTTTTGTCTTTTTTGCGTTATATTATTTATTAAAATGTACCTAATTATTCTAAATTGGTTTGGAATTGTTATTGTGTTGTGACTGTATTGGGACTGTATAAATACTTTACACCTCTAACTTAAGCCTGTCTGTTCTGTGCCATAGCTCCGATGGATTGAGCTCAGGTTAATTTAGTGACTCAAAGGGTTCACACCCTAATAAGAAGTGTGGCTATTACTTGGGATTGGTATTTCATCCTGTCAACTATTATCCCCAATTATTTACAAATATATTTTTCTATCATTATTACATTTCTGAGAAATAATCACATAGAAATGCAAGTATCATACAATAAATCTCATAAGTAAGAAGACATTACATATCATCCACTACAGTTGCATCAATATCAAAGGAATAAAGGAGGTAGCAAAAAAAGGAGAACAGTTTCCCACCAATTCATCAATAATTAATATAAAAGCATTTTACAATACAGACCTGTCCAGTACATTAAAATACCTCTGGTACATTACTTTACTAAACCATAAGCATACCATCTTATCATTTGCTCATTAATACAAGACACTTGTAAGTATTAATTAAAGCTATTAGTTAGAAATTTTCTTTTGAGCAAGATAAACATAACACCAACCTGTGGCACCAACCTTAAAAACATGTATGGAAAAAATTATAATTAAAGCTTCCTGTCTGGACCTACATCCATATTTTAGAGGTATCTTTCATACAATGGTGACAGCCCAAGAGGAAGTCGACAATATTATATTTAGCATTTAATCCACAGAAATAATGACCACCATCCACTAAAATGTTCATTCTGAAACCATTTGTTTTCAAGGCTGGGTAACACCTAGCTCTAATTCTCCGTGTTTGATTTCTTAGGGTATTTTTAGGAATCTCTGTTAAGTAAGGAAATTTACCTTCAGCACTAATACAATGAGAAAAATCCGCTGAACCTTTATTTGCTAAAGGGTAACAATCATTAGCCTTACTAATTAAGAGGAAAGTTGAACTCTAATCTCAAGGCCTGTATCATTGAACTGCTTGGGAAAGAAAACTGTTTCTTTAGACACGTATTTTCAATACAATCCCAATCAGTCCTATGGTCTAGTGAAAACAATTCAGCACCAGAAAAAGTGCTTGAGGAATTTAACTTGCCTAGAATTGCCTTTTTAGGTGTGGTGTACACATTTCCTCCATATGTTTAATCAAAACAATTTACAAAATTAAAATGAGGAATACCAACTAAGATTATTAGCAAAGTACAGGGCAAGATATGTGGGGTTTCATGCCTGTTCTAAATGATTTTTTTTGAAGTTCCATTGGAACTTATTTGGTCTCTGGGCAAAAATCAAGGTTTTATTTTTTAAAATTTGAAAAACAAATGTTTAAAATATACTGATAGAGCAGTATGTATTTAGTACAATACATTTCCATTGTAGGCCTACAGGGGTGTAATCCAAAAGTATCAGGTTGTTGGCATAAATTAAGCACAAAATATGTTTTTTCCAAATTTTGGGTGAATAAGTATGCCTTATTGAAATAGAATTAGGCAAGACTACCAGAAACAAGCTAAAGAGAAATTGAGCTGATATGCACCGTTACATCAAGCAGTTTTCAATGGGGATGTTTGGGGACAGGGTTCCACTGCCATGTAGATCTATGTGAACCCAATTCAAATCATGTAAGTGATGAATGATATATAAATTACCTGGGGGGATCCTAATATTTAAGCTATAGCAAATCACGCTCAACCAGGTCAAAAGCTGAATTGCTCTTCTATCTGTTGTCAGACAATTATGTTGCTGGATGGTAAATGTTTTGCTTAGGCAGATATTGTGTTCTTCCCAAAAAAAAAAGAGCTTGCCCTCCACATAGCTGTGATCATTTTGTTTATTTATTCAGCTGCCCGAGTTTGAACTTTCAGCGGCACACATATGACATTGTAATGCTATTAAAGTGTCTTATATAACTAGAAAATGTATTGTGCTTTCTGTTGCAGCAGCACAAATAAGAGGAAGGCAATCATTAACCTACATGGATGTTTAGATCTTGCTTGATGGTGAAACTGCTACTGGACATTTTAACCTACACCAAGATAATTCTACAGCTGTTTGCTTCCACATAAATACATATCCATTTCCATGCTACTTAATTGTAATTCTTCATATTACCACACAATATTGTATTAAAGCCAGACCTAGTCAATGAAGTCACAACAGGGTGTAGAATAATATTTTTTGGTTCACTGAAATTATTTTGTGTATTCTTAATTATTTTTCTAAGTAAATAAATTCAATAACAAAATTAAAATAGGAAGCTTGAAATTGTTTAAACATATTAGGTAAACTTTCTAATTCCATCTGATCACTGATCTCAACATGTACCACTCAAAATGATCTAATTAGGCTGAAGTCTTCAACAGAAAGAAATCTACTGGGCACTTCTGGTTGCTATACCTGAACACTGGAAGGGTTAACTATCTTCACAAAAGTAACCATTTGAATTTACTAAGGAAAGTTGAACTAACAGCAAGACTAATTGCTCAGATAAATATTGGATTGCCTGTACATCAGTCTCTGGTATTTTAAATGATGTAATTATTTCATTATGAACACTCGCAATAAGATTCAAAGACAACCTAAGGCTAAAATTCCCTAGAAAAGGTAACATTGCTATAAGGTGGGAAGCCCATAGCTTATCTAGAGCTCTGTCTAATTTTATTAGTTCATCATCAAAATTAACCGCATTGGATAGGATGTAACTGTTCACACAAATCAGTGACTATTAAGATCCACAAGTGTTGAAAATCTCATTTTAGGCTTCTAAAACCTATTTACATTGTAACTAATATAATCCCATCTCTTACTGTAGTAATTCTGGACAGGTTGTTAGGCTGCCCAAAGACTGTCTTGGTCCTTCGGATACTACATTAACAAAAAGTTAACAATCATATTTAGCAGTAACATTTTTTCAGAAAGTCTGAGATAATTATTGTGTTAAACAAAGGGACATTCCAAATAAAGAGGCCAACTTTCAGGCCATCTGTCTACCTAGTATTTCCCACTATACCAGTGGGACGTATGGGAATCATATTGGATATTCCAACGTTGCTGTTCCCACGCCAGAGGGCTTGGGGAAAACTTATTGTACGTATCAAACATTCTTATTAACATTATAAAAAAATCCTTCAACACAATTATTAATTTGACTCCCCACATTCCTCCATGATTGCTGGAAGGCCAAGGGAGCCTGCATGATTTCAATTGTGTGGGTACAATACTGGCAACATTTATGGAATATCAGATTCTTTGCTAGGAGCACTATTTGGATTTAGTGGGTATGCATGCATCTCAATTGCCAATTTCCACCTTAATTGAATGGAACTGAGCTCATGCATATTGGTTTTCCGAACCACTGTACTTACAGAATCCTAAAGGAGGCCCACAATTTGAGCTATTTCCTTTTGCGGTTGAAAGTTGGAAAGTCGATTCTGATTTGATTGCCGTAATTTAGATTAACGCTACCCATTTAACTTTTATGCTTTGCAGAGTAAAATCTTGAATCATCCCGATACCCTCTTTGTGCAGCTTTCCTCTGACAACAAATCTCATCCTTTGGAACTATCTGCACATTCGTTTTTGGCTTCATAGATACAGCAGAACAGGACAAGGAGGGTGTTTTATGAACAACATTAAAGGTTCCGTTCGACTAATAACGGTCTTTATATCAGATTTTCCTGGACTTCACAACTGAGTGTTCCTTATTGTTTGATCTTCTTATTAGGTGGAGTGTTACAGCCTCCATAATATTTTTTAATGGTCATTATTATTTTAATTCTAGTGTAGGGTAATTTTGTAAGTTTAGAAGATTATCAGTTTTGCTTGTAACCGAGGTGCTCTTTTTTTTCTTTAATGGGTGGATTTAACCATTCAGATCCAGTTTGTCCATGGAAATGGGGAGCTCCAATTTACCATATCTTTCGCACATTTCTTAAATCAACGTGGGTCAGTGAGGTACATAGACAGTCTAAAACTTGACTTGTCCATCCTCAGAGAAGACTTTGAACCCAGGAGGAGATTTCAGAACCTCAAGGAGAACCTCATCAGCCACTCTAAAATGACCCCTCATAACTGGCCGGTTTCATTTCTTGCAAGGGTTCAATCTGTTTTGCTTGCTTTGTATTAGGAAGAAGTAAGGACGTCAATGTGCCTTCAAAAGTAGACTGCAGCAGAATCAGCATATTTAACATAGAAATATCTGGATTGACATCCTACATTGAAGAGTTCTCTTGCAAAACAAGAAAAGGGCCCTATAACAAACTCTTCATATTAAGCAGCCCCCCACACATACTCCGAGGTAGACAGGCTAGATTGATTGGCTGCAAGAGCTGGAGAAATAAAATCTTTTATGGTCTAATTCACAGTGTGAAGTTTTTCTGCAATCAAACGCCCAGGAGCAGGGGATGACAGCAAATGCAGAGGGCAAGCCTCCAGCAACACTACTGACAAATAAAGGTTTAAATATGGCTCCTCTATCTGGTGAGACTCAAAGGTCAGTACTATGAGCTAAGTCATTGGCTGATTAAATAGTAGTCCCCCTTTTTGAAGAATTGTTTAATGAATTAGCAAGCCCATCAAGGGATTTAAATAGCCTTGTCACAAAATTCCATATGAAATTCACCGAAATGGGTCTTGGGGGGCTCCTCACTAGACAGACCGAGCTAAAAAAAGAATTCTCATCATCAAACTCAAGTGAAGGAGGGCAGTCAGCGAAGGGGTTTTTCATGCCTCTCTTCTTTTATAAGAGCTTGGTATGTAAGGTAGGGGTCGAGGGACTGGACACCACTTAAAAATGCTTGACGGCACACAGTTTTGCCAAGAAGCCAGGCAGTCTACCAAGCCAAACAAGACAGAGTGGATTACGCTTTCTCTGGGTTTAGTTTGTTGAAATAAAATGTTGCTGCATTACAGGTTAGTCAGGTTAATCAGGCAGCAGGCTTATTCACCTCCTCACAATGGACTTCTTATCTGACTACTGTTAGTAGAGGAAGATCAGAAAACAAGCTTTTAAAAATCAAATTTCATTCTGGACACTAGGCTCAGAGGAGCACAGAGCTCAGCACCCCTCACTCCAAAGTGTATCCAGAGCTGCTGACAGCTCCCCACCGTCAGTCACTTCCCAAAGCCTGCAAAAATGAATCAAAATGTGCTGTATCCAGCAAGACGCGTGAAACCAGAGCAGACAGGAGCAAAGCAACAGCCAAGACACCAGACAATTTTCCTACATCATTCCTCAGAACTCACCTTTTCAATTTGCTGCTGAGTTTCCAATGAGTTTTAAAATCCATGTGGCTAAGTTCCCCCTAACCACCTCTCCACAGGAATATGGGAGGCAATGTGGTGTGGGGGGATTTGATATAACCCCTCACCCCAAACCATGGCTCCACGGAACCTCAGTTCCGTCATTCCCTCAACTCTACCTCAGCTGCCTAACTCCACTGAAACTACCTGCAGCTCTTGCTTGTACATGGTCCTCTCATCTCTCCAGTGCTACCTTGGGTGCCTGACTCCACTGAAATTGCTTGCGCATGGTTTCTCTGCTCTAATTTAAGATGGTTTTGTGAAATTCGATAAACCTCCCATGGAGGTCTTGTTCTCCAGTAAACCATGGGGAAATTGTTATTACGATGCAGATATTTATGTGGGCTACAGTCATAAGTAGTGACAACATTTTAAAGTCATATTTGAATAATTTTCCATCCTGTGTGACACCTCATGTCACTAGTAAATGTGGTCATAATAGTATGTATTTAAACTACAAAATGTGTGAATTATTTCTATCTAGATCATGGTTGTGCTGTCCCCTCAAACACAATTCTATGCAATAGCTTTACACTTTCACACTCAACAAACTAAATGACACATTGTAATAGTCTATAAAACAAATGTCTATTTCAAAATAAAGTAGCAAAAATGTGTACACATATAGAATAACAGAACTTAAACAGGTTTTACAGGTTAAAATAATTTCTTCATGATATTCTGCAGAGAGATCTCTAACATTACTTTCTGTATTGGGGGTTTCGTAATACAATCTAGAGACATAAGAGCACGAATTCCAAACTATGTTGATCAAAGAGACCAAACTCTGACTGGTACATTTATAGAAGTCTGCTATTGTATATATGTGATGAATAAGGGTAGTAGTACTTTCTGAAAGAGTAGGACGTGCACAAAATTAAAATGCAAAACTAATCCACAGGTGATGCGTTGACCTTTCATTACTTACAAAGTAACCTTGGTCAGGAATTTATATGAAGTCTGTTTTTCTTTTATTTTACTAATTCACCAGCAAAGTGAAAAGCAATTTTGAAAATAAACTGAATATGTATTTTCGTATCCACTCTTCTACCAAGGTGTAAAGACCGAGAAAAATAATACAGCTTTAAACTTGACAAAGAATGCATTCATATGTTTGGACCTCACCTCTTCAACCATATATTTCACCTTCTTCTGCTGGCAGTTGACCATATCATCTAAGTGTTTAATTCTCTCTCTTAGACTTACTGCTGCTTCCTCTAGATGCTGCGATCTAATGTAAGAATACAGAGGCATACAACTTATTAAATATATAGAAACAAACATTCTAATGATCAAATTCTAGACATTTAGTTAATTAAGCTTTGGAGTTACTTAGATAATATTATTATAGGGTGTTATGTAGATGCATACATAATTTTAGCATATGATGATACTAAAGGCAGCCTGATTACTAATCTGTGGTGGGCTGTTCCATCGGATCATCAGCACCTAGGCAGCACTTTGACAGTGAGGGAGAAAGTTTGCTAAAATTAATCCAAACGTTACTGGGACTAGATTCTGAATTGGCAACATAATTCCCTATTCCAATTTGCATACTGAAAGTGCTTGCAGTGCGCATGTTATTCTGCCAAATCTGATTTCCAGAAGGATTACTCCCATTCACTTAAGCCCAGAGCTCCCTTTTCAGAAGCTTAAAGAATAGAATAGCAAGGAGAGTGATGACGGTCTTGCCTACCAACGAAGAACAATTCTATGCTTTCAGGCAATATCACCACCTATGTGTATTAATGGAGACTGGGTATTGCGGTCTAGTCTAACAGAGGTTCAATTTGAGAGTAGCTGTAGCTTTAATTAAGAATACTGAAGGTTGCAGATAATGTAACAAAGAATATATAAGAATTAATAAATACATTTCCTGCTGCCTATTCGCAATACTGAGCCATGAGCCTAAGAAATAGAAATGTAAAATGATAATGCGTGTAATGGAAAGATAGGTAAAGGGTATGTAAAGAGACAAACATTTCTAATCATAACCTAAATGATCAAAAATAGTGCTGTGAATGAGCCAATGGCACTTCTAAAAAGGATAGCTTTGATGCTAAGCTTTACTCTACTACATATCATTTCTTTCTACTTTTTAAAAGTTTACAGAGTAAATCACAGTGCAGACTTCTAGCACATTTCCAATGATAAGGGAGCATAAAAAGTATATTAAAAATTAAAAACTAAGAGTGAAAGCAAAGGGCAAGAATGTAATTCAAGTCGATTGATCACTGCTAACACAATGCTATAGAGCTATTTGCACACTGACCTATTCTTGTTGTCAGAGAGTATCTTTTATTCTGAAAACCTTCTCTTCTGCCTTTTACCGCTGATATTTTTGATTGTGTGTTAGTGTTGTTGTGAGAGGATCAGAAGCACCACAAAGGTGAACTCATTCTCACCATCGCATTCTGAAGCAGAAAAGGATTTTACTTGACACTGACCACAACGCAAGGGAGATTACTTCCCCTTCATGATGCAGAGGGATAACTTTTTTGTTATTACAAGAGCTCAAAGGTCATGTGCCACGTTGGCCTCACATGGGAAGTTCTAAGATGTTTATTGTGAAAAAAACATTTTTCTTTTTGCAACTCAGTAGGATTCCTTAGTGCCAAGCTACTTCCAATATTTATTTTTTAATGTATTTATTAAGGCAATTTAAACAGTGCCAAAGGTTAGCTAGGCTACTTCAGTGCACTACATGAGAAACATACAGAAGTGTGTATAACCCTAAGGTAGGCCCTGAAGGCTCTTATGGCATGGTGCATATTTAAAAAGTAGGACATGTATTTAAGTTTCACATGCCCTGACAGTGAAAAGCTCCAGAAGTCGTTTTTCAGAGTTTTTAGGCTTATCTCTTCCATAGGCTAACACTTGATTACCCTATTATAGTTAATAAATGCAACTTCAAATTAGGAGTAGATATAGATGTACAAATTACTTACCTTTGGTAACGATATATCTGGCTGAGACATATTCTAGTTGCAGATTCCTTACCTTAGATTTTTCCCCAGGCGTCAGACTCGAATCAGAGATTTTCCTTCAAGCAGAACCCCTGCGTGCAGTTAGTTGGTCGACTCCGCAGTTGTTGTGGTCACCGTGATGATGTTGCAGTCGTATTTAGGTGCCACCCCGGTGTGCTGACGTCAGTTTCTTTTCACAACTTTTTACGCCAGTAGCACTGAGCCATGAAGAACACAGAATGGTGTGCCAGAACTAGGGCCCTTAAAGGGACGTTCCTGTCCCTAGAAGTCATTTTGCAGTGCGAGTAGGATGGGTGGGTCGGTAAGGACTGCAACTAGAATATGTCTCTACCAGTGACATTGTTACCGAAGGTAAGTAACTTGTACATCTAACAGAGACCTCTAGTTGCAGATTCCTTACCTTAGAATAGATACCTGAGCAATAACATCCCTGGTGGTTGGCTGTGAACTAAGATCACACCAAAAAGTCCTGCAGGAACGAACGGCCAAAGTAGCTATCTCTGCGGACCTGACTGTCCGGGCAACAATGCTTGGTGAACATATGCAAAGATGTCCACATTACCATCTGGCAGATCTCCAGGGCTGGAACTCCGCGTACCAACACTGTGGTAGCAGCAGTTGCTCTGGTTGAACGAGTATGCAAACCCTCAGGGGGTTGCTTTTTTGCCAAAGCGTAGCACGTCTTGATGCAGAGGACTACCCATCGCGAAATGGTCCTCTTCTGCACCACTCTTCCCTTTCTTCGCACCCACATAACCCACAAAGACTTAAACATCCATTCGGAAATCTTTGGTATGATTTAGGTAGGACACCAACACTCTTTTGGGATCCAGTTGGTGGAGTCTCTCCTCCTCATGAGAGGGATGTGGGGGTGCATAAAAAGTAGTCAAGGTGATTGAATGGCCTACATGAAACGGCGTCACCACTTTGGGAAGGAAGGAAACCCTGGTATGAAGTACCACCTTGTCAGGATGTACTGCTAGGAATGGTGGGTTCAAAGAGAGCCTGGGGCTCACTCACTCTGTGAGCAGAGGTGATGGCAATCAAGAAGGCAGTTTAAGGGTCAAGAGCCATAGAGGACAGTTGTGGAGCGGCTTGAAAGGAGCACACATGAGGAATGTGAGGACCAAGTTCAAATCCCACTGGGGCATAATGAACGGAATAGGAGGAAACATATGTGTGAGGCCTTTGAGAAACCTCCCAACAATGGGAGATTTAAACGGAGAAGGTTGGTCTGGTAGCCTTAAAAAGGCAGAGATGGCAGACAAATATCCCTTGAGGGTGCCCAGAGCAGAGCCCTGCTGGGCAATAGAGAGAATAAAGAGGAGAACCTCTGAGAGAGGCTCAGAGAGGGGCTCAACAGACTTGTTGATACACCATGCAACAAATTTCTTTCAACGACGGACATATACAGTTTTGGTGGAGGGACACCCGGTTGCCAAGATGACATTACAGGCTTCGGGCGGAAGGTTAAAAGCTGTCAATTGCCACCGCTCAATCTCAAAGCAAGGAGGTAGAGACTGGACAGGTTCGGGTGAATGACTGTCCCCTACTGCTGCGCCAGAAGATCCTCCCGAAGGGGCAGTGTGATTGGAGGATCAATGGCCATGCTCGATAGCTCAGAATACCAGACTTTTCGTGCCTAGTCTGGAGCCACCAGGATTACTTGGGCCCAGTCTTGCCTGATCTTCTTCAGAATTCTGGGTAGAAGTGGTATGGGTGGGAAGGCGTACAGGAGGCCTGAGCTCCACTTGTGACGAAAAGTGTTTCAAAGCGAGTGATGTCTTAGAAAATCCAGTCCACAAAACAGCCAGCATTCCGTGTTCTCTGCGGAGGCGAACGGATCTAACTAAGGCTCTCCCCACTGCTGAAAGAGGCCTTGCGCCACCTCTGGATGGAGACGCCATTCTCGATCAACTATGCATCGAAGGCTGAGTTAGTCTGCTCTGTCATTCGGATGTTGAACCACCAGTGAAATGCCCTGGCTTTTCAGCCATGTCTAGAGGTGAAGTGCTTCTTGACAAAGGGTCCACAACCCCACTCCACCATGTTTGTTGCAATACCACATAGCGGTGGTGTTGTCGGTGAACACCAGCATCACTTTCCCTTTGAGAGAGAGAGAAGGAATGCTTTCAATGCAACTCTGGGCGCCCAGAGCTCCAAAAGGTTGATGTGGAGCCCAGACTCTGCCAGAGGTTTCTGATCTTCACCTCTCCCATGTGGCCGCCCCATCCCAGGAGTGACACATCTGTCACTACTGTGAGATCTGGTTTGGGAAGGGGGAGGGATCTGCCATTGACCCAATCTTGATTTGACAACCACCACTGCAGGTCTTTTGCAGTTCCCTCCGAGATCTGAACCATATTGGAGAGGTTCCCCTGATGCTGTGCCCACTGGAACATCAGGCCCCACTGCAGAGCCCACATCTGGCATGTTGGACCATCAGGATGCAGGAGGCCATGAGGCCCTGCAGCGTCGGAGTCATTCTCACCCAAATCCAGGATAGAGGCTGAAACATTTGTATCATAGCCCAAATACCGTTGCTCGATATTCGGGAGGATAAGCCCGAAACTGCACTGTGTCCAGAACAGTTCCGATGAAAGGGAGCATCTGAGAGGGAGTCAGGAGTGACTTTGGCATGTTTATAGTGAACTCCAGCGAATGCAGGAGATTTGCCATAGTCTGGAGGTGGGAAATGACTTTCTGGGGCATGTCCGCCTTCAACAGGCAGTTGTTGAGGTAGGGGAATACTGGAACCCCTAACCTGCGCAGATGAGTTGCAACCACTACCATCACTTTCTTGAACACCGAGGGGTGCTAGTAAGGCTGAAAGGGACCACGGTGAACTGAAAGTGCTCGTGACCTACCACAAATAGCAAGTAATATCTGTGAGCCGGCAGGACAGGAATGTGAAAATAGGTGTCCTGCATGTCCAACGCTACCATTCAGTCACAAGGGTCCAGGGCAGAAAGGACCTGAGGTAGGGTTAGCATCTTGAACTCCTCCTTTTTGAGTAAGAGATTGAGGGACTGGAGATGTAGGGTAGGGAGAAGGCCTTTGTCCTTTTTGAGCACCAGAAAGTACCGGGAATGACAAACACAACCTACTTCTGGTGCAGGGACCCTCTCAATAGCTCCCTTGGCCAAGAAAGCCTTGGCCTCCTCGCGGAGAAGTGCCATATGATCCTCCGATAGATGATCGTATGATGGTGGATGGCTGGAGGAGAAGTCTCAAAGGGGAGGGAGTAGCCCCTTCGGATGCATTGTAACAGCCACCTTGTCCATGGTAATGGGTTCCCAGTGGGGGAGGTGATGGCAAATCCTGCCACTCACTGGTCCCAGATGTTCCGACAGACTAGGAAGGTTTGAAGGTAGGGGAGGGGGCGGGGTGGACTGGGCGGCCCACTGGCTCCCTGATCCACAAGCTCATGGGATTCTGCATCTGCGCAGGAGCTGTACAGCATGCACGGGTTGGTGGCCAGGTTGAAAGGAACGTTGTTGGGTGCCCCTTCTGTAGCCTCAAAAGGAGCGAAAGGCAGACTGTGAGAGGCGAGGAGCAGCTGCGAGGACTAGACACCGAGCCACAGCCCAGGAATCCTTAAAGCACTCGAGTGCTGAGTCCACATTGTCTCCGGAGACAGGTGTCATCAAAGGGCATGTCCATCAAGGATTGCTGGACATCCCCTGAAAAGCCAGATGTCCTCAACTAGGCGTGGCGCCTCAAGGCCTGTTGATGCAACCAATCTGCCCAGTGAGTCATATCCAGTCCACAACAAATCATGAACTTTGCTGCATCTCTCCAGTCTGTAATGGCTTGGGAGAGAATGGTTTGGGCCTCCTCTGGAACTCTAGGCAGCACTTACGCAACCGTATCCCACAGAGTATGGAAAAAGCTCCCCAAAAGGCATGTGGTGTTCATGGACTGCAGCACTAGACTGGCAGAAGAAAACATCTTCTTCACAAAGTTGTCCAGTCTTTTTGATTGCCTGTTCAGGGGAGCGGTAGGGAATGCGCCGGAGGATGATGAAGCCTTGATAACAAGGCTCTTAGGTGTAGAGTGTTGGGTCAAGAATTTTAGGTCAGTTGGCGCAGGTCTATGGGAATGGGCAGCCGCCCTATTCACAGAAGCGTATGTGCTGGGTCTGGACCAGGTACACAGAGGGATGTCCGTAAGGGCTCCATTAAAGGGAAGGAGGGGTTCCGAGTTGGAGGCCCTATGCTGAAGCACCTCGTTAGTCCTCACCTCCACAGAAGGAAGCTAGAGGTCCAAAACTTCAGCAGCCCTTGTCACCACCATAGAGTATGAAGCTCTGTCCTCTGTAGCCACGGTAGGGGGAGAAAGCATGCCAGTGTCAGGAGAGGTGTCCAAACCGCTGGTGTCATTCAGATACTAAACACAGTCCATGTCAGGGTCAAGCTGGTATTCTAAAGGGTCCAGCAACCCTTCTACGCTATCCCCATACCCATAGCCATACCCATAGTAATAGTGGTCAGGATCAGCCCTGGGCCCTGGACTGCCCATGGAAAACAGAATCGGCGTCGGCTCCAGGTCATCGAGGATTAGTATAGGATCGACGTTGATTGTGGGCCCAACCGACATTAGTAGCGTCGACATCTGACCCGATGCTGGGGAAGGCTGTGTGGACCCTCTGGAGTCGGGGCCAAAGACGTCGACTTGGAACTCGAAGGGGCCCTCAATGACTCCCCTGGGCCTGAAGGTGCTGAGGGTGGGTCAGTCTGCCCAGATATGAAGCGCATGGCCTCATAACATTTCTTGAGTTCGGCAGGGGTGACACTGGCTCCTCAGAAAGTCAGGGAGGCAAGGAGAGGACCCAGATGGAGGCTCTGAAGACAGAGACCTAGAGCGTTGACGCTCTTCCCGCATCGGTTCATCCGAGCGACTGGGTGAAGTCAAAGAACGTTTGGCCTTCTTTGACTTCTTCTTGTGACCCGAATGTCCCGATGACTTGGACGATGATGAGTGGTGATGACTCAGTCACCGGTCTCCTGACCTTCCTTTCGAATGAGATCAGGAGTGATGTGGAGTCGAGTGCCGAACCGCCATGAGCTGCAGGGACTGCTCCCTCAAAGCTTTCGGATTCATGGCCCGACACTTGGAGCATGACTTCGGGTCATGGTCACGCTCCAGACACCAGAGGCGTCTGCTTGACGAAAAATCTCCGGATCCAGTTTGACACCGGGGGAAATTCTAAGGTAAGGAATCTGCAACAAGAAGTATCTATCAGATATGCAACTTACACGCAAATTGAAATGAATTGCAATTTTAAATCCTTTTTAATGGTAGTCCGAGTTTAGATTTTAATTTTGAAAATGCCACCTTTATAAAGATGGCATTTTCCTGCTCAAAATTTCTGAGGCCTTTCTAAGAGTTTACAGCTGCCTGGACCTGTTTATGATTACTCCATCAAGAATGAGTATTGGTCCCAGACAGGGAACAATGGGAACTGGGTGTAGTAGAGAGTGGGTCATCCTGGCAGGGTGGCTAGGGAGTAGCTGTACATTTCCCTGATTATATTTCAAAGCACCCTGCCTGCATTACTCACAAAGGAACATGATACCAGGGCTGCCCTACCTTTTGTTACCCTAGACAGTTTAGAGTCAAGCGAAGGGGAAGAAATGAGCAGAACCAGTTTTGGGGGTAGGCCAAGGAATTCCCCACACAAAGGCTGGCACCTGGTATAAATGTAGGTCATTCAAAACCACTTATCAGAAGACTGGACCGGTGTAAGGTTCAAAATTAGGCAACATCACAAAACAAAATAAAATGATGGACGGAGTGTTGAAACTTTTCAAACAGTCACCCCCAGTCACAGATCTGGGTTTAATCCATCGTTATTTTGCTCGCCACGTCACCCCAGTTTGGACACGGTTTCTGGGTATCACCCGTCATCAGCCAGGCTAGCTTGAATCCAGTGGCGCAGCGAGCAACGGACCCACGTCCGGGCATACCCCTGCCACTTAAGGCGCATAAAGCAACATCACAAAACAAAATAAAAAAGAATGATGGATTAAACCCAGATCTGTGACTGGGGATGAGTGACTGCATTGTTCAGCACTCCGTCCATCATCTTTTTGTGTTACTAAAGTTGCCGAAAGTGGGAAGGGTATGCCCAGACGTGGGTCCCTTGCTCACTGTGCCACTGGATTCAAGGTAGCCTGGCTGATGAAGGGTGATTCCCTGAAACCGGTTCCAGGATGCTTGTTTCCGGTCCAGGGAGGACCTGGCCTGGCAGTTCGGGCTGGACTGTTCCCATGAGGAACAGTGTCAAGACTGATTTGCATATGGCTGGGGCCAAACTGGGGTGGCATGGTGGGCAAAAGAATGATGGATTAAACCCAGATCTGTGACTGGGGGTAAGTGTTTGCATTGTTCAGCACTCTGTCCATCATCCTTTTGTGTTGCTAAGGTTCAAAATTAGGACTGCCCTGCTTCCAGAAGGACTGCCTTGCTGTCTGAAGAAGGGTGTTTCGACCTTTTTGCTTTGATTCCAGGGTAACCAGAGTAACTCCAAGTTGGCTGACTTTCTGTGTGAGCTACAGGACACAGCAAGTTTCTAGAAGTCTCCCTGCAACTGCCCATCTAAACAGCTGAAATTGAACCTGCATGGACTTGCTTGAGTCCTACTGCTGCCCTTTGTTGGAGTGAGCCCTGATCTTGAAACGTTGAGAGCTCCTTCTAAAAAAAAAAAAAAAATAGAAAATCCTGAGGTTTGAGCTCTTCACAATTGTGTGAGAGTCCATTTATGCCAAAAATCTGCTGCGAACAACTACTGCCAATGCGAAGCTCTAGTAAGACCTGTTCTTAAAGGAGACAGCGACCATCGACAAACACCAGTAAGGAGGACCTACATTCTGCGCTGACAGGATGTTCCATGATAATCAACCAACATGAGGCTCCAGCGATACCTGGCTCTTTGCGCTACAGTAACGAATGACTGTGTCGCTCGTCCTGCTACTTGCTACAAAAGCCACTTCCTTGAAGACTCCTCCAACGTGAATGGAAATCTTCGTGCCAAACTTGACAAGGTGAATGTTCAGCAGGACTACCTGGTAATAGCTATGAAAGAAGACACCAATATTCCAGACCTCCGAAGTGGCCACCTGTGGAAAACTGGAGTGACGAGGCCAAAACATTCCTGGCAGTGGCAGTGGAATTAGAAGAACAACAAAGCACCTCAGGTTTATCCTCATTGAAATTCAGGAAATTCAAAGTCAGCCATTTAGGGACTGCCTGCATACACTCGTGGAACCTATCAATGGTGCAGATGTCAGTGGATCCACATTTATTATTAGATGGGTGTCATCTGCATAATTCATAAAGACTACCCCTATAGGATGAGGTAGCTTTGCCAACGGCCATAAGTAGAAATGAAATAAAGTGGGGCTCAACATAGCACCCTGGGCAACCCCATTTTGTGTGTCTAAGTTCTGAATGGTATGGTAGAAGGTGAATCACTTGCGTTCTACAGTCCACATAAAACGCACACCATACTGGAGCTTTACCCTTTACACCAATTTCAGATAATCCCAATATTAGTATCTTGTGAGAAACCGTATAGAATGTGGCAAACAGATCTAGTAATACCAGGGCAATAAAATTCCCCTTGTCAACTGCCATCCTCACATCTATAAGACAGAGACCAATGCGGTTTCCATACTAAGCATTGAAAGAAACCTGACTGGGCAGGATCCTGAAGCTCATTACTCTCAATATAGCCTACAAGATAGGAGTTCACATGCTTCTCAAAGATTTGCACTGGAAATGGAAGCAGTGATTTGGGCCGATGGTTCCTGGGGATGTTGTGATCCACTGACTGTTTCCTCACACAAGCTTTTTACCAGTGGCGCGAGACAAGGAAGAATTACAAACCGGGCGTAAAACTTCTGATAGGTAGCCGGCTAGAGAATGCCATGCACCGGGCGGCAATAAGGCATTAGGAGAACCAGATGTAAGGGGTAGCTCTAATCCGCAGAAGTGAATCTTTGCATTTTATAGCCTTGCTCCGAATGTAAAGTAAACACGTGATGTCTGTTTTTGTCAGACTTAAATCAGATGAATGCCTATTTCCCACACAACAACCACTAACAAAGTCTATAGGTCTGCCCTTGGCAAGATGGTGTAATGGATACATCTTTATTTTTTATTGCAAGAATATACTAAACATATTAAAAAGAAAAAATCATTTTGGATTCTAAACACAGTCGAAATAGGCATTCAATTAAAAAAGAACTAGCCATCATATATAATTTCGATAAAACAGTCCAATCCTTCCTTGCAGGCAGGTGTATTTACAATAGGTATTGCAATCTTTGTTAGTTTCAGTGCACATCGTATGAAAGTATGACTATTACTGCAAAGAAAACCTACTGTTGACTGACGGGGTAACCTGAACGCCGTTTAAATACATGGTGATGACTGCAAAAATAAAAAAGAATAAAAAATTATTGGCAAACTAAAGAAATATTCCACCAGCCCTGCCACTGAGTGCTTTTCTTTACAGGTGTGTATGCATGTAACCAGACAAAACACTCACTCAAAGGCTACAGAGAGCTGATGCATTGTCCAATGTTGTGGTGGGAGGAAGTAAAATATGAATGACAGTTGAACAGATGATTGCAAGAAGAGTGAGGCTGACTGAATGCCCCTTTATGTAATTGTATATGTTTGTATTTTCCTATTTTTTTTACTACATGAAAGTGGCAAGATTTGTCAAGGTGTATGTAGGCCAATCCTAAAACAGTACTGCGGTTGATTAAGAATGGCTTGACTGCTCAGATGTTGGCATTTCCTATTGTTACCAATTCTTTATATAAAGTATGCTTTGGCACCACCTAGAGGTGTAATTCTCTTGCACCTAACTATAAGGTCTGTGGTCATTCTGCTTTTTATAGAGTGCCTTCAATGGCACGAGGGACTATTTTACATTTCAATAGTATTCTGAATACTGGTAGGGGTGTGCAGGGTTTGGGGATAGTTTTTAGTGGTGGGGTGGATTTAGGATGAGGGAGTCGGGTAGTTTATTTGTTAGGGGAGGGGGTCAGGGTAGTTTATTTTTTAGGGTTTATTTTTGTCTGGTTACAAGTAGGCCCTGCTGGGAGTGATTATTATTGCATCAGATAAAAATCCGACACTGCCTGAAATATATTTGGATGTGACAATTTCTTGCGTTCCCAGTGTCTGGGGCATTTACAGTGGATTTTAGTGCTTACTATGCCAAAATCTGCATCCCCGATAAGTACTAGATCTTTTGTGCTTCTTTTATTCTGGCAGGTTTGACATGATAAAAATTAACAAAGGGTATGATATTTTTTGCACTTGGTAATTATTGAGAGTGATGAACACTGCACCACGTAACTGTGCTCAGTGCCCAAACCAGTGTTTGCACAAAGTCCGGAATTTGATGGGCCACTTGTTATCAAGCTCTATGTCTCATAGATGCGTTGTGTCCCCAAATAGCAGGGGTTTTTCAATGTTTTAGGTAGGTCTCAAATGCAAGCAGACCTATTGGCCAATGCTTGATTTTAATTATCGTTGGCATTCATTTATCAAAATATAAGCTAAAGCGATTATGTTGTTTGGCACATTTGTTAGAAAACAGAAAAAAAACTAAGGTGTGAGATTCTCATAGTTAAGCTATCTGCCTTGGTCCTCTATATGAAGCTGATTTAAATTCTTAAAACATCCCACCCCGACAGCTTTTGCGCATTGGTATACGGTTCACTGTGCAGCACATACCAAGGTCTCTACATTAACGCACAGGAATTCCCTGCTTTTGTGCCTCTTGTTCTCAAACTACTTTTCAAATACACTCCATAAGCACAGAACAGTTTATCTTGACATCCCTCACTGCTAGCTACTATGGCAAGGCATGAATACACAAAGCAAGGCCTCTGATCAATAAATCACTAGTCAGAGTTCACGGTTTACACAAAAGCGTTTCTAATCGTTTTCAATGATTCCTTTGTTATCTCCGAAAAACGGGTTTAGGGAAAAAAGCACAGCTCGATCTTATTCTTGGGAGAAATTAGAAAGAAGCCCAGTGGAGTCTTTACTTTTTTTTTTTTTTTTTTAAAGGACATTGCAGAAATTCTTCAGGGATCGCGGTACCCTCCAAGGAGGTGTCAGGGTTTGTGCCAAAGGCTATAAAGTTTTCGAATCACCCGGCCCCCTCAAGTATGAGGGGTCGTTTTTCGAGCATCCTTGTCCATGCAACAATTCTACAGGCCTTCTGTGTCCCATGGGAAGCTCTCGACCTCGAGTGTCTACAGAGGGACATTTTTCCAGGCACCGTTTGGGAAAGAAGGCTGGTAATATGTGTGGTATCAGCACAATGTATACTAGAAAATATGAGAGACAATACACTGACAAGCGAGGCTTTCAAGCACGTGAACTGCATCACTTGAAACCCTGTCACCGACCCGAGTACTGTGCGGGTCAAAGAGCTGTCTAAACAATCACTTCTCCTGTGTGTGTGAAGGATGGGAGTAGCTGCCCTGGAGGGGAATCATGAGGACGACCATAATAATAACAACAGCTATAATAACAATACTATCAATATTATTATCATTACTATTGTTATTATTATAACAACAACAATAATAATATACATATAAATCATAATGCAAATACTAAGACTTCAATATTGTCCGTAATAAGAATAATGTTTGTTTTTATATATTACGCTTACTACTACATTTCACTGTTTTGAAGCCCTGGAAATGTTACGTAGTAGTGTATAATTTAGTGATAATTTATTTAATGCGAAGAGAAAGCTTAAATGCGGAGTTGGCCCCACCATCATTTGAATATGCAGGTCTCGCATGAGACACCTGCAGTGAGCAGGTGCTTCACTTAGCCATCTTTTCAGCCATGACCAACATGTCTTTATGAAGGGGTGCTGCGGGAGGTGTCCATCTGCCCATGCTAATGTGTAAAGTACAACTCAATATATAATCAGGGCAGCGGAGCATCCTTAGATAGGAGTAGTAACACGAATAAGCTCTAGTGTCAATTTTTGGTTTCACAAAGCAATCCTTATATGTTAAATGGTAAAAGTAACTTCAGATTTGGCAAGAGAAGTGGCGCTTACTTTGAGAGCGCAGTGAAAGTGGGTACTGTACAGGGAGTGCAGAATTATTAGGCAAATGAGTATTTTGACCACATCATCCTCTTTATGCATGTTGTCTTACTCCAAGCTGTATAGGCTCGAAAGCCTACTACCAATTAAGCATATTAGGTGATGTGCATCTCTGTAATGAAAAGGGGTGTGGTCTAATGACATCAACACCCTATATCAGGTGTGCATAATTATTAGGCAACTTCCTTTCCTTTGGCAAAATGGGTCAAAAGAAGGACTTGACAGGCTCAGAAAAGTCAAAAATAGTGAGATATCTTGCAGAGGGATGCAGCACTCTTAAAATTGCAAAGCTTCTGAAGCGTGATCATCGAACAATCAAGCGTTTCATTCAAAATAGTCAACAGGGTCGCAAGAAGCGTGTGGAAAAACCAAGGCGCAAAATAACTGCCCATGAACTGAGAAAAGTCAAGCGTGCAGCTGCCACGATGCCGCTTGCCACCAGTTTGGCCATATTTCAGAGCTGCAACATCACTGGAGTGCCCAAAAGCACAAGGTGTGCAATACTCAGAGACATGGCCAAGGTAAGAAAGGCTGAAAGACGACCACCACTGAACAAGACACACAAGCTGAAACGTCAAGACTGGGCCAAGAAATATCTCAAGACTGATTTTTCTAAGGTTTTATGGACTGATGAAATGAGAGTGAGTCTTGATGGGCCAGATGGATGGGCCCGTGGCTGGATTGGTAAAGGGCAGAGAGCTCCAGTCCGACTCAGACGCCAGCAAGGTGGAGGTGGAGTACTGGTTTGGGCTGGTATCATCAAAGATGAGCTTGTGGGGCCTTTTCGGGTTGAGGATGGAGTCAAGCTCAACTCCCAGTCCTACTGCCAGTTCCTGGAAGACACCTTCTTCAAGCAGTGGTACAGGAAGAAGTCTGCATCCTTCAAGAAAAACATGATTTTCATGCAGGACAATGCTCCATCACACGCGTCCAAGTACTCCACAGCGTGGCTGGCAAGAAAGGGTATAAAAGAAGGAAATCTAATGACATGGCCTCCTTGTTCACCTGATCTGAACCCCATTGAGAACCTGTGGTCCATCATCAAATGTGAGATTTACAAGGAGGGAAAACAGTACACCTCTCTGAACAGTGTCTGGGAGGCTGTGGTTGCTGCTGCACGCAATGTTGATGGTGAACAGATCAAAACACTGACAGAATCCATGGATGGCAGGCTTTTGAGTGTCCTTGCAAAGAAAGGTGGCTATATTGGTCACTGATTTGTTTTTGTTTTGTTTTTGAATGTCAGAAATGTATATTTGTGAATGTTGAGATGTTATATTGGTTTCACTGGTAATAATAAATAATTGAAATGGGTATATATTTGTTTTTTGTTAAGTTGCCTAATAATTATGCACAGTAATAGTCACCTGCACACACAGATATCCCCCTAACATAGCTAAAACTAAAAACAAACTAAAAACTACTTCCAAAAATATTCAGCTTTGATATTGAGTTTTTTGGGTTCATTGAGAACATGGTTGTTGTTCAATATTAAAATTAATCCTCAAAAATACAACTTGCCTAATAATTCTGCACTCCCTGTATTTTGGCAAGCTTAAGAGTAGCCAGATCACCTGGAGAAGCTGCGACAGACACACTACACGAAGTCACTGCTAATAAGCATTTAGGGCCTGATTTAGAGTTCGCCGGGCAGGTTGTATCCCATCTGCCTAATTACGAGTGCATTCAATTCTAATACACTTCTAATTAGGCAGATGGGACATCTGCCACGTGGGTGACAGAGAAACCCGTACATCAGACTCCAAATCAGGTCCATAGTCTGTGTCTGTGCTTGCTCTGTTGTAATGGATGGCAGGTATATTTAAGACTAGGGTGTGCATACAATAAAAAATACCTGTCTTTTATGGGCGATGCGCACACCAATAAAGAAGGACCAATTAACAGATGTTTAAAGGACTGCATGTTACATTTAATGGACGGCGTAGATAATTTTCTTTATTGATTAAAGAAATATCAACAGATCTCACCATTTATTTAAAGGTGAAATTGAAGAATATTGTTTAGAGATCTGGGGGCTGATTTAAATGTTGGTGGACAGAGTAATTACTATTGTCGTGGCAGAGTAGTTTATTCCCGTTATGGCAAGCCTGCCTGCTGTATTTGGAGCAGTCCGCTACCCCTGCAGACATCTCTTACATTTGCAGGAACAGCTATTACACCGGTTCATGAAAATGCATTGCCAGATTGACAGACAGCGCCATCAACATATCTGAGACGCACGTAAAACTTACAACTGTGTTTTTTTAGTTTCCAAACGAAAATTCCAAAGTGGGATTTTCCTGTTAAGGATAAAAAAACGACCCCTTTGCCAGGGAAACATTCTCCCATGGCGTGTGGGTCATTTAAAACATTTCACTGCCCCTTACTGGTTTTTCATGGCAGTGACAGGCAGTGAAAACTGTCAATTTGTCTGCCCACTCTAAATAGGGTGGGCCGACATGTGTTGAAACCCCTGACTGTCCTTAATGCACTGAGCCTGCAAGTTTAGCAGAAAGGGTACTGCATTGCGACAGTACCCTTTACATTAATATCAAATTCAGCCCATCGTTTCTTGTTATTGTTTTGCCACCTACATAGATGAAAGAGTCCTGTGGATTGTTTGAGACTTTCTTTAACCTGGGAGAAGAAATACAGAAGGTCCCAATAGTACCTAGTCTCCTAAATACACTAAGAGAATCTCTGTTGGAATGGAAGAAACTATATTTGAATTATGCGATGGTCTGTTACACCAATTTAGAGACAGAAAGGAAGTTGGTGTTACTTCAACATTTTTTAGGGGCAGAAGAGCAAGATGTGTTGGGAACACTTCTGGCTGTATGCTAGGAAGAGTCAAGAGGTCTTATCAAGTTTGATATTTCTCGGAATACTTGGCACACACTATTTTCTGAGGAGTAGGACAATCCTGGACCATTACTTTTTTGCAAAGGAGTCCAAGGAGAGGGTGAATCAGTTGAAGAATATGTTGCGTCCCTGAGCAAAATATTGGAGCAATTATAGATGAGAGACTAGGAGACCAATTCTTGTTGCACTGCAACATAAGAAAAGTATATGAGGAGCTGGAGATGAAGGATAAATCACCACTTTGTGAAGTGCTATAGTAGGCTAAGGGGGTAGTGGACACCTTAATTTTGTGGGAAAATAAATCATGACGACTAAGTTCCCCTGCTGCAGCAACATTACTAGCTGAGAAAAGGGTTTATTAAAATTAATGTGCCAAGCTTCTGTTAAAATAAACGTGTTGAATGCAAATTTAGTAGTAGTTAACCATACTTAAACTTTACAGGCCTTTAAAATGAAGTACAAAATATTGACAAACATAGCATAACTGATAGTGTCATGTTAACGTTAAATGAGACTAATACATTAATACTGAAAGCCCTGTTTTTCACATTAAATAGTTGCTTCTGCAAGATGATTTCCCCACTTTACTGCAAATGTTCCCATTTGGAAAGCTAGTAAATAGACACTTCTTATGTATTAGACAGCGGATGATAGGGTTCTCACTGTAAGGAGATGGAGATGACAAAAAGAGTGATTCATGGGAAGAAGTTTGTGTACCACAAGAAAGACACACTGAAACATTCAAGGACTCATGTCTGAAAGTATATTGTACTTTTGTGAGAAGATAGGAGTGAACCTGTTCCCAGGAGTGTCCTAAAATCCTTTTGTCCATCAAGAAGAAAGAAAATATTGTTGCAACAAAGAATTTATGTATTTATATTAGTGCTCGTTCCTATAGTAGATGCAGATTTGCAGATTCTTTCCCCAATTCTCTGACTGGAGAATGAACCTCTGATGTCTTTCTTCATAAGAGACATCCTTCATTAGACTTTTTCTGAACTGTCTGCTGTTATCTTGAGCTGTGAATACTTTCCAGCTTATTATGCAAAAGCTTTATGCTTATACTTTGATTTCTCTCATCCAAGCTCTTTATGTGCATCTGAACTGACACCTTTTACCGCCTGGCATTTAAGCCTGATCAAACTTAGAAAAGGGAGTTTCTTTATGGAATACGCTTGTTGCATTATTACTATATCGGCTGTAATATTACCTAATATATTGTTTTATTTTGTAACCAAATACCAACTGATGGATTATAATAAAGTTGATACTTGGGGACTAATTTAATAAAAGATAGATAACTAAAAGATTTGAAAATGAAACCCTTTAACTCACTCCAGCTCTCTTTGTTGACTTAACTAAAAGATTTAATAATTGAATATGTTCATATGTTAACAGGCAGCTCTTATTTCTCTCTGTCGACATCAAAAATCCATACAATCAGTAAGCGTGGTTTTGTTAATGATTATTCTGGGTGACTGAGGTAGAAGAAAATTCCTGCTCCAGCAACCCTGAAGTTAGCATGGTAGGGGAGGTAAAGGAACAGAGTTGCGACAAAAAGAAAAACAATGGTATTTTCAAGGACAATGATATAGGTGTTGGGAGCACAGAGCATATGACCATCTGCCCAGTGGTGAAACCAATCAGTAGCAAACGTGGCAAGAGAGGGATCATCGAAGTGCTACAGAGATGTGTATATAGAGAGGTATTAGATATGTGAGAAGTTCATGAGGTGATAGTCATGCCATTAGTACAGAGTGTTTTCACAATGTGATTATGAATGTGAAGCTAAAATAAATGTTAGCTAATGTTGGTTCAGATAAGGTTGGTGAGTGGGCAAAATAATAGGCTTAAATATTTTGCTCACTCGCAAAATAGTGGCCTAAATAGAAAACCTAAAACAACGTATATTAAATACTGAATGTAGTAACGTAATATTAATGTCATGAATGTCCTGTATTTATTAGGATTTTCATTGTATTTAGTACTGCCAGATATTGATCTTGTCTACACCTTAAATAAGGCTTTTTAGTGAAATTCAAGGGATAATTTGGTTGAAGACCAAATACAAAAGTACCAATTGCCTTCATTTTCCCCAAGCACTAATGAGTGTCAATGGCCCCATCTCGTAATGACCTTCAACAGACTCACACGGTAATGAACCACAATGACATCAGGCTGCATTGGCTCTTGATGGCCCGTGATCACAGGCACTAATGAGCCTCAATAGCCCAAGATAGAATTAAGCTGTTTTATTTGCCCTAGGCAGTAATGACCATTAACATTCTCAAGCAATAATGTGCATTGGTTAACATTTGCATTAATAAGAAACATGGCTTCAAGCAGTATTGAGGAATAACAATGACCTAGACATAATAAGCATTGGCAAAGCCAACAGGTCTCGCCTATGTAAGAGCTATAGGCTTTGCCAATGTGTTTTAGCCATGTTGTACACCAGTGTGGCTGCTGTTCAGCATGGCTAAAAGTTAATGGTGTAGAGGAGAGCTGCGTGGAATGTTGTAGAATGGAGTGGCAGAGTGTCGTGTATTTGAGTGCCATTGTCACGTAAAGTAGCATATACTGAAGTGACAGAGTAAAGTGAACTGGTGTAGATTAAATTGGCATAGAGTGTTGCAGAGTATAGTGGCATAGAGTGCAGTGGCACTGAATTCAGCGGTGTACAATGCAGCACCGTAGAATGCAGTGACAGATTAGAGTGGTGAATAGTCGAGTGTAGTGGTGCAGAGAGTAGCGGCGCAGAGTAGAGCGGCGCAGAGTAGAGCAGGGCAATTAAAAGCAGGGCAATGAAAAGCAGGGCAATGAAAAGCAGGACAATGAAAAGCAGAGCGGTGAAGAGCAGTCCAATAAAGGGTGGCATAGAGTAGGGTGGCATAGAGTAGAATGACCTAGAGGGGTGCAGAGTTGAGTGGTGTAGAGTTGAATGACACAGAAGGCAGTGGCAGAGTGTAGCGTGGCATAGAGTGCAGTGGTGTAGAGTGACGCAGAGTAGAATAGCACAGAGTGGTGTAGAGTATAGTACAGTGGAAAACTGTAGACTGCAGTAGTGGCAGAGATTTCAGTGGCTGAAAGTGTTGCGTGTTAGAGTGCAGTAGAGAAGAGTGGAGTAGAGTGGCATAGAGTACAGTGATGCAGAGTAGAGTGTAGTGGGGTAAAGTGCAATGACAGTTAGCAGTTGTTGTGAGTGCAGTGGTGTAGAGTGCAGTGGTTAAGAGTAGACTGGCGTAGAGTGCAGTGGCATAAGCGGAGTGGTACAGAGTGGAATAGAGAGGCCTAGAGTGTAGTGACAGAGTAGATTGTTTCAGAGCAGAGTGAAGTGGAGTAGAATGGAGTGGTGCAGGGTAGAGTGCAGTTGCATAGAGTGTAATGGCATAGAGTAACGTTGTGTAGAGTGTAGTGGCATAGAAAGCAGTGGTGCAGAGTAGATTAGAGTGGTATAAAATGGACTGCATAGAGTGCCTGGGCACAGAATTGAATGTTACAGAGTAAAGTGTATTGGCATAGAGTGCAGTGGCATAGAGTGCAGTGTTGCAGAGTGTGGTAGAGTACAGCAGCGTAGAGTGGAATTGTGCAGAGTAAAATGGTGTGGCCTAGCCTGGAGTGGTGTGGTAAAAAGTGCAATGGTGTGGAGGAGAGTGGTGAAGAGTGCATTGACAGAGTTGAGTGGCACAGGGCAGAGCAAAGAGGCGTAGTGTGAAGTTGCAGAGAGTGCAGTAGAATGGAGTGGTGCAGACTGCAGTGGTGTGAAATGGTGTAAAGTGGAGTGGTGAAGAGTAGAGTGCAGTGGTGTAGAGCGGAGTGGCATACAGTAGAGTATTCATGGTGTGGTAGCACACAGCCATTACAGACAACACATTTTCAGTTGAAATGAGAAACACATTTGCACAGACATACAGTTTTACTAATAAATCTATACAGTGCACTGACGAAAATGTCATCACCTAAAGTAATGATTTGTTTTGATCATATTCAAGTATTTGCTTCCAGCACACTTCAGAAATAACAAAAAATTTGCTTCATTTGTGTTCCTAATTCTGATATATTCTGAAATACTCACACAGTTCATTCAAATATGTCTTACAAGTTTCTTCTTAACAGGATATCTTGTGCACATGTGCTGGATCAGACATAGCAAATGCTCAAACCAATATCAGGATATCATTCAACATACTACATGGAGCATTAGCTATGCTGCATGCTCAAAGTACCTCCCAGGATATCTTCCATGCAGCACAGAAAGGGTGTCTTGCACTCAACTCTCAACAGTTCCAGGGTATCTTGTGAGTAGCATAGTAAAGGTGTCTTCTAAAGTTGGCTCAATCCTGAACTCAAACTGAGTATGTGAGGCATGAAACTTAGAAAAGGTGTCTTACAGCGTTTACTCAAATCTCAGGTCCAATTGGTTATCATGCACACAAGACATAGGAAAGCCATTTTCCCTGCTGGCAAGCCATGGCATCAAGGTTTAGGTGTAGGTGAGTGTTTGAGTATTTATGCACTCAACACAGGCACAGCAACACTAAATACTTCCTGCAGGAGATCTTCCACGACAAGTGTCAACATAATAATGTAGGAAATACCGCTACTTAAGTTAGTGCCCAACTTTGTCCCAACGGACAGAGGACCTCTGATATAACACTGGTCTCTGACAAATTCAGTATTCTGGAAGTAATGATTCCAAATATCAGCAATCCAGACTCACCTTCTAAGGTGGGTAAATTGTGCACCATTAATTGGATAATAGTAATAGTTATTTACAAGGCACAAACATGGACATACATTTTTTTATCCAATTAGGATTGGGCTATTAAGCAATGTGAGGATTTTTTGCAATGTGGTACTGCCAGAGTCATAAGGGTGCAATAAAAGTCCGGAGAGGAAGAAGGACAAGAACCAGAAACAGGTATAAATTATTAGCCTCATTTAAGTCCTTGTCCCACTCAAATGTGTAATATAATGAACTGACATAACTGTTAAGTCCAGACAAATGCGAAGCCAAGTACCTGCGGCTGCAGTAAGGGCCTAGAAAGTGCAGCAGAGGGAGTCTGGTGCAGTGCATGGCCCTAGACACCCTCTCACCTCTGAGTTCAGGGTACCTTCCTTATAGGTAACAGGAAGCCAGGCTACAAGGACACACACCCTGTGCCTTCTGCCAGTTGCCATTCATATACATACAAGCATTCAAGGCTTTATTCTACTCTGTTTTGATATGATGTACCATGCAGCAGTGTTTGTGGTGTGTGCTGCAAGTTTTAGTTGCTAGTTTTGCTAAATCCCCCTGATAGCACATTGAGTGTCCATTATGTTTTGCTCAGATGAGGTGCGGTAGCTAAGTTACCTCCCATGAAAACAATACTTCTGTTTTCCAGTTCTTGCTCTCTTGTTGCCATTAGACAACAATGTGTGATCCTGGGTAGATTGACCAATCTTCCTTAGCCTCGGCTTCATTTTATGCCAAATAAAGCACCTTTAGAAACTGGCTCCTTAGTGCTATGTAAGTGTATCATAAACATTTATGTATTTCAGCCCCCTCCAAAGAAAGCACCATCCTGTGCATTTTAATAGAAAATGTAGATGCTATTTAGTTACAGCTCTTGGATGGCAACACATCTGATGCAAAGCCAAAGGTTTATCTGTCAGGCATCAGTATCATTCTCGGATTTAACTCGCAATGCATGTTTAAGGTAGTGGGGGCACCAAGTTATCTGGTAAATGTTCACTAGCTCAGCCATGTTTATGGTTTGGTCTTATGCCCCACCACTTTCAAAGTTTACGAGCAGACGCTGTTTAAGAAGGTAGCTTTTAAAGTATTATTTGAACATTTATACCAGACAAAGTCACCACACTAGAAGCAACTGATCTTCCTACTCAGCATCACAACTCTATTAGCCCACCAACCAAACTCCTAGTTAAAGACATGCACAAAATTCTATCTACATTTTCACATAAAAGGGCTCAGCAGGAAAAGGCAACTCAGTAGATAACATATCACTCTACTTAAGTTTTGCAGAATCCTTTTATTGCCTTAACTCATGCTTGACCAGTTATATCCTAAAATGTGTTTTGCTAGCAGTATGCATTTTAAATTACATCACAAAATACTTTTTTTTTTTTTTTTGTTTTTTGTTTTTAACAGTAATGATGCTTCTTCCTTGTTCAATCTAACCTGAGGACCTTTGGTGGAAGGTCAATAATTGCCTTGCAGTTGGCATACACCAATGATGGAAGACTATACAATATAACAAAAATATGATCTGAGAAAACTCCTTACTGATTTCTATCTGTAGCAAGTTTGCGCTCTTTAAGATTTTCAAAAACATTTAGGTAACAAACATTTAAAGCTGAGGCATTCCTATCATATGCATTTTGGTTGTACCTCAAGAGGTACACAGCTTTTTTGACAGAAGTGAGGTATATATTTTAAATAACATTTAAATTATCTATTGTAATCACATTGATTCTTTAGTCTTATTCACTCTAACATGAAGAGCCTTCGGTGGAAGAGTAGCAACTGCCTTGCCATTGGCATACATCAATGACAGAAGACCAAGCAATGTAACAAAATTATAATCTATGAAGATGTCTTGTCATTTCTATGTGTAGCAACTTTGGTTTCTCATGGATTTAAAAAAAACATTTAGGTAACAAACATTTGATGCTGAGGAAATGTCTTCGTAATTCATCTTAAGCAGAAGACAAAAGGGCAATCTGTCAGTTTGTGTACACACTGGGAAACAAGTATAACACATTTACTAGCACAACAATTATGAAGTTGCAGCTAAATACAAGGCAAGATATCTTAAAATACATAGGAGCTAAATACAAAGATAAATTAAGTTACCTTTCTCGGTCAATAAAAGTGCTTTGAGATTTTGTGGAAATTCTTTGAATTTGTTCCTCGTGCCGCAGTAATTGTTCTTGCAGTTGCTCCCGTTCCTTAAAAAGTCAAATAAAGCCAGTCAAAACACGTTTGTTGGGGAAAAATAATCCACTGATCATATAGTATAAATATCTTAGCTCACTAAGATATCATCACTTGACTGTAATATAAAAAGTATTTTTTTTTAAATTACATTTCATAAATATTATATTCCTAACAGCCTAAACAAATCTTGAATTGCAAGGTACAATATAAAAAATAATTTTTAAAAGGCATCCATTCCTAATACTCCTCCCGTACCATACCAAGATATTGCATCTTCTGAATCAATGCCTTATCATAATAAGAGAAGGGCATAGTTATTACTTTTCGTTGTGTTGAAATACAGAGATTTGGAGTATCTGCCACAGTTTTAGTTTGGGTCTTCACTAATATATGTTTCAAACAGTTGTTTCTATATCCATAGCACAAAGGGGGTGTAAAAAAAGAGTTCAATATTCTACCTCTCTTCGGGCAACATGGTCACTTGTCTGAATAATATGACTCCTTCTCTACCTAGCAGTAACAATTGTAAAAGATAAAGGGGGTTATTACAACTATGGAGGAGGTGTTAATCCGTCCCAAAAGTGACGGTAAAGTGACGGATATACCACCAGCCGTATTGCGAGTTCCATAGGATATAATGGACTCGTAATACGGCTGGTGGTATATCCGTCACTTTACCGTCACTTTTGGGACGGATTAACACCTCCTCCAAAGTTGTAATAACCCCCAAAGTGTATAATCTAAATTTTGGATACAAATACAAACATGTCACATACATAAAAAATACAAATAAGTCAATTCATTCAAAATATGCTCTCAAAATATTTCCAGAGACCAAGGCTTTAATTTTGCATCCAGAACTTTGTCAATCCATTTATTTGTCTATTGCCAATATTGGTTTTATTAATCCAGTGTTTGCCTTCAGTACACTCTCTGGCACTGTGCAAAAAGTGTAAGCTTCAAGCAATTAAGCTACTTGAGGGAACCAGTTCCAGAAAATCCTACTTTTTCTTTTAGACCATTCTTGCAATATACAATGCTTAATCATACCCAAATATCTAGGAGGCTTTATGTTATGTCCAGGTCAATGCCTTTAATTCCTAATTTTAATATAAGATTAAGGGTTGCAACAAATCTGTTTTTTTACTACATTCTCAATCCTTGACAGACTTTCTGTATTAAGAGAAACGCATAAATTGACTCCACCCTTACATGTTACAAAACACAATTTTTATGTGCACTTATCACTACATATTCTGTGTGATCTAACAATATTAATGTGAAGTGTTGCACTTCAACCCTAAATTGAAGTGCATTCATTACTGAACTAGAGATTCATACATACTGTGTGCCTTAACCTATTAAATGAAACATAGTCATTTGAAATTATTTAGAAACTATCCTCATATTACTGATGTGTATTAACACCAAAAACGAGAAGAATTGATGTAAATGTGTGCAATAATGTTTTCACTTTTAATTTAAATTGTAGTTATTAGTTCCATTTATACTTGTGTATTCAAAATTGCATTGCTTTCTACTAAGGATGTAAAATGAAATTTATTTGAACTCATGTACTGACATGTTCATTTATTTAAACGTGCACAATTGCACTGTATGATTATGTTGCCTAGAAGAGGCCTGACTTTCTTTTGACATGAAATGCTACTTTCATTTCTGCTTACATGTGTTTTTCTCTGCAGAAATGTTCACATGAAATGTTAACTTGGAAATAGATGTAACACTGTCTTAGACAGAGAGCTTTAGAAAAAGACCTTGACAGAAGAGCATGGCGGAACAGAGTGTGAGATGATAGTCCCTATTTAGGAAATGTTGCAGATGTCCAAGGTCGAAATCGTTCTCAAGGCTGCTCTGGGAGAAACCTTAGATGTTGTACTTTACAACAAGAGAATGGAGCCCCTGATGGAGTGAAAAAAGGGTGTTGTTTAGAAGGATTTGAGTGATATTAATTAGCGCTCACATATATTGTTGGCAGATCTCCTTTGGACTTTGAGAGGTACAGACCTCTATCCTCTCCACTTCATCCTGTGCCATATTTGCTAAGTGGCTCTGGCTAACGCTTCTATCCTGATTCTAAGAAGACTCTTGTACAAACTTCTGAAATGCTGACACCTTCCCTACATGCATGAGCATATTTTCCTTTTTCCTAGGTTTTCCCCAATTTTTTTAGATCTTCCCTAGTCTTAGAAATCTTGACTAAGTTAGGCCCAGAGCTAGATGACTTCAACCATTACACATGTTTAGGAGAGAGAAGCAATGATTGTTCTCTGAACACTGAATCTTCTTACTAATTTTCTGTATTGCTGTTACTGAACTTTTTGTATGCTTTATACTGATGCGCTTAAGGTTTGGTTTTCTTGTTGTGATTTTGGATATTCACAATATATTTTTGAGGTTGGTTTATGTTAACCTGATAGTTATACTGTAATAAAATCCTTAACTTTATTCCTGATTCTTGGTCCTCACTGTATAGCCTAAAATGTCACACATTGGAAATTGTTTTGACTAACGCTAACTCCCAACATCTTTCGAGTCGACTCAAAAAAGTCTGCCGCGAGATTGATTTTAAGAAAGTGGCCCAAACCCTATACCATTACTATTACCACAAATTTCTACCCCATACACTCATTATATGCAATGTATAGCATTTAGTTGTAGGATCTCGTCCATACCGTAATTTCCTATTACATGACAGCAAGGCACCACTTCCATGGAACTGGATTTTTAACCATCAGTGTTTTCAATAGTTTGACCATCAATTAAAAAAAAAAAATACCAACTGAAACTGATCTAACAGATTATGTACCTCCTTTTTTGTGGGTGATAAAAAAAACAGCCCCTTCAGTAAAAATACAATAGGTGTGAACTTGGTAGCTACCTAGGAATATCATGTGTGAATATTTAAGGATCTCAGACCATCCCATTGATGTAATGATGCAACAAATGTGGCAAAAAATATTTTTGTCTAGCGCCCTGAATATGATTATATTTTCTTTGAGCCACCAATCCATTTTATAACAAACCGATACAAAGCTGTCTAAATAAAACTACATAAGGGCATACAGCTGATTCATTGTTTTTAAAACAGCCTGTAGAATTTATCTTTTTAGCTTATCAAATGCGGTCTTCAGACAGAGAAAGACAGCATAACTTTTCTTTTCTGATATTGTGTTTAGTTACAATCATCTGCATATAAAAAATCTGCTCAAGGGTACTCACGGGTGCTCACAGCACAAGTATAATCAGCTAACAATTACAATATGTTTGGATTTTTATTGACACATTTATCCAACTACCACATGTGTAGTAATTAGACTTAGTTTGTGACCATAACATCAGTTATGGAAGATGGTATGGTATTTTTGATGGAAAATAGATTAGATCAGCGCTTCTCAAAGTGTGGAGTATGAGACAATAGGGTCACAAAAATCCTGGTATTAAATAACAATGCCTTTTGATTTTATCTTGTCACATTTGCTGTGCTTCAAAGACAGAAGCCAGATTTCAAGCAAGTCTTCTGACAAATTTCTGCTTATGTTTTTTTTAACATGGAGATTTGGGTTTACAAACTCCTCTCACTTTGCAGACAGACAAAAAAGTTAATTATGTGACAATCTTGCCGGGGCACAGAGAGTATGAACAGAATGGCTGTAGAATGCCATTTTATGTAACACAACAAAATGTAAATGCCTTTAAATTAACTGTACGCATTCAGTAGTTAGGAAAGGAAAAATTAAGCATGTTTTTTCATAGTATTGATGAGATGGGAACAAAGATTGTAATAGGATCAAAACAAATCAAGGCACTTTGATGATGCACAAATGATTAATATTAACCCCTTAATCACCACGGACATAATGGTTACGTCCGTGGCTGCGCCTCTCAGGTGCCACGGACGTAACCATCACATCCATGTACCGGCCCTCAGGGGAAGCGCTAGCACTTCCCCCGAGGGCCACCCCTCCACCCCCCAGGTCAGGGTTGGAAGGGGAAATCGCTTCGGTTTTACATTTGTGCCATGAGAGCTTGGCTAACCTCCAAAATCGTCCCACTTGGAATGGTGAGGGCACTTTTTGGACTTTGGGACGCTGCCATGTAGAAAAATCCACAAGACCAAGACACATCTGAAAACTAAACATCTGGTTGATTCCAGGGTGGTGTGCTTAACATACACCCGCACCATTTTCCTACCCACAATGCCCTGCAAACCTCCAACTTTGCTGGAAATCACACATTTTTCCCACATTTATGTGATGGAACCTTCCGGAATCTGCAGGAATCCACAAAATTCCTACCACCCAACATTGTCTCATCTATACCAATAAAAATTCTGCTGCACTCGTCAGCCTAAAAATTAATTTTTTCAAACTGCCGTTTTGGACCCGCTTTGGTTCCCCCTCAATTTCGACATGTTTTTCTATCTTCCCTGTCACAGGCACTTGGCCCACCTACACAAGTGAGGTATCATTTTTACCGGGAGACTGAGGGGAACATTGGGTGGTAGGAAATTTGTCCCGGTGTGGTCATCCCACACAGAAATGTGGGAAAAATTTGTGGCTCCTCTCAGATTCCAGAATTTTCTGTCACCGAAATGTTAGGAAAAAGTGTTTATTTGGCCAAATTTTGAGGTTTGCAAAGGATTCTGGGTAACAGAACCTGGTGAGAGCCCCACAAGTCACCCCATCTTGGATTCCTCTAGGTGTATAGTTTTACAAAATGCGCAGGTTTGCTAAGTTTCCCTAGGTGCCGGCTGAGCTAGAGGCCAAAATCCACAGCTAGGCACTTTGCAAAAAACAGCTCTGTTTTCTTTGGGAAAACGTGATGTGTCCACGTTGTGTTATGGGGCATTTCCTGTTGTGGACGCTAGTCCTACCCACACAAGTGAGGTACCATTTTTATTGGGAGACTTGGGGGAATGATGGGTGGAAGGAAATTTGTAGCTCCTCTCAGATTCCAGAACTTTCGGTTACCGAAATGTGAGGGAAAAGTGTTTTTTTTGGCCAGATTTTGAGGTTTGCAAAGGATTCTGGGTAATAGAACCTGGTGAGAGCCCCACAAGGCACCCCATCTTGGATTCCCCGAGGTATCTAGTTTTAAAAAATGCACAGGTTTGCTAGGTTTCCCTAGGTGCCAGCTGAGCTAGAGGCCAAAATCGACAGCTAGTCACTTTGCAAAAAACACGTCAGATTTCAATTTTAAAATGTGATGTGTCCATGTTGCGTTTCCTGTCGCGAACATTAGGCCTACCCACGCAAGTGAGGTACCATTTTTATCGGGAGACTTGGGGGAACACGGAATAGCAAAACAAGTGTTATTGCCCCTTGTCTTTCTCTACATTCTTTCCTTCCAAATGTAAGACAGTGTGTAAAAAAGACGTCTATTTGAGAAATGCCCTGTGATTCACATGCTAGTATGGGCACCCCAGAATTCAGAATTTGCAAATAACCACTGCTTCTCAACACCTTATCTTGTGCCCATTTTGGAAATACAAAGGTTTTCTTGATACCTATTTTTTACTCTTTATATTTCAGCAAATTAATTGCTGTATTCCCCGGTATAGAATGAAAACCCATTGCAAGGTGCAGCTCATTTATTGGCTCTGGGTACCGACGGTTCTTGATGAACCTACAAGCCCTATATATCCCCACAACCAAAAGAGTCCAGCAGACGTAACGGTATGTTGTTTTCAAAAATCTGACATCGCAAGAAAAAGTTACAGAGTAAAACATGGAGAAAAATGGCTGTTTTTTTACCTCAATTTCAATATATTTTTATTTCAGCTGTTATTTTCTGTAGGAAACCCTTGTAGGATCACCACAAATTACCCCTTTCTGAATTCATAATTTTGTCTTCTTTTCAGAACTGTTTAGCTTTTTGGGATCGAGCATTGGTTTCACACCCATTTCTGTCACTAACTGGAAGGAGGCTGAAAAAAATAGTAAAAATGGGGTATGTCCCAGTAAAATGCCAAAATTGTGTTGAAAATTTGGTTTTCTAATTCAAGTCTGCCTGTTCCTGAAAGCTGGGAAAATGGTGATTTTAGCACTGCAAATCCTTTGTTGATGCCATTTTCAGGGGAAAAAAACCACAAGCCTTCTTCTGCAGACCTTTTTCCCATTTTCTTTTTTTTTAAAAGAAATTTTCGCTGTATTTTGGCTCATTTCTCGGTCTCCTTCAGGGGAACCCACAAAGTCTGGGTACCTCTAAGATCCCTAGGATGTTGGAAAAAAAGAACAAATTTGGCGTGCGTAGCTTATGTGGACAAAAAGTTATGAGGGCCTAAGCGCGAACTTCCGCAAACAGCCAAAAAAAGACTTGGCACCTGAGGGGGAAAAGTTCTGGCAGCGAAGGGGTTAATATTCATTGAAACCTGATCTACACATATTATTTGTTTGCAATATATTTTCTTTCAGTAACACTGTATGTCTATGCAAATGTATTGGCCATTCCAAGTGATGTGTGTAAATGACAGTGCACTACCACACAATGCTTTAGCTACGTTAAACATTTGCATGCCTCATGATCATTAAAGCTGTGGAGAGGTTACTATTATGAAACAGGACTGAGCATGTCATGCAGGATGGCAGAACTTCTGAATGTGGGGGACTGAGTCCTCCATTAGTAATTGTCAGCCCAGTTCTTGGCTGGCTCGCAGTACCTCACCTGAACCCCTAACCTTACAGGAAGAAAGTGATTTGTGGCAACCTGACTCTCCAGGAAAGCCATGGAAACAGATCTCACTGTTTCATCATGTAGCTCATGCATGCCAAGGCAAAAACACAAAGACAACACAGGCCGAGTTTTCATTTCATTTATTGCAACTAACGTAATCTTATATAGAAAGAATGAGCTGCGATAATTAGGTAGCAGAGACAGAGCCAAATAAACAGCATTTTGAACAGGGTGAAAACAATGAATATTCCCACCACTGTTAGTTGGTTCTAGAAATTCTAGAGATTCCTACTTGGCCCTAATTCCCTAAAGAGAGCATATTTACGTGTACCCTCTGCCTTCCCAATCCAAGGGATTTTTCTTAGCCTCATACCTGAAACTGGTGTCAGGTGTCTGCCTGTGTGATAAATGGCAATCCTGGTCGGGAGGCTGGTGAATCAGCACCAGTAAAGCTGCATTGTTGACCACACCGGTCCCAAGATAGTCACGGCTGGAATGCCCCCTGACCCTTCTGGTCAGTGCATTGCTTTTATAATAAAACTGTATTGTGTTCTGTATGTAGCCTTGCACAGTGTTCTGCACAGTGTTCTCCTGATTATGTATTGAGAAAGCCAACTAAATACAAGTGTCATGTACCCTGCATTCTCAGAATAATATCAGGCAAGCTTGTACATAAAAAGTATTACTGCTATAAATACGATGTAGCTAAAATGTACAACTTATAAAATGTGCAGTGTGAAAGAAAGCTAAGAAACAGGGAGGGCCCAACTACAAGGCTAGGTAGGTCACAAAAGTTTGTTGTTGTTCTAAAAACTGGGCCATGGTTCTAAAAAGATCTGAAGCGCTGGATTAGACTAAGGTGCTCATTAAGACTTGGCCGTGGAAGACCGCCGACCGGCGTGCTGGTGGCCGCCAAAAGACCTCCAGCACGGCAGTCCTCAAACCTCCATATTACAACTGCTAGTGGTTTTCCACCA
Organism: Pleurodeles waltl; assembly: GCF_031143425.1. NCBI lineage: Eukaryota > Metazoa > Chordata > Amphibia > Caudata > Salamandridae > Pleurodeles > Pleurodeles waltl. Next base: position 282,653,751 of record NC_090440.1, read on the forward strand.
TTTTCCAAGTGGAAACAACCAGCAGTTGTACCGGCAGTTGGCGGTCTAGTGGCGGTTGCACTGCCGACACTGCCACGCTGTCAAAACACCACCCGCCGTATTTCAATTTGAAAAACGGCGTGGCGGTGTTGTGTTGGTGGGGCACTGGCTGCGGTGCAAGCGCCAGGACCCGTTCCCTCCTGGACGACCACCTCAATGACCAGGTAAGGTGACTGTCCGAAAGGGGAGGAGGGGTGTTGTGTGTGTACGAGTGTAAGGGTTTTGTGAGTGTCAGGGTGTGCGCGTGTGTGTGGAAGTTTGTGTGTTTGGGTGAGTGTATGCAGGGGGGTTACTACAGTCCGCGGGAAGGTGAGGTGTGAGAATGTTGTAAGGGAAGGGGAAGCTCTTGGATGTGGGTGGGGGGTGAGGCAGTCATCTACCAGCATCAGGATTGGAAATTCCTGTGGCCGGTAGCCTTTCCACCAGGTTTTTCATGGTGGTGCGACCGCCACGTAAATCCTGGCGGGAAGGGATTCACAATACCGCCGGTGGTCTTAGGTGGACTGCCGGGCCGAAGATGCTTATCTCTGGCCCAGCGGTCCGAACGCCCTGGTGGTAGGAATGGGAAAGTGGCAGTTTGGCACAGGCCAAACGGTCACACTCGTAATTGATCTCCATCTTTAAAAAGCACACAAATGAGACAAGATAAAAACAAATTTAAAGATATTTCTATTGCTCATTCACTTTCTGAATGCCAGCATGATTAATTTGGGAGTGCTACCACAGCCCTGCTTCCATCATCTAGCCTATAAACATCCCTCCAACTACTCATCCCATTCCCTAAGTGCTCCCAGTTGGTAAACCTCGGTACAGCCCCCACAGGACATGCCTCTCTCGTGCTGTTGCACCATCACCCACTCCACCTCAGCCAGCTATGGTGTGCAGTTTGTGATTTTCCTCTGCGGTCTTAAATAATGAAGGCATGGAAGCTCCCTAGATTCAGCGGAGAGATAACTCAGAAATTGTCCCCATAGTGTTGGCATCACATCTCTCCTGTGTTCAAAGAATGAGTTTTTATCCATTCCCAAAATGTCCCAGAATATTCACTGATTATTTTCTGGTGTTCTGTATTTGCTTCAAGGGGTCATTAGCCTTTCAAGATGAACATACTGCCAATGCCATCTGATTTCTCCACAGGAAAGATATACTCATTGGGTAGACCCATCAGTGTCTATACAGAAAAGGGAGAAAAACTGACCTTGAGCATGAAGTTGCTGGAGTCTAGGATGTGTGCCTAGTAGTGGTGCAGTTTGGGGTAATGCCATAGCAGGTGTGACAAGATGTTCTACTCATGTACATAGGTCAGTGTGTGAAACCAATATGTGATTATATTCACCACTTCCCTTGCCGCGGTGCACCTGGATGTGTTGTGGAGAGTCTTTTTCACTCACTGAGAAAGCTCAGACTCCGGCGTTCTCGGTCTGGGAGTTTTCCTGTGGTGGTTGTCTTTGTAAATAGTTTATAAATATCCGAAATGAGTTTCTTATCTCCATCCTGTGTGATAAACCGTTTTTAAAACAGTATAAGGGGCCTACAGACATATGCCCTCATCACGACTTCGGCGGTCCTTTCCAAAGACCACCGAAGACGTGGGTGCCAAAATACTGCCAGTGCTGGCGGTCTTAAGACTGCCCTAATACGACTGATCTCTGACTTCCGCTCGAAAGTGGGTGGAATTCTGAGACCAGTCATGCTGGAGGTCGGCGATGCACAGCGGTACCGCCACTGGTACCGCCATGCCATGCCAAAAAGAGACCGCACACCGTATTACAACCCGTAATACGGTGTGGCGGTGTCCAGATGGAGTGGCACTGTCGGCGGAGGAAGCACCAGCACCAGTCCCCTCCCCGACTACCTCCTCTACAAACAAGGTACCACCTGCACACATGATGCACCATTGGTCTGCCCGGCTATGTAAAAGTATTCGAAGTCCACTGGAAAGCAAACCTCACTATGAGTGAGACTGCCTGATCACACGGTACAGAGATATTTGTTATCTCTTGAACATTACCTTTAAATCCCTGAGGCCACACTGTAATTCTACAGGTCGTCCTTTAGGACAAGAACAGATTGACAAGGATCAGTCAGCAACACCTATATGTCGTAGGCCTATATCGTAAGGGTGTGTGTGCGCCTTTTCCTATATTGAAACCATGCATCTTCCTATTTCTGAGCAGTCTCCACCAACAATCCCATATCAATATGAACAGAAGAAGCCAAAGAGAACCTCAGTGCCTATGGATCAGCTGCAGTGATAAGGAATCTCCACTTATCCTGGACCACAGAAGTCAACTTTGTGTACCTGTACATAGCCCAGAATTTGGGTCCAACACCGTAGCACTCAAGTGTGGCACGTACTGCCAAGTCACAAAGTCAAATGCCATTTATGCATCAAAAAATAGCAGTAAAGCTTTTTTATTTGCCATTTCAATGCTATCTATTATGTGCAGGATCCTCTTCATGTTGTCTATAAAGTTCATGCTGGCAACAAAACTAGAATGATCCAGGTTCACAGTCCCAGCAGCAATGCCTCCATCCGGGTTGCCAATACGTCTGTGAAAATATCTGCATCTACATTTAATAGAGGAATTGGTCTAGAATAACAGCACAATGAATGATCCTGCCTTACCCTGCTTACGGATTACTATGAGCATTGATTGCAGCTTTCACTCCCAAACAATTCAGACTTGGTAAAGTGAGGAAAAAGCTTTGTTTACTCCCACCAAGTATGACGTTTTTTGAGTGTTGCTAACTGATGTTATCTAATCAAATCCTTAAATGTTACCCATCTACCATTTAATGGGAATGTCTTGTGTGTCTGACATAGATTTAAAATGACCCATTTGATTGTGCTCATCAAAACACATCTGCAACTTTGAATCATCCTATCTGCTCAAATACTGAACCACTGCATTCTTCTTTCTTTGAAAGAGCACATATTCAACTGATAAAAAAAAAAGGATAAAAATACAGTTAATCTTCAAATTTGCTATCCATTTCAGACCATGGGCCTTCCTACAGGTAATGACATTTGAGCATAATTTCCAAGATGAATTAGAGGTGGCATTCTTTGCATAACTGAGACATCAAAACGTCCGACTTGCATTCTGTTAATCACACTGCCTTCCTACTCACTCCATGTAATGTACCAGGTTCTATGCGTTATTAAGAAAAAATCTGAAGAAACCTGCTGACAAACCTTTTTTATTGATCCTTTAATGAAGATTTTTTGTTAAACCTAGAACGACTTTCACCAGCTTGACTATACGATCCTAGTGACCATCTGTAGTGAAAAATATTTTCTTCAATTTGTTTTTTCCTAATATTTCTTGTTTTTAATGGGGCCCACTTTTTCACTACTGTTTTCTGTACCTTGTTTTTATCTCCTCTCAATCTCTGAAGAAAATGTTTTCCCCCATTTTGTTTCTTCTACTCGTTTTCTTTCTTCTTGGTGAAAGTCCATGCCAAAGATGGTGTGGTCCTCTCTCCTCCAGTGCCACCAATTTGATTTTCTCCTCCTATCCCACATTTTCCCTACCCATACTTTCTCTTTTCCAAGGTGTGTTCTTGTATATGTTTTCACAAAAATCATTGGATTTTCATGGAAAAGCTATTTCGTCATTATGACAGTTCTCAAAAATTGAGATATGGCAGTCTGATTTTGTCAGGAGGGCATTCTTCATTTTAGGATTTCATCATAAATCCCTCCACAACACCGTCCCGACATACCTCATATACCTCGTACACAGACATTGGGTTTGGGTGTACGTAAGTGTAATATAGGCAAGAAGGATAGTGACCACAAGATTAGAATTATTTTAGACTATACGGAAAATTCTCAGAAATTAATAAGGATTATGAGTAAACATTGGTCTATACTAACTCGTGACGAGATACTTAAGAAATTTATTGGCAAAAGACCAGAGGTTGTTTATAGGAGAGATAATACCCTTAACAATATTTTAAGTCCCAGTTTTCTATTGGACAAAACTAAATCAGACTGGCTTAGTAAGTGGAATTTGGGTTTTTACAAATGTGGGTCATGTGCAGTGTGTAAATGGGCGTGACAGCCTAAAAAGGAATTGTATCATATGAGAGGTAACAGTGCTCATAAAATCACATACAGATTGTAATACTAAGTTTGTGATTTATATGCTTGTTTGTAAATGTGATAAAATATATGTGGGCAGTACGATACGCCCGTTGAAAGTAAGGATTTCTGAACATTGGAGGGCGATTAATCAAGAAGATGAACGTTATCCCATAGCATCCCATATGAGGGTATGTAGTGCACAGGGCGTCCAAAGGTATTTAAATTCTTTGGTTTTGATCATTGTGAAGTAAATCCACGAGGTGGCAACAGAGCTCTACGGAGAAGGGAATCCAGATGGATTTTGAGATTAGGAGCTGTGGAGCGGGGTCTTAATACTGATTATGAAATGGAATATTTCTTGGGGGATAAGTAGCCTAGTAATTAAGATAGAATGTTCAGGGATATAGAATTAACGTGAGTAATAGGGTCCTTCCGACATCAAAGTATGGAGAGAATAATAGGCATATAAGATTTGTAAGAATTGATTATAGAGTGCTTAGGTGAGAGAATTTTACACAGGTTATTTCTTGTTGTAGTTTAGAGGTTAGTTCAATAATTTATAAGGTTGCACTCATTGTTAGGGATGAGTCACTAGTTAGTACAGATCCAATAGGGTATATATATATTTTGACAGTAAAGCTGAGAGGGCATGTATATTATGCCCTTTATTAATTTAATACCATGGAGTGATACACGAGGGACTTGAAAGATAGGTTCTTGCATGTCTATATATATTAAAGATACATATTTAATAAGCTTATTCTGCCCATTTTTGATAATCCTGCCTGGAGCTGTAAGTGTAGATGTAAACGTGCAGCCCCGGCGGTGAAAAACATAGTCCGCTTTCGATTTTTACTATTTCGGAAATAAAGACTCGAGTCTGTGCAGTCCGTTTTCTATTTCGATTGTAATAGGGGCGCTTAAATAGATCGGTGCTACAGAGCCTCGGCTTTAACATTTGAGAGTGCACTCGCTCGGTTTACTCAACCCATATCAGCTGGTAAGTTTGTACTCAGTTATGGAATCTCTAGTATTACGTTTCTAACATTATGTTGCAGTTTGAGGATTAAGTGAAGAGGAAAGATTGCTTAATTTGGTATTTTTGAATGTTCCTCATAGGAATAGAGTGGTTACCAATACTTACCTGAATGCAAGTTAAGGAAACTGTTAACTGGTGAGTTAACTGATGGAGATGTAATGACCATAATACTCTGAAAGAGTTTATTGGGGGAATTTAATATTTATGAATATTTACCTGTTTTTCAGCTGGGTACATTAAAGGTTTTTGGAATCACAGGGAGGATTAATAAGCATATAATTCAACTTGATTCTATTTGGAAGGTATGATTTATTTGAAACATTTGATTACATATTCAGGTTTCTAAGGGAGATTATATGGGTGTTTGGGAATGTATCACAGTTATGGTGATTTGCTCTTGGAATGTGCATGTCTAAACACATAGTTTAAATAACTACACAGTGTTTTCTGTCTTGTCTCTGGATCGCTAATATGGGTTTGTTTCACGAACAATGGTGATACATAATTATTATTAAATAATAGTTATGGTTCCCACTGTCCAATAGTGTATTATATTAAAATATTAACACTAATGTAATCGGGAAATGTTACTCATTAGTTGTATACTGAAGCAGTATTTATGGAAATATAATTTTAGGAGTTCCTGATGAAATCCAGGGGCACTCCCCGGATGAAACACGTGTTGACGACGGATGAACTATAAGTGGTAACTTTTGGGATGGACCAATTTTGAAAGGACTATATTGGACTGGTGGAAAAAGTTTGGATCATCTAGTGGAACTTGCAGCGGATTTAAGTTACGTAGGGAAATGGACTACATAACTTGGAACTTCAACATTAGGAGGACATAAATTTAGGAACTATGTATTTTGGTTCATTGTATCATTGTGATGTTTGGATTTAAGAATTGTCACTATTTTGGAGATAAATATGAGATTTGAGCTACTTACTGTTATTACACTTATTTCAATTTAATTTGTTCACGTGTGCAAATACCTATTGTTTAATTTTGATAACGCTATGTTATCATGTTGGGGGATTTAGAGGGTGTAACCCCAATATTTTGCACCGTGTATTACACTACATTATGAATTATTTAGTATGAGAGCAGGAGTGCCTAATACTCATTAATCAACCCCCGTCAGGTATTCGCCAAAGATGGTGTGGTCCTCTCTCCTCCAATGCCACCAATTTGATTTTCTCCTCCTATCCCACATTTTCCCTACCCATACTTTCTCTTTTCCAAGGTGTGTTCTTGTATATGTTTTCACAAAAATCATTGGATTTTCATGGAAAAGCTATTTCGTCATTGTGACAGTTCTCAAAAATTGAGATATGGCAGTCTGATTTTGTCAGGAAGGCATTCTTCATTTTATGATTTCATCATAAATTCTTCCACAACACCGGCCCGACATACCTCAACGAAAGAGTAAACTTCCACACTCCCACCCGCAACCTCCGATCAGCCAACCTTGCCCTAGCCACAGTCCCCCCGCATCCAATGCACCACCACCGGAGGCAGGTCCTTCTCCTACCTCGACCCCAAAACCTGGAACTCCCTCACCACCAACCTCCACAAAACCGAAGACCTCCTGCTCTTCAGAAAGAACCTCAAAACATGGTTGATCGAACAGTGAGCCTCCTGACCACCCCCTCCCCAAGCGCCTTGAGACCTTCACGGGTGAGTAACGCGCTTTATACATTGTTTTGATTGATTGATTGATTGATAATGAGGGATACCGATGCACAACACTGCACCAACATTAAAAACAAAAACAAGGAAAAAGATCCGCCCACTCGGTTTTGAATTTTTTTCACTAACCTCTAATCAAACAGCATCTTAGGAACCTGTGCCTAACTCAACAAGCACTCAATGAGTCAAGCCACCAGTGTTTAAAGAGACAAAAAAAAATTAACTCAGAAAAGTGACATTTCCACACACTGTAAACGTTTTCTGGAATTACAATTGTCTTTCGTGTTTGCAAGCAGAAATCCCATCTCCTATAATCCTAAATTGTCAGATATTTCATCATTTCATCCCTAGATTGGGCATATTCAGAAACAAATCATGTTTCTTATGTGAAAAAAAACGTTTAAATAACCATTACCAATGGTATCCCTTTATCCATCTTCTGACCCTGATTTCCAAACAAATAAAACGTTTTTCGACAATATACAGATTGGCCTGTGCTATGCATTTTCCTGGTTTGTCTCAAACAAAATAATAAAACGGATAAATAAAAGCACATTTGAACTGGTAAGTGGTATGAATCACCTCTTCCATGCAAAAGATTAGCCGATCTAGTTCTTCAATTCGCTGATCTCGTTCCCCAATTCTTAGCTCTGCAATTCGCACCTTTTCATTGGCATCTTCGATGGCTTTGAGAAACTGGTTCGTTTTTGCCTTAGAATATATAAAGAAAGCAATGTCACTGGCATAAATACCACAGAATGATACATTTGAATAAACAAGTGACTGTGCACATATTTCTGTGAACAAGAATTGCTTCAAAGTGAGCAATTGCTTTAAGGTGATGTTGCTCAACTAATCATAATTATATCCAACATCTACACAATGAATGTCTCATGAGTTGCCTTGGTTCTAACCAAGAATACCATGAGATTAATTTTACAACAAATTAGCCAAGCAGATTCAAATAATTTTAGTCGCAAAATAGTTTAGTGAAAATCTGGGAGAGCAACTAATGGGCAGATAGTTAAGAAAGCAAAAAAACAAATGTGACAAAAGAAAGGAAGGGAGCCTAATCACAGACTTAAGGACCCTTAGCAGTAGATAAGGAGGTCACTAGTAAATACACTGCTCCCCTATTGTTAAAGACACCACCAGAACTTTAGGTCGTAGGCAAAATGCTATAGAGATAAGAGTATCATAAGGGCTTTCTAGCTAAATGATAGGTAAAGTAGAAGACATGAAATACTGCTTGTGTTCTTGATGTTTTGATTAATCATGATAAGAAGCTTCTTTCACAATTTTGAATACACATGAACAGCTTGTCTGCCACTACAACAACCAGGAACCCAAGTACTATATAAGGAAAAAGCAAGTCTGGATCACGTCTCTCAGCTCCATGCAGCTCTAAGCTCTTAAGTAAGTTGTCGAAAATATGTATGATGAAGGAGAAGGTCAAAAACAGATGCATTTTCAATGTAGTAAACTCAACATTGGGACTGTGATGAAGAAGGGGTAAAAGAAGATACTCAATCAGATCTTCCATAGTTGAGACATTGGCAGCAAAAAGGTTAACAAAATAACCCAATGTTAAAGGCTGTCATGCCGACGTAAAGTAAACAATCATTTTTGTGACTTAGAGCAAGGTGAAAAATGCTATACCTTGGCATTTTATCTGAAACCGGAAGCTCGGATGCTAGAATCCCACTGTTGCACAGAGCCTAGAATGAAGTCCAGTGTAAAAAAGATCACTGTGTAATACTGATGGAGGAGTCTTTTGAGGCATATTTGTAACAGAAAATATATGACTAGCTACCTACCCCTTAATAGAGATGCATGCATGACAAAAAGTTAATGTAAGAAATTGGGATGTTGGTTGACTGGGGTGTGAACAATGGACACGCAGGAACCATATTCCTTGTCAGGCTAAGGCGCAAGCAAACCCCACATGAACTTGTGTTCAACCCCATGGTAACTTGGCACAGAGCAGTCAAGCTTAACCTAGAGTCAAAGCATAAAATATTTGAGCAAGACTTCAAACAGTAGCACAGTGAAAACATGCCACAAAATTAGCCCATAACAGGATTAGAAAAATAGGGCTTCATTTAATAAATAAAACAAGATCAAAACAACAAAAATGTAATTAGTAGAATCAGAGTTAGTGAATTTTAAAGATTTTAGGGAAAAAAGCACCAGAAGCCGTGAAGCGCCAACTGCGGATATCTGGTCACTGCATAAAGTCACAAGCTCAGGCTGATCACAATGGAGCGAGGGCTGGCTACAGGGACTCATTAGGCCCTCTTAACAAAAGTACCTTTAATCCTGGTTTGCGGGGCATTGGTGGATTCGCATTGAAGATGCATGGCGCAGCCAAGACGATGCGTTGGTTCCAAGATGCGCTGAGGCTGTGCTGCGAGGTCCTGTTGTGGTGACATCAAGGACCCTGTCGACGGGGCTTGCCATGCAAAAATCCAGTGCCATTTGTGCAACAGGCAGTTTGTGGAATGCGTCAGTTCTGAGAAGCTACATGGCTGGGATGGGGAGACTGGTGTTGTCATCGAGGTTGCCGTTGAGTAGAGAGATACAAAGGCCTCCGCTGAGGATGCGTCGCACAGTGGTGGTGTTGGGTGTAATGCAGGCTGTGGTAGCAATTCAATTCTTTTTCAATGGGCCCAATCAATGCAGCAGCGAAGATGTGTCAGTTCTGCTGGGGGTTGCACAGTGTAGCAGAGGAGAAGCACCGGTTGTGCTGGATCCACAGGCTGGCAGAGTACCTTATGTCCACTTTCAAACCATGTCAGGGGTAGCACCACTTGGCAGAGTAGACTCACAGATGGCAGAGTCAAGATGCAGATGCAAAGTTGTTGGTGTCTGACCTGTTATGCCCCTGAGGCTGCAGATCAGGAGGCCAGCCCTCGGAGTTACTCTAGGTTGTGGGTTTCAGAGATGCTGGTCCAGTCCTTCTCACCCAAGCAAGAAGGCAGCAGGCCAGCACAGCAGGGCAGCAGTTCCTTAAAAGGAACAGGTCAGCACAGCAGGGCAGTATATCCTCCAGAGCAGCAGTCCAGCAGAGTGGCAGTCCCTGTAGCAGCACAGCAGCCCTTCTTCCTAGCAGAGTATCCCCAGGTGAAGAAGTGTAATCTTATATACCCTGCTGCACTGGTTCTGGAAGGAGGGAGAAGCTTCTTGACAGTGATTTTGAAGTGCAAGAAATTTCCTGCCTCCCCTGCCCTGGCTCCAAGGTGGCTGAAGTGACAATGCAGGGTTGTTAGGCCCTTTGGGTGGAGACAGGACAAAGCGTGTTCAGGTGTAAGTGAGGTTGTGTCTAACTCATCCCTCCCACCCTGCCAGTTATAGACCATCCTGTCAAACCTAAGCTACCATTGTGTGTGCAGTTGTCTAGGAGGAATACACAAATCCCAATTACAACCAGTCATATATCCAGAAACAGGCTGTAGGCACCAATATAGCTAAGGCAATAAAATGCCAAGTGGCATTTTCCAAATTGTAATTTAAAATCTGACTTCACCTTAAGTTATTGTCTTTACAAAATGGGGCAACCCAGTACCTTGGGACCTGGGTAAGTGAATAATATAACAGAAAGATTTTTGGTCCCTCTGGGAGAAGGATATGAATTAACTTTCACGACAGTGGTTGTACCATAAAGAACTTTCTGTACTGATTAAGTTTGTGAATAAAATATCACATTTAGTGGAAACCTACATTCCACAATTTAAAGTAAAGTAATCAAGGTGCTCCTATATAACGGCAGAGTGTGAGTGAATGATGTGTTAGTATAAGTGTTACAGTGCTATTTACATCACTATGGGCCAGATGTAGCAAGCGTTTTGCATGGTGCAAACAGCAAATTTTGCTGTTTGCGCCATGCAAAATGCTCATCGCAATGCTCAATCCCATCTTGCGAGCTGGTAACCTGGTTACCGATTCGCAAAATGGGAATGCGACTCGCAAAATGGGAATGCGACTCGCAAATAGGAAGGGGTGTGCCCCTTCCTATTTGCGATTCGCATCGTGATGTAGAATTGCTTTGTGACCGCGAACGCGGTCGCAAAGCAATTCGCAGTTAGCACCCATTTCAAATGGGTGCTAACCCATTCGCAAAAGGGGAGGGGTCCCCATGGGACCCCTTCCCCTTTGTGAATGGCCCTGAAAAAAAAAATTCAGCGCAGGCAGTGGTCTTTTGGACCACTGCCTGCGCTGAAAAAATGAACCACAAACGTTGAATTTTTTTGTTTGTGTTGCAACTTGTTTTCCCTTAAGGAAAACGGGCTGCATTACAAAAAAAAAAACTGCTTTATTAAAAAGCAGTCACAGACATGGTGGTCTGCTGTCTCCAGCAGGCCACCATCCCTGTGAGTGCTGCGAATCGGAAGGGGGTCACAAATTGTGACCCACCTCATTAATATTAATATTAATGAGGTGGGTCTTTGCGACCCCCTTCTGATTCGCAGATGGTGTCAGAGACACCATCCAGCATCCGATTTTGCGACTCTCAAATTGCGAGTCGCTCAGACTCGCAATTTGAGAGTCACAAAATTGGTTTTTCCTACATCTAGCCCTATGTCACAAAGCAATGTTGTTTTCCAAAATTAGAAAAATAATCAAATTATTAGTAGTTACACAATGACTGAAGAATGCAGCCATGAGCATAGAAGTAGGCAGGCGCACTACACAATCTGACTTAAAAAAAAAACTACAACATAAATTTTAAGTTATTTCCAATCAGCAGAAACATAGAAATCAGCATAAGGTGCATTGACAAGACCTGTAGGCACAGACATAATGAGGAGGGGTGCATCCATAGACCAAACCAGAAGTTGATAAAGGTTTCAGACTGGCCATCCAATACCTTGAGAGACCTCATGAATATCCCACATGACAGTACTCTGAAATATTTTGTATAAGTTAGATCTCTACAACAAATCCCATTGTCTCCGGAAAGAAATGGATGACATTTAGGAAGGGGGGTAAACTGAAATATATCCATAAACACTCTGAAAATGATATCTAAAAAAACACTTTGAGTGTATGCCAAATGAGTTCTTAGACTAGATGCACATACTACTAGAGCTTCTCTGTCTGCGACATGCTTTGCTTCTTCTTCTTGTAGCCTGTCTTCATACTGTCTATGTAATTTTCTGGTCATCTCCCTCATCGCTTCAGCATTTGCTTCTTGTGAGGATTCCACCTACCAAAAAAACATGATAGAAACATTGTATGATAATGTACATTTGTGTGATTTGCAAAATGGCCTATTGAGTATACTTACAAAATGAAATACTTTGATAATATGGTATTGACAAACAATCTTATAACAGTTATATTTAATAAAACCGCACTTCATCAACTTTTACTTTCACTGAAAAATATCTGCATGTGACTTTACATACATCAGACTTTGACAGAGCCCTTTTAAGAATCTTGAATACAGTATCTTACTAATGGAAGAGAAAAACCTAATATGAAGCAAAGGTTTGAGCTGTCTCAAGACACACTAAATAGAATCTTCCTTGCAAATATTGTAATCTTCACTTCACATTGTTTGATTCTTCAAAGGTTTCTGGTTCCAAAGTTCATATAATGCCAATTTGCTGTTGTCTAATAACAGATTGTTTTACTATGGTCGATCCAGTGGCCAGGGACCCATGCATATTTGGTTAATGTTTCTATTGTTGCATGTCTATGTAGCATAATTCTGTCTTGCCACACTCCCGACGAAAATAGGTTGATGTTTTGAAATTCCACAGCTAACTCTAATTTGATGTGTGTCACTCTGGCCAAGATTTACAGAACACACTATGGGCCTGATTACACCCTTGGATGAGGGAATTACTCCGTCCCAAATGTGACTGACATCCTGTTCGCCGTATTATAAGTTCCATTATATTCTATATACATTTTGAATGCAGCAGACATGTTGTAAGGTTTGTTTAATACATTCCTTATTTTGTAGCATGTTCTACTTATTCTGTTGTACGTAGTATATAACTCCTTCATGGAGGTATGGTGTCATCTTTCTCAGACACTCGTGCCAAGAATGTGTCCTACTCACTAATTCATGTGGTGCTGGCACTTCGTCCTTTCAACTTAACCAAAACTGTGGTTTCAGCTTCTGTTTATGTGGAGAACTGCTTTACCACATTATTGCAATTTGCCTCTTGGCATTTCACCTTCTCTAACAATATCTAGGCCATGTCTAGTACAACCCTTTGTCAAACAAAATGACAATCTGAGAGTCTATTTATTTTGCCACAGTAACCAATCAAGGGTAACAAGAGTTTGAATGAAATGCCCCCTTTCTAAATTAAGCAACAGCTGGGCTTCAGTATTCTACCTCCTTCGGCAGATACTGGAGCTTCTCAAAATGACGACATGAAGAGTTGTGTTGCAAAACATTTCATTCAATAGCCTAAACCTTTTATAAGTAACTCAAACGTGCATTATCCAAATATTTACCTATGTTTCATGCTCAATTTGCATTTAGTTAGGAAAGCTAATTTTCATTACTTCAAAAAAAGAGAAAAGGGTATGATTACTGATTTATGTTATTCCCTTTCTAGTCAATTTCCAATTAAGATGCAGTAGATCGCCTTTGTTTTAAAATACCCTAAGCTGTCAAATGAATAACATGTGTTGTGTTGCTGCTGATTCTGACTCATACCTCAAAATATAATTCCAAAACATAAGCCTCAAAGTGGTGTGGCAGAATGATTTATCTTTAAAAGGAAAATGTGCAGGTGGGCCTGTCTGCACCCGTCCGAGACCAGAGGAGACCGGGCGGCTCACCCCACCACCTTGAATTCTCGGTTTAGAGCCACTTTTTTGGTCTGTTTGTCTCATGCTATGTTTGGTGGACCAGACTTAGCCACCTGCCACCCTGGAGCAACTGCAGAAACCACTCTAAACTGGACACCATTTTTTTGAGCTGTCTACGCCCTTTTTACTGTCGTTGGTTTTGTTTGCAGCACTGGGGGCCAGTCAGGGATTGGATTAGTTGCTTTAAGACCTGAATGAATTCAAAATCCTGACTGGCTCAACCTGAAGCGTGGGGATGGGCAAGAAGAAAACTGTTGATTGTGTGTCCGTGCCCACTTCCGTTAAACCCATGTCCATTGACCACATTCTAGAAAATGCAATCAGTGTAATGAATAGAGAGAGAGCGCTCAAGTAGAGTAGGCTGTTGTTATATTCTAAAAGTTCCAACCTTATGTTGAGAATACACACACGCTCACGAGCGCACTGTAACTTGGCCCACGACTGCTTCGGCTTTGAACGTGGTTTTCAGATCGGTGTCAGTGTTCTTTTGAGCCGGTTTGGAGACCTGTCGGAGGCTGAGCGTTGGGGGACATTTCATTGTTTATACTTAATAAAATAATACGAAAATACTCATCTTTGCTGCGGAGAGCTTATCTACTTTCGACACCACAGCTGTCTCTTAACTAGGGCTGCGACTGTGAGGCTGGACTTTCGACTCGCTCCACTTTGGACATCACTATGGCCTCAACCAGTGTGCATTGTTCTGTGGCTGTCTCAGCAGTTGTAATGAACTCACCTAAGTCATGGATGCTCATCTGCTCAGTCGAAGAGATCCAAAAGGGGTGCTAGACCTAAACCATCTACCAGCTCGTATTTGAGTTCTCAGGAAGTGCCACTGCAGACTGTACACTCGTTGGCATGTAATTCAGGGCATCTATCAATATTGCAGAGCGCAGCAGAAAGGGGTTCTACATTGAATTCAGTTTTTTAATCTAACACATTAGAGAGCTTTTATGAAAGGTTTTGTATGGCGCTTAAATCGGAAATCTCTCCACTTATCCAGTGGCTAGATTCCATCGAATCTAAAGGGGAATCTATACTTCCGTGCTTGCGTTGTAGAACTCCAGGGAGCAGCAGGTGAGCTGCCCAGCCAGTAGGTTCTTTACATTCGGGCGCTAACTATGTCTCTGCCCTTGAAGATAGTAATGTTATTCAACTGACGCAAACTCCTGAGGGAAATGCCACTGTCGAGGAGCAGCCCCACCAAGTTGATCCTCATTGCAATGATCAGGACTCTACCTCACAAACCCCTGTTTTGTCTGTTCCGTCATCAAAGACTTGTTCAACTAGCACCGCCTCTGCACAAGTAGTTATTCACCTCCCTCCCACAGCATGTCCATTTGTATATGTTATGACGGGGGTCCCTTCTCTTTGATCTGATTAACAGGAGTCTTCTGAGGAACTATTTACCAAGACTTTGCACTGGCTAGCACACCATAAGTGTTTATCTCTCTATTACACTAAAGACAATATTTTAGTGTGTAGGTGTGCATGAATTGGGCCAAAACCTGTGAACATACCTGGGAATTGTATTGTTGTGAATTTCTGACATCCCCGGATGTTTCATAATTTGCCGTCAATTGGCAACCATCAGAAACTTCCTAAGAGTTCCAACACTGGTTCCAATACAATACTTTATAAATCTTCCCCTTTCCAGGACTGGTCTTATTCTTTTTCTCCAGTTCCCTTGTCTAACAATATAAGTATACTGTCATGTTACCCTCATGGACAGCAGTACCCCATCTATAACGAACCCGACGTGGCCAGTCAAAATAGAGATACTTCTAGTTAGTCTCTTCAGGGGTCTTCAGCTTCTGCAGAAAGCCTTAGTAAATGTTATCCCATCCCCTTATCAAACAGGTTTGATGTCCCTTCGGACCTTGATTGACTCCCGTCGACTGTTACTACCAGTTCCACTTTGGTTGGAAGCAGTATTCAGTCTCCAGCAAAGGCAGTTACTTCAGTTTTATGTTGTGGCCAATCGTTTTCTTTTCTTAGCTGAAATGTAGCTGGTCTAAAAGATAAAATAAAAGATCCTAAATGGCAGGCCTTTGTCTCCAAGTATGACATAATTGCCCTACAAGAGACCCAGTCTATTATTCCGGTACATTCTGATGGGTATGCATGCTATTCCAATGAAGCTTCCCCTTCTGTTAGAGGCCGGTCAACAGGTGGTCTTATGATCCGGATGAGTTTAAACCTTCAGATGGAATCATTAATTATATGTTTGTGAATGCTGATTTTGTACATTGGTTCTCAAGGGGAGAAATATTATTGACCGAATGGGGCAACCATAATGCCCTTCACACCCTAGCCCATTTGTCTTTAAGCAGGTATCAGCTTGTTACTAATACAATTTCTGTCTCCCAACATCAGACAGTTGGTTTAAGGCTCATCTGGCACCATAGGAACCCTGCTGATACAATAGAGGGGTTGTTAAAAACATGTCAGGGTAAGTTTCTTAGCTGTCTGGCAGAGGCGGTGGGTGAACCGATGGTGCTACATTACAGCAATTTAACCCTACAAGTAAAACAAGCCCTGCTTAGACCATCTTGCACCGATGAAGGGGCACTACAGTGGTCTGATAAGCACTGTTCTGCGGCTAATCGCAGACTGAAGAGGGCTATGGCTGCCATCCCAAGGCTAGGGCCAGGGGTCCAGGATGCCCACAAAGCATATAAATCTGCTATTAAATCCAGGAAAGATGCATTTAAAAGGGATTGCGAGTTACTGGACACCACTGCAGTAAGGAACAATAGCAAGCAATTTTGGGATCTGGTAAATAAAATTAAAGAGAGGGATGCCCCAGTTAATCCCCGCTTGCAGTATAATATCCTTGGTTCCGACTGGGTTTTGCACTTTGCTGCCATATATCATCTAGGGGTGGACCTGGACGTGGTGCACGTACTTTGTATCAGGCTGCAGCTCTCTCTGCCCTTCTATGTTTTGCTTTCACAAGTGGAACTAGGCATACAGTATAGCAGAGGAGGGAAGGTGCCTAGCCCTGATGGGGTCCCAGTTGGCCTAATAAAATACATGCACGATTTGTAAGGACCCCTGATAACTAACGTTTTTAATAGCACCCTTAACATAAATATTCTGCATTCTTGGACTTTATCCATCATAGTCCCAATATTTAAAAGGAAGATCGCACATCCTCAAATTCTATCGACCTATTTCACTTATCAATGGCATAATCAAACTCATCTTAAGAGTGATTTATAATTGTCTTGTAGATTGGGTACAGGAAAACAAGATTCTTTCACCTTTTCAGTTTGGTTTTTGCTCAAGCATGGGCACGGCGGAGCAGTGCCTAGATTTGAGATTGACCGTCAGCAAATACATCTATGATAGGTGCTCCCCAGTCTACATGGCATTTATGGATTTGTCCACCACATTCATCTCAGTCAACAGGACCAAGTTCTGGGCTGTGTTGTTGGATCAAGATGTGGACCTTCCATTAGTAATCTTCTTATACTCGATACATAGTGACTTAGCCACTAAAGTGCGCTTGAATGGCCAAGGCAAATTTTCTCCAGAGTTTTCTTTGAAGTGGGGAGTCCGTCAAGGATGTATCTTGGCACCCCTGCTGTTTATTCTTTATATTAACGGCCTGTGTGCCTATTTTATTTCCAACCTGTTGGACACTCCAAGGATTGCAGGTGTGCAGATGCCTGCAATACTCTATGCCAATGACCCAGTCCTGCTAGCCCACACTCTGAGTGCTTTGAAGGGACAGGTTAGCCATTTTGTTATATTCATAAACAGTCTAGACCTAACAACCAATTATGGTAAATCACACATTATAGCTTGTGGTCTAGCTAAACATAGGTTAAACAAACTTATAATCAACACACAACCTCACTCGTACTGGCGATTTTAGTTATTTAGGTTCAACCTTTAGCTCTTCAAGGTCTTGGCAGACTCATCTCAACAACTCTTGCCTTAAACTCAGCAGCTCTGCGGGTGCAATGTGTAATCTTCCTAGACCAAGAGCAAAGGGGACCATCTTCCTCTTTTAAGGGTGTTCAACGTGCACTGTGTCGCTGCTGTCACATATGGGCCTGGGGTATGGGACTTTCACAATACTTCACTCCTTCAAAAGGAGGAAAATCAAATTCTTCACAGGCTATTGTACTTGCCCCAGTCTACTTCTCGTTTCATCTTACATTTGGTGCTTAACCAAGAATATATTGCAGACAAGGTGCACTTGGTTCCTCTGTTGTTGTGGGTCGGTGTTTGGTCCAATCCAGAGACAATACTCTGTAGAGATATAATTCTAGACTGTCTCAGCTTGGAGAGTGGCTACGCAATCCTGTGGCTGAATTATATTTGTAAATCTTTGGATGCCTTGGCCCTGGTTTCCATGTTTACTGATCCCAAGTAAAAAGGACAGGTTAAAGGTGAAAAATCACTTTCACAAGTCCTGTGAGGAACAGAGATTAATAGCTGAGCTATTCAAGCATACTGTATTGACTTACCATAGATTTTTGGTGCCTGAGGAGCCTGCTCCTTATTTAAACTTCCTTCTCACACACTGGGACAGATCGCTCCTTCTTCCCTGAAGGGCAGGTACGATTTGGTGACTTTTTTGTTTTAAAATAGTGTTTGATTTAGACGGGGACGTTGCACTGCACTGCCCTGCCCTTGTGATAATACATCCGAGCAGTCCCTATTGTATTCTGTTTTCCACTGTTGTTTTTATAATTCCCCACACAAGTATTTTTTTAAGCCCCTTTTAAAGAAGCTAGGGCAAAGAAGCTTTATTCCATTTCCAATTGTTGAATTCCCTTGAAGTGCATTTTAGTGTACTTTTCTTAAACTTGCTATTCATGTCAAGAAGTCCAAGGATGGATAAACATTGATAAGTACGCATTTATATGTGCCCACGGACGGATCGTGACTAGGAATTTATGATTTGTTTTATCACACTAGTTTTTGACCTGCTGTTTTAGGGTGGGAGTCTTTGATTGAGTTATGTTTTATATTATTTTAATATTACTGTGCTTTGTCCTATATATTTTTGGCTATATTGATATTGTGGTTTCTTTTTCTTTTATGACTTATCTAGGTCGATTTGAAAAAGAAAAAACAAACAAGAATTGGGTGGTCTCGGATGAGTGTCAGGTTACTTCCCAACCTTTAGTCCACAAGTCACCACAGTTTTCCAAATACCATTATCACGTTGTTACCTGTAGCTGTGGGTGTGTGCTGCCACAGTGTGTCCTTTTAACCCTCTGGGCCAGAACAGCATGAGGGAACATGGTACTTAGATTTTGTTCATGTATGACTAGAAGCACCGAGGGAATCATTTTTCTTATCCTCCTTCATATTATGTATCATCAGCTTTGGGCGGAGTACAACAATCTAATAAATTCTACATCTTTTTGCAGATCTTTCTGTGACACAGTATTATATTATGTAGAACAGTTTCCCTATGATGCTTTGTAGGCCCATAAGCAATACAACTTATATTCCCTGTCATGAGATCAGAAAGTTGAGTTCCTACACCAGAACATAGAATTTATAAGTACGTTGAGAAATGTATCTGTTGTGGTTTGACCTTGCATGCTGGGTGGAATGTGCCTTGCAAGGCATTCTGTTCTATCATGGAATGTGTCGGGAGAGGCAGAAAGTGTTGGGGAGCTAAGCCGTCAAGACCTGGTGAACCTCTGTGTGAAGAAGATTGTCACAGGTATATAAATATTTCAAGGAATTTAAATTCATTGTGTTCTTCTTGGTGTACAGAACACACCACTTTCCCACTGCACCAAATGTGTGGGCAGATAACTGTAAAACTGAAATCAAAATAGAAAATATTGGTTTATTTACACAATGCATACATCAGATAAGCAATTTAACGTGTGATGATGTCAGATGTAAAACAGTCCCTCATGCATTGCATTACAATGCAAACACTCAATACGAGGCAGAATGATAAACCAAGGAGCCAAAAGAATGAGATGATAGGGTGATGTTTCTGCAGGTGGGAGCCAAAGACTCCTCTGTGTGAAGGTTAAAGAACTGATAAAAATAGGTGTACAGCCACCCTGCATCAAGCCAGACCGTTAAAAAATAAATTGAGCTAAATTGAAAAACATCCCAAGGACTTATTTTCACCAGACTTACCAATCCCATGTGCAAGACAAAAGTACCAAACCATAGCTAGCTTTTGAGGAGTGGAGTGGGATGGAGACATGGGGAACGTGGACTGAAAAATACTGTGGTGGAAATCACAGCTCTGGTAGCAGCATTTCTGACACTCAAATTACACATTTTTAGTTGTAACTCTCACTATCACATGGTATTTTGCCTTTTCAAAATTAATGGGAGGCAATTAACAGCCAGTAATACCCCATGCAAGTGGGCCATAGTGCTTAAAGAAATGCACTTGCTTGAGTGTTGATCTTACTTTCATGATCATGCGTGGGTAATGTGCAACTGTAATTCCAGGACACGGTTGGAGTCCTCTTATATCCTGTTGTGCTGCCGCATCAGGAATCTGTTTTTATCCTCTGCTCGTTAGATCAGCTAGCAAAAGCACCAGCTTGAGGCACCACTAATTTAGAAGGCAGTAAGGGCCTCATTATGAGTTTAAAACTCTTTGGGTCAGAAGACTGCCACTCCGGTCTTCCACCCGTTGGCCCTATTATGAGTTTCCCGCTGGGCCAGTGGGCAGAAACAGCGTTTCCGCCTGCTGGCCCAGCAGGGAACTCACTGAAACATTGACGCCGGCTCGTAATTGAGCCGGCAGCAATGTTGTGGTGCGTTGGGTGCAACAGCACCGGTCACACTTTTCACTGCCTGTTAATCAGGCAGTAAAAAGCACGGCGGGGCTTTCCATGGGGGCCCCTGCACTGTCCATGCCAAGTGCATGGGCAGTGCAGGGGCCCCAATGGGCCCCCGGCACCCCATCTCTGCCAGCCTTTGCATGGTAGTGGAACTGCCATGCAAAGGCTGGCAGACACGGGGTCGTAAGAATAAGACCGCCAGGCTGTCAGCCAGCCTAAAATTGGCAATGGTGCTTTTGCCAGGGTCGTATTTGGAGGTTGGAGCACCACTTTGGTGGCGGTCCACCCACCACTGCGAGTGTGGTGGTCTTAAAACCGCCACACTAATAATGAGGGCCTAAATGTGGAATTTAGTGACCTGGTGTAACAATAAGATGTTACAAGTCAGGCGCACTAAACACATGGCCAAGTAGGATGGCAATGGAAATGGTGTGCTCTTAGAGAATTCCAGTAACATCATTCAATACCCCGAATCTTAAGTTCTTCCTTACTGCCGACACGTTTCCAAAACACTTTTAGAAGATACATATTTAAATTTGGCACATTATTGGTGCTTGATATCGCTATTCAGACTGAAACTCAGCTTGAAAGATGAATTAAATAACTTGCCAGTATACCTTAAGCTTCAGCATTGCATTTTCCACTTGGGCAGTTTCAAGCTCTCTCTGCCTTCCCTTCAATTTTTCCATGGATTCTTCATAAGAAAGTTTCAAACTTTTGATCTCATCTTTAATATCACAATTCTCCAATGTCACATCAACCAGTGTTTTCTGGAAAGTAGACAGATTGCAAACGAGTAACCAACATGTAGACAATTTTACAATTGTACACAAAACTTTAATTAGAGTCAAAGTACACAAGCAGGCATTTTATACAGTCACAGCATATTGTTTTTTATTTACACGCTACTGTATTACAAATCCAGCTCTTCACACAGTGATGTAAATAATAATGGTATTTCTATTTTACGACAATGTGGGAACACAGAGTTTTAAAATAGATACACAGTCAACTCTAATGATGATGGATAGTGACCATAAAATAAATAATTTCACAGTCGCATTGCTGTCAAGATATAGACCCACCAATGTAACTTGAACGTGATATTCTAGACGGAAAATGAGATTAGAAAGGAATTTAAACTGAACAGCCATGTGTTACAATCCATGCACTGTACAATTAGCTAGGAAATAGTTGCCCAATTATTTTCTAGGTAACTTCATTTCAAAGTGTTTCCTTATTTTTGTTTTACCAGCTGCCGACCCACAGAGAGCATATCAATATTGTAGGAGCCTCGAGAATACCGCAATCCAAAATTAAGGGAAGCATGGTGTTCTAAACACTGCGATAAGTATAAGTAAATTGAAAAACTGAAGAACAGTTCACCTCGGTCTCAAGTTAAGGCAGCTATTTTGGTCTTGCGAAATGTTCCAGAAATTCCACATTAAAAGGCCTTCAGCTCATTCCACCCACCTCAGAGAATTCAATGAAATTAAACGAGACCAACAATTCCTTGTCAAGACTTGTTTTAAATAAGTTTGTGTTTTAGAATGCTCAAGGCCATGTTATAAACATGCCTAGGCTGAAACGTTGCAGAATTATTTAGCATTTCTCTACATGCACACTTTTAGTGATTATGTTGATTTACTGAACACGTTCGTTTAACTATTAGTTGATAATCAGAGTATTGGCAATTCTTCCTTTGTGATTAAATAGGAAGCCAATGGCTAACACTATAGACTAAAAGTTACACCCTGCACAATGAAATGAATAACCTTTGGAAACAATTAAGGACAGGGAAGCAAGAAAACAGAAAAGAATGACAGCGCAGATAGGAGAGCTAGAACAATCGTGTAAAATAAGCGAGAGAACTGAGCAAGTGAGGAATAGTCAAAGCAGAAAACAGAACTAAAGTGCAAATGTGTGCCAAACGTTAACGAGAGAGCCAGATTAAATAAATAAGCATTGGCAAAGCTAGTAGGTCTTGCCTGCGAGACTGTTGGCTTTGCAAGCGCTTATTTCTTTTTTATTATGCATCCATAGTGTATGCACAGGCAGATACAGCAACTATCGTGGAATGATTTTTGTTAAAACATAAATTATGTTAAAATGGCTGCTGTGCATGCCTTTCCAGTGGATACTTATTTTTATGCTTTAACAAAATCATTCCATGATGGCCAACGTGCATGAACACTCAGGTGTGGTTGCATCTTTGGTTGATTTTTCTTAATAGTTCCAGGATGGATGCCAAGTATTCATAACTGCCATCCTACAACGGGCCCATACAGAAAAAAAATAGATAAACAAGAAATCCATGCCATCATTAGAAAGGGACAGATCCAAAGCCCACTCTTTGTATTGTCTTGCGCACAATAAGTATTCAACAACAGTTAAATAATGTTGTCAGTAGATTAGCGTTAAAAATCAAGCAGGGGCATAGCTTGGTCGATGAGAGAAAGAGAGAGAGATAGAGTGAGTGAGAGTGTGTGTGTATGTGTGTGTGTGGGTGTGTTGGGAATCTTCATATAAGAAGCAGCACATGAGGGGGGCTTAAGGTCCAGTGGAAGGGGAAAGGAATGCGGATTATGAAGGGGTATTTAACACAATATTTTTTTAAGTAACCTTGTTTTCAGACCTTCAAAACAGATAAGAGAGGGTATGTGTTTTCGTCTACGTGAATATTTAAAAATCCAAGGGGAAATCCGACTGAAACCTTACTGTACCCAGCTGTAAGCTCCTGTACCCAACTATTTATTAAATAATACATTTCTCAAGGGGGGTGTAAGACTCCAAACAGCCACACTGAAGCTACGCCCCTGAAAGCAAGCAGACCGGAACAGAGCACAATAGAGTGATCTTCTGTATCTAGTACCCCTTCTCCCCTTTGGGGTTTGAAATGTCTTATTGGGACTATAGATTTTTATGGCATCGACATTTCCAATTTCTGCGGGCTCTTTAGTGTTTTTTCAAGTAGGTTTTTAATCCGTGGTAGATAAAGGAGGTCTACATTGAAGCGCCTGCCACTTGACTTGCAGACATCCTGTATAAGTGTGGCATAATGAACAGTACCTTTGTTCAAACCTGTCTGAAGTAGTTGAGGGGTTGGCACGATTAAGGAAAAGGTTCTATGTGTAGTAGCTACTTGAGGAAGAGGGATGGGTTTGTTTGCTTCTCTGTAATATAGTCTAGGTACGTGTAGCATGAAAGACCTGATGATCAAGATATCTTAAAGAAGTTATATGGTATTGTCTGTTATTTTCTTTAACCAATTTTCATTGTGTTTACGTCAGTTAAACAATACAAAGACTGGACATCTTCTAGACATATACTATCTCCATTATCTGTGTACACAATCTGAAAAAGGTCTAATCACATTGCAGTGTGTAGTGTAGCGGAAGATATTGGTTCAATTTTACAAAATCAACTAACCTTTTTGTAAACATATCGAAGTAGTAGGTCATGGCTTGCATATGTGAAAAGGAACTCTGCATGTTGAGGCTAGTGGCTGTTGGGTACATTTAGGGAAGGATAGGTCAACTGATTCAGTTAGCAGTGGATAGGTAAACATGGCCCCTCATCCGTTGAGAAACAGTCAACGGGGATGAGAGACTCTGTTATGGTGTTCATCCAGTCTAAGTAATAGGGTGTCCAAAGAGAGGGGGAGATATATATATATATGTATATATATGTATAGTGAGTGCTAGTTTTCTTCAAAGAGTGTCTGCAATTCATGCATGAGCGTATCCCATGCCAGTGCAAGGGGGTTTTGCGGAGCCCTCTTATCTCCTCCCTCCGGAGGGCCAGCGATTCGGCTTTACCCCATTTCAGTGTAGCCGCACCCCACAATGTTATGTCAGAAAAGTGTGTCATTTTCCACCTCATAGCTCTTCTGGCCATAAGAGCTATCGCTAAGTCAATAAATCTATTGATGGCACTACCTGACTTACTACGCTTAAATAATCTTAAAACGCCCGTTTCCATAGTAGAGTTGTTCTCCCTACCCGTGACTGTTGTCAGTGTTTCCGTAACAGACTTCCATAGCACCTGTGCCTTTGGACATGTCCAGAACATGTGTCCCATATCAGAGTTTTGGTGTGTTGCATCTCTGGCAGAGGGATGGGCTACCATATATTTTGTGGAGGCGTGCAGGTGTAATGTTATGCTGTATGTATTGGAATTGAGCATTTCGTGAGATTTTACGAAGGTAGGTAGATGAGTATTCAGTCACATTCTTTCTGTGTGAAGTCAAGGCCAATATCTTGTTTTCAGCTAATGGGTTGTAGGATGTTACATGGAGTTTGGGCCAGTGCATGCATGATTCATGTGACTAGGCATCTTCCACTACCCATCACGTGGATTGCATGGACCAGGCGATGGATTTTGTGTTCCATGTGTACAATCTGCCAGTTTTTCTGCAGTTCACCTAGAAGGGTGCAATAAGCTAGGGAATTACCTATTGGTATATTATAATTGGCACAGAGCTGTTCAAATGTTATGAGGACAGTGTCTTGAAACAGTGCTTCCAGGGTTTCCACTCCCTTCATTTACCAGATTTCTAAGCCTTCTCTCCTACGGATCTCGGTGGAGTATGGTGTTTGTGTCTGGGTGAGCTTGAGACTTCTGCTATAGCTTTTGTATGCGATGGTCAGGAGATGATTGCACTGCGGGGGAGCTTTCCTGTAGGTAGCAGTAACTCATGTATCATGTAGAGGGCACGCTCAGGCACTGAAAGGCCTAATTCTATCAATCATCAACCCACTAGACATCTGGATGGCCACTGTAGATAATGCTCAAAAGTAGGAGGCCCTATTCGATCCCTGTCGACAGGGAGCAGGAGCTTCCGCAAGGAAACCCGCCAACACCCGCTATTCCACATGAAGGTTCCTTGCATTCTATGATGTGTGTGAAATGTGGAACTCGGTATATGTAACAGCAGGTTTTGCAAATAATACAGTAGGCAAGGGAGCATCACCATTTTAGATAACGCAACCCGCACCAGGTGGGGCATGTGTTCCAAGAGACGGCCAGATAACGTTTTACTAAATATTGTATATTCTGTGCCTAACAGAGTGGACGATATGATGTCACCTCCAGTGGGTCCTTATCAGGTTTCAGCGCTTAAACTATAAGGGACTCACATAGCGTGGGTGCGGGAGTCCACTTCTAACTTGCCCAGCGTCTGTTCAGGAGTTGTTAGTTCTCTATGTACATCCGCCCTGACACCCACTACTGCATTTATGGAGTGGCTTCAGACAACCACTTTTAGTGCCTCCCATCCTATAAGTCTGTACATTGCTGTGCCCCAGTTTTCCGCCATATACCGGGTCAGCATTTCTCAGGTGGGGCTGCGAAATGAGCTATCCCCTAGGAGCACCAGTTGGAGGTCCCGAGGGGGGGGAAATCGGTTGTAGAGGGGCTCCTAGCCCAAGTGCAGCAGTAAGGGGTTATGGTTGGAAAAGGTCCGGCTTAGGTATTCTGCATCTCATTATAGATACACGGCATGCTTCATGCCAGGAGGTCTGCCGTTGAAGGAGTGACCTGCGGAAGGGTCATGGAGGAGTGGATGGTAAGCAAGCAATTGATCCTGAATCTTACTGTGATTCTTATGTAATGTGCAGTGAGGGGGGGAGCTATGCTCAGAGGCCAGGTGTGATATCTCTGATGTGTGCTGTTGTTGATCTCTTGCCTGTGCCGGGGAGGGAGCCCCCTCTAACCATGGAGGGGTGTCTTCCCGGTAACGCTGCCATTGTCGATTTCACTGCTTCCCCACACCTGGACTCTGTACTGGAGTTGTCTTGAGTGGGTGATTCATATCAGCTTTTTTCCACCCAGTCAGAAGGGATCAGTAGATTCTGTAAAGAGTTAACTGGTCTGATTGACAAGAACTTTAAGGTTTGTTGGGTACAGTAGGGAGTAGATGAACTCAAGTTGTCACAGATGCTTCTTGACCCCTTGAAAGGATGCCCGCTGTCGCTGCACCCGTAAGGGAAGGAAAGATGCGTGCGTTTTCATCATGAATGAGCCCAGACATGCGGACTGTCCCACAGGATAGTCTCTTTATTCCTGAAGTTCAGGAGACAGAGCACCACCGGCCTGGGTGGCGACCCCACTGACAGTCTCCACTTGATAATGTGAGGAAAGGGCCACTCGGTCTTCTAACTGGGTCAGCCAGTGCTCAAAGAAAGATACTGGGTCATTTCCTTCTGCCCCCTCAGGGAATCCAACAACCCAAAGGATGCTGTATCGTGATTTATGGAATTGTCTGTTAAACATCTGTTCATCTGGGTTTTGAATGTCAAACATACAAAAATAATTAGGACAGGATGAAGGAGGCTGGAGTGATTCTTTTTTAAATGTGCATGAAGTGAGTTATTACAGATGAGTGGATTGTCTTGTGATTATGGCTACCAAACAGCTGCCAAGGTGGATGTGAACAGAACTAGACTGGGGAAACGTAACCGATAGAGCAGTTATGTTTCGCAAGCATAAAAACATGAAGACTCACCTGCATATTTTCTCTGTTCTGGACACAGATACACATAAACTGGTCAAAGAAGGGCTAGACTTGGAGGTATGGGCACAGGGTAGGAAAGGGATGTTATCCAAAGGATGCTCTTAAAAAATTACGTACAAGGCAGGGGAGATCGGCTGTAATGCAGGGAGACTGATGGAGAGTAAATAGTTTATTATTTTAACTAGCAAGGCTAAATAGTCAGCTGAACAATTAGTTAGGATTAAAAATGTTAATATCTTTCTGCAAATTTCAGTAGCCAAGTAAAGTCTTAATTGCATGGAATGTTTGCAGAGTTTTAATTGTATTAACTAGGTATTAAGTCTGTGAGATACCCAAGAACAACAATTATATATAATGAGACTTCAAGGGAGGCTTCTTACCAAATGGAAGGGCTTCTAATTTCCACTGTGTCTGCCTTTGTTGTTGCAGACCTTGCAGCAATACTTGTTTGAAAATGGGCACTGATGTATTTTACACATTCATTTACTTACTCCTATTGCAACTGCCAACTAAATAAGAATGATCTACGCAATACGTAGCATGGTCACTTGTCAAAGCTAAACGTGTCATTAAATAGGTGGAATGTTTTCTCATATTTCAAAATGTGCCTGGGATTCCAAATGCGACCTCTGAACACCTTTTGTGCAGCTGTCAGACGCACTACCTCCTCAGAGGGTTTGCCAGCCTCTGGCTGCCACGGGGAAGATATGAAAAGGATCCTCCGGTGCATGCACCAGAGCATTCAATTTTTTTTTCCCAAAGGATGAAGATTAGTGGAATTGCTTCTGCTTCAGCCCCTTGCCCAACCTTCCCATTCACCTGGGACATCAGTGCACTACGAGGCACTCTGTTGTCAGAGATTCCCCACCGGAGCGACAAGGAGCTTTCTCTCCCGCTGTGGTAGGGAATTTAGGCTGTCAATGGCCTCCTTAGGTTTCAGAGAGGCATCTTCGGAAAGGAGAGAACCTCCGCTTTCCAACAATGCCTTTCTGACATGTTTTCCTGGCGGTTGCACACGTCTACAGCTAGGAAACTCACTAAGCCACCAGGGAGCTGTGTTTTGCTGGTCGGCCCTCATAGTGAATGTGAATGTGTATTTGTGAGTGAGTGTTGTGAATGGGTGTGTGTGTTTGTGTGTGTATGTGTGCACATGTGTGAATGCATGGTTGTGAGTATGTGTGCGTGTGGGCCCCCCACCCTCTCTCCCTGCTAAAATTACTGGTCACTACTGGGACTAAGGTTTGCAAGGCAGTCTCGGATACAGTGAGTGTGCTGAAAGATCATGAACTCACAGAAGTTGTTCGTAAAGGTTCACTTGGCAAGTATACAGGATTAATCAGGAAATTGAAGGGGACAGAGACATGAGCAGGTAGGAAAAGCTTAGATTTGGTCTGCTTGGACAGGGATATTGCATAGGTAGAAGGCAAGTAGCAGAGATACACATGGCACCACTTCATCTTCACCAAATGGCACAACCCTATTGGCACTGCACTCACCACAATACAAAATTATTCCCTCATTCAACTAAGCAGAAGACCCCCAGACCATACAGGACACAGCAGCCAGTATCCCTCTCAATTTCCCTCTGCGCACACACCCTACACCACAGCAGCTTTACTGGCTCCCCATCCACAGCTCTTTTCAACTCCCTGGCACACTCATTCAGAGATTTACACAGCACTAGCCCATCATAGCTCAAAACTGCCTCAGAATCCAGACACCTTCCAGACACCTTTGGTCAGCTGTAATTGTTCTCATTTGGATGAAACCAAAGTCAATGAGATCCCTTGCAATGGGACTCCCATGGACCATGGCTGAGCCTTTCCTGTCACAGGCACTTGGCCCAGCCACACAAATGAGGCAGCTTTTTTTTTTTTTTTTTTTTAAATAATCGGCACAACCGGGTTAACCCTGGGTGATAAGACTTTTCTACATTCCTGCAGATTCTGGAAGTTTCCATTTTAGAAATGTAAGAAAAATGTGTGATTTTAGTCAAACTGTGTGGTTTGCAGGGCATTGTGGGTAAGTAAACCTCTTGGGATCCACGAAAGACACCACCCTGGTAGTCTAGTTTTTAGGTTTAGATTGCTATAGCACGGCCCCAAATAGCGCAGTTACCCCTATTACTTACCTTGCTATGTGGTGCTTAAGGTCCTTTTGCCTGGCTCTCTCTTGGCACACCTACACAAGTGGGGTACAATTCTTATCAGGAGACATCTGGGAACTCAGAGTGATTAGAAGTGTGTGGCTCCCCACAGATTCCGGAACTTTGTCACAGAAATGACAGCTAAATGTGGGTGTTTTAACCAAAATTTGAGGTTTGCAGGGGCTTCTGGGCAAAATTACCTAGCGAGAGCCATGTAACTCATGCACCCCTGGACTCCCATGGTTGCCAAACTTAAAAATATGTGCAGGTTTGCTTGGTTTTCCTAGGAGCGGGATGACATAGGGCAAAAATCTGCAGCTACAGACTTTGCAAAAAAAAAAAAAAAGGGTCAGTTTTATGTGGAAAAATGTGATTTGTTCATGTTACATTTTGGGCAGTTTCCGGTCGCAGGCACTGTGCCTACCAACACAAGTGAGGTACAATTTTTATGAGGAGACTTGGGGGAATGCTAGGTGATAGGAAGTTTGTGGCTCCCCAGAGATTCCAAAGCTTTCCATCGCAGAAATGTGAGAAACATGTGTTTTTAGTCAGAGTTTGAGGTTTGAAAGAGATTCTGGGGAAGAGAAGCTCATAAAAGCCATGCATGCCCTGCACCCTGAATGTCCACAGGTGTCTAGTTTTTTATAAATGTGCAGGTTTACGAGGTTTCCCTAGGTGGCAGCTGCCCTAAAGCCCAATACATACAGCTACCCACTTTGCAAAGGTGTCTGTTTTCTGTGGAAAAATTTAATATGTCAATGTTGTGTTTTGGGAAGTTTACTTTCGCAGGAGCTAGGCCTACCTGCACAAGTGAGGTACCATTTTTATCAGAGTGACCGCAATTTTTTTTATCACCAATTGGATTTTGCTGCATTTGTGCCTTCTACATGTAAGTTATGTGTAAGAAAGAAGATGTTTTGTAAAATGTCCTCTCAATCATATGCTAGTATGGGTAACCACAAATTCAGAGATATAAAAAATAATCACTGCTCATAAACTCCACATCTTGTTCCCATTTCAGAAATACACAGGTTTTCTTGATAATTATTTTTCACTCTACAGTGGTGCTCAGTTGTTGCCTCTGGGTATATTGGGTTCTTGGAGAACTTACAAACCCTATATATCCCAGCAACCAAAAGGGTCTGATGGATGTAATGATATATTGCTGTTGTCAATACGTCATTGTGACAAAATGTTACTGATTAATATGTTGTCACAAATGGCCATTCTGTCCTACTGATTTTCAATACTTCTTTAGTTCATTCGTTTTTTTAGTAAAACCTTGAGAGATCTATACATTTGACTCCTTGACAAATTGAGAATTGTGTCTTCTTTTGATTAAGGTATAGCTTTCCTGGCTGACGCATGGGTTTCACATCCGTTTCCACCACAAACGGAAAGTAGGCTGAAAGCACAGAAAGAGGACAAATGGGCTACCTCTTTGGAAAATGCCAAACTCTGGTAAAAAAAAAATGTTTTTTTGTTTCAGCTCTGCATGTTCCTGAAAGCTGGGAAGATGGCTACTTCAGTACAGTAAACCTTTTGTTGATGCCATTTTTAGGAATAAAAACACAGACATTGTGGAGCATTTTTTTCCTATTTCTCCCCAAAAACTCGAAGTTAAGCTATATTTTGCTTATTTTCTAGGTCCCCTCCAGGCAAATCCACAAACCCTGGGTACATCTAGAATACCCAGCAGATTGGAATAAAAGGACACACATTTGGTGTGAATGCCCTATGTGGACACAAAGTTACGAAGCCCTAAGCACAAGCAACCCCTAACAGCAAAAAAGGGCTCCGAACTGGGGGAGGTGGTGAGGGGAATGAAGCCTCAGCTGTATACACCATGCTTATGCACTTTTATATTACAAAACTGGAAAATGGCTAGATGTGCTCATACATATATGCCTACCTATCTGTCACACATAATTACTAACATTACATAACTTTAGTTTCACAAACGGGGTTGTAAATTCAAATTTGCTGACATGAAGTCCGACCCACCTGTAAATCAATTGCGGCTCCCGTCAAAGAACTATTCATTTCTTCAAAGCTGTCAAGTGCTGCAGACTGCGCATGCGCATGGCTTTCCAGGGTATCCTTCTGTGCGGTGGATATCTGGACAAACAAAGGTAAAAAAAAAAATTGGTATGTTGCCCAAACATTCCTCATACTTTCAATTTTAGCTATGACTGTTTCACTCTGACAGAAGATTGTTCTGGCATTTTGTCTCAGCAAATAAGATTTGTGCCAAAAAAATCCCAACATTAAAAACGGACTGTTGGACTTTTTTGCTTATGCAGGGTCATCCCCAATCTTTTTGCCTCCTGCCTCCTGTTGCTGTTGGCTTTTGAACTCTGAGCGCTTTACCACTGCTAACCACTGCTAAAGTGCATATGGTCTCTGTGTGAATTGTATGGTTTATTGGTTTATCCATGATTGGCATATCTGATTTACTAGTAAGTCCCTAGTAAAGTGCACTAGAGGTGCCAGGGCCTGTAAATCAAATGCTACTAGTGGGCCTGCAGCACTTGTGCCACCCACATAAGTAGCTCTGTTCTCATGTGTCAGGCCTGCCACTGCAGTGTCTGTGTGTGCAGTTTTAAGTGTAAATTCGACTTGGCATGCGTATGCATTTGCCAAGCCTAAACCTTCCTTTTTCTTACATGTCAGACACCCCTAGGGTAGGCCCTAGGTAGCCCCAAGGGCAGGGTGCAGTGTATGGTTAAGGCAGGACATGTAATGTGTAATGTGTTTTATATGTCCTGACAGTGAAGTATTGCAAAATTCGTTTTTCACTGTTGCAAGGCCTGTCCCTCTAATAGGTTAACATGGGGGCTACCTTTAAATATGATTAAAGTGTAGATTCCCTTTAGGAGCGGATGGACATGTGGAGTTTGGGGTCTCTGAGCTCACAATTTAAAAATATATCTTTTAGTAAAGTTGATTTTAAGATTGTGTGTTTGAAAATGCCACTTTAAGAAAAGTGAGCATTATCTTGCTTATACCATTTCTGTGACACTGTTTGTGGATTCCCTGTCTGGGTCAGTTTGACAGTTGGGCTAGTTGCACTTCACACTAGACAGTGGCACAAAGGGAGCTGGGGTGTAGCTTTGATATCCTGATGAGCCATCTGTGCTAGGGGGGAGGAGTGGTCACTCACACCTGAAAGGGCTATGCCTGTCCTCACACAATGCAGTCTCCAACCCCCTGGTGAGTGTCTTGGCCTGGCCAAGGCAGGATTTTACATTCAAAAGAGACTTTACTTTGAAGTAAGCCTACTTCAAAGGAGAAATTGGGTATAAGAAGGGCACCCAAAACCACAGACTTTAGAACACTTCTGGAAATAAGAGGAACCTCTGCCTGGAGAAGAGCTGAAGAGCTGAGGAAGAAGAGCTGCCCTGCCTGTGACTGTGCTTTGTGGAGCTATCCTACAGTTGCTGCTTCTGCTAGAGTAAGAGGGCAAAGACTGGACTTTGTGTGCCTTCCATCTTGAGAAGAACTCTCCAAGAGCTTGATTTAGAGCTTGTCTGCTGTTGTTTGAAGTCTCAGGGACAGCAAAGACCTCTCTCTGCCAGCACCTGGAGTCTCTAGAGAGACTCCTGCTCTGCCCTGTGGTGCCCATCCAGTTCCTGGG
This sequence comes from Pleurodeles waltl, assembly GCF_031143425.1. Taxonomy (NCBI): domain Eukaryota; kingdom Metazoa; phylum Chordata; class Amphibia; order Caudata; family Salamandridae; genus Pleurodeles; species Pleurodeles waltl. The sequence continues at coordinate 282,686,537 of NC_090440.1, forward strand.
ACCCTGAAAGGAGAAGCTGGCAGCCTAAGAGGAGGAAATCCATGCACACAGCGCCGTGCGGGGAGAAGATTGATGCGACTCCAATCTGCGGCTGAAGAAACGACGCGTCGCTGGCTCCGCGGCTGAAAATCAACGCTCGCTGGAAACGCAACCGAAGAATCGAGGCATAGAGCTGGAGAAACGACACACAGCATCACTGACGGAGACTGGGGGATCGCAACCTGCGCTGCGTGGTTTTCGGATCATGCGGCTGGATTTCCGACGCAAACACCGCTAGGCGTGCAAAAACAACGCAAGGCCTGCCCAGACCCGAGAGTGTTGACTGGATCGACGCATCGCTCTCCTGTATAGAGAAGAAACAACGCACCGGACCTGACGAAAGGACAAACAATTCAAGGTCTCGCTCGTGAGTGAACTCGACGCATCGCAAGCCCTTTTTGACGCACACTCGCCCGTGCTGGGTTATTTTTGACGCACCCACGGTACATTTTCACGTGTGTTTCAACTACATAAATACTCTTTTTGATTTTTAATTGATAACTTGGCTTGTGTATTTTTGTCGTTTTGGTCTTGTTTTGTTTAGATAAATATTTTCTATTTTTCTAAACTGGTGTTGTGTCATTTTGTAGTGTTTTTATCAAGTTACTGTGTGTGTTGGTACAAATATGTTACACCTAGCGCTCTGAAGTTAAGCCTACTGCTCTGCCAAGCTACCAACAGGGTAGCCGAGGGGTTAACCGAGGGTGATTCTCTTTTACCCTGACTAGAGTGAGGGTCCTTGCTTGAACAGGGAGTAACCTGACTGTCAACCAAAGACCCCATTTCTAACACTGACATAATAAATCAATAAAACGCTTGGCTGAAACGTAATAGGTCACGAGTTCCTAATGCAATATTTTCTACTGGGCTAATTCTGTAGCTTCTACCGATCAGGTTTCAATTATGCTTTCAAACAGATCAAGATGGATACATTTAATGAGTTCTCAACACAAAAGCATTTATTACATGAAGGTACACATGCTGCATTTTTAAAACGGAATGTTCAAATCTCATAACAACTCTGTATTGCATGAGAATTTGTCCTCCAGGAATAGTCTTCCAAGCCCAACGTGCCTCACTAGCCACCGGAAGTGGATTTTATAAGCACTGGTCATTAGCACTTTTTGCACATCTGTGCACCGAACACAAAAGACGAAAGCATCATACTGTGCAGACATTAGCGCTGTCCATGACATTTAAGGCTACATTTCTCGTTCTTGTGCATTAGGAAGGTAATGTGCTAAAATTATCTAGAAAAGGTTACATTTTCAAAGAACATGGCTACGTTTACATCAGTTACACAATGACCCGATTCCACGTGCATGCATATTTGTGCGCAGCCTCTTACCTGTATCTCCTTGCTGAGCTCTTTGATTTTCTCCTTCATTTCATCATACTCTCCAAACATTCTCTCTCGAATGCTTTCCAGGGTGACTCTCACCTACATACAAGCACACAGACAATAGCTCTGTTGACATACAATTTTATATATATAAAGTCATTTTTAAGCTAGCTAAACAATTGTCATTTTTGAGGATCAAATAAAACAGCCATACTTTCTTTCGTAATATATGTATGTATGTATGACTATAGTATTTCTATAACGTGAACCATGCCACAAGGCAGCTGAATACTGTAAATATTCATAATGTCAACAAGTAATATGATAGGAAGCTTGGTTGTGGACGGTTAATTAATTACGGCTCAGGGAAGATCCCCGATAAAGCCTTTTTTCTATGGTCATGGATCTAGACTTAAAGGGATGTAGTGCGACCACTTGGGTTCTGTCGGCTAAAAAGTATTTAAGCCAATCTAAGATCTTCCTGTCAAGGCCTATTTCATACAGTCTCTAAATAGAGTGGAATGTGAATACATACTGAAGGCCGCTGACAGATCAAGTAAGACCGGCATAGCTGGGGTGCCTTCATCCAACAGTAATCGGGTGTAATCCATTACTTCTGTGAGCAGTCTCTGTGATTTGAGAGACCCTGAACCCTGATTGTGAGGTGTCCACTATGCCAAATATTTGGAGAATTGCTTACTGACCAGACCTTCCAAGAGTTTCCCATGAAAAGGCAGAAAAGAGACAGCCCTATAATTTGCAATGTCAGATTGATCTTCATCAGATTTCTTTCAAATGGATAGGACCCGAGCTGATTTTGGCATCTTAGCAGTGTCTAAGTATAGATTAAGTAGATCTGTGATACAGGGAATGAGTGAGGAAGTTAAGGAGGAGACTATGTAGGTGGGTCAGGGGTTAAATGGAGAGCCAGATGTTACTTTCCTCAACTTATCTTGGTAAATGGCCTTGAAGTGATTTAGCTGGGCAGACGCCAAATGAGGAGGAGAATTGCCTGCCTGATCAATCTTTCTGATGCAAGACCTATGAGCTTCCCTAATTATCCTATAAGTAAGAAGTGCGTCTTTGTTGGCCCTTCTATCAGGGGAAGCTTTCGTTCTGCACTATCATCTGAGTACCCAGAGGACATGAGATTTAAAAGGTCTGTTATTAGCACCTTCAACAGGAGCCACTGCATTGAATGCTTTGATAAGGGAATTATGATAGCTAGATACCATATCATTAACATAATCAAATTTGTGTATGTTTGGGGGACAGAATGCAGCATGGGAATTCTGAGGATTAATTTGTCTCCATGGTCTAATCACACTTCTACCACCCTTTATATGCCTGCCGATAGCGGCAGGCCGGGATATATGAAAACTAAAAGCATAATGGACAGTCCAGACTAGGGGCATTGAGCTGTTGATTCTCGAGTACTGAGAGTCAGTGAAAAGGAGATCCAGGGTATGCCCTGCATATAAGTGGGTACAACAACCCTCTGTTGCAGCCCTAACATTTCCAAGTCAGAGAGGAGTTGGCATACAGTCACCCAGTAACATAAACCTTTACGCTGCCAATGCATGTGTTGCAAGGTGCTCAACTAACTTGTCACTTAAGTCTCTCTTGGGGCCTCTTGGATGATAAACCAAGGTCCATCTCCAAAAATTTCTGGTAGGAGTCTCAAGCTTGAATGCACAAGTCAACCCAATCATCAAGAAAAGTGTCAATGAGAAAAACAATCATGGTATCAGAAAAGGCAATCACTACTCCCTCTCCTGTCTTTTGCTCTCTATCCAGACTGATCACTTTATATGTCAGGAAAGGAAAAGAAATAGGAATGCTGGGTAAGGCCTGAAGATGGAGCCTCGTTTCCAAAAAAAAAAAAATGTCTGGATTAACGGAGGACAGGACATTCGAGTGCATGTTTGGATATGGATCTGGTATTGCAGTATAATCAGAGGCATACTGGTGAATCTTGGTACTGTTATACAGCACCAGGTGGTTCCATGTAAAGGATGAAGATGACAGGAGACCTGGGAAAGGTGAACAAATGGTGTTGGTTGTAAAGCTAGGAGGTGAACCAGTGAAGGACACCGATGAAGAATCCCATTCAAGACTCCAAAGTACATATGAAGGTAGACTGGTTGACTGTGTCCAGGGCAGCTGAGAGGTGCAGCAATATCAGAAGGGGGGGTCATCCTCCTCTATTTTCAAGATGGCATTGTCAATGATGTGCAATAATTTAGCATTATAAATATGTGAATATATATTACAGAATTGATTGTCGTAGTTTGGACTCATACTCTGAGCAAGACTGCTGGTTTAAGGATGACAGTACTTTTGTTTGTAGGCGACTACGCCTTTCCTACAACAAGTCGCAACTGTTGTCCCAACCTTACCGGCTCACTAGCAGCACCTCACCAGAAACACAATAGTAAAAGGTGATTTATGGCAGCCGTTACGCATGGACTCGAGAATAAGACATCTCAGGGAGTGTCGTGGTTAAACAGAGATTACCCTTTTCTCTCAGATATATCATGTCTCATACAAACACAGGCAATGACAAAGATGCAGTAGAGTTTGAATAGTTTTTATTTAACATATCTGCAATTTGCGATAAGTTGCATGGGCTGCAATGATTAGGATAATGAATAATGCAAGAAACAGAATTGTGAAGACGAGAGTCATTATTACAAAGACCCCCACCATCTTGCAATACGTAGAAAAGGTATACGAGATGTAATATGCCCTAATACCCTAATGTGAAAGGCCTAACCTCCTACCTAAAGGAGAGCTGGGTTTGTTAACCCTAATCTGCCAAGGCCATGTCCATGAGAGGAGCCCCCAACCCTCGTTACCTTGGAATGAGGTCTCTATCTCAGACTCCTCAGGGACACGAAGACTGGGTCAGCGTCAAGACGACTGTAGCATCGGTATCAGCGATGGTGGCGATGCCCTCTGGTCGGAATTTCTCTGATTATCTGTCTAAAGTGTGATGTATTTATACAGATCTACAAGGACCCCTGACGTAGGTGTGTTCCTAAACAATAGATAACAGACATGCTTGGGACGGCAATTAATATAAACAATCCCTCGAAAGTATAGAGAGGGAAAATCCCTAAGTGTGAACACCTACTGTTTGCTTGTCTTTGGTGCTTGATCTTGGCGCCTTGTCGCGGTGACACTGATAATGTTACCCATAACAAGTGGCCTATCTATAAACAAGGCAGCCATCTTAGAAGAAATACATAATTAAGTGGGCTAAGGCAGAGCAAGCTAAGTAGGTTAAAAGTCACTAGGTGACGGGGGCACGAGTCTGCAAGCCAGAGGCTAAGCTAACTCCTGTTATCCCATTAAAACGAACTAGGATTCACTACACGCTCCCCATTGCCGTAACAGGTATGACGAAGGTACAGGAACCCAAATGCTAAAACTTGTTCTGAGCTAAAAGCAAAAAAACAAGCTAAAAAAATCTTTAGAATGTGTTAAAAACATATTAAAACAAATCTGCTAAAACACATACAGAGATGTTAATATCAACAACGACAAGCACAGCGTGCAAAAGCAAAGTCAATCTAAATGCATAATTTGGAATCGGGAATGGCAAGTCAATTCATCAAATTATTTGCTGTACGCATGATCTTGAAGAATGTCATCGAAGTCCCCAACCAAGGACCTCAAAAATGAGTCAACATCATCTGATGTTAAGTCGAGTGCTGGGCGGACAAACGGATCCACAGAGCAGTAGTGAGCCGTATTTCCTGGTGTATCGTTATCCGTTGCAGTGTCCTCATCCATGATATATCTCAAAATGGAACGCTCATAGGTGGCCTTGCGGAGCAACCTCAGTCTCAAGGGGCATGACCGTGTATGAACCCTCATCGGGGACATCAGCAGTTCGTGGTCCACAGGAGATGTCGGTGCAACAGCAAGACAGACCATAGGCAGATGTTCAAAGAGACACCATATGAAGCGGAAGACTGGTTGTACGCATCAGAGAACAGAGAAGGGGCCGAAATGACAACGACCAGTCATGCTCCAGTTCCACCAGCAAAGGTGCACTGAAGATACGAACCATGCGCTCACGGTACAGTGGAGTTGGTGGGAGCGGCTCCATTGCTCTGCGTTGCCGGAAAGAAACAACCACTGCGAATCAGAAGAAATAGCAGTAGTAGTCTGCCAATCAAAGCCAAAATAATCGGAAAGCCACCAAACACACTTGAAAAGAGAGAATGGATGGCTGATGGGATGACTCCGAAGACAGACTGGAAGATGAACACGAAACAAGAGCAGACAGCCTTAAAGAAATGAGCAATCCCAGTGGTGCTCAAAGCATTGAATATTCTGGATACCAGTTCTCCAAAGTGTTTGGGGAAGTTGTTATTTAAAAGCGATTGTATCTCGGCTGAGGATCTAGCAATCTGGAGAGCATACGTCTCCTTTGTGGATGTCAAGGCGACCTGTTTTTGAAACAATAGCGCGTTTAGCTCACTCAGCTTGTCATAGTTCACATTAATAGTATCTATGTGGGGCCACATGTCAGATACTTTTGTCTCTCGTGTGGGGGGAAACAAAACATGTCCACAACACGTAACGACCTTCGAGACCGAGAATGCATAGGCAATGCCTGGTCGCATGCCGCAACAACTTTGATCGTTCAGTACCACATAACTTTCATTGGAAAGTACATGAAATACCGGGCAAATCAAGGGGACAGGAGTACGCTTCAGAAAACAGGCCAAATTCACGACCCCCGCATTGCAAAGACCGGGAAGAGACACCTGCTTGCATATCACAGAATGACGAACAGCAGTCTCACATTTGCTTCTGCTAAGAAAGACCTCCTTTTCACCATTCAGACATCTATAGTCAAAGGGCAACTCCCACTCTTCCTTAATAAAGCTATCTCCTAGTTGCTCATATCTTCCCACTGCAAGATGTTTCAGGCAGCTCGAGAAACGAAAGGTTGAAATTGGTAAATGAATGATGCCATGTAAGAGCCAGATAGTTGAAGGACTCTCTGCTACCATGAAGGGCAACTTATCTAACTTCTCTACTAGAAGCAGGGTGAAACTAGCCTCACTTTTAGCCAATGTCGCTTGAAGAATTCACTCCCATTAATATACTTCCATGGAATGCGCCCACTTTTCAGTGTCTGTAATGTCCAACCTAGCTGCATGATGGAATGTAGCTGTGTTTGCCCATGCTATAACCGGGACAAATCTGTCTGAGTGATATCAATAGCAGACTACACTATATTTGAAAGTGAATAAATTCTGTTGGACAGTGTATTCATGCTATTTTCGACAACAGCTAATTTCTTTTCTAAATTTTCTTTATCCAATTGCCTTAAACGCGCAGCAGCCTCAATCTGGGAAAGTTTCCAAATTTCATTGTACATAGCATATAAAAACCTTTTCAAGCGCTGTTTCCTAGGACCCAGCAGAAAATCCTGCAAGTCTATATTTTCCGAAAGAGTGTTCAGGGGTTTCTTAACTGCGGCTAATGTGTTTGTTTGTACCCATTGCTGGCACAGCTTACCCACACTGTATGTTGTAACTATACCTGTATGTTGACCCAATATAAAGCAAGGGTCTGGCCTGTTAATTGAAAAAAACCATGAAGAGTTCAAAAAACGCGCTTGACACTCATTAGTGTCAGTGGGCCATAGTAACCACCCGCCGGGACTGGAAAGTGAAGAATTATAGGTACCAGCCTTAACCATTGCATCTAGCCTTTCCGCTGTGATATTAAGGAAGTGTTGCCAATCCTTAAACCTTGCCGGAGTAGGGATACTGGGCGTGTTCAGATCCTTAATTTTCGCTAACCCCAGACAGGATGTCTGCTGAATAGTGTCATTTAAGAAAATCATTTGCACAGGAATCAGGCATGCTCGAAATAAAGCCTCCCTACCCTGTATTTGCCAATCTTGTGTTCCCCATACACTTTTCAAGTCAATAGTGCTCTTCCAGTATTCGTAACCCTCAATTGCGAGCCGGGAAACAAAGGGATCTGAATAAATCAGTTTTGTATCAGTTAGCAAAATTTTCCTAATTTGTGCCGGAGGTATTTTAAAATAATACGATTCTTCTTTTCATGTATCATGCCCAGAAAAGTATGTACATTTATCACTATAATACTTTGGACTCCCCACCAGTGGTGTAGAACAGTGTTCCCACTGTGTGTAGTTCAATACTGGCCTGTATCTAGTGGCACGGTGTAGGTAGTGATGTCCCCAATTGTTATAGCAGAACATTTACCCATAATTCATTGTATAATCATATACATCATCACTTTCAAAAGCAGAATAGTCCTTAATTTCAGTTAGCATGGAATCAACTGTTTGGACATCCCAATCATCAGAGACAACATCAGGTGTAATTACATCAGTCATTGAAATTTTGAACACGTTTGGTATTTGAATAATTTCTGTAGGCCCGTATATATATCGAATGGAACTTTGTCCCACACAATCCCATCAGTAATCGGTATTACTGTAATATTTACAGGGGACAAATCTCTTCGGACCTTATGTGAAGAATGATGTGGTGTTAAAACTTCATCAACAGGCTCCACAGAGGAGCGATCAGGAATATAGTGACCATTTATAAGCAAAAAGAAAACAGTCACAAAACCAATCCATAAAAATAATGCAAAAAATGTAAAACAGAACCACAAGTAGTTCCATGGGTATATCAAATAGTTCTTTTTAAGCCATTGATACAGCTTACTACTTTTTGAGATATTGCCAATCACAGTAGTGGATGAATCTGAAGAAAAATCATCAATGTCAATGAAATAGCCAGAGGTAGTCTCTGCAAACACAGGAGCCTGTGTACTCTGGTCCACTTCACGTGGAGGCTCTTGGTAGACAATGTCATCAGCCGGTGATGTGTTTGTGTAAAATACAGCTAAATCTTGAAGCGGGGTGGTCACCGAAGACATGACTGGAACCAACAAGAGTTCATTTTCCACCCTCCCCATGGTCGAGGAGGTGTCTGGAACAGCAGTTGACATTGTTACATAGTCTGTAGTAGTGATGTTCATCCTACTATGTAGATGGATGTCCTGTTGGGTAGTGAGAGGGGATCGGGAACCACCCAAGGGACCTCCTGGTCTACTGTGAAGGATGGGCCACATGGTGTAGTTTGATGTCATCAATGGAGATTAATCTGTTCGTCTTAGAACCAGACAGTGGTGGTAAGATGAAAGTCCTGGTGCCTTGTATTCCCAAGACTGGTACGACCGAACTCCTTCACAGCAATCTTCTCACGAACCAGATCCCCAACTTTAGGAATCCAGCCAGTTGAAGTTTTCGCCAAATCCCTTATTCCTAGGGCGGCAGCACTTGTAGATGATTTATCATCACAAAATTGTTGAAGCTCCTGTAAAACAGTGAGACGTTCTTTTATGTCAAATGGTGTTTCTGCTGCCACCATACCAGGAGCATGAAGATCTGGGACATACATAGGTATCCCAAAGCGAACCTCATATAGAGAGCGTCCCCCCAAGGACCGTCTTGGCATATTATTCAGTGATCTCTGGACCCCATATATGTGGTGTAACCAACTGCGGCCTGAACCTAATACTTGAGCTGCTAAGGACTGCTTTAGATCACAATTCCGTCTCTCCACGACCAAATTTCCCTCGGGATGGTATGTGAGGAGTAATGGAGTTCAACACCAATCGTCCCCATGATGTCCCTGAATGCCTTAGAGGCAAATGCAGGGCCCTGGTCCGAATGGAATGCTGCAACCGCATATATACCGATAAAGATCAGCAAATCTTTTATAACAGTCCGGGCGTCAGCCGACCGCTGTGGCCATACCCACAGGTAGAACAGGAATTTACAGCTACTAAAATGTATTTGTATGCACCATCAGGCTGTAAGGGACCACAATGGTCTAGGTACACACACTGTAGTGGCTTGTTGGACACGAAGAGGGATGTCTGCGGTGGGCGTTTGATATTAGAGCCCTTGATCTGCTGGCAAATGTCACAGCAAAGGACATACTGCTTTGTCCGTCTGCATAGACCAGGCCACCAGAAGCGTTGCTGTAGGAGTGTTATCGTGGCCTGTATACCAGCATGTGCAGAAGCGACACCCTCATGCGCTGCTTTAATTAGATCTAATCTCTGGTCTTCATTGGGGATCACTCGATCTCCAACCCCAGGAATCGTTTTGTAAGCAACATTCTGTGCACTGATATGGTAAGTATAGTTTGTAGGGTATCCTTTCGGAAGGGGCTTGCCTGCAGCCGAAGCTTTAACAGCAATCAATATTTCATTATCCATTCTCGTTTGTGAACGAGTCACTGCAGCCACAGAAGCCGTAGCTACTGCTATTTTGGCCGCTTCATCAGCCAGTGTATTACCAGTAACGTGTACTCCTATACGTTGGTGTCCCAATGTATGGACTACATGGACACACGGTAGCTTATCCTTAAGAGCAGCCACCCTGCCCTACAATGTATTGTGTTTAATGGTGTTCCCTTTAGAATCTCTAAACCCGTTCAGTTTCCAATGATTCAGATATTCATTGTATGACTGGACGCAGTAATATGAGTCACAGACTATCAAAGTCTGGCATCCTGTCTCAGTATGTTCGAGCGCTAGAATAAGAGCTTTAAGCTCAGCCAACTGGGCTGTGCAGTCCCCTAAGGTCTGCGTATAGGTATTGTGAAGTGGAAAACTCCATCTTCCATCACTCCGCTCACGGCTGCGCAAGCTGGTGAGTATTGATGTTTAGTACCTACAGCCGGTTGCACTGAACCATCAGTGTATATGACAGTATAGTAGCTGTCTAGTGGCAAGATATTTAGAGGAGCGGGGAACTCCGGTTCATACTGGAGGAATTTCTGTGTCTGAAGTTTTGGATCGAATATATAATCGACATCAGTGGCGGTCTGAGACGTTGCCCCTCGATTCCAACGCAGATGTAATGCTTTAGCGTTAGGAACACTTGCTTTGGTGACAGCCTCCAATACGTTTCCCCTGGGCAAGTGGCCTCTCTTTTATGACGGCCATCTGAACTGCCGTCAGAATCTTTTCTGTAGGTGCAAAACGCTGTTCAGCATTTGAGTATAAATGTGATTTATATGCTATGGGTACCGTGTCATCCTCATTAAAGGTGACATAAGTGAATCCAATGGCACCAGCAATTATTCTGATGACCAAATTTGTTTTATTGTCACGTGTGTGTAAGTGTCTAGCTTCTAGCATGTCCTGTTGCATGTCCCTAAGGATGTGCGTGTGTTCAATTGTCCAGTGTCTGCTAGAAAAATTGGGCTGAACTAAGTCATAAAGTGGCTTGATGCGTTGTGCATAATCTGGAATGTATGTTCTGCCAAAATTGAAGAAACCCAGTAATGACTGCAATTTCTTAAGTGTGTTTGGAGGCTGTAGTTGAGCACACTTCTCTAGAAAGTGCGGGGCTAGGCTCTTCCCCTCGTTTGATAGCTCATATCCCAGGAATAATACGCTAAGAAAGGCTATCTTGCTTTTCTTAAAATTGAATTTGTAACCGAGGTCTGCAAATCCCATAATGATCCGATCAACCCTCGCAAGATGAATGTCGAGGACGTCGTCTGTGAGATATAGGTCATCCACATAGGACAATGCCTTGGAATCAATAACATGTAATATTGATGTTACACGGGCTGAAAATAGTCCTGGGCTATTTTTATAGCCTTGAGGTAAACAACAAAAACTTTTTTGAGCCAAATGAGAATGCACTCAGGTCCCGACTTTCATGTGCTAAATTCTGGCAGAAGAACCATTAGATATGTCGAATGTTGTTTTATGTTTTTTACGCACTATGTTGTTTATCAGTGCCGTGCTGTGTGAATTTTGTATAGCATAAGTCTGTGTATGACTATTTAAGTGTCTATAATCAACGACTATTCTATATGAATGGTCTGGCTTTGCAATGGGGAATAACGGATTATTCATTGCAGATGTACAGGGCTCAATTACTCCCTGGTACTCTAGTTGGGTGAGGATCTCCTTTACCGGAGCTTTTGCTTCATGTTTGACAGGGTATTGTAGCTGCGGTTGGGGTGTAGACCTAACAGGAATAATATGACAAGGAGACTCCTTGTCCCAACCTACATGATTGCGATATAGCGCAGGTGCCTGCGCTAAAGCCCATTCAGCAGCATAGGCTTCTTTTGCTGCTTCCGGAAGAAGATCGGAGAAAGAAGGCAAAATGACATCTTCCCCATGCGGGGACAGTGTTTAGGTGGCCAGTCTCTTTCGGCCAATAGGATATCACTAGTAAGTTCATCCCAAAATATCACACTAATAGTGCGCTCCACGTCTCCCTCTATCTGAATTTTTAAATCATAAAGCCTATCGGGGAGAACGCGGCCATCCGCTGTTTCAACCGCAACGTAATCGCTAGTTGCTGTCGCATCCAGGTGATCTTTCAGACTCTGGCGACATATTGTGACTTCTGCTGCGCTGTCTAACAGAGTCACTGCCCACGTCTTGTTCCTCAACAGTGTTCTCGATTTTACTGGCATTTTTAACTGTCAGTGCTGCCACCTTCTTCTTTTTAAACTGTGGCTTTTGCTGAGGAGTCTTTTCTTCTTTTTTAATGGTAGACTGTTGAGTCTTTCTTCTCTTTCACGTATTCCGGACATCAATCTTGACAGCCCCCTCTCTCACTACGTCTATCCGGTGCGTCCTGAAAGGAACAAGAGGGACGTGAATCAGTATATCTGTCTGAAGTTTTAATGTTCTCCCTATTTCTGAGATTATATCTCCTTTCGGAGTTCTCAGGTGTGGAGAATCGGCTCTCTTATTTCTTCTTTCTTTGAAATCCTTTTGCTTGTCCCAGCGCTTCTTAGAGCCCTCTTGTGCCTGCTTTGTACCCTCCTTGTGGGCGGTACCTTGTAACTCCAATTTTTTAGGTTTGGCTCCCAAACTATCTCGTCCTATACTAGTATAGGTATCGGAAATTATTTTCGGTAGCTGTCTCTCTTGTTCCTGGTCTGGACTTTCCCGGAGACGCTGGCGACTTGCCAGTGCTACCGCTTCCCCCTTAATATTACTGAGTATTATTGAGGATACGGCATCAAAATTACGCATTAATTTCATCCCCAAATCCAGGGCTGGTGCAGCCCCATGCTCATTTTGTATTTGTTTTAACACTTCCGGTAAATTGGCAAGTGTCGGGGTACCATGTGTGGTAGTATATATGGCAACGAAGACTGTACCCCATGTGGCACAGTCATCCACTGAGGGAACCATCCCAAAAGGCAAGCACATAGTGACCAACCTATGTTTTTCCTGTGGTCCCGTATGTGGAAACACAGCTTCCAGCTGATTTGTTTTCTGGGCAATCCAGAGCGGTATTTTTTCCCGTTCCTTGGGCACTTTACCCATAATAGTATGCACTGTTTCTGGATTAATCCCAGTAGCCAATTGATAACCACCAGCTACTGGCGGTTCTGGACAAGCTGGTGTTGTGTTCAATGTTAGCATTACGAACTGGACTAATCGTCTACATAACGCCACTAATTCATTATATAAAACTCGTAGATCTGCTACTGGCATATTCTGTACGCCTGGGTGAGATGTGTATGTGGCAAACATAGGCCATGTAGGTCCATCATTACCTAAGGGACCTAACCTCACTCTTTGTAGTACATGTGGTAGGGCGCCTTCGAACCAGTTCTGATGCTCCTGGTATGTGAGCGATATTTCATGATACTGGTATGCTTGGTACCGTAAAGGTACGTTTGCAACTTCATAAGTGTGGAATATGTGCGACCTTTGGTCAACCTCAGGAAAGGTGACCCAACAGTAAAATGTTTCTGTTTGGTGCTTTTCCAGCATTTTCAGGAATGTCAATGGCATCAGCCATATTTGTTTAGAAAAAACGGAACACCAAAAACGGGTAGTAAAGTCCTTTTATGAGTTTGAGCTCGAACAACCTACAGCTTAATCAGATGTTACCTTTTCAGCTGAGGAGGATTCTCCCAAAGACCAAGGACGTCTCCGTACAATGGTACTTAGGGTACCTGTTGTCTGTGAGACAGTGATAGTTGGGGTATCTGTAAATTAGTGCCTATACACCATCGTTGGTGGCGCTATGTCGTAGTTTGGACTCTTACTCTGAGCAAGACTGCTGGTTTAAGGATGACAGTACTTTTGTTTGTAGGCGACTACACCTTTCCTACAACAAGTCGCAGCTGTTGTCCCAACCTTACCGGCTCACTAGCAGCACCTCACCAGAAACACAATAGTAAACGGTGATATATGGCAGCCATTACGCATGGACTCGAGAATAAGACATCTCAGGGAGTGTCGTGGTTAAACGGAGATTACCCCTTTCTCACAGATATATCATGTCTCATACAAACACAGGCAATGACAAAGATGCAGTAGAGTTTCAATAGTTTTTATTTAACATAACTGCAATTTGCGATAAGTTGCATGGGCTGCAATGATTAGGCTAATGAATAATGCAAGAAACAGAATTGTGAAGACGAGAGTCATTATTACAAAGACCCCCACCATCTTGCAATACGTAGAAAAGATATACGAGATGTAATATGCCCTAATACCCTAATGTGAAAGGCCTAACTTCCTACCTAAAGGAGAGCTGAGTTTGTTAACCCTAATCTGCCAAGGCCATGTCCATGAGAGGAGCCTCCAACCCTCGTTACCTTGGAATGAGGTCTCTATCTCAGACTCCTCAGGGACATGAAGACTGGGTCAGCGTCAAGATGACTGTAGCATCGGTATCAGCGATGGTGGCGATGCCCTCTGGTCGGAATCCCTCTGATTATCTGTCTAAAGTGTGATGTATTTATACAGATCTACAAGGACCCCTGACGTAGGTGTGTTCCTAAACAATAGATAACAGACATGCTTGGGACGGCAATTAATATAAACAATCCCTTGAAAGTATAGAGAGGGAAAATCCCTAAGTGTGAACACCTACTGTTTGTTTGTCTCTGGTGCTTGATCTTGACTCCTTGGCGCGGTGACACTGATAATGTTACCCATAATAAGTGGCCTATCTATAAACAAGGCAGCCATCTTAGAAGAAATAAATATTTAAATGGGCTAAGACAGAGCAAGCTAAGTAGGTTAAATGTCACTAGGTGACGGGGCACGAGTCTGCAAGCCAGAGGCTAAGCTAACTCCTGTTATCCCATTAAAACGAACTAGGATTCACTGCATGATGACTCTAGTTACAATTGATATGGTTTGTTCATATGAAAAGCTTTTTATGGCTAACAACATTGGAGTGTTGCATTAATCCACATCAAATCAAATGAAAAAGAAAATGTGTTTTTCAAATGTTTATGTAGATTGTCAGCCAAGTAACTCAAACAGAGTCTTTTGACTTGTAAATCCACTTAGCTACTCCTTAAACATACTGAATGAATAGTAGAAAAAATATAGATTTCTGGCTATTTGCTTCAGGAGACATTGCTATTGGTCCACAAGACCAATAAATTAAGAATATTCGTAATATGAACCTGATGTGCTGACCTGTTTCCCAAACACACAGTGTACTGAAAATCAAATTACAAGGCCACGGGGCAGCACGTGGCAACAAAACCTGAAGAATAGGGTAGAAGTGGGGGAGCAAGCCTGAAAGGAGTAGAGTGAGCCCTCCTCAAAATGGGGCACAACTCACAAGGTAGGCAAATCAATTTGCAAGTCGGCATGCAAATTTTTGGGAAAAAAAGTTGACATCTGGTCAGCAAAGAATGCACTTTATCAGAACTAAGAATTTAAAGGATTCTTAACAGTTCTTCTATCTTACCTGTATGGGATAATTAGGGGGCAAGGAACCATTTTAATCTATTTTGGCAAACCACAAAAGTACCTCCACCTTTCACAAATAAACAAGCATTTGCAATGCAATGGGTCTTGCTAGTTAGAGCTATTAGTGTGGTAAACTCCAAACCGGACTTTTCTTGTCACATAAACTGAAAATTAAAAGTAAAACAGTTTCACATAAGTGAGTCGATTCACAGCGCCACAGCCGCCATGAGCATCAGCGTGAAGAGACACACAAAAGGAAAAAGAAGTTCACTCGCAGTCAAACTTGTCAGCAAAAGTGTAATTATCCATGTAACAGGGGCGATGGCCAAGGCAGTAACAAAACCTCCCGAAGGAGGGACAAACGTAAACCATTTACCAATGTCAAAGGATTTTTGAAAGGCAAGCCCATGCCATGAACCAGTGGTAGTGATGGGCATGAGGTGGACGTTGTTAAAAGCCCAGATCCATACGAACACATCGGACAAGCAGCGCTTGCACGCTGCTATGCCCAACCTAAAAATAGATGCAGGCCAATCACTGCATGCTTTGGGATCAGGGGAATTTGGTATCATAGAATGTTCAAAGATCATCCACTTCTTTATGAGCATGTGGGCCAAAGACCACGTTAAAGGTAGTGCCATTGTTCACTGAGGGCAAGGAGATTGGGAAACTGGGTGTAAGACCTGACCAAAGGTTGTGCCCAGAGTCTGCTTGACATAGTTGAAGGTCAAAGTCAGTAGTCTGTAGGCTCAAAGTTATGCCGAACTTACAGTGGGGGGGGGGCGATTGGTTATGTACCAGGTGTCACTGTTCCCCCACCACTGCTAGGCTTGGTCAAAGGTCAGAATTATGTGGGTTTTGGAGGCAGAGGGACTGGGAGGAGAGTGAGGTGATACAGCTCAGTGGGAAATTGGTTGCAGAGTATTGGTAGAAGCTGTACACCGAGTGCCTTTGCATTGTTGAAGGCTGTGTTAACAGGGCAATGAAGAAAAGAGGACTGGGTGCAATGTAAAGCTAAAGCCTACACACAAGCCCTGAGTCCATATATAGGTCATTACATCTCAGCCACTATAGTTAACCTTAACTCTTATTGCCATTTGTACATGAGAAAGTATTTAATAGGGTCTGTTTAGAGTGGATTGCTTATATTTAGGAGTGTTTTTTCTTGTATTATGGTTCACAAATTTGTCAGACAAACAATGTATATTACTCGAAAATTATGGTTGTATGGATAAATAATAGTGGGTGTGTAGTAACTTCATAGTGGGTGCATGGTGCTATGTTAGTAGGTGCTGCCATACAGCATGCCTGTGTGCTTTTCTTATCAGGGATCTGCGCATATTGTTGGATGTGTGTACATATATTGGTGGTGTGTGGTTATCTATGATGTGTGAACACATGTACGAGGTTTGGTGATTTGTTGTAGATACTGTTCTGCACTTAAACAGAAAAAAACGAATCATAACCTGGGTTGATCTATAAACAGATTCATAAAACTGAATTACTTTATTTCACAAAATAGTAAAAATTTAACATCATATTCTTGACATTCTCTATGTTCATCTTATTGCATGAATGAAACTGGCATCCAATGAATCTGGCTTTCCATGTATCTGTACTACTGTGGTCAACCTCCAACATGCACTGCTGAAGGCCGTGTGTGTGGTGCTGGGTTTGAGTGGTTATAGGGGGTTGGCTGTCGGGCCGGGCTTGTGATCAGGCTCTGCAACCAATCCCCACCACACATGGTCAAAGGCTTAGCATGGCGTGAGGTTGGGTTTTACAGGGGGTCAGCAGCAGGGCCTTCAGCCAACCCCAGCCGTGCACAGTCAAAGGCCATGCGTGGCACAGGGTTGGCCGCAGGCCAAGCCCTGTAGCAAACCTCACAAATTACAGCACTCATGACATCTTTGATAACATCATTGATAATATCAGTGTAATATTTGCAGTAAAATGTTTGACTAAAAAAAACATGATTGGAGGCGGCGTTGAAGTCACTTGAGATAACTAACAAGTGAATTTCTATGGTTTTGTACATTTGAAATGTGAGCCTAACTATAACGTCCATGTAACCTTTGTTTTTTAAAGTGAATTTCTATGTTTTTTCAAATTCTATTTCCTAAGTATAACATCCCTAACCATTGTTTTTTCAGTGAATAGACACACACATAGGAAAAAACAAAGGTTAAAGTGAGGTTATAGTTAGGTGACAATGTCAGTTGCCACATAACATTTTAAACTAAAATATAACACTGAAATTCACCAGATATAGTTAACTGAAGTAACTATACCTCGAGCCCTCAAGTAACCATACCACACACCCCTGCCATGCACAGTGTTGTCATAAACGACGAACTTCAGATGTCCTCAGTGATATTATCAGTGCTGTCATTGAACATATGAGTGGTGTATTTTATTTAATTATGGTGGTGAATATAAGTTCAGTTGTTTCGCTCTTCAAAAGTGGTTATAACCTGGTAAGAAGCACTGAGTTTTCAAGGTATTTAGACCATAACATGATATTTGGCCTTCACAATGGAGTAGCACGTCATGTATGCTGAACATATATATTTTTTAAATACAATCCTAATGATCGGACTTGGTAAAGAGGAAGTGTTTGCATGCAAAGTCGGAAACTTTGAAACAGCAAATGCTAAGTAAACCCAACTTCACTAGAGTTACAGCTGTCTGGCCCAATGATAGACATCCTGTGGGAGGGATATACTGTTTCAGGAAATCTGTGTCTGCCAGCAGACGCCCGTCCTACGCAGACAGGTGTGCAACATGGGGAAAGTGAGGGCGTTATGTGGGTACGCCAGGTGCATCAGCTGGGGAGGGGAGGCAACTGAACCACAGGTTTCCCAGGGTTTTCGTGCTGCAGTGCCTCTAGCATGACTTGGGGTGTGGCCCAGGGAGGGGGGCTGCGGGCAGGTGGCAGCAGTGCTCTCTTGGCCATGCTTAAAAAGCTCATGATAGTTTGAAATGTGTAAGATGATTCTCTTTACAATTCTGCACACTCCTGATCAACATGAATTCATGTATAAACTTTAACGGTGGGGTCACCAAAGATCCTTAATATTATTTACAGATTGCATAATTATGCGCGTCTTTCCTACTGCACTTCTGTTGCAGTCTTGCGAGCAAAGCATTGTTAAGATCTGCTAAGGCTTTCACTGGGGTAGATCGTGTTTAACCCTGCCAGACCATTAGCGCCACATAACATTCACCTAAAACCCACAAGAAACAACAATCTCTGCAGCCCTATAAGGAAAGCATGTTACGTTCTTGCGGAGTATCTACTCCCATGTGTCCGGAATGCAGAGATCTAGATTTTGACAGAACAGAGTGGCTTCTCAACAACAGAAACAACAAGAAAGGGTCACGCCTTAAAAGTAGATTTTTTCAACTATTTGCTGTGGTGAAAAGTGAAATTGAGGAAAAATGCAAAGGTCTCTGCAGGAAAACAGAAAACCTGTTTGAGACTAACAGAGTATAATGTGACAAGAAATGGACATTGTTGTTTTTTGCCTTTCTGGCTCTCGAGAACGGCTGGAGCCGTTGCTTATTGAATAAATCTACTTTTATGTATCCTTAAGTTGGCATTAATGGGTACGAGCTTTACGGTTTATATTCATTAATATAATGTTCCTGAATCATAAATGTTCTTGTGCACCTAAATGCAAGATGGTTGCACAAAAACGAGTTTACAGATTCATCACCTGGGCCGCAGAGTTCGCAATTAAGAAGTTCATTTACGATGATAGAAACTCTGCCACTACGACGGATTTTTCAGAGTTATAATGTATGTGTTGTGGCAGGAAAGGGTGCATACCAGTGGTTGCATAAACTCCTGTAGTTGAATATTCTCAAAAACGTGCGTGCCTTCCCATCCTGGAAACACATATATGGTGCTCCCACAAATTTGTAGTAGCTGTGCTCTCGGTGGGTAAAGTGATAGAGAAAAACGCCCACTCTCATTATCACGGGGGTGCAGGGGATGAGTTACTCTACAGGGAGAAACATTTTGCATGTGGAAAATAAAACTGTTAAATGCACACGTGCATTTCTGCTTGATTTCCTAATGTGGATTTTTGTAAAACCCGCATTTGTACATATAACAAGTACTCCTGGAAATGTGCAACTGTTGTATTTCGGTATTTTCTTGGGAATGTTGCAAATACTTCAAAAGTCTACTTCAAACCCATTACAAGGACATAGTTTCAGCTTTTTAAAATCAAGGCATTATGAAACATGACAATATGTTTACATAAATGCTAGAATTTGTATGAAACTGTCAGCACAGTAGGAGCTTTTAATGTGACTGGTTAGCTTTTGCAGTCTTTGAGAAAAGCGCTAGCAAACACATTTTGCATGCCATCCCCCTTCTGACTCAAGGTAAAGAATGTGCACAATTTAGGTGTGTGACAAAAAATTCTAAAGAATCTGGACTTAACAAAGCACTGAAAAATGTCCAAAGCCTACTTGTAGCCATGCTCTGCTCTCTACAATAACAAGTCCGGATTTTTAAAATCTGCTAGGATTTAACTCATGTTGGGAATATCATCAATAGCCTACTCTTAAGATCCACCCCCTCAGGATCCATACTTCAGAATTACAACCGTATTGCATAGATGATTGCAAGAGCTCAAATATAATGTACTTATCTTATTGTGACATTTTAAGAGCTTTCAACATATTGTTCAGAAGACTGAGAGCTGGAAAAGGGATTTTTGGGGCTTAAGGCAAATTACACTTTGTCATCCTTTCCCCTCCCCTGACAAGGACAATATTTGGTGCTTGAAGGAGTACATTGGCCACCCCAGTGGTAGTACTCTGAAAAGAACCTAGAATGAACTAAAAATAGCGCTCAAATTAGTGCTTAGAAGTAAAAAGTGTCTGTATAATTAACAAGTTACGCTAAAGCAAACTGCCTTCAATCCCACCGTCCTTGTCAGCTTTCTAAGAATGGACTTAACGAATAACAGACAATACAAAGGGAACAACCTATTATTTGCTGAAACCAAGACATCTACTTATCTGTACCTCCATTTAGGATTCAGTGATTCTACACTTCTGGTCCTTCCCAGCACCTTTTGTCTACAGAGCAAATGGAAACATCTAATGAGTGTGTGGAGAAATGGACTCGAATGAATAGGACAATGGGCATAAAAGATCCAGGAGTCTTCTGATGCAACTTGCTCTGACATACCACCTTAACCCTCAGACCTGCATTGTCGCTAAAACAGCAGAATCAACTCCCAGCAATCCCAGAGTTGGTATGAATCAGCTCCAAACCCACTGCAATGGGGATAACAACGGTGTCTGCTCTTGACCACATCTCCCACTAGTTCTCACAGTGAGCAGACTGCCAGCAGCTTAGTGCAGATGTTTCTCATTGAGATCTTTGCTCAGGGGTGCAACTCATGCAAGTACCCTGCAACTTCTACATTTTTCATGTATTATTAATTCATATCACCATAATCTCACCAGTTTAGGGCTAGGGCAAGACTGAGTTTACTAGTTAGAATATGAGGGGCATAGAAGGGGTCCAACGAAAGCGAACTTCCCCTAACCACGTGAGTATAAGCTTAATGGACTGATTTTAAAAGGTTAGTGGTCATAACATCACTATCCAACCCTCATGTTTAAGATTTGCTGCCCTATGCTGCGCTTTTCTTTCCCCAAATACAATTTTTGTTATTGTACGAATGTAACTTTATATGAGCCCAAAGATGCACTCAATAATGAAAAAACATTTCTTCCATCACACCACAACTTCCTCAGTTCTGAGGAGGCCACTTACTACGCCACAGAAATGCATTGCCAGTAGATTTTAAGATGGAGGTGAGAATGGTGCCTGCCCTCTGCACACATTGCCCGCCTGGTCTCAGGGGAAGCAGGTCGCCTCCAGCATGGTGGTTGTGGCTACCCTCACTGACCATGCTGATTACTGTACACAAGGTTGGGGGAAATCAGAAGTTCGTTCAAGATTCGACCTCATGTGCATATGGGAAGCCCACACAGCCAATCACAGGTAGGTAAGCATAGACCTTTCAACCCTGCGACACCTTCAGGGTAATTGACAATTGTGACTGACTTTGGTTTATGATGTTGCTGCTTCATACTATACTAATGCATTTTGTTTTAGTTCTTGTTGTATATCCTATAACCCTGCAATTGAGCCTTCTTTAGACTACTGTACATCTATGCTGCATTTATATAATGTAAGCTACCAAGCCATGCTTACTGCAGGTCAACAATGTCCTCGTTAGTTTGTGTGTACTTTAAGTCATTATAAGGCTCTACCCTGATTATGCAGGGCTCTGAAACTAGTTTTGGTTAACCCTCTACTACATGAAACAGTACATATATAAATTGAAAGGTGCTGCACTTTGAAAACACAGCCTGCGTGAATTTCGGGTGTTACTGTTATATAATGACATGACCAAAATAGAATCTTTTATGAGGATTGTGCTGAACTAGACTTAGTCACTGAAATAAGGAGCAATTATTAAAACTACTCTCCAACTCTTCTGTTCTCGTGGCAGATATAGGGAACATAGTAAATAAAAGTCCTCCAGCAAAAGACTACACAAGCTAAGTCAAGTGGAGACATTGTCTGAAACCAACCATATCCCAGCCCTTTTCTGGTCTGGTTTAATAGTGCAGCTGTCTGTAATGCCTATTGTTTCCAAATTACAGAAAGTCGGCTTTAGGCAAATACCGGTCATTAGCTTGTTATGGTAAGCTCCCTTCAGTCACTGTTTCATCACATCTTAGTTCAACCAAAGAGTACATGTTCAACCTCATTATGCTGGCTTTTTAATGTACGATTCTGTCGCTAAGAAAGTGCTGCTAGAGTAATATATGAGGTGCACAGTTTTCAGGATGTGGCTGGGGCTATTTGGTGTATAAAGAAGTCCCCTTGATTAGAATGCTTTGCCCACTAGCCTCACATGGTAAGTGAATATTTTGAATATTAAGTGTTGAGTCAGAGTTGTTTTGATTTGCGAAAATAAGGCATTCAGCTAATGAGTAAAATGTGCAACATATTTTATACTTTTGTGACAATTATTTGTTGTTTTTTAATTACTGGTTAGATGTAAAAAGGTGCACTTACATAAATACATTATTCAACAAAATTTGACCATTACACTCCAGGAACTCTAATTACTAGCTTGTTTATTTTGAAAAAGTGTGCACCTCCACCACCCGACACGTTTTGACCGACAAAGGTCTTAATCATAGGTAACCATTGTCCCTTTTCCCTTTCAATTTATATAGTCCTATGTTTGTGTTCACTACTGAAGCATTCTGGATAATGTAGTTTTACAGAGTGTTGCTTATATTTTTAACAACTTAGTTCCCGTTATGTATTTTTTCTCCATGATTCTCAACATTATCTTGCTTACTATTATTTCTAGTTCACATTTTCCTTTTACATATTTTAAAAACATCGTATTTATATATATATTCTGATTGCCACCCATTTCCTGAAAACACACCTCCTGATATTTTCAATGCCATAATAAGGGGTTTTCACATGTCACTATATTCTCTTTATTTGTTATTATTTATGTAACTTTAAATTAGAATACTTTCATGCAGAGGTATGCAATTCCTTGCATTACTCGAATCATGAGGCTCGGTATGTTTTAGTTCAATTTTTGCTCTAGCCCACCTTGATGTTATTTTGTGTATTCTAACCGCAGAAAAACAAAAACATTTGGAACATACTATAGTTATGGCATATATGGGATAAGTAAAATATTTTGCTAGAGGAGGCAGGACAATGATGTGGGTCTCCTCAGGGCACTGGTAAGAAGAGGAGTAGAACTTTTGACTCCCCACGGAGATTAAATCTACGTTTAGCACAACTAGAAATCCATTTTATTCTCCCCTTCAAAGGTTTTCCCAACAGAAAATTGAAAAAATACCCCCTGCTCAATTTGTACCTTCCTCCTCACCTACTTTTACCTCCCAAAATTAACAAAAGTACTAATGACACAGTCAAACCACCCTTTATCCTAGTTCACTCACGTGGTGGTGTGATCTCTTTCTCCAATGCTACATGAAGATGGTCTCCTTACTGGCCATGTCTGCAGCAGAGACCAGTATTGATGTTTTGTGGTGCAGAAAAATGGGTTTGAAGCAGACAGTAGGGAATATAATTGTATTTGTGTTCTTCCTGAAACTATTAAACTGAACATGAAACATATGCCAATTCTGGACATAAAAATAGTTCAACAGTATTAAGCAATAATTTCCTAGTAACAAACAGATGATTATTGACTAATAAAGGAATCATTTTGGATCATGTGAACATTGCTACAATTGATGTATTTTCTGATGATTTTGAGGGAGAAGATGTCACAACTAACCACATTATTTTCAACATATGCATTCCAGGTGAAACTGAATGCCAAATTACTTACTCAAAAGGCACAGTTTGCATGGAGATACCATCAGTGATATTAATAGCTTCTGTTAAGCAATCTATGAATGGCACAACCAGCCCATTTGATTCTAACATATTTTAAACAGATTTATACTTTTGATTCTTAATATCATGAACTTATACTTGAGACTGGAATTACATACTCATGGGCTTAATGTGCCTCGTTAATTCCTATGTGAAAATAAATATGTTTACAACCAGCCCTCCTAAACAGAAGCTAATTTTGGATAAAAACCCTAGAATATGTTTGTTTCAGCCGACATTTTCATCACTATACACATATGTACATATTACAAGCTAGATGTGTATATTGCTTAAGAATAATCATGTGACTCACATCTTTAATGTAGTTCATCTCTTCCTTTAGCTGATGAGTAGACCATTCATAAACAACCACTTCATTCTGATGCTTACTGTCCGAACGATGTACAACACCATAAACCATACCATGAGAAGGTGATTTGGATGAGGAACCCTCTTTTGGTACTGTGTACAGGTGCTGCAAAAACAAGAAACAACTCATTATTGACGTAAAATGAATATGGTGACAAAAACAAATTATAACATATTTCAGCAATTAATTTGTGAATTGACTGAAATGTTGGCATGCTGCAGCAAAGCAAAAGCAGGAAATTCTGAGGGATTCACTGTACATATTAATTGCTTACCAATTCATTTAATGTTATGCAATTATTTGCATGGTAATAATTCTGGAGGCTTTAGTATGTTTGGCAATACCAAGAGGGTCTGGTAAAAGGCATGGCCAGCAAGGTGAGAAATGGCATTTAAAGTTGCTGATAGAATGCCAGAGTTAAGACAATGCTAAGAGGCCAGGCAGGACTAAAGGAGGAGGCCGTTATAGGTTAACATCTACATTACGTTTTAAATCTGTCTTGAATGTTTGTTTTGAATGAGTTCAATTCGGAAGTTGCCCATAAATCACATACAAGGCCATTGCAGAGTTGTTCTCTGATGACAAAGGAAAATGTATGATTTTTTTGATGAGGGGAGTGGTAAGTATGTGGAATGTTTATGATATATGGGTACATTCACAAAATTATGCATAATACATTGTGAGAAAATCCACCTTTTGGCACGGTTAACCCAATGTTTTGTTGAATTTTATTGCTGGTTTTTAGTCTGAGGCACTGCTGTCCAGTGCCCAGTGTGTCTGAACATACTCCTAAAACATGTAGAAATTAGTTAAATATGCCAATTAAGGATTAGCCATAGTATGTGGTGTGCAAACTGAATGGAAAGTTAAAAGTCACCTGTGGGCTACAGCACCTAATGTGCCATCTACTAACGTGATAAGGAAGGAAAATCTCACTTACCCAGTGTACATCTGTTCGTGGCATTAGTCGCTGCAGATTCACATGCTTTGCACATCCCGCCATCTAGTGTTGGGCTCGGAGTGTTACAAGTTGTTTTTCTTCGAAGAAGTCTTTTTGAGTCACGAGATCGAGGGACTCCTCCCATTTCGGCTCCTTTGCGCATGGGCGTCGACTCCATCTTAGATTGTTTTCCCCGCAGAGGGTGAGGTAGGAGTTGTGTACTATAGTAATAGTGCCCATGCAATGGAGTGAATATGTATGTACATAATGTAGTTTAAAGTGATATATTTTCAAATTTACAACTGTTCAAGATCAACTTCAAAACGGCTACAGGCTCCTGGGGAGGCGGGTGGGCGCATGTGAATCTGCAGCGACTAATGCCACGAACAGATGTACACTGGGTAAGTGACATTTTCCGTTCAATGGCATGTGTAGCTGCAGATACACATGCTTTGTATAGACTAGTAAGCAGTTATCTCCCCAAAAGCGGTGGTTCAGCCTGTAGGAGTTGAAGTTGTTTGAAACAATGTTCGTAGTACTGCTTGGCCTACTGTGGCTTGCTGTGCCGTTAACACATCCACGCAGTAGTGTTTGGTAAACATATGAGGCGTAGACCAAGTGGCTGCCTTACATATTTCAGTCATTGGAATATTTCCTAGAAAGGCCATGGTAGCACCTTTCTTTCTAGTCGAGTGTGCCTTTGGTGTAATAGGCAGTTCTCTTTTTGCTTTGAGATAACAAGTTTGAATGCACTTAACTATCCATCTAGCAATGCCTTGTTTTGAAATTGGATTTCCTGTATGAGGTTTTTGGAAAGCAATAAATAATTGTTTTGTTTTCCAAATTTGTTTTGTTCTGTCAATGTAGTACATTAACGCTCTTTTGATGTCTAATGTATGTAGTGCTCTTTCAGCTACCGAATTTGGCTGTGGGAAGAACACTGGTAGTTCTACTGTTTGATTCAAGTGGAACGGTGATATGACTTATGGTAAGAATTTAGGATTTGTTCGTAAGACTACTTTATGCTTGTGTATCTGAATAAATGGTTCTTGTATGGTAAATGCTTGTATCTCACTTACTCTTCTTAGAGATGTGATAGCAATTAGAAATGCAACTTTCCATGTTAAGTATTGCATTTCACATGAGTGCATAGGTTCGAAAGGTGGACCCATGAGTCGAGTTAAGACAATGTTGAGGTTCCACAAAGGAACTGGTGGTGTTCTTGGTGGTATAATTCTCTTCAGGCCTTCCATAAACGCTTTTATGACTGGTATCCTAAATAATGAAGTTGAGTGCGTAAATTGCAGATAAGCTGAAATTGCGGTAAGATGTATTTTAATGGATGAAAAAGCTAGCTTTGACTTTTGCAAATGTAGTAAGTAGCTTACAATGTCTTTAGCAGATGTGTGTAATGGCTGGATTTGATTATTATGGCAATAATAAACAAATCTTTTCCACTTATTTGCACAGCAATGTCTAGTGGTTGGTTTCCTAGCTTGTTTTATGACCTTCATACATTCCTGTGTAAGGTCTAAGTGTCCGAATTCTAAGATTTCAGGAGCCAAATTGCTAGATTCAGCGATGCTGGATTTGGGTGTCTGATCTGTTGTTTGTGTTGAGTTAACAGATCTGGTTTGTTTGGTAGTTTGACATGAGGCACTACTGAGAGGTCTAGTAGTGTTGTGTACCAAGGTTGTCTTGCCCAAGTTGGTGCTATTAGTATGAGTTTGAGTTTGTTTTGACTCAATTTGTTTACCAGATATGGAAGGAGTGGGAAAGGGGGAAAAGCGTATGGAAATATCCCTGACCAACTCATCCATAACGCATTGCCCTGAGACTGATCCTGTGGGTATGTGGATGCGAAGTTTTGGCATTTTGCGTTTTCTTTTGTTGCAAATAGGTCTATTTGTGGTGTTCCCCACCTTTGGAAGTAAGTGCTTAGTATTTGGGGGCGAATCTCCCATTCGTGGATCTGTTGGTGATCCCGAAAAAGATTGTCTGCTAACTGATTCTGAATCCCTGGAATAAACTGTGCTATTAGGTGAATGTGGTTGTGAATCGCCCAATGCCATATTCTCTGTGCCAGGAGACACAACTGTGTTGAGTGTGTTCCTCCCTGTTTGTTCAGATAATACATCGTTGTCATGTTGTCTGTTTTGACAAGGATGTGTTTGTGGCTTATTATGGGTTGAAATGCTTTCAACACTAGAAATACTGCCAGTAGTTCTAAGTGATTTATGTGAAACTGACTTTGCTGAGTGTCCCATTGTCCCTGGATGCTGTGTTGATTGAAGTGTGCTCCCCACCCTTTCATGGAGGCATCTGTAGTTATTACGTATTGAGGCACTGGGTCTGGGAAAGGCCGCCCTTGGTTTAAATGTATATTGTTCCACCATAGAAGCTAGGTGTATGTTTGGCGGTCTATCAACACTAGATCTAGAAGTTGACCCTTTGCCTGTGACCATTGTGATGCTAGGCACTGTTGTAAGGGCCGCATGTACAATCTGGCGTTTGGGACAATGGCTATGCATGAGGACATCATGCCTAGTAGTTTCATCACCATCTTGACCTGTATTCTTTGTTTTGGATACATGGCCTGTATTACATTGTGAAATGCTTGTCCCCTTTGTGGACTTGGAGTGGCAACCCCTTTTTTTGTGTTGATTGTCGGCCCTAAGTATTGCTGTGTTTGACACGGCTGAAGGTGTGACTTTGTGTAGTTGAGTGAGAAACCTAGTTTGTGGAGGGTTTCGATTACATACTTTGTGTGTTGTGAACACTGTTCTTGCGTGTTGGTTTTGATTAACCAATCGTCTAGGTACGGGAACACGTGTATTTGCTGTCTTCTGATATGCGCAGCTACTACTGCCAGGCATTTTGTAAAAACTCTTGGCGCAGTTGTTATCCCAAATGGCAACACTTTGAATTGGTAATGTACCCCTTGGAATACAAACCTTAGGTACTTTCTGTGTGAAGGATGTATCGGTATATGGAAGTATGCATCCTTTAGGTCTAGTATTGTCATGTAGTCTTGTTGTTTGAGCAATGGGATTACGTCCTGTAATGTCACCATATGAAAGTGATCTGATTTGATGTAGGTATTTAACGTTCTGAGATCTAATATGGGTCTAGGAGTTTTGTCCTTTTGGGGTATGAGAAAGTAAAGAGAGTAAACTCCTGTTCCTTTCTGATGAATTGGTACTAATTCTATTGCTTCTTTTTGTAACAACGCTTGGACCTCCATTTGTAGAAGATCCATGTGTTGTTTTGACATATTGTGTGTTTTCGGTGGGACATTTGGAGGGAAATTGAGAAATTCTATGCAATAACCATGCTGGATAATTGCTAGGACCCAAGTATCTGTTGTTATTTCCTCCCATTGTTTGTAGAACTTGGTTAGCCTCCCCCCCCACAGGTGTTATGTGTTGGGGATTTGTGTAAGTCACTGCTTGTTTTGTGGAGTTTTGGGACTTTGGAACTTCCCTCTACTTTTTTGGAACTGTCCCCCTCTATATTGTCCCCGAAAACTTCCCCGCTGATATTGGCTCTGATAAGTGGGCCTTGTTTGTGAGGTTGTGGGTTCCGTGCTTTGTCCTCGAAACCCCCCTCAAAGCTGTGTTTTACGAAATGTGCCTCTGCTCTGTGGGGAGTGGAGTGCGCCCATGGCTTTGGCTGTATCAGTGTCCTTTTTAAGCTTTTCGATGGCAGTGTCCACCTCCGGCCCAAACAACTGCTGTCCGTTAAATGGCATATTCAGCACGGCTTGTTGTATTTCCGGCTTGAATCCTGATGTACGCAGCCATGCATGTCTCCTTATTGTCACTGCTGTGTTCACCGTTCTAGCAGCGGTGTCTGCTGCATCCATTGCTGACCGTATCTGATTGTTTGAGATACTCTGTCCTTCTTCCACCACTTGCTGTGCTCTCTTTTGGAACTCCTTGGGTAAATGTTCTATAAAGTGTTGCATTTCGTCCCAATGAGCCCTATCGTATCTGGCCAACAAAGCCTGTGAGTTTGCAATACGCCACTGGTTTGCTGCCTGTGCCACCACCCTTTTCCCTGCTGCATCGAACTTACGACTCTCTTTATCTGGAGGTGGTGCATCTCCTGAAGTGTGTGAGTTCGCCCTCTTGCGAGCTACCCCTACTACTACCACTGAGTCCGGTGTTAACTGTTGTGTGATGTACACGGGGTCTGTTGGTGGCGGTTTATATTTTTTCTCCACTCTTGGAGTAATGGCCCTTCCTTTTACAGGCTCCTCAAACACTTGTCTGGAGTGTTTTAGCATTCCAGGTAGCATGGGGAGACTCTGGTACTGGCTGTGTGTGGACGACAGTGTATTAAATAGAAAGTCGTCTTCAATTGGCTCTGGATGCAGGCTGACATTATGAAACGCCGCTGCCCTTGACACCACCTGTGCGTATGCTGTACTATCTTCTGGTGGTGACGGTCTAGCTGGATAACAGTCAGGACTGTTATCTGACACTGGTGCATCATAAAGATCCCACGCGTCTGGATCATCCTGACTCATCCCTGTATGAGTTGGGGATTGCATCATTGGTGGAGTGGCTACCGGTGATGGTTGCGGAGAGCGTTGTGGTGACGGTGGCGGGGTTACTTGTTTAGCCACCTTTGCCTGTGGCTGCTTGTCTTTCTCCTGGAAGGCAAGTTTGCATTTCATTCGAGTCGGAGGGAGAGTGCTGATCTACCCCGTTTCCTTTTGGATGTGGAGCCTTCTTTGGGTGTAGTCTGGCTCCATTGTCTCCAGTTCCTGTCCAAATCTATGTGTTTTCATTTGTGAGGACAGGCCTTGTTCCTCTGTGTAGGAACTTGATTTCAGTTCCGAGGCCGGATGTTTCGGTATTGAAACCTTTTCGGCTGCTTTTTTCGGTTCCGACGACACTTTTTTGCTCTTTGGCGTACAGATTTCTCAGCGCCGACTTGGTTCGGTGCCGCTCTCTCTGTGCCGAGATTGCTCTGACCCGGCGTCGAGTCTGCTCTGACCCGGGGTCGAGTGTGCTCTGTGCCGGTATCTCGACCGGAGTCGGATGACTTCGACACATGCATGCCCTTTTTCGGTGCCGATGCCCGGTCACCTATTTTTCGGGTTAAGCCATGGCCTGTGGGCGGTGGCGTCCCCTGGGCTTTACTGGTTTTTACGTGAGTCTTGTGTATCGACGTCTTACTCGCGGTTTTCGGCGTCTGTTCAGGATCGTCCATTTCCGAGTCCGAATCCTCGATGGAGAAGGCTTCCTCTTCTTCCTCCATGTGTTTTAGTCCTGTCGGCACCGACGCCATCTGTAATCTTCTTGCTCTTTGGTCCCTTAAAGTCTTTCTGGACCGAAATGCTCGACAGGCCTCACAGGCATCCTCTTTGTGTTCTGGCGACAAACACAAATTACAGACCAGATGCTGATCTGTGTAAGGATACTTGTTGTGGCATTCGGGGCAGAAGCGGAATGGGGTCTGTTCCATTAGCCTTGAAGACGCACGCGGTCGGGTCGACCAGGCCACAGCGGGGAATCGAAAACCCCGAAGGGTCGCTGGAGCTCTTCTGAATTCGGTGTCGATCTGTTGTAGCTAACCCGATACCGAACGCAAACAATACCGTCGAATTTTCCGAGTTTTTCACTAACTTTCCGAACCGAAGCGCGGAGCGAAAAGGAACACGTCCGAATCCGATGGCGGAAAGAAAACAATCTAAAATGGAGTTGATGCCCATGCGCAATGGAGCCGAAATGGGAGGAGTCCCTCGATCTTGTGACTCGAAAAGACTTCTTCGAAGAAAAACAACTTGTAACACTCCGAGCCCAACACTAGATGGTGGGATGTGCAAAGCATGTGTATCTGCAGCTACACATGCCATCGAACATATAGCTTCAGGCCTACCATTGCACCTTCACTGGCACAGTTAAAACTGCAGTGTGATGTTAAAATAACCCTTTGTGACAGGTGACCTACCCCCTGTTTTAAATATTAGTAAGTTACCACATGTATGTCTTGTATAGCGACAAGGCATTGTATTTAAAATGGGACAGTGGGACCAGTGGCTGGCCTAACTGTCTGGTGTAGAAGTGCAGATTAAAATACTGATCCTACATACTAAGGAAAGGGGCCAGCTAAAAATAGTTAAACCTCTATTTTCAAGTTTTTTAAATAAATACTGAAGTTGGATTTTTAATACATAGAAGGAATAATAAATATAAAGAAAAGGTAACTTTTAGAAAGTTACCCTTTAACTGCCAAAACTTTCAGTGGCCTAATTTGTATTAGTTTTCCAGCTACTCTCATCCTTGAGGTGTGAAAAAGTCCCCCATGAACACACAATAGGTTGACCTGAATGGCAGAGATGACTTCTCTAAGCTCAACAGAATTTACAGGGTGGGGGCTATGCCCCTCCTGTTGACACTTCAGTGTTGAATCCTGCTTGACAAGTCTGTCTGAAGCACATGTAAAAGTGTTGCCCCCTTTGAAGAATGAAAACAAGATGCTAGGACAAGGGTTTTGTTCTGCCTGTTTGGTTGATGGTTGATGGCTTTGGTACTACCAGACTTGTGTTTTTGGGATTGTTGCGGGTACAGTGTCTGCCTCCAACTGAATTTTAGTGATAGATGTGTGGAGGACTGTTAGACCTGACATGCCTTAGGGTGGTCACCCCTAACTTTTTGCCTGCCTCCCTCCACTTTTTGGACCCTGTTTTGCTGGCTTTTAGACTCTGCGCACTTTACCACTGCTAACCAGTGCTAAAGTGCATATGCTCTCTCCCTTTTTAAACATGGTAACTTGGATCATACCTGATTGGACTATTTAATTTACTTATGAGTCCCTAGTAATGTGCACTATATGTGCCTAGGGCCTGTAGATTAAAGGCTACTAGTGGACCTGCAGCACTGGTTGTGCCACCCACTTAAGTAGCCCCCTTCACCTTGTCTCAGGCTTGCCATTGCAAGGCCTGTGTGGGCAGTTTCCTTGCCACTTCGACTTGGCATTTAAAAGTACTTGCCAAGCCTAGAACTCCCCTTTTTCTACATATAAGACACCTCTAATGTGTGCCCTAGGTAACCCCTAGAGCAGGGTGCTGTGTAGGTAAAAGGCAGGACATGTACCTGTGTATATATATGTCCTGGTAGTGTAAAACTCCTAAATTCGTTTTTACACTACTGTGAGGCCTGCTCCCTTCATAGGCTAACATTGGGGCTGCCCTCATACATTGTTGAAGTGGCAGCTGCTGATCTGAAAGGAGCAGGAAGGTCATATTTAGTATGGCCAGAATGGTAATACAAAATCCTGCTGACTGGTGAAGTCGGATTTAATATTACTATTCTAGAAATGCCACTTTTAGAAAGTGAGCATTGCTTTGCACTTAAATATTTTTGTGCCTTACAATCCACGTCTGGCTGGGCTTGGTTGACAGCTCCTTGTGCATTCACTCAGACACACCCCAAACACAGGGTACTCAGCCTCACGTGCATACATCTGCATTTTGAATGTGTCTTCCTGGGCTGGGAGGGTGGAGGGCCTGCTCTCACACAAAGGACTGCCACACACCCTACTGGGACCCTGGCAGACAGGATTGAACTGAAAGGGGACCTGGTGCACTTCTTAGCCACTCTTTGAAGTCTCCCCCACTTCAAAGGCACATTTGGGTGTAAAACAGGGCCTCTGCCCTACCTCATCAGACACTTGCTGGAGAAGAAACCTGAACCAGAAACTACATCCTGCCAAGAAGAACTGCCTGGCTGCTCAAAGGACTCACCTGTCTGCTTTCTACAAAGGTCTGCTGCCTTGCTGTTGGCCTGCTGCCTTGCTGAACTCTTGTCTGGCTGTGAAAGTGCTCTCCAAGGGCTTGGATAGAGCTTGCCTCCTGTTCCCTGAAGTCTCAGGACCAAAAAGACTTCTCTTTTTCACTTGAACGCTCCGTGCGCCAATAGTTTCGATGCACAGCTTGTTCCACGGCACACCGACGCTGATCGACGCAACGCCTTCGGGACAACCGGAACTTCGACGCACGGCCTCGCAAGGACAACGCCGCCCGACCTCCAGAGGAGAAATCGACGCGACGCCTGCCGTGAGAGCGAAACTTCGACGCGCAGCCCGCAGAACGACGCGCAGCCAGAAAACAAGCAGGAAAATCCACGCACAGACCCGGGACATCTGGTAATCCCCGCGATCCACAGAAAGAGACTGTCCGTGCGCCAGAAAATGACGCACGACTTCCCCGCGAGGAAAATAACGACGCAAGTCCGTGTGTGCTGGGGAGAAATCGACGCACACACCATTTTTCAGCGTATCTCTTCTTCTGTGGCCCTCTGAGGAGATTTTACACTCCAAACCAGGTACTTTGTGCTTGAAAGAGACTTTGTTTGCTTTTTAAAGACTTAAGACACTTCATATCACTTTTCAGTGATCTCTCTACAAATTCACATTGCAACTTTATTCGTTTTGAGCTACAATTATCCTGATAAATATTATATATTTTTTTCTAAACACTGTGTGGTGTATTTTTGTGGTGCTATATGGCGGTATTGTATGATTTATTGCACAAATACTTTACACATTGCCTTCTAAGTTAAGCCTGACTGCTCGTGCCAAGCTACCAGAGGGTGGGCACAGGCTAATTTTGGATTGTGTGTGACTTACCCTGACTAGAGTGATGGTTCTTGCTTGGACAGCCACCTGACTGCCAACCAAAAACCCAATTTCTAACAAGGACACTAGGATTTCCAATGTACACACCCACCATGTAGTTGGCATCAGTGACCTGTGAGAAGGACGTGAGGAGATTGGACCCCTTTCATTTGAAATCCAAGGACCCAAAGATATCTAAGAATCATAAGTCTGATCCCCTGGGTTGCTTCAGGAACATAATAAAAGCTGAAGAGGACATTCCTGTGAAGAATCGAGTTGACCAATGGCAACTGCACTTGACTGGACTTTGCTGTTCCCCTCCGCCTCACTGCCTGAGAGTCTCTAAATGTCTCTAAATGCTCTCTTTGCGGTCTTGGGAGCCTTTGCAGTCTACTCCTTTTTGTTGTTTGGGCACCAAAAGAGGTTAAGCAGTTTGGGAATGCTTTCAAAAAGTTTGTTCTAGAGCTCCTAAGGAACTGACATTTTCCTCAGTAAAAGGACAAAGTTTTGTTTCAGATTGGGACTTAGAAAACTTTTTGAACATCCCTACTTCCAGGCAATAGATGAACTAATCTACTTGGTGTATCTTGGGCTAAATTGTAGGGGGGCTTAAATCACACATAGACTAGGTATTGCGACCTCTGATTACCATTGGTGCTTTGCACTTTTTGGCACTATTTTCATTTAAATCTCTAAAAAATCATATCTATGGAAATTCATATCTATGGATTTTTCCATGTTGGTGTCATTTTTATTACATTTTACTCAGTTTTCCAAATTGGAGATAGATTTTTATTGTGTTGTATTTTTGATTTTTTCTTTTTACTGTTTTGGCACTTCTAAGTGCTTTACATATTTTATTTTATAGGATAAGCATGTCTAATCGTGCCCCAGCTACCAAGAGTTGGGCTCAATTTTAAACTACTTAAACCTTTGAACGACCTACCAAGGTTGTGAATTTAATACTTGTAGTAGACACCAATCCACCCCAACTAATAAAAAAGATTCTCATATATGTTAAATGCATTTCACCAGTATCTTGTGTAAGTTTTCCCCACCATTCTATACCTGGAATAGCAGAATCAAATGAGGTATTGTAAGAAACTCGTTCAAGGAGCAAATGTCCCATTAGAGGGGAAAATGTCTCTCGGCAAGACACTTTCTATTCATACCAGTGTCCTTCAGGGAAAAAATGCAACATTTGGTGATATGTGAAGTGTTGAAAATGTCACACATTTCCAGCAAAGTAACATTTGGGAGTTACTCAATATTACACTGGTGAAACACAAATTTCCACATACTTGCCAAGGTTGTCTTTTCATTTTTAATCAAGGTGGTAAGTGCTCTATTACATTATGTCAACGGTCGGATGTTATCTACCTTCAAGAAACTCGAATGTATACATTGTGGTCCAGTCCTTTAGAAGGCTGAACAGAAGATGCAGATGGTCTTTATATTTCATAATGCTCGCTAACTATATCCAATGCAGTAAATTAAGATGCTTATGTATTCTTTATTGAATGATGTTTATTGCAGTCTTGTATTAAGCAAGTTTATTCTTCTCTATACATGTATTGATAAGATCTGGCAATAGGACATTTGTATATTCTAGGCTTGATTTAAGATTGCCCAAAAATGATTTTTCTTAAGTCAAAAGGTGATGTTACATGCTGCCTGATCAGGGGAGTTCATCTAGGATTAAATGTGCACTGAGGAAACTGGAATTCTTGACCAGATGCTGTGAAAAATGTATAATATTAGCCACAATTAGTGCTCTGTAAATACATGTGATAACAGTGTTCTAAGGAATATTTCCCAACACATTGGACATATACATACTGAAGAATATTTGTGACAAGATTTTAGATCAGAAAGATGTGCAGTTGTGTTTTTGTATATGGTGTGTTCTGTTTCATAGAAAAAAGTTATCTGCATTCTGGCTGCTTTGCAGATGCCGAACATCCTGTTCTGTAGTTGCTTGTTACTCATTCATAAGGTGCGCAGCCAGGCCGCTGGCCAATTCCTCCTGTAGGAGAAGCACACAATTTGCTTGAGGGTAGTTCTTCACTGAAGTGGCAAAGTAGACAAAAAATGTGTATTGGAGTGCAGTCCAGAGTGCTTACCAGTGGTTTTGAATAATGCAAGCATTTCACCATCACCTGTTTGTTTCCCTCAATGTGATACCGTAAGTGAAATGGGTATTTCCAAGTGTAGGTCCCTTAGTCATACTGCCATAAGAATCAAGCTTCACCTCCCACATGACACCTAAACAGGCTGAAACCATCCGAGGTTGCTTCTTTTCTGTTCAGAGGAGGTCTGGCTTGGCATTTCATGTACCACTGGAGTTCCACAGTGAAAAAAAATGATGGACTTGAAGGCAGCCCAGAGTGATTACTAGTGGCTGTGATTAATTTAAGCATTCAACCTATCCTTTTATTTTCCTAGTCTTATTTGCAAGTCAGAGGAGGAAAATGATGTACTGTGTCCAGAGCCACAGACTGGTGAAAGAGTATACGCACATGTGGCCATTTTTTTGTTGAATTAATGGAAGATTTTTAGCCACTTATATGGCCATCTCTGCACTGTGGAATAGAGAGGACCCCGACTGTTTTGGCTACAATAAGTTGTTTAAATATGGCTACTTTTGAAAACTTTTCATAGGTGGGTGTTTTAAGATTGTAAGGCTACAGAGAATGTTGCTAGTAGGTCTGTATCTCAAGTCTTACGGACACGCCCGTGTTTCTGTAGTAAAAGTATCAATGTAGACATGATATAAAACCCTAGGGACAGATTCTTGCTGTAAGATGCTTGCAAAATTAGGACCACCTCCACAATTACCGAACCAGTGCTCAGTATTGCCAAAGCAGCTGCACACCAGGTCGAGGGAGTTGGTAGTGGAAGGAGAGAATTGAATACCGTATTGAAGTGAAGCTTGCCACTCGCCTTAAAGTCACCTCTTTCTAAAAGACAAAAGGGACTTTTTTAGATTTGGAGGGGATTAGGAGCATCAAGCAAAAAGTGTCAGCAGTCCTGTCTTTCCTATTAGGAGTGGCACTCTAAATACTCCAGGCGGAACATTTGGTGAATGTCCCATTCTCCCATTCTGGCAAACTCTAAATAAGACCCAAAGATATTAAAACAAACATTAAATGGGATTTACCCTATGTCAAACCCTCTAGACTTCAGGATAATATGCTCCTGTGTTATATTTAAAAAAAAAAAAAAATGTATTGTTTCAATGTTGTGTCAAAATAAATAAAATGTAACTTGCTTCAGTGTAGTGTCAAAACTGGTTGCAGAGCAATGTAAATTCCTTTTGATTCTTAAAGTTTACTTTTGGTAAATCTTGATTGGCTTTCATTTTATGATTTTACTTGAACTTGAGCTTCCTCGCAGTAGATCCACAGAGGTTAGCCTGTGTTACTGTACGAATTCTACCCACTTACGTGACTGGTAGCCTACACTGTAAAGTGATTTGTAATCCCTGAGGAAATTACTCCAATATTATTTAACTCTGTCATGACGTTGGCTTTAGTGGGTCGCCGGTTTGCCTATATCCATAAAGTGTATAGCAACTTGATACTATATTCTAATGCGCTCTGCAAACCAATGGGTTTAGTCCACAATATAGAAAATTGCTAATTGCTGCGAGCTAAACATCAAACTGTAAATTTAGTACTTCATTTTATCTTAGTTGCACATGCTTATACCAATATTCTTCACTGAATATTTTTTTTTTTTTTTATTATTTTTTTTTAACTTCGAGCAATTATGACTGACTTATTCAGTATGGGAGCTGAAATATTCACTGCAAGAGAAATGCAGAGAAACAGCATGAGTGAAAAAGAGAGACAGAGAAAAATAATTAGTAATTACCAGTCAATAGTTATTTTATGAAAATTATTTATCAATTATTATACTGTTCTAATATACAGAGTTTATCTTTGGTGGCTTTTATTAATGAATATCTGTATAGCGCTTCACATTCATATGATTCACCTGGTCCCATTTTTCTTTTCCTCATACCTTATCGTTTGGAGTGGAGCTTAGATGTCCGGTTCCTGTTTTTATTTTAACTTTATGTTACTTAATGTTTGTTTCTTGTAGTGTACTCAGCACTCGCAGCTTGCTGGGGTGGGGGGGGGGGGGGGAAACACTTTTTTTTTTATTGAAAAACTTACCTTCTTCGACACTCCATTCCGCTGTCTTCACTGCAGGCACAGCCTCCCAGCCCTACCCTGCGGCCAATCCGAACACTGCTTTGCATGCAAGCAGCGTTAGGATTGAACAGAGTGCCCTGGCTTTGTGCGCGGACACTATCATGCTCCTTTGGAGCTAACTGACAGCACGGCCATAAATTGAAACCGCTGCAGGGTTAATAACTAATGTTTAACTGTCACTGTGGCTACTGACAATTCCTACAGCACTTTTTTGATTCCACTCGTCCTGTTTTCTTTTCTTTGTAGTTACGTGACTGCAGGGATCATTGGACACCTATTTCCAAGTTTTATTTTAACTTTATTGTATGTATTGTTTATGTCTAGCCTTGTAATAGGGCTGCTGTCTGGCCCCTGGCTGTATTTCTCTTTTGTTATTTTGCCACATCTTATTTGCTAGTCACCTTTTCCTGCCTGTCCCAGACTGGAGGTGGGAATCTCACAATCGTACTCTGTTTGAGCGAGCTGACAGCCCGACCAAAAATCACGATTTCTGCCAGAAAGCAAGGAGGGTTGTTGCCAAATTTTCAAGACCCCTTAATGCTAAAATTGGTGTCAGGTTCTAGGTTTTGTGTGTGGAAAATATTTCAGCAGTCAAGTTATCTAATATTTGAACTATAGACATTTTATCAGTATACTACCCTCTTCTTTCCATGCTCATTGTGATGGCATGCTGACTCATGCAGCTTTACACTTTGATGAGAATATAATGTTGGGGGGAGGAATGGAGACATTATTCTGTGGGCATACAACACTGCATGTATCCAGTTTGAGTTTTTATCATATTTTTTGGATTCATTCAACAAGTTGATCCTGGCCTTCCTCATATTGTTGAACAAAATTAATTTCTTTTTTAGCCTGAGAGAAGTCTAAAAATTGAGCCACTATTTTTTTTTCTTGGATTCTTCATTACCAAACTGCATTTTCCATTTGTAGTTATGTTGTTTCCCACAAGCCATGGATCCTCCTGATGTTAAAGACATTCTTAGACCCTTGGTCAAATTGATACATGAAATAACGTTTGTATTTCCTCAGAACCATTCTGCTCAATCAGCTCGATCTGAGAGTAAGTCCGCATCTTATCTGTTGAGGATATTATATGGGCCATGGAAGCCACTCTAAACCTAACTCTTTCAATAGAATCTAATATTTAAAAAAGTCCAAGAATCTATCCTGCAATGTTTTTTCCAGTGCTGAAATCTGAAGTAGAGCACATATGTATTCTGGAGATTGCTTGGTGGAGAACTACTGATTCTGATGCCAAGGCAGGGGCGGCTGGTAAATTTAAAAAGTGGAAGGAAGAGCGAAATGCCCCCCGAGTTCACAAAAAAAAAAAACACCACCTTACTCCAAAAGCCCATAATGAAAAACCTTCTCCCTCAAAAGCCCAAGATAAAAAAGCCCCTCCCTCCAAAAACAACCCCTTCCTCAGCTGAGTGGAGAGCTTAAAAGTGCGCATGTGAAAAACAGCCGGCCAAGGTGACACGTGCATTTCCAAGTTTTATTTTAACTTCATTTTATGTGACATGTGCACTTTGGAACATCCAGCCAGCCACTGCTCCAGGAGGACACACCCAAATGTCTTTTGCCTTGGGGCCTGGGGCACTGTAGCGTGCACATCAGGTGAAAAGATAAAATAGCAATGAAATCATTTCATTGCCATTTTATGCTTGTCACCCGTGGCGCGCAGTGTGCAGGGGGGGATGCTCTCCTGCCCTCACGGAGACACCCCCGCTGTACCAAGGTGCTATGTGAGCATCTGCTTGGCAAAAGCCTCCATCTTTTGAGAACCAGCCCCCCAAAAATTGTATTTCTACAAGCTATGCATGGCTGAAAACTCACAATATGCCCCAAATTCTCCTTCAATTAAGCTTTCCCAATAAGCTCTTAAACTCCTTTCAGTTTAGATTTCACCCACAACATAGTACAGAGTTGCATTTTTGGTTCCAGATTACCTGAGAGGCATTTTGGATAATGTCAGTGTCCTCATCTTACTAGATCTGTCAGTAGCTTCTGTCATACTCAGAACAGAATCTTACTTTCTTAGCTTTCTGAGCTGGCCATTCATGGCTGCACACTGCAGTGAGAGTATTCCTTTTTCACAAGGAGAGTTCTCAAGGTTCAGCCTGGTTCCATTACCTCAGCAGACAGGTGCCTATGGGTGTGGCACAGGGTTCTATGCTGGGCCACCTTCTTTTTAACTGCTTTTTGGGTTTTGTCTGCACAGCGCACGCTTGCACGCTGTGCTTGCAAAGCCTTGTTACTTAAAAAAACTAATCTTAAAGGGGGCTTAAAGCCCGCCTATTTCTTACCTCTACTTACCATTGGCGGATCTTACATGGGTCCCGCATCACTCTACTCACCATTGCCTGGCTCCCACATGGGTCTCATTTTCTTGCTTCCTATTGGTCAGCACCTCTTTACTTAGCATTGGCTGGCTTCCACATGGGTCTTATTTCCTTGCTACCTATGGGTCAGCAGCTTCTCCTTGCCTCTGGCTTCTTCCAGGTCTTCAGATTCTTCGCTCATGTGGGGGATGTGGGACCAAGCACTGCTTCCGGTGGCCAGTGGCAAGTAAGTACTCTTTTTTTAATTACTTCTGACCATGCACTGAGAGTGCATGTGTCCGCAGTGTCTTGCTTGCACAAGCCCCACTCCAGCTTGAAATGGGTCTGTTGGCGTATATGCCTTTATGAATAGCCCCCAATGTGTTCCAGCCTGTGATAGCTGCTCTTCAATATAGGCACCTTGTAAAGTGGGTCTATATCGCAGGACATACCTGGGCAGAGCGGGGGTGAGCTTGAAAGCATGCATCCATTATTTAAAGTTGAAAATTGATAGTAGCTCATGTAATGGATATGCTTTGCAGCATCCAAATATTATTAAACAATTAGGTACGTGGTTACATATTTTATCACTGGTAGGAAATTGTGGTCATTGTACATTTGCTAGAGGAACTCATAATGTGATTGGTTGAGGTGCGCTTATCTGTTTTTCATTGGCTGTTGGCCCTCG
The DNA here is from genome assembly GCF_031143425.1 of Pleurodeles waltl. Taxonomy (NCBI): domain Eukaryota; kingdom Metazoa; phylum Chordata; class Amphibia; order Caudata; family Salamandridae; genus Pleurodeles; species Pleurodeles waltl. The sequence goes on from NC_090440.1 coordinate 282,727,358, forward strand.
GAAATTGGATGGTAGCTTATGCTTAGCTGGATAAGCTCCTGCACGTGAGCCTCCTGTCCGGAAGGAAGGGGGCGGTCCGGGTCTCTTGTGACATCAGCATAGAGACTTGTTGTCCACCTGTACTTAACCGCCTTATTTTGGTGAGTGGTGTCTGGATGAGAGCCTTGTGTTACCAGAGATTGGTAACTGTGGTGGAGAGTTTTATTTCCCACTCCTCCTTAACGGGCTCAGTGCATTGGAAACAGAGACATGTCTAAGGGCTAATTTTGGAAGCTCCTGCTTGTTATTTTTATTTTTTTCAAGTTAAGTGATTGTGTGCTTAATCCCATTCACATATTAGCCATGGAAAATAATTGCTCTATGTGGGTGTTAATGTTTATTCATGTGGTTTGCTCACTCTGAATGTAGCATTGTAGTTCTGTATAGGGTCAGATGGAACTGCTGTCACTGTAACTTAATTTAACCACTGGCCAAACTGTTTACCTCTTCCAGAGCAAAAGTAAGTAATCAAAACCTGGTAGTGGGGGTGACTCAGATAGTTCCTAATCCCTAAGAGAGTGTGGTAGCTCCCTAGGACCGTAGACCCTGCCTTCTACTGTGCCCTTGCTGCTGCTTGCAGTGTGCCTCATCAGTTCAACCACAGAATATGAATCTTAAGGTGCAGAGCATGGGGCTCTCTCGACTGCCTTGAGCCACTCCTAGTCTAAGGATGTCAAGCTCTGGTTTACATGCCTGAGTCGAGGCTAAATCATTGCTGCAATCAAGACTGTTCTTCTTGGGTATATGAGGTGCTGAAATTATGTGCAGACCCATCTATCTCTGCATTATAAAAAAAATGAATTAAAGGAAAATCAGTACTATTGTGCATTGATCGTGAATTGTTCTCTGTGACTCCAGGCAGTCACAAAGTGATGCATTATGTGATATCTCTGAAGACCATCCGCAGCACAAATTTGCTTAATCAGTCAGCGGGTGACACCCACCTTGTGACAATAGACTCCTTCTTTTTCGAGCAATATTGTGTTTTGTTTTATATATCGCTTGCTCGTGTGCAGCAAATAAAAGATGTCACTATCTCTCGACTGATGGAACTTCTTTTACAGATCTCCTGGAGAATGGAAGCCTGAGCCTGACTCGGCTCGTGATCTACGTGTTACCACTTTCTTCAAAGTAGAGTCCTAGTCATTAAATTACTTTTCTACAGCATATTTAAGAAAGGACTCCTATCTGACCAGATAGATAACAGCTTGAGCCACCACTCGCTGCCCTGGATCATACTTCCATGTTTACTAGCCCATGACCTCCTAACTGGGGTGCACGTGTTTGAAATCCCTTGCCTCTTTTGGCGTGGGGATGGAAAAGGCTAACTGCAATCTTCTTTCATTGTGTTTGGATAAAACACTCTTGCCCTCCTGATTGCAGTTTTTATGTGAGGGGCATGCAGGTGTGTCTTGTGTGCGACTGTACATGCTTGGGGTACAATATGTGGGACTGAGCTGCACCTTCTAAGTGTTTGTGAATAAATAACACTACTAAAGAAAGGAGACTCTTGTGAGATTGCCTCTTGCCTCCAGTGTGTAGTTACATTCACTGTACATCAGCATCTAAACCCATATGCCTGCAGGTGCCCGCAACACTGGAGCAGTGGATTGCCACTCGCTCTAGAGCCCATGCAGGTAAGCTGACATGCAGGTGGTGGAGGAGCTGCGCCGCTGTGGCTTTTCTGTGTTTCCCAGTGCGACAGCTGCTACTGTTCTGTCTTCTGGCTGCTATCCTTCCTATTGCTGCCTCTCATTGTCACACTTTGCCTTTGTGTTGTCTGACCACAAAGCATTATGGTAATGTGCAACATGTCTAAAATAACATTGAGAAAGCCAATAGACCTCACATAGGCGAAACCTAATGGCTTTACAAATGCTTGTTAATCTTGACATGGTGCCTTTGGCGCAAACATTTCATGGGATGTACTTGTCATTCCTCATATATGCTGATGACATATAGGTTTTGGCGAGTCCATTCACTGACATTTGATCTACCCCTGCCACTGTAGAATATTAGATTGAGGATGAACATAAAGTATTTAACCGAATCCAACTTAAACTGAGATTTTTTTGGGCCCCCAATTGCTCCATTGTGCTGCATTCTGTTGGATTATATTCTTTGGCTTGTGACTTTGGGTGTCTATTTAACTATTGCTTTAATGACATAAAAGCTTGGGGTGTATTTTGATTCTGCCCTTACCATATGTCACCATCACTATGATTTCCAAGACCTGTTTTTTCCATCTAAGACAGCTTCACAGACTAGTTCCTTTTCAATCTTTCAATCATAAGGTCATTTTGGTCAATGCTCCTATACATTCAAGACTGGACTGTGGAATGTGAACTTCTCAGGGTTTTCTAATAAACACTTCTCCCCAACTGCAGCACATCTAGAATGCCGATCCCTTCAAGGCTATTTGGTTTCTCCATAAAGTCCATCTAAAACCATCAGGCCCATTACAGCTTGCAACTTTAATAGATAGACCACGAGTGCTCCAAGTTCAGACTCTAAGCTCCTCCTGATGATCCCTAGGGCCAAGACAAAGAATGGGGTGGAAACATCTTCCGTGTTCTGGGTGTGAGCTGATGGAATTATTCTGGGTTCCCTCAAACTGGAAAGCAATTTGGTCAGATTTTGAAGGGTGTTGAAGACCACCCTCTTCCATTCTGTGACACATTAGCTTCCCAGTTGGTCTATTCTTTTATGTATCTCTTTATAGAACAAGTGGCCTCATGCATGGGCTGGACATTCAGCTCCACAAGTAGACAATACAGCTACCCATGGAATCATCGAAAGCCATGGTGTGTGCAGTTACTGACCACACAAAAGAATACAGGGAGCCAGGGCAACAGCAATGACAGTGCCTTTCTGGACACATATAGTGCCACATTCCTTAACACCCTCTCCACACAAAAAAACAATTTTTGCAACTCTACTGCTGCCTCTTTCTCCCTGAATGGGGCATATGTATTTGTACTCAATCACCAATTACTAATGTATGTTAATTGGCTATTACATTTTGTTTCAACATGTGACAAGAAATACAGTCAATCGTAAACATCTGTTTCCTAAAGAGGAGTCAGATCAAGTTAATGAAGTATTATTTGATTAATTTACAATCTAAAAAATCATCCCTTATTTCTTTCTGCATGTGTTAGAAGCATATACAAAAATACAACAACAAAAAAAAAAAGGCTAGTTTTTTTTTTTTTTTATAACTTACCAATGTAGGTTGATCAGTTTGATTTTTTTCAGGATGCAAAATTCCATTCTTCCGTCTTCGCCTTGAAGGAGAACTTGTCTTGTCAACCTAATGTGCAAAATTAAAAATATATATATATTTAAAACGCTGCTGGTTATCAGCCATACCTTAAAGGAGAATGACACTCATCTATCACCTTTCAGAAACAATTCACGAGGAAGGATGAAAAGATGGCAATTGAAGAACGTTATAAAAAAAAATTAAAAAACTAGGCGAGGGCAGTGAGCTCTGCTGCGCTGGCGAAGCTATCAGAGTTTTTGGCACTCCGCACTCGGCTTGGGGTGCGGAGTTCAGCCAAAATGTCTCTGCTAGCCCCCCTGCGGAGCGGAGCTCCCCGCTTGTTCACTGCAGCTCAGTTATGAGACAAACAACTGTCTAGGCCTCTTGCACAAGAGGCCCGAAATGGCAGTTTTCACTGCCTACGGCCCTCTCCTGAATGTGCCTGATCTCGGAAGCGATATGCCAGTTTCGATCCTGCTTAGCGCTTCTGAGATCGGGCGCATTCAGGACAGGGTGCCACTAGGGCAGGCAGCAGTGGCACTCTGGCACTCACGGAACTCTGTCTCCGCTGGATTCCATGGAGTTGTAAATCAACTCCGTGGAACTCTGTGAGCGACACCCAGACCTTAAAAAACAAACAAAAAAAACGTATTTTCATCACTGTCTGCTATTCCAATTGTTTTGCAAATCACACTTATGATTAAAATTTTTGATTTCAAGAAAAAATAAAAGGCGCACAGTTGCAAGTTAAAGAAGGTCATCTTTAAAGGCCTTTTCTTTTTGAGCGTCCATGATTTTTCCCAAACTTTGTTTCCTCTATGCTGATGCTAGAAGCCCAGCGTGCAGTTCTAGGCGGACCCTTAGTAGTGTTCACGGTTTAATTAATGCAGTTTTCAGAAGCATAAAACACTAGTTTTGGTGAGTGATATTTCTATAAAAGCAGCACGACCTGGAACAAGTAGGTATAAATGGTGGCACAGAGCAAGGTATTTTAAAAACGCTTAGATTTTGAAAAAGTGACAGTTTTTACAGCTCACATTTAGTATTTCTATGATTGATTCCCCACTGCCCTGCATGCCAGACAGTGATATAACACACACGTAGGAGACTCCTTCTAGCAAACTTTGGCAAGGGGACCCTTGAATTTTACTTTTGCCGGCCACCTCAGAGATGTAGAGAAAAATAGGCTGAGGAGGAAGATGCCCGAGTCTTTGGGCCCCCTTCATCACAGAAGCCTGTGCTGCACTCGACATAGTGTAGAGGTGTACAAAGCTGTACTTAATGTAACCATTTAGGACTTAAGAACATGAAATGTATAAGAAAAAACATGTATTTGGCTCGGATAGAGACCATACCTTGAACGAAAACCAAACCTAATCATCCTTAATGGATCAATGGGTTCTCACGTTCATGAACAGTAACAAATTAAACAGGACACGAAGCAATGCAATGGCAATTTTGGGTCAAATGATGCAACTCCCTATTGTATCCTTAATTTAAACTTGTGCACACTGTGACTCGTCCTGTAGTATGAATATCTGTGTTCTACATAAGGGCTATAGTCAATGCATCTTGTAATTCAAATGCATATATATATCTCATATGATACAAATCTGTGAATTTATTTTTTGCGCCAAATGAAAGCTAACATATCCTGTGTTATAGCGATTGAAGTTAAGCTTCTGTCACTTCTGGATTAAGGGCACCACCTCCTTTAGATGGCCACAATAATACAGTCTCATCACCCTAACATTGTCGTTAAAGCAGCCATACTAAGTGCAAAAATGATTAGTGTCCCCTTAATGGCTTATAGTGGTTGTTAACAGCCCTCTACAGATGTATAGGCCTCAACCAAAGGCAAGGGCCTAAAACAATGGAAGAGTCTTAAATAAGGAGTATGGCTAAACAGTCAAACAGAAAAGGTACCAGCCATTATTGGCTATCCAGCACTCTGTGGTCTTCAGTGGTGGTCCCAACATTCCAATGTTCTAATACTCATTTAATAATTTGTGTAGTTTTTTAAAGTCCAGTGTGTAAAGTTGCAGCACAAGATTATCAGTGGGAAGTTACACTCCAAACAGTGAAGGGGAACCCCAATATGATATTTTTTTCATTTTTGCAACTTCCTTCGGAAGAGTGCAGTTGTATGCAAAATGGAAAACTTCCATTTCCAGTTTAATCCTTTAGCACACGTAACCTGGTTCTGACCTCAAGCTTTTGGCTCATAACATTTTAAAAGCTTAGTCCTTGGACTCCAAGGGTCTTTCACCCATTTTTAGCTATTTAAATGCATTATTGGAAAGGTGGTGGGCAGTTAATGATAATAAGGTCCACTGTAGGTCACCGTTATGTGCCAATTTCTAAAGGTACCCTGAGCCCTTGCCCTGAAAGATTATTGTACGGTGTGAAGAACCTTGAATTAAAATGTGGACTCATCCAGGAAGCAGTGGAGCACCATAGGAAATATAGTATATCTTCTTTGGATAGGTCAAGTGGTCAAATTCATTGCAGATTAATAATTCCATAAAGACAGTTCATCTCCATCTACATATCACATAGAGCTAGCCTCAGTCCAGAATGAGTCCCAGGTCACAGTTTTAGCATAAAAGTATGCAGGATGACTCAGAGTGTGGGAAGATCAACCTTCGGTCAGAACAGTTACACCGCTCAGGTCACGCCTGAAAGGTCACCAATGAATATAAGGAACATCGGCCATAAAACAGTTAATCAAAACATTCTTGTCACATCCCAATAAAATTCAATTTAATCAGATTAAAAGCAGTGTGCAAATTAATCATGTCCTGAACAAGAGAACAATAGGGAAGTTAGTTTATAGACACATTCTTGTGGACTATGACTCTAACCTGTAATCCTAACAAGCGTGGTTGAACGGATTCCAATCTTCACTTCAAAACAATTTCTATGCTGCTGCCAACTTTTGTTCCATATTTTTCAGACCTGGCAAATAGTCCGTAAACCAAGAATTTACAAGCGTGTTTTAGTTCATTCGAATGGTTAATGGCCATTTTACCAAAAGTGTCAATGGACACTTTCATTCACCTGATTAAAGTGCCTTTCGGAAAAAGAATGTAATGAGTAGACTGCAATCATAAACGTGGCAAAGATCGAGCTTTTTCTAAATAAGCAAATTTCTTTTATTTATGGTTGTTTGCTCAGCGCGTGGAAACGGTTAGTGGGAAATTTACCGTATGAGAAGATCATCGGCCCAATAGATCACAACTAATATCACTAATCCAACTTCTCTCTAGATACGGTCATCTACAGAACTTGCTCTTTAACATGCCTCCGCGTTGGGAGAGAGTGACCAGACCAACACGCGTTCTTATATGTGTGTAAAAGGCCGCTTTATTGGAACAGGTGCCCCTAAACCTACCCCGCCTGGCCTTTGCCTTACAAAACTAAAGCCTCACTAGACATCAATTCACCTGTCCCCACCCCTCCCCCTCCCCTACCCGATCCCTCCCCCCTTTCTTCTCGTCCTGTCTCCTCCTTCCTCTTGTCTCCTTTCTTTCCCCGTCCCCTCCTCTTCTTTGAACCTGTCCGCTAATGAGCAGTCCCCTGCCTGTCCCTGTCTAATTAATACTCCTTCCCGTCCTAATACCTGACCTGCCCTGCCAACTCCGTCCTCCACCCGAGTTTTTACTAGCTGCCGTGCAGCTGTCCCCCGCTGGGCCTGCACCTGTCCAAAGCGACACCCTAACCACCATAGGAGGCACCTGCTCCAACAAGAACAACCCTATCAATTGGGAGGGAGGGCGGGAGAAAGCAAAACCCCGTAGAGCCTAGACTAACGTCCCAGCCACCAGGTCACCTTACGAAATGGTGGCTGGGGACACAAAATGTCCGCTTAAATAGGCCCCCCACCCCTCCCTTGACTGGCACCCCGGACGCCCAACCGCGTCGCGGGTCGTGCCACCTCGCCCAAAGACCCCGGGGGGGAACTCCTCGTGCCTCGTCCTCCCCCCGAGGCCCCATTGGGAGAGAGTGACCAGACCAACACGCGTTCTTATATGTGTGTAAAAGGCCGCTTTATTGGAACAGGTGCCCCTAAACCTACCCCGCCTGGCCTTTGCCTTACAAAACTAAAGCCTCACTAGACATCAATTCACCTGTCCCCACCCCTCCCCCTCCCCTACCCGATCCCTCCCCCCTTTCTTCTCGTCCTGTCTCCTCCTTCCTCTTGTCTCCTTTCTTTCCCCGTCCCCTCCTCTTCTTTGAACCTGTCCGCTAATGAGCAGTCCCCTGCCTGTCCCTGTCTAATTAATACTCCTTCCCGTCCTAATACCTGACCTGCCCTGCCAACTCCGTCCTCCACCCGAGTTTTTACTAGCTGCCCTGCAGCTGTCCCCGCCACCAGAAAAGACCCTGACTTTTCTGCCCCCCCTCTAGGGCTCCTTGAACAACTGCTTGAACTGCTCTTTCACCTGCAATAAGTACAATTCCATTCCTATGAATGACAAGTGTACCCCATCATCCCTAAAAAATTCAGCATCCTCAAATTTTAAATCAAGGTGCTCTAAAAATGTTACCCCTCTCCCGACGCAAAATCCTTTCATCTCTTTGTTCAACTTCCACCTGGCTCTCTCAATAGCCCCAGGCTTCCTCGCTCCCCTCCATACCCTACGCGGGACAAATGCTGTGAAAACTACATGACATCCTCTCCACTGCTCCAACAGAACTTGCAAGTCTCCCTTCATCCTTTTCAACAAATTTAAACCCGTTGTACGAACTAAATCGTTTTCTCCTAAATGAATAAGCAGCACGTCCGGACAATGTGCCCTGCCCCTTAAACTTTGAAGCCTTGGCAACAGCTCCTCCCATAGCATACCCCCTTTTCCTATCCATTTAATCCTGTAACGCGACGAATCCAACCCCAAGTTATCTCCAATGGACGTTCTCTGCGCTTGCCGTTGCGCCCACTTTATAAATGAATGTCCAATGACCCATAGCTCCAGGAACTCAGCTTCCGGCCCCAGTACCACACCTGAAAAAGAAAAACAATCATGAACCCATTCACAGCACATGTTAGAGCTTTTTAACCGTCCCAACCCCGCGCGTAGCGCCGAAAACAGTCCGATTTCCACCTTCCCAGGGCCATCAATTCCTCTCTCTTCCACCCCTTGTTCCCTGCCTCAGTGGCCACCCCAATTCTAAAGGAGTGTGTGCCAAATTCTCTTGGCTCCAAGCCAATCCTGGCCAAACCCTTTCTCAAAACCGCCAATAGTTGGGCCGCGGACACCCACTTACCATCCGCATGACAAAAAACTGGACCTTCTGATGACTTAGCCTTTTCCCTCAACCGGTTCCCCAAAAAGACCGGACAAACGCACCTGATCGGATAGGGCCTCAAGTATACTGTAACCCCTGTCCCTTTTTGATCTGTCTTTGAATACCTTACATGTAACGCCAAATTTTCCTGCCTACTCTGTACCTCATCCCATCTGATCCTCCGTCTGTCCCGTAACCCCAGCAACTCAGACACCCGAAACGCTCCGAAAAACAACCACGACATCAAAGTTCTGAATATTAACGTCTCATAAGCATCATAACATATCTCTCCCAACGCCGGCAGCAATATTTTTAAAGTTGCCACTGATATCGGTCGCCGCACGCGTATCGCCAACCCCAACGATTTCTCCCAACCCTGGAGGATCCTCAATCCTAATTCACCCGCCGAAGGTGGGTAGCCCCATATCAACTTACCCATGAACCCGAGCGCCAACAGCTTACCCGAAATCGTGACCCTGCTCTGGCCTTTTCCAATTAAATCCATGATAAATTGGACCACATCTTCAATTATGTCCTCCTGCCTTACCCGCCAACGTGCCCCCGACTGCAGGAACTCACTCCAAGCTTTTGCATACGCTCGTCGAGTAGACGGAGCCAACGAGTTCATAACCAGCTGTAACATCCGCGATCGCCTACTGTCCAAAGCACCTCTGGCATGCGAACTCTCCTCAATTCGACACCCGTGGTCAATCCATGGAAACGCTGCCACTGCGAACGAGACAAAGCATCCGCTATGTCATTATTCGCCCCTGGCACATGCAGCGCTCTAAAATATATATCGTGGCGCAAGCACAGAAGAACGAATGCCCGCATCAACTGCAATACCCCCGCTTCGCGCGCCGACTGTCGATTCACCATCTGCACCACTGCCATATTATCGACCCTAAACAACACCCGCGAGTGACGAAGCTCCTCGCCCCATAACCAAACCGCCACTATCAGCGGGAAAAGCTCCAAAAATGCAATACTCCGACCCCCATACTTCCATGCCTTTGGCCATTCCTCCGCACACCAACGACCCTCCCAGAACACACCGAAACCATAGGCCCCCGCCGCATCTGAAAACATCTGTACATCCCAGTCTCAATTGTCCCACCTCTTCAAAGGAATACCGTTAAAAGATTCCAGAAACTGCGCCCACATCCGCAAATCCTCTCTCACTCCCACTTTCAACCGCACGTGATGATGCGGGAGTGCGTGTCCCGACAGTGCCAATGACCGCCGTCTGCAAAAAATCCTGCCCGCGCGCACCACCCTACACGCAAAGTTTAAGTGTCCCAACAGCACCTGAACCTCCTTCACTGTAACCTTGTTCTTGCTCACCATTTTTTGGATCCGCTCCACCATGTCTGCTTTTTTGTCGATCGGCAATCTGGCCAATCCTGCCACTGTGTCCAATTCTATACCCAAAAACGACAGTGCCGTAGTTGGCCCCACTGTCTTTTCGGAAGCCAGGGGCACTCCCAGGTCTCCCATGAGATCCTTAAAGCCGCTCAGCACCGCCGCACAGAGCGTGCTGTCCGCCGGCGCAGCAAAGAAAAAATCATCCAAATAATGTGTCACCCATTTGTGACCCGTATTCTTTTGAAATATCCACTGGAGAGCCGTACTAAATTGCTCAAACAGCGCACACGAGCTGGAGCAACCCATGGGCAACGCCTTGTCCACATACCAATTCCCCTTGAACTGGATGCCCAACAAACCAAAGTCATCCGGATGTACCGGCAGCAATCTAAATGCAGACTTCACGTCTGTTTTTGCCATCAGAGCACCTGCTCCCAACTGTTCAATCATCTCAACCGCCACATCTACGGACGCATATGACACTTTAGTGACTTCCACTGGGATGAAATCGTTAACCGACGTACCTTCCGGCCACGACAAATGATGAATGAGCCTAAACTGCCACTCTTTCTTTTTGGGCACCACCCCAATGGGGGACACCATGAGATTCTCCAAAGGCCATTCTGAAAAGGGGCCTGCCATGCGACCCTCTCGCACTTCCTTGTCCAGTTTATCCTGTACCAGCTCCTCTTTCCCGCGCACGGATTTTAAATTTTCCGCCCATCTCCGCTCCCGTGGCCCGCGATAGCCCAGCCTAAAACCAAATCGAAAACCCAACACCAGAAACTGCGCTACTTTCGGCTTATCGTAAGTCACTAAATACCTCTCTAAGCGATCCACGTTAACCGGCGTACGAGCCCTTCCCCGCCACCCCTTGTCGCTGACGCAGTCCTTCTCGTGCCCCATAATTGTTGCTCTGACCCCCACTCTGTCCCCCCCCCGAGGCTGCGGCATTTTGCTGGCCTCCACACAACGTGACTGGGTGTCTACCCGCACACTTGGAGCACTCGTGCCGAAACTTGCAGTACTCCCTGATACAGAGTCCTTTGTTATAATCCCAGCAAGCTCCTGTACGCACCGACCCGGCGTTGGTGGACCTGGTTGGGCTGGCGCCTCCGGACCCCACCCCTTGGGTGGGGCGGTCACGAAAGGGCCGATAAATTATAGGCAAACCACTGGCCGTAAAGACCGTCTTGCCAAACTTTGCTGGACCCATGGTGTGTTGCCACAGATCGGCATCGATTTCTCCCCACTGCGCCTCGGAGTCCGCCGCCATACGCGCCCTAAATTCTTCATCGTACTGCCGCCAGGCATAACCACCGTAGTTAAGTTGTGCCTTCCGAATAATATCCATATATTTAAACAACGCCACCGACCGTTCCGGAAACCGCTCGCAATAAACACTGGCGAAAATCAGGAAGGCGGCCGTCCAATTCTCAATGGTTACCGGCACTTTTGGTCGCTTTGAAAGCTCCCACTCCTCTTCTTTCGAGCCTTCCTTCGCCCTGACCTCCCTGTGCAGCAATTTAAGGATCTCAATATATTCCCCTTTCCATATCTTTTCCTTCGTGGCCATCGTTAAATGCGCCCCGAGTGGCTTCGCCGTTCCCATATATGGTAACCTGACCCGTTTCGACGCCGGTTCTTTCTCCTTCTCTTCCTTCGCCTTCCCTGCTTTATCCCCTTCATCTCCTCTCTCCTCCCCAGCTGCGACCCCTTTTCCCGCCCCCGCACTGTCCGTGGACACCCCCATGTCCTGTACATATACACCTTTTACTAAACGAACCGACTCCTCTCGCGCCTCCGACGCCACAGATACCATTGACACCGTCGACATCTTACCTGGAGACAAAAGCGGGGGCCGCTCCTGAACCTTCCGCTGTTCTCCTCTCCCTGCCTCCTGCGACCCCTTTAACCGCCTCGACACCTGTGAAGACTTACGGACAGGGTTAGCCACTCCCCGCCCGCTCCTCTCCCACCATTCGCTAGTTACACCGCTCAGGTCACGCCTGAAAGGTCACCAATGAATATAAGGAACATCGGCCATAAAACAGTTAATCAAAACATTCTTGTCACATCCCAATAAAATTCAATTTAATCAGATTAAAAGCAGTGTGCAAATTAATCATGTCCTGAACAAGAGAACAATAGGGAAGTTAGTTTATAGACACATTCTTGTGGACTATGACTCTAACCTGTAATCCTAACAAGCGTGGTTGAACGGATTCCAATCTTCACTTCAAAACAATTTCTATGCTGCTGCCAACTTTTGTTCCATATTTTTCAGACCTGGCAAATAGTCCGTAAACCAAGAATTTACAAGCTGTTTTAGTTCATTCGAATGGTTAATGGCCATTTTACCAAAAGTGTCAATGGACACTTTCATTCACCTGATTAAAGTGCCTTTCGGAAAAAGAATGTAATGAGTAGACTGCAATCATAAACCTGGCAAAGATCGAGCTTTTTCTAAATAAGCAAATTTCTTTTATTTATGGTTGTTTGCTCAGCGCGTGGAAACGGTTAGTGGGAAATTTACCGTATGAGAAGATCATCGGCCCAATAGATCACAACTAATATCACTAATCCAACTTCTCTCTAGATACGGTCATCTACAGAACTTGCTCTTTAACATGCCTCCGCGTTAAATAATTCTACAGAGAATTCTACGAGAAAAACCTGGCCAGGATCCACTGAACATCTAAGTCTTCGAGAAAATGTGTCTTCGAGAAATTAAGTAAACTGCAGTAAAACGAAAGTGGGTAAATACGTTACAGCGTAGGTTTCTGTGGTCATTAGACTGCAATAACATTTTTTGGCGGAGTTATCTACTTTACGATGTGCAGCAAAAGGAGAAATTAAGTCACTTGAATCATAAGGAAATTCTATACTTTTATTGGGGACGCACGCCCTCTTTCACGCCACGGTGCATGCACAATCTACTTTATTAACATTAATTATCTAGCATAAAGGAAGTGATCGAAACGTGCGGCAGGCAAAGCCAGAGCTTCTTAAAGCAAGGCGCCGGTTGATGTGCAGATTCTATGTTTTTTATCGGCACTTTTACCTCTTTTACAATACCTCTTTTATAATACATAAAAGTAGGAACCATTTTTGCATTACTGACAGTAATTCAAGCTGCACGTTTTTGAACAAATAACACTCGAGCTAAATAACCTATAAGCAAAATTTGGGCAGGACAATTTGAAAAGCATGCAATTAAAATATGGTGAAAGGAACTCATTTGTGAATTTAGCAATAAAAAAATGGATATGTTGGCATTACACAATTAATTTCAAGACAAGTGCAAAGCGTGGAAGAGTGTCACAACTATCTTAAACCATCAAAAATGACAACTGAGCAGATATAAAGCACCATAAAGTATTTAGATATCCACCAGACCTTCCCATTTTTAACTGGCTGATGAATGTACTGGTTTGTGTTCTTAACTGATCTTCTAGAGCTTTGCTGCGATAGGCAGCGGCAGCCTGTACCTTTTTAAAGTTGTGGGGTGAGTGAAGTGCCCCACCACTTCGCAAAAAAAAAAACAAATTGAAAAAACACTCCCTCGCGAAAACCCCAACCTAAACTACCCCTCAAGCCCAAATAACACTATAAACACAAACACTACACGTACATGCACTAAACACGTACATAGCATTTTGCACATGCATTACACACACATTACACATTTAAAAAAAAGAAAAGGCACTTGCCCATGGGACGCACGTCCTTCTGTGTGCTTCTGCTCTCCGATGCTGGAAGAGCTCCTCTAACCAATCCAGGCACTTCTCTCATGCTGTTCACCAGCACGAAAGAAGCACCTGGATTGGATGGAGCGTCCTGGCCGGACGCTCATTCAGGCCCTGAAGGCCTGTGTCTGGTCTCCACCCAGCTGTCTTAGACAGCTGAGTGAAGAGCTTCAAAATGCGCAGGTCACTTTGGCCGGCGCAAAGCAGCCGGCCAAAATGACCTGTCCGCTTTGGTGCATCCCTGCCAGGCACTGCTCCAGTCCTCTGCTGCCCGAAACAGAGTCAGTCCTCTGTTGCCGGCAGCAGAGAACACGCCCAGCATGTTTCTGGGCTGGTGAGCGCTGCGGAGGAAAAATAAATGGCAATGAAATATTTTCATTGCCATTCTATTTTTCCTGCGCAGCTCACAGCGGGTGGGGCGACGCTTCCCCCGCCCTCTAGAAGAAATTTATATTTAAATAATAATGACTAGATGGATTCCGGACCGAGAATGGACTTAGCCATGAAGAACCTTCTACAAACATTGACAGAACTGGCTGGGCACTGTGAAATAAGTATAAAATCTTACTGTGTTAAATGTTGTCAAATGTGGATAAAATTAACATAAATCAAGAACTACAAGAACACCATGCCCAGCAGTGAAACCACTATTCGACAATGACAATAGCAAGTACAACGAGGTTTGTTGCGGCATACATGGCCTCAGGTACACTGTTATGCATAACTTCAGAGAACAGCAAGATCTTTAGAGCTCACTGGAGCAGTTCATAACTTAAAGGTAACGACCAAGAAAGGGAAAGTCGCAAACGTTGGAAAGGGATGCGGGTGACGTTTTATAGCTTTTTTTCTGTACTGTCCCAACAGACGTCTGAAGTATTAACCTCACAGAAAGCATCTCCACTCCAGTCTCTGAAGAACAACGAAGAAGGGTACCAAGGATTCTAAACTGCAGCTGAATGAAGTCCACCACCCTCAGTAAAACTCAAGGCGACACATTTGGGCAAACAATGTAGCTGTCATGCTTAGAGCTAAAATCTTGTACAATTTATCGAGATGTTGAATGTTTATTGGTTGAACTATCCGTTTTCAAGCATTGTGTCCCTTATTTTTGATTTTTTTCTTTTTTTAGTGGAACGCTTTGTCAAATTAGACCACATTTTCAATATACAGGCATATGTTTATGTCTATTTATGTCTCAAAACAAACCATCCACAATGAAATAATTTTGTTACTCATGATATTATTCTTTACCATATCATGCCCACGTGCTATTTATTAAATTAAGAAAAGATAGGTGTATTTTAGTACCATTTTCAAACTCATGTGCCATTGAAATCCAAGCTCCCAACATCTTCACCAATACTGCACTGAGATTTTACAATACACAGTGCCCCACAATGGAATGCTAGATGTGGTAATAGATGCAATCCTTGAAGAAGCAGCAATGTATTAGCTGTACCCTTTATGGAAGTGCTGCTTCTTACAAGACCCCTTTCACTCCTTTTGCTGCAAAATCATGTATTTGATCTAATTCTTATAACAGACTTTCCATTTCCCATCTCCAACAGTTCAAATGTATAACAGGACAATCTTATAACAGTACATGAACTAAACAGAAATTACTGCAGTAGACAAATAATGGAGATCCAACATGTTTTACCCACAGTAAATTTAAGTACGGGCCACGAGTGGAGATGACAAATTAGCATCCAGTGTCTTACAGGTCCTGTTCACCCAACAAGGATAAGAGCCAACATCACCAGTCATCTTCAGTGCCAGCGTTCAAAGTCACCAACGCTGACAATAGCTCCCCATGCTTTTGAATTGAGTAGAGGCTGTAGTGCTCCCAGTGTCACTCACACCTTTTAAATACAAGAAAACTAGAGGCATAAGTGGCCCCTCCTAAAGTTGTCATTATGATGAAATGCAACAAAGCAGAACACTGACTGAATGGAAACACACAACGTGAAAAGTGGCCATTAAAAATTATAATATGATCGATTAAATGTATGTACTATAGGTGTATAATAAATAGGAGTAAAGCAAAGGTCAAAGAACATAACCTCAGTAAAGATTTGCAAACCTTTATGTTTCCGCATATCTGGTATGCGTTTGTGTACACCATCTGTAGGGCAAAATATCCAAAATCTAAACTTTAAATCTAAAGTATATTTAAAGCAAAATACTGAAACTTATATGCGTAAAGACATTTTACATTGACTGACTATAATTCTCAAAACCTCAATGTCCATCAAAAGCTAAACAAAAAAAAAAACAAAAAAAAATCAGACTAAACCAATGCCATACCTTAATAGAATGTTCATACTAAATCCAAACCTAGACTACTTTACCACTTACCCTAAATCTTCTTCATTTTAACTTTCATCAAATTTGGTAGCAAAATGTGCTTTTCAACTCAAAATATTTCAGAATCTAAGTACTTCTTCCTCACATTGTTGGTATTTATGTTTGCAGTGTTTCATTTCATCTATTATATTTACACTCCTTGTACAAAGGAAATATATCAGTGCCTCCAGTGCCACTTCTCCTAGTTTACTCACTACTACTGTGACTAAAGACATACAAACTTTTTCTCAATGCAAGTGCAGAAGATCACCATAAAAATGATATGGCCACAGAATGCCTTCAACAGAACATCTGCACATATTAAATACATATATCATGTTATGTAACCAGTGGTTACGTATGTTTAAAAAACTACGGAACCCCCACACCAGAAATTGTTTTAAAGTCGGTTTCCTTCAGTTGCTGTGAAACACGTGGACATATCTTTCAAAATGTTCTCCACATTGTGTTCATGACTTCAGCTGATAAATTCAGGCCTATCACGGCGTTTTCAGACAGCTAATGCAGCCTATTTTGAATTAAGGGTGTCTGTTGGAGTTTGGAAGGCAAACAGCTTGTTGTTCAATAAGTATTCTGTGAAAGCCCTCCAGCCAACATGGTCCCAAGGTAGCATATGTTTATAGTGTTACTAAGGGCTTTTTTCGTGAAACTCATGAGGTGGACCGAGCCATTCAGATTTATGGCCCAAACTGGTGGAGTCATAAAATGTTGTTGGTGAGGCACATGGCTGAGAAACAAATTCTGTAGTAAAGGACTGCAAGGAAGCTATAAGGATCCATGGAACAATTTGAAAGTTGAGAGGGGTGAGAGCCCACCCAAAGTAATAATTAAATTTCTTGTCAACCACTAACTCTACTAAATAGATCTCTGCTTAACACCCTGGTAGTTTGGCACAAAGAAGTCAGGCTTAACTTAGGGGCAGTGCAAGTATTTATGCAGCAATCAAACAGTACTAAACTGAAAATGCAACAAAAGAAAAATCCCAAAGGGTATATTTTAATAAATAAAATGACACCAAAATGACAAAAATCCAATACCTAAATCTGGAGGTATGAATTTTTAATGTTAGAATAGAGTAAAAAAGCACAATGCGCTAAAAATCACAAAGCACCAAACGTGGTTTTCTGGTCTGGGGAAGGTGAAAGTCAACCACAATAGAGCACGGGTCAGATACCGGTAATAGGTTAGCCCCGTCTGAAAGTTCACCTTCATACTTATAAACGTTTATAGAAAAATGTGGTTGTCAATGAGTTGTTGGCGGGCCAAGCTGCAAGCTGGATCCCAAATTGGGTTTGACAATGGTGGGTTGCTGAACAGCAAGGTCACAATGCAGACATCAAAGAAGGCAGGGAAGCTCTGAGTGGGCAAAGTTGAAGTCTGTGCCCAAGCAGCAAGTTGGAAAGAGTTCCTAAGTCCAACTGTGCCCACCCAGAAGTGTGGCTATTATAGTGGGCAAACTCTCCCTAGGGGTCACTCCAAACCAGCTCTTTGGGCAGCCAGCCCCCCCACTGGGTTTTGGAGCCAAGCGTATTAGCAAGACAAAAGGGAAGCAGAGCTTTATGTAAGCTACCAGTGACAGGGTAGGCATCCTTTGAAGCTCAGAAAGGGGCTGGGAATAATTATAGTCCAAGCTTTAGGGAGTTTTTTGACAAGTGGAGAAATAGAGAGGCAAGCTACTCTCGCTTAGTTACCCCACACTCCAGAATACCCTTCTCTTGATTATGTGAAGCAAGACTAACTAAAGTTCTGCTATATTTGTCACATAATGGTCTTTGAAAGTGAACTGGAGTAGTCTGTATGTTTTTATGATGTTTTATCAAAGCTCAAAAAGTGTAATTAATCCATTAGTTCCTATGTGTTTCTCAAGAAAAAAAATATGCAGGATCAAACCTATGTTCTTATGTATTACTTCATTAACAATAGTTAAATATGCTTACTTTGATCCAAGTTACTATAAATGATGTTACACTAATTTGACAGAGTTGTTATTACTATCTAAGGCTATCTTTACATATTCTGTGCATGGCTGCACATTCATAATCAAGATAAAGAGAATATTGGACATCCAAATTACATTAGGGACCAGAGTTCTTTATGCTTACAGTGTGGGTCTCCCGATGGCCAGCTGTGAGGAGACATGCACTATAGGTGCAGTAGTGATTTACCTTATTACTTTGAATTGCAATATGATCTCTAGGCTACCAGTCCATTCTGTCCGACAAAAATGATTCTTGGTTTGAAAAATAATGTAGTTCGACCTATGAAGAATACCTTACTAAAAACATTTAATAACAATTTGGCTTTGTTTTTATTTTAATATCGCCTTCACATCACCTTTTCACAGACAATAGGTGGGGACAACATCCACGGTGTCCACAGTTGTGGCATACATAGAAGAGAAGGATATTTTGGTGACTGACTTAAGAAAAATGATTCATATTTCTACCTACCTAGTCATAATAGTTTGTTATAAATACATTTATTGAATGCAATATTCTTGTTTAAAGGTATGTGTTTCAACCTAGACAATACAGAAATATTTGAGTGACTCTTTGAAATGCTATGAGAAGAGTCAAACAAGTCTTCACGCAGTTCAGAGCAGGAGGTTGACAACCTCATCATTCAAACGGTAGCCTTGGGAAGGCTTCAATGTAGAAAAAAGCAGACCTAGGTAGACGGTTAATAATGTCTGTCTGTGTGGCTGTGCATGGACTGAATACCGTGCCAGAAAGATTGGAACTATGTGGAGAAGTTAAATAAGTGCTTAGGCTGTCAAACGTGGCAGTGTTTTAGCATCAATCTACATGATGAGGCATGGTCTGTCACTGAGCAAGATTTTTGTTTGAACATTTGCCCTATTTCAGTCAGTTAGTTCTTTTCAAATTCATATCCCTGTGTGGCCGGTGATCATCAACCTATTTGTGCTTACATCATATAGTAGCTATCCACAAATAATCTAAATATTCTGCTTGTGAGGAATTGGGTTGTTGCTTGACTGAGGTGTGAGCCCTTGTCAACCAACA
Organism: Pleurodeles waltl; assembly: GCF_031143425.1. Lineage (NCBI taxonomy): Eukaryota > Metazoa > Chordata > Amphibia > Caudata > Salamandridae > Pleurodeles > Pleurodeles waltl. The sequence goes on from NC_090440.1 coordinate 282,746,455, forward strand.
ACCACAGCCACTTGCAGGGTGGACCACAAAAAGTCATTAAATTAACCTGTGCTTAACCCTGAGCAGCTTGCCACAAAAAGCATCCAGGCTTAACTTAGAAGCAATGTGTAAAGTATTTATGCAGCACACCAACACTAATACAGTGAAAACACAACACAATAAAAATCCCAGACCAATATAGAAAAATAGAGTACATTTTAATACATTATTTGACACCAAAACAGCAAAAACCTGATCAGTAGAATCAGAGTTACTGACTTTTAAAGTTGTAGGCTCAAAATAGCATTTACAAGAGAAAAGCACCAACCGCAGACTTCTGGTCACACTAGACTGAGGCAGAGCCAAATGTTCAGGCAGACCGCAATGGAGCACAGTTCACATACACAAAGTGGTTTAGGACCTTTCATATATTGTGTAGGTTACTTAAATGCATTGTGTTTACTTATCATCCGTCTCTCCTGCCAATGCTTTGCGCCTTGAAGGTTCTGGTTCTAGAATTTTAAGAGATTTGAGAGCTGTTCTATCTTGATTGCAGAACGTACTGTTCTGTTCTCAAATAAAACTTTGGAAACTCAGTTGGACTCCAGAACTGTGATTTCTATACACTGGTCAGTGCTTACCTTCAGACATCACATTTTTTTAAAAAAGAAAAAGTATCTGAGAAGGTAGAAGTACAGCAGGGCAAGGCTGCAAGAGTGTCCGAGGAAGGAGCATCGTCGTTTGATAGCCGTGAAGATTTTTAACTTCAGACTTAGTCACCAAAACTATACAGCTTGTTTTTGACAGGTAGGCTGTCACCAGTGTCAATGTCATGGGCACACCAATTGGCTAGGCCAGGGGTCAGGGAGAGCAGTCCAGATAACTGGTGCAACACTTGTTTCCAGTCTTTCTGTTGCTGGTCTGTCAGCTCGGGGAAGAGTATCACTTCCTCCACTGACCCATCTTGTGCATTAGTAAAGAGGGGATCTATTGGTAGCTCACTCTCCTCCTCCTCCTCCTCCCTTTCATCTGTGACCATCAGCTTGGTCATGTATGTCCTGTGTTGAGGGGGGGGCGTTTATCCCCTGTCTTGGTGGGGACTCAAGGGGTGCTAAGGTATACCAAGTAGGTTCCCTCACCCTTCTCCTCTAGAATGGGGGTAATGCCCAGTCCACGTGTCCAGGAGGGCCCTGGGAGTCATGGGCTCTAAAACTCACACCAACTGTCCTGGCGGATACTCAGGCATAGTTGCCCTTTTTTGTACTAGAGCTTGATAAGCTCTTGGCTGGCCTCCAAGTTGCTTCTTGCACTCTTCATGTACTTTGTCATGCGGGACCGCAAACCTAGCACATAATGTAGTTCATCTCGTTTTGGCTCCTTGAGAGGCTTCTCCCAAGCCTCTCCAACCAAACTCATTGTCTTACACTGCACCCAAGACATGGAATGGTCTTCCTCTACACGTCAGAGCCTCCTCCTCACTTCTTGAGTTCCGCACAAAGCTGAAGACTTGGCTCTTCATATTAGGATCTTGGGAACCTACACAAATGCCCAAGCGCCTGGATACCCTCTCAGGTATCAGGTAATGTAACATAACAATGGCCCTCTTACAGGAAGGTCAAACAGTAACTTAACAGGGCTAAAACCATTCCCTTTCTGCGGCACCTCTCTGTATGCAAACAGCAGGCATGGGAGGAGAACATCCCATTTCCTCTTGCGCTTCTCAGATAAGCTCATGATCATGCCGGTCAGGGTCTTATTGAACCTTTCTACCAGACCAGTGGTCTGGGGATGATATGGGGTGGTGAACTTGTAGGCAATGGCACGTTCATCCTACATAACCTTCAGATAGGCAGATATAAAGTTAGTCCCCATGTCTGAGACTACCTTTAAGAAACCCACCCTGGCGAAGATGCCAATTAGGGCTTTGTCCACTGTGGGAGCAATGACTGTCCTGAGGGGTATTGCTTCTAGATATCTGGGGGCATGGTCCACTACTACCAAAATATACCTTTTCCCAGAGGATGTTGGTGGGTCTAGGAGACCAACTGGCAGTGGTATCAAGGGAGCCTTTGGCTTCTCTCCCATCTTGCCACTGGCTTCACAAGTTACAAAGGAGCTGCAAAACTCCTTTAACTTGTCAGACAAAAGGAACCAATAGAAATGGTTGACCAGCCTGTTCTAGGTCTTTGTATGTCCCTAATGTTCTACCAAGGGGATGCCATTAGCCAATGTGGCGAGGAACTGTCTGTACTTCTGGGGGAACCACACAGCTCCTGTTTTCCCCAGGTTTGGGGTAGCTGGCCACAGTATATAGGACTCCATCCTACCAATAGACTCTGAACATCACTGGCATCACCCTTCTCTTGCCTAGAGGCAAGGAATCCCTTTGTCCTTGGCAGAGCTCCTCATTAAAATTGTACAGCTCCCCTGCCCCCATAGGTACTTACTTTGGTTTCCTGTATCCAGCCCTCTAGTGTCTTCACAGATGTTTACAAAGTTCAGCACATGATTGGGTATTAACTATACGGTGCCCCTAAACTTCATCCTGTATTGCTCAGGTGTTGAACCAAACAGTTTGATCAAGCTCTGCTTTATGTAGGGTTATTATTAAGCCACCTCATCCTCTAAGGTCAAGAGCCTATCCCTCCCAGTTACTGAGATATACTACCACAGGAGTAAACCCCAATACTGAGAACTCACCCTCCTTAACCTGAAGGCCCTCTCAAAAACTGCTAGCCATTTATCTATGTCATTCCCTTCCTAGTACTTAAAAACAATCCCCTTGGGTAGCCTGGAATCAAACCCAACATCCCTAGACACTTCTGTCTCTTCTTCGCTGCCATCATATTCCTCTCCGCCACCTCGAGTAGTCCTCCTCTCCTCACAGAACCACTTTTTAATGGCCAGGGCCAACGTCTCTGCTTCTAAAGCTATATAATCTAGTTGTGCCTCAAGCTCTCTTTCTTTGAGGGACAGGTCTGGCTTACCTCTGGTGGATCCTCTTCTCCTACTAGCTCTAAAAAAGACCCTGGGGGGGGAGAGAGAGAGAGAGAGAGAGAGAGAGAGAGAGAGAGAGAGAGAGAGAGAGAGAGAGAGATAAAGAGAGAGAGAGAAAGAGAGAGAGAGAGAAAGAGAGAGAGACAGAGAGAGAGAGAGTGCGAGTGTTAGTGTATAAAGAAGTGTTCAACCTCTTCTCTGAGGTATAGAGGGCTCTTCCTCCCTCTGTCCTTCTGTTTCTGGAGCCTCGTCTGTGATAGAGTACTAGTCTACTAGGTGGGCTTCCACCCAGGCCATAAGGGCCTTTATCAGCACTAACTTTCTGAAGTTGGAGGGTACTGATAATCTCCAAGCACTACACACATCCCTAAAGCTCTGTGAATTGGAGAGGATTGGCTAGCTGGACAAAGCTCCATGGTATCCTTTGCATTTCAGAGCAAAAACTTTGCAAACATTGAGGTTGGACTAATTTAGAAAATATTAAAAGTGAATCAATTAGTATTAGTCCAAATTACAAAATTAAAAACACTTTCTTTTTTGCACTAGGTTAATTTAGAGGATTTTTAATGGTCCATATTAAATGATGAATTGTATTATCAAACACAAGTTCTGGTTCCCACGCCTGTGCAACAATGTAAGAAAGTGGGTTATTAGTAGGTGAGGGTAGTCACCCTTAATTAGCAATAATACAACAATCACTAAATAGGTCCAGTCAACGTTCAGTCAGTTAATCCTTGCTCAATAATTGGTAGCTTGGTAAATGAGCAGTAAGGCTTAACTTAAGAGATTGGCACATGTAAAGTATTTAATATCACCAAAACAGTAAATAAATAAGACACAACACAATTAAAAATCCAAAACCCATTTATAAAGATAGAAAATATTTGTGTATTTAAAATTACACTAAAGTGACAAAAATCCAATGTAGGGAACCGGAGATATCAATTTCAAAAGGGTTAAGTAAAAATAGCGCCATAAGGCACAAAATCCCAAACTGAGGACATCTGGTCGTGCTGGACCAGGACAAAGTCACAAATTCAGGCTGACTGTTTTGAAGCACAGGCAGACACATGACCAAGTTAGGCTTGCTGAGTATTGTACCTCATGTCTAATGTGCGCGGTCTGCTCAGCACTGCTTTGAGAGGCTTTTCGTTGCCCGGCGTTTGTTCCAAGGAGCTGCGAGGGCTGCGATTTGAGGTCCTGCATCGTGTCACATGGAGCAGCACTTGGTCAGTTCTAATGAAGCTGTACAGCGAGGCTTTGCAAGGCTTTGTGTCGAGTTGCATTGGTTAAAGCTGTGCAGTGAGGCTTTGTGAGGTTTTGCGAGGGTTTGCGTCGACTTGCATTGGTCCTGGTCAAGCTGGCATCTGTTTGGACATAGTTTTAATTTAAAACCAGCCTGCAAGGCAGAATTGGCTTTTCTATGACACCAGACACCACAGCAGGGCATACTTTAATGTATTGAGTCCACTGGGGTCTCTAAACCTACACGCCCTACCATATACTAGGGACTTGCAGATAGGTTGTTTTGACAATTAGAATTCCACCAATTAGACGACAGAACACTGGTCCCAGGCCTGGTTGGCAGAGCCCAGTGCACTTCCAGTGTCAATAACCACCAGCATCATTCCAAAAATGGGAGTGATCAGGGCAAAAGGGCTGGCTTTCCTACAGGTTGACATCCTGTGTAAGAGATCAACAGCTACATTGACCATGTAGTATTGTACATTATTTGGGCACCACATAATAACCATTTGCAATGCAATAGGTCTCACGTTTGTTTGAGTTAGAGCTATTAGCATTGTAAATTCCTAACTTGACTTTTCTTGCAACATAAATTGAAAATGAAAAGTAAAACAGTTGACATAAGCAAGCCAATTCAAATCACCACGGCTGCCATGAACATGAGCAGGAAGGAGAGACACAAAAGAAAAAAAGTTTGCTACCAGTCACAACGTATCACTAAATGTGCAATTATCCTTGTAACAGGGTCGATGGCCAAGGCAGCAACAAAACTGCCCCAAGAAGGGGCAAACGTGAAGCATTTGCCAATGATAACAAAGAATTTTGAAAGGCAAGCCCATAAATGAGTGATAGTGACGGCGTGTGTTGGGAGTGGTTAAAAGCCCACAGATAGTTTACAACACGTCAGAGCGCTTGCACACTAAACCTAAAAATGTCCCTAAAAGAATTAAATTATGGAAATAAGCCAAAGCTTGGATATTGGTCATTTTCAACTCCAAATTGTGATATATGAAAGAAACAGGTGTGCGCATTTGGTGATTTCTTGTATATTTAATGTGGGCTTTAACTGATCATAAATGTGCACCATTAACCTCGAGCTATACATATAATCAAACAGCATATTGCTTCTAGTTTTTAAGAAGTACTACATGAAATAGCATTGGGAGCATAAACAAGAAGTAGCTGCAATGTTACAAGACCTATATGCTGGTTAGCGTTTCTACGGGTTGAGCACAATGGTGGGTAGAGGGTTAGAATCAAGTCATACAATGCTGTTGCCATGAGGCTCCAAAAGAACTCTTCTTGAGTTAGTGATAAAGTTCCTAATCTTCTGAACCATGGCAGTGGCAATAGCATCAAGGATTGGAGGAGTGGAACAACATTTCACTGAAAGCGTCTTTGCCAATTGCTTTCTTAGCATTGTATTACCCATTTTCAACTCAGAGCACATGGAAATTACACAACAATTCTGCTATTTTTGTTGTATAATGCAAGTTGGGTTATAAAGAGGTGTTGGCTGTGTTATGTCAGTGTGGCTACAGTAGGGGAAATAGAGTGTTATTGAAAATCAAACACGTTATTCTCTTAGTAGTGAAGTCCAGCTCTTGGCTATCATTGTTCAATAGCCCACTAACTACAGGAACCGCCTCTAGTGTTGTATCCCTTGATGAACACTGCCATATCTAATCCACTTAACCTTTGAACGTGATTTGCCCAATAAAATAACTTATCATGGTATCTTATAAAAGACAAATTGGTTAAAAGCAGTCACGTGGCAAGCAATGGGTGGAGGCAACTGAAAGCAGTCTCGTAGCAAGCGATGGAGGGAGAGAGGTGGGTGAAAGCAGCAAGGGGAAGCAACAAGAGCAAATCAATGAGGAAGTGATCACGTGGGAAACAAACAAAAAATAACTCAATGAAGTTGCAAGTAGCGGAAGGACACCAATAAAGATCAGTTAATCAGTACTTAGGCCATGCTCCATCGAAAGAAAGACAGGATGACCACACAAGAAGAGGAAGTGCTGTTTGCATGTGCTGCCCTAGGAGGATTAAGGTACTGAGAGTGATGAAGAAGCCAACCAATGGTAAGTAATGAGAGAGCTAACAGTCCCTTTCTAGTAAAAAATAATAATATTATATATATGTTTTAAACACAAGAGATCATCACCATAGCAACAGCGCATGACTGCTGCCTGCAGGTTTAACCTAAAAATGACAGCCTAATGGGCAGAATGATAAAAAAAGTGTTGTGTTCCCTCAGTACTGTCCTGAACTAAAGGCCCTCTGAATGACTGTTAGTGGGAAGAATCAGGCAAATAGACCTATTTTTAAAACATTTTGCGGAATAGTTTTTCATACTCAACAGCTGAAAAAAAAGCTGCATCTAGTAATCAGGGCAACAAAAACTGAAATGCGTCAGACCTGGTGTTGTGTCAGTTACATTACTATCACTTGTCATACAGATTCCTTATTCAACCTTTCTACCTCCATCTCCATCCCTTCCCCCCAAAAGACCAATAAATTAATAATTAAATGTGGCACAAGGAAAGGGAGGAAGGTCTTCGTAACACAAGTGTTGATATATTTGAATATCACCCTGATTGCTTGTTAGGGGTGTACCTAAATCAGGAGGGAAATCACACTTTTAAAATGAAAATCCAAAAATGTAAATCCATGACATATGCAAACACTGCACTCTTGCACATATTCCATGCTCATCTGACTGACCTTAATCTCATCAATGCCCCACTCACCAATTCACTTATCAGCAAGCACACTCTGTGTTTTAGTTTTCTATTCTTTTCTAAATTGGCAGAATGTACACAGCAAAGCTAATTGACCCTTGGCAGTGAGAGAGCGTAGTTTACATAACCTATATTAGAACAAAATATCTATATATTAATGTGTGATGATACTGCATGGAAAACTATAATAATAGCGATTTTGTTTAAACGTGTGCTGGAATTGTGACCACGATGAGTGGCCACCAATGTAGACGCAACTAATAATGATGAATAAAATGTTTTTGTTATGTTCAATTAAGCTTATATTAATGTTCGTATTGTTGAAACTGTATTGAAATTCTTAATAGGCCTTAAGTTAGCGTGAGCTGCAGTTTAGCTGCTCGGTTCTCATATTAAATGCAGTTTTCTGTTTTTCAGTGTGCTGACTCACAAGGGGCCATGACCCTGCAAATGTTCTTTTTCTTCAAACTTGGAAGACAAATGTATCCATGTTAGATCCGTTCCCAGGCACATCTTCGGTGCCCTTAAATGAATGTTATAAAATATTGAAACAAGTGTAGATTAATGTTATGTACAAGGTCACTTAGACCAGTGAACAATGAAACTGCTGACCCAAAGGATGTGCCAAGAAATGCCAAAATATGAAGTAACGCCGGATGTGCCACCTCTGAAGACGTCAATTATGAAGACCAATCAACGATCTGTAAAATAACAAGGGGTGACAATTGGGATTACCGAATGTTAAATTTGATAGGTTAAAGATTGTGGGCTATAGTAAATGTCCAATAGAATTTTGGGGGAATGTACTACGAAAAAAGGATAAAAACTCATGTCACAGAAAGGTCGGGGATATTAGGTAGGGAATGCTATTGATTTTATCCAGAAACTCTGTCACTCTGTTTGGTGACTTGAGACTTTATTAAAACCATCCTTGTCCTTAGACTGCCCATTTACACTTTACCTCCTTAGGAGGAAAGTGCCCTTTATACCCTTTAGTTAAGTCCTGACTGATGGCGATTTGACTAATGTCCTGAAGACGAAGACTAAGCCTGTGCGCTGACCTAATCTTTGGAGGGTAATTATGACAATGCATTTGTAATTTGTCTGTTTGCTTTTCCTTTCTAGGTACCAACTGCTTGTTTTGACAGAGACCATAGCTAGATGTTTTCCAAATTGGTGTTCTAAATTGTTTGCATGAAGCCCAACATGCGAATGCTAATCAGTGGTTAGGACAGGTGTTCACCAAATTGACGCAAATAGACAAACGACTGGGACTATGCTTTGTTGAACTGACGTGATATCAATACTCTGCTATACTTTGATCTATGTTTATGCCGTGCTATGTTCTAATGTTTGTGATTCTTGCCTTAATGAAATCTTATCAAAGTTGCCACATTGTGACTATGCTGTTATGTTTCTTGGTTTTGAGATTAACGCACTTAATCTTAGATTGTAATTAATAGGGAATAAACATTCATAAAATTCTACTAAACCGGTGTGGTTATTCATGACTGAAAGGTCATGGTAGCGTCTTGAATTGATTAATGACTTTGACTAAGGTGATTGTTGTGATAAATATTGATGACATTATTGATGTATTGATTGACATATTGATTAGCTATCTCGTCCTACGGTGTCTCTCAACTGGGTCAAAAGATTCATTGGCCTAAAACGAGTCCTAATGTGTAATAAATTAACATAAAGGGACGCGTTAGCAGCAGTATAGGAGCTAAATTAATAAAACAAGAAAAAACACTAGGGTGGGTTTCCCCATAAGGAGAACGGTCATACACAGAAATAAGGAAAGACTAGAAAGAAGACTATGAACAATATAATGTCAGATGTTAGTGCATTTTGTAGTCTGTGGTCCGGCACAGAAAATCTACTGCAAAGAAATTGGACTGTAGAACTTCAAGAGGACCAGCACTACTTCAAGAGGACCAGCACTACCTCAGGGAACGTACAGGAACATAAGTGTAAATGGTAAAAAAGGCAAAGCACAGCAACTTAAAAGTAGTAGACTATTTAACCATCAGTTAGAGCAACTGTTGCGTTCCTTCAGTAAAACGGTGAAATTTAACTTAAATGATGAGACCGAATGTAGCCTTTTGAGCCTCTTGAAGCCAGACTACTGATTTGCTGAAGAACCTTATAACAGGGCATTATTGTAACACAGTTTTAAATTAATCAAGGAACGAAACAAACTATACGTTAATAATGTCCAACACCGAGTCAGGGGAAATAAATCTTGAAGTGATATAGCTTTATTGTGATATTAAAGTTGGTTGGCCCAAAAGACCCACCAAAGTACATGTATGTTTCAGTACAATGCATATGAAAACCAAAAAGAACAGCAAATTAAGAGATGAGGGCCTAGGCCCTCCTGGGATTGGGCAGAGGTGCCTAACTTCTGGAACTTTCCACCCCCACTTAAAAACCTAGCATGAGGGAGTGACGGGGAGACATTTCCTGGACCTGGCATCACTCCATATGAAGAAGGCAGTCCCTCTGGAAGAAGACTCCAGACTTCTGGCTTCTGCTGGAAGAAAAGGACTCAAGGAACACTGAATCCTGCTGGACCCCAGTGACTGTAACTGCTCTGCAATGGACAAGTGCTTAGCCTTCTTTTACCTACTTCAGGGACATAAAAAGGAAGAGGACTCCAGAGTCCAAGAGGGCCCAACTAAAGTGGGCTAAACCCTGTGGAATACATAGCTTATGAGAGACCTGGTGCCCAGAAACCTGACCTGAGGAGATATGGGCTGCAGGACTGAACAGAAGAACGTTTTCCAGCAGTTGGAGACTCCGGTGTGATTTAGACTTCGGCGGACCGGTTGCTTCATCACAACGGTGTTGAATATCCTGCCAGCCGAAATCTAAATCCCATAGGATAGAATGGGATTTAGACTTTGGTGGGCGGGCTATCTGTCACGCTCATGACAGAGTAACCCATCTACACTGTCCTAAATCAGGCCCCAAGTCTGAATGTAAAACGTTTGAACGAGGCACCCTGCTTGGTGTATCTGTCCTCCACTCCATTGAGATCTGCCTGAAATTGTGCTTTGGTCCAGGCTCACTGCACACATTTGTTTTTATAGTACCTGACTTTTGCTACTTGTTTTTTGGGGTCTTTTTGATCATTATATCTTTCGTTCTTTTTCTAAATTGGTTTGGGGGGAATTTTATTGTGTTGTGTCCTTTACTTTAAAATTGTTGGTACTTCTTCAACTGAACATACATGGAGAAAAAAAGTTTATATTCTTGGGGCTTGTCTGCTGCTTGTGCCATAGCTACCAGGGATTGCTTAGAGAGTATGTCAGAACTGTGTTTTGACATAACCGGGGTGGATTTATTGAGTTTGCAAGGGTGCCGGCCCCCTTAAATTAATAAACACTTTTTTAACATAAATCTTTAGGAATGATAAAATAAATGCATTTATTTGAAAGGTGAAACCCAATTCCACTAGATATTCATGGGTTATCTAGTGTTTCTTGTGGGTGTGGGGGATAGTTATATCTCATCTTAGAGGTTTCACTTGCTATTTCTAAACAGACGCTATAGAGGGATTACGTTTTATTGGGATGACAGTTTTAGCAAATACTGAAACCATATTTGATGAACAGCATGATTTTCTACCAGTAGTGACAGGATATTGTTGTAAGTGTATGCAAAAAGAGTATTTTGTACATAGGATTATAGATTCTCCATCAAATTGGTCTTCACACCTTTAAAATATAAATAAAAGCACATTGGAAAAGGTTTTGTATTGACTATCTTTAAAAAAAGTCACACTTGGAGCTGAAATATGATTTGCCTACAACCTTGATTTATTGGTAAAGGTTTTAATTGGACTCTTTTTCATTCATTTATGTATAGTTATTATTTGCAACTTCACAAAGTTTCCCACACACTGAATATTTAGACCCATCAATAATACGTCTTGTAAAAACCATTAAACAGGTCTCTGGGACCTACAAAGCACACAGTTTCAGCTACTTGTCAGAGACTGTCACTCACTTTCACTTGCACATACATACTTACACATACAAATATTCCTACTTGTTATGCCCGCCCCAAGGAGACATAAGATTTTGAAGCTAATTCTGGTCTACCAGTGTTTGTAGATTTGGGATTGTTTCCTCTAATGATGACCCGTGCCACATGGGGTATGTCATTTCTGCAATCTATACCATAACTCACAGACCTCCATCACTTGCTGTATTGTCAAATGTACTAAAGCAAAAAATGAATATGGGATGGCCCCTGCCCTGAATTTGGGAATGAATTTAATTGGCAAGATTGCCCCAGTATTCTCGCTTAATTTAGGAAATATTAAAGGGGAAGTAGCAGCATTGGCAATTCACCAAAGCCTCACACAGATTCCAGCAGAGGACCAGAAGCGCGAACTACCAAAAATAACAGTGGACACCTATACCTCTATAGGTTGAGATAATTTAGGGGCCAGACCTAATGAGCCACAGCTTAGGGTAGTTCTGACAAGAACAACACCAAGAAAGCACCAGAGTCTTCTAAAAAAGAAAAGCGCTGAGATAAACAAAAAATAAAGAACTAAAATCACAGGTAGATTCACTGCACCTGGAAACCTATGATAAACGTAATAATCTACATAATTATGGCACATTATCATTACACTGACATACCTTTCCCGTTCCTTTCAGGACTTATATGACAAATGGGCTGAGAAAGCAGGACAATCAGAACGCAGACATGAAGAGTATGTGAAACCGAAAAAGAACTCACAACGCTCATCTCACATTATCATAAAAAAGAAAGAGAAACTTTCTCAACAAAAACCTCAATTCAAAAAGAAGAAGGTTGCAGGAATTTCTGCAAAATATGCCACAAATATTGAGAAGACTACTTTAGAACAGAATGTGGGCAGTGACTCTGCTAGACACCACTGCAGAGGCCGCAATACTTTGCCAGAATCTTCAAGCGATTCTGAATGTAAAAGCAACTATCGACTTTGTAGAAGTAAAAACCCCAGACCAATGTGTCAGCCATCCAGGCAGACTGTACAAACTAACCATACAGATTGAGGATGATATAACATGCACAATGTAGGAGTCTGGATAACTTCATCGTGTACAACCTATGGTGTGGCACCCTATACTGAGGCCAGTCAACCTTTAGTAATAGTGTTTTGGTGCCTAGAGAACCAAAGCTCTCTAGGGGTAGCTGTGGAGAGCAGATCAGGCTTATGTTAGAGTAGTGTAAAGCACTTACAGTACGACAGTAGTCAGTCAGTAACTGTTACACAGGAAAGAACCACACCAAGTGTTGCAAAAAATAAAGTATTCTTTATTGCAACACTAAGACTATACTAAGGTTGGTATGCCTCCACTTCGAGATATCAACACACAAAATATACACCTGGTAACAAGCAGGAAAAGCATAGAAATACATGGAGCCCTATGGGGAATGAGAGGCCAAACAGTATACTAAGAAAGTGGTATAAGAATGGAGGTGCCCAACCAAGGTAAGTGTGTTAGAATCTCAGGGGTTGGGGGGAGTAAGAAATTACTAGAGGTAAGTACCAGAAATCCCACAGGCACCCAGGTGCAGAATTCTTATTGAGCCGGGTATCCCATAGGCTAACACAGGACCGCCATGGTTGGATTTTTATGGATTCAGAACCCTTCACAGTGGACCTCGAGGAATCCAGTTGGCAAAAAGAAGGTTGGATAGTGCCCCCACCCATGGATATCCAGAAGAGTGGAGTACCTACACCAGGGAGCCCAGGTGCATAGGGGAGAAGTGATGTCACTTCGGGGAAAGCCCTTAAGTAACCCTAAAAGGGGGTTGGTCACTCTCTGTAGTTACCCACCTATCAGAGGTGGGTCAGGGATGTCATGTACCTGGGCCTGACCAGTAAGATGCTCCCAGGGGCCTCCGTTTTCAAGATGGCAGATACAACCGGCCACCTGGCAGAGCTCTGTGCACCTCTCTTGGGAAGGAGCTGGATGGGGGTGGTCACTCCCCTGTCCTTTGTGTGGTTTGTGCCAGAGCAGGAACCGGGGGTTCCTGCGCTGGTGCAAACCGGTTTATGTAAGGAAGGCACCAAATGTGCCCTTCAAGGCAGTCTGGTAGCTTTGGGAGGCCACCCCAGCCCAGAGATACAGTTCTAAAGGAGAGGAGGTCCCTCCTACAGGAACCACTTTCCCTGCCTTCCCGGCTCGAGTTAGGCTCAGCAGCAGGAGGGCAGAACCATGTCTGGGATCGGCTGGCAGGCAGACCCTGCAAGGCTGTACAGGAAGAACTAGGGGATCCTCTAAGGAACCCCCAAGAGTACATGGTATCATGCAACTAGCACTTGAATCGGTGTAGTTGCATGATTCCAACATGTTTAATACCAAACATGCCTCGGTTCAGAGATGCCATTGTGTTGCTGGAACACTCGTGTTGACCAGTGTCCACTACATACCTTAAGATGGCTTTCCCGCACTTACAAAGCCCAGGAATTGGAGTATGGGGTTTATAGGGGTACCTTTGCTCATGGAGGGGTATTCTCACGCTTAGGAGCATGCACCCCACCCTTGAGCTGAAGGCCCTACCAGAGGGGTGACTTACAGTGTCCAAGTGCAGTAACCGCAATATAAGGCAAGCCTTATATCTGAAGTGAAAGGTGCATGCACCATTTCACGCAGGCTGCATTGGCAGGCATGCATGCATGCATGCATGGGCTCCCATGGGTGGCATAATAAATGGTGCAGCCAATGGGAGACCCCCTGGTGTACCAATGCCCTGCGTACCCAAGTATCATATACTAGGGACTTACATGGGTGCACCAGTATGCCATTTCAGGTGTGTAAAAGTATACCAGCAACCAAATTTAGAGAAGAGAGCACAGACACTGGGGTCCTAAATAGCAGGAACCGAATGTACTACAGTCTAAACACATCGATACCAGGCAAAAAGTGGGGATAACCATGTCAGAAAGATGCTACTTTCCTACACACAATTAAGGTCATATTCTGGGAAAATGTAACCCTTAGCTACGGTATTCTCTTGGCTCAAAGAGATTGGCCACCGGAGTTTGTTACAATGCATCCACAGGGGGAGATGTAAAACTACCTTCTTTTTCTGTCCTTGTTCCTGAAGATTTAAAACAAGCGTATGCCACAGAAAGAGCTCTTGCACAAGCCCTGGTATTATATTGCAACCATGTAGGCTGAGATAAGGAATCACCTTATCACATTTTACCCATATGGTCCAGTTCGCAAGTGCAACCGCAATAGCCCATTTAACATGAATTGAAAGTTCCAGTGAGAGAAATTCTCTTACAACTTGAGTACTAGGGAATAATTGAACCCTGCATATTTCCTATGAATAACCCTTTATTTCGGGTAGCTAAGCCGGATCATTCCTATAGGATACTCTTAAATTGTAGCCATCTAATCAGTCATACATGCATATTGCAATACAAAATTCACACAGTATGGCTTTAATGATCAAAATTGTCCATAAAAGATGCAAAATACCCCTGGATATTTCCAATGGAATTTCTGCCAAAATAGCACCTGAAAGCAAGGATTTAACAGCTTTTTCCTCGCTCGGCTCTCAGCACCACTTTTGTCAGCTCCTTCGAGTGTATAAGTACAGTCCTGAATCGTTTGCCGCCTGTGTAACATCAATATAGCATGATATTCATACAGAAGCATTGTCCTGTGCTGATGATGACTTAAACACACATCTAGCCACAGTAGATCACGTTGTTATGTAATTTACTGAACATAGCTACAAATGTAATTATAAAAAAAAAAAAACAACAACAAAAAAACACAAACTGCTTTTCTCAGTGTCCTGTTTTTGGGTTACGAGTTGTCAAATGAGGAAAGAGCCTAGCATCACAATAGCAAGAGAGGTGTGCACTATTACAACCTCCAAGTACAATAGGATTTTACTATTTTGGCAGAACACACAACAGATTATGCACAATGCAAGAAAACCTTTGTAAAAATTAATTCGCCCAGACTTTGAGTACACATTGGACACCAGAACATGCACAAATTCTGTGATCACTCATGACAGCATCACGCTCACATACACGTGTCAACATGAGAAATTTGATTATTTGTATAATATTGTGTGCCATTGGATTCATGTATGTCACATTTAATGAAGGTGACAGTGCTGATTGCATATATATTGCATCTATATTTTAACGCTGAAATGCATTTTGCATCTACTAAAAAAAATACTGACCACAATTTAGATGGCGGTCATAAGGAAAGACCACTGGCTCAAGGGAAACACATAATTGTAGTTGCTCCCGTCCCAGTCTTGGGGGCTGTTACAAAGGGCAGCGTCCCAAACGTGAAAGCCATATACCTAGATGGGTTCCATGGGCCTCTTCAATGACAGTTACTGATGGAGAATATGTTTTTGATCCTACCTTACAAACTAAATAATTTCTCCAATATGAACAAGAATACCCCATGCCCACTAACATAATGCCTCTAGAACAGTATAAATATGTAAGATATACTAACAGGTAAGCCCAGCCTGCTATTGACTCCAAACACCAATACTCCACAGCTTGCACAGCTGTATATGGAACAATGAGGGATGGAGAATGCCACCCTCAATAAACTATCATACAGTTCTTAGGGAACTACACTGCACAACTGGCTGAATTCAAATCTTTGATTCTGGCACTGGAACATATGGATCCAGAATTCCCCACACTGAGTGTGTGTGATTTGGATTACAGTGTCCAGTTTTTAATGAAAATTTTAATTATTGGAGCCTAAATGGATTCAGAGACTCAAAAAAGAATACTACAAAGCATAACGTTCTATGGGGAGAAGTAGCAGCACTCAAAGACCATCTGCCACGGGCTCATGTAATTCATACATTGATTCACCAGCGTACTGGAATACATGTTGTAGGGAGTTCACTGACTGATGAAGCAGCCAAATCTGCAGTTTCGGCTGCAAAAGTAGCTGTGATTACTCATTCTCATATGAGGACAGACAAGAAATAATGGCTACTGTGAATGTTCGGGTAATGGCATACCTTTATTAAGGGCATATCCAGCAAAATATTCTTACCAATTAAGTGCTCAAAACATTCTTTTTGCTACCATACGGGGTGGGTGTTCATGCGATACCCAGCAAAGACTGCTGGCTAGAATTAAAGAAGCACATTAGGGTGTAGCATCAGCCCATGCTAGTGTGGTGGCCACAGACTCCCTTTTACAAAAACACTATTGGTGGCATAGTCTGTGTAAGCAGATAAAACAATAAGTCAATTGGGACATTTGCCAACCAATTAAAGGTTCTACCATTGCACGCTCACTGGAGACACCCCCCTTGTTTCAAAATAGCCGCTCCAATTTGTGTATCTAGACCACTGTGGCCCCTTACATTTGGATGGGGCATACAAATACATTCTTCTTGCTGTAGATTCTTGCTCCAGATCCTTCTGGGTGCAGCCACAGTGATTGGCTGAAGCTCACAATTTTATTAAAGAATTTGCAAGTCTTTATCAGGACATATGCAGTTGCTGCATTCTACTCATTCCAGGGCCCTTCTCTCGCCTCAAAAGCTTACACGGACACCATGGAAACCCTGGGTATAGCTGTGCATTATTCCTCTCCTTATCCTGAGGGAAATTCAACTGTGTGGAGGAAAAACCTAGATTTATAGCAATCCTTAACAGCTAGAGTAATAGTTGTAGGTCGTAGTTGGATACATCACCTGTATCAAGTCCAGAGACCATTAAACAATATGCCCAGATGATCTTTGGGAGCCAGACCCCATACAAGGCCCTGTTTGGCATCCAAATTTTGACGGTCATGGTGCAGTGGCACCAGACAGCTTTTGACATAAATGAACATTTTGCTATCTTACAGGAACTCCAAGACTTCCAGGATGTGCATTCAAATAAGCGTTCTGCCACTGTAGTGAAGGAGCAACCAGCGCTTTCCGGTTGGATTCCAAAGGTTGGGGATCTAGTTTAAGAGACGATTGCAGTGAAGAAGGAGTTTGGCCCCTCATACCGTGCACCAGTCTTAGTCCTTGGAATTCAAGGTACCAGAATTGTGATTTTGCCACAGCTTGTTGTTGTAAAGAAAAACGTTTTATCTCCATTGATCAAGTGAAATTGTATCATGTGGCCAACCCTTCACAGTAGGCCATGAGGACTCCTGGGTAGTTTCCTAACCCCTCTCACTACCCCGCAGGAAATACGTCTTCCAGTATTAAACAACAAGAATCTTGTTTCCCCACGTTGGGCATGGTGGAGAATTAACTTTTGTTGACTCCTGTTACTGCTGCAAATATAAAAATACATTAGCTGTAGGTCTACCACTTTGTACTGTATTCAAAGCAACAAATGTGTTTATGATGAATCACCTCTGGAGGTGTCTATCAGTTCTGTTTCACCTGTTGAGGCCTCTGTCTTCACACAGACTGCTTCTGGTTATTTTGTTGACAACTTTTCTACTGATTCTTCTTAAACTTCACTTCTTGGTGTACGTGATTTTCTTCATTGGCTAAAACATATATATCTGACCTGTCCATGGTGCTACTTATGAATTATAATTGTATTACTTGCTTTGGGTCTGTAGACTGAATATGTGACATTTGTCTTCCTGTTTAGTAATGGACATTATCTCCAAGAGCGCTCTGCTGTTGAACTGGTAGCTGAGGTATTTAAACCTCATTAGTCTTCCAACAAATTGTGAAGAGACCCTTGTAAACATTTCTGCTTTTCCAGTTTCCGATGTAATAGTGTGGGATACGGTCTCACATGATATTTTTGGTCCTACAGAGACTCTATAAATTCTTTGTTTCTAAAGTAGCAATGGATGACGTGACAACCCCATGTGTTATTTCTGATTAATGGGATGTTAAAACAGTGAGTTCAGTGTTGTCTGAACTTGAATAATATACTGAATTCGAAAGTGAAGATATAAATATATTTTCTGCCAATTATGGTGTAATATTTTGTTATCTTCACTATGCCCATCAGGACTCCCCATACAGTTTTCAATTATACACAATGAAAATAATGTTCAACACCACTGGCGGTGAGTCCAAAAACATATTCAGATACATTTTTAGACTTTTCTGGGCATGATACTTCAGCTCCTGAATCTTATTACTACAAATTGACACCTTCAAAAGTAAGGAAAAATATGCTGACCCAGACAAAATTAATTTACTTAAATTTGTTTTTTTTCCCAACTTGTAATTGTGGGAGGCTAATTATTAGTAGAGGCCAGTACGCACCTACCACTAGCAATAATGCCCCTAGACAGTGTAAGGTCCAGTCAAGGTCTCAAAACATCCGTCCCTGACTCAACCCCTGGTAGCTTGCCAACGAGCAGGCAGACTTAACCTAGGAGACAGGTATGGAAAACATTTAAATACACCAACACAGTAAATAAATAAGACAACGCACAATAAACATCCCACGCAAGTTTATAAAAATAGTACATATTTTTAATATTTAAAATGACACCAAAATTACAAAAATGCAATATAGAAAACCAGAGATATGAATTTTTAAAGATTAAATAAAAAATGTGCTTTTTAGTGCTTAGAAATCAATAGTGCCAACCAGGGACATCTGGTTGCGCTTGATCGGGAATAAGTCAAAGTATGAGGCTGACAGTGATGGAGCCTTGCTTGGATACACTGAGCGGGAAGCCTCTGTCAAAACTTTACATTCACACTAACAAACTTTTCTGGAGCTTTTCCCTCTCGACGTCATGCGGTGCTCCTCAGCAATGCAACATTGTCAGACTGCTTTTCTGCTAGGCCCTGGTCAAATCCTGGACGTCTGGAGCTCCAGAGCTTTCAGCGGGATGGACCAGAAATCCTGGCTGGGTTGAGGTTGAAGGTAGTCGGCTTGACTCACCATGACGAGTCTGTCCACTTATGAAGCTTTTTCCAAACGTTGGTCTAAACATCTCCAAACTTCTGCATCTCCTTTTAGAAGTTCTCCTTTGGGCATCAGAGGGTCCAAAAGACTAATTCAAGGGTTTAGAAGCCCTGAGATGCTCCTTGGAAGTTTTGGACTTCAATTCCCACAATACACCTGGCCAAACCCATAAAAGTCCACTGGACACATTCCAGGCGGTGGCCTTTTGGTGCAGGCAAGCTCTGTTAACCTGCTGCTTTCAGGGAGTCCACTCATGAGTCCTTTTTGAAGCAAAGCAGAGTCCTTTGGGTTGTTGTTCCAGTGTGCAACAGGACCAGTATTTCAGTGTGCAGTCATGTAGGTTGCAGACCAAGTGTTCCAGCAGGGCAGTCCTTCTTCTTCTTCATGTGCTTTCAGGCAGATCATCTGAGTTTCAATGCAGGTCAGCCACTTTTATTCAGTCATTTGGGGGACAGGCAGGAGGCACTCTGGTCCAATGAGCTGCAGGGAGCCACCAAAACGCATGTCTAATTCCACCAAAGTTTGGCATCTTCTTGCCCCATAAAGCACTGCACTTTAACATTCCAAGATGGATTATTTTCCTCCAGAGGAGCAAGACCTGGTTAAACCAACCCAATGTGACTCATTTCCATTACCATTCCTCCTCTGGGCATCCGCAAATTCTTTTCCTGGGAAGGCTAGCTATCTGTGGGGTACAGGGTGAGAGGGCGGCCTGGCTGTCATTCCTTTCCGTCCTGCTTACTTTTGAAGCCCAGCTTGATCTACCCAGCCCCCTTCCAGGCCTGGCCTCAGTATCTGTCAACCTCCTCCATCAGATAACCTCTGCTCAGTGCAGGCCACTTATCACCTCTTCAAGGCAGCCTGGCTAATCCTGTTCGGGCTGACCAATCTAGAGAGACCAATATCAGGTTGAAATTTGGCTTACAGAATTCAAAGTCCTATAACTTCTTTTGTGTACTAGTTATGACAAATTCAACAATGGTAAGTTGATTTATCATTAACATCCATTTGAGTCATTGCACAACACATTTAGCTTCCATTTCAATTTCATCCTATGGAGCTAAGTATCTACTATGAGGAATTAAAACATCTTTTATAATGAGACTGCTTATCGTTAGATTGCACGGCACCCCGGGGTCATCCAGGGGAGACCTTGGGGTGACATATGTAAAAATAAGGTCGATTATCACTGTGGAAATACCTTAAATTGCAAAGTCGAAATTGAACACATTTTACTTTTTAAATACAGTGTGCAAGTCAGGGCTGCCATTAAAAACCACAGCAGGCAACACAGCAGTGCACACTCGAGTGCAGGAAACTACTGGCCCTCTAAACTTCCCTGCCCTGTTTAGCAGAGCCCAGGCCACAGCCAGGATCAGTTACCACCAGTATCACTCAGAAACATTAGGGTGAACATGCTAAAAGTATGTCTTTCTCACAGTAATAGACGTAACATCATTATGGGGAACAAAATGCTGGCAGGTGCAGGGCATAGATTCCTTTTTTTAAGTGTGTCTAATTCTAATACAGATGATTTTTCTGAATAGACCAGTTCAGCACTTGCTTGGGTCTAGCAAAGAAATGAATGTTATTAGCATTCCCTCCTATTGCCTGTTTTGAAATTTGGCAAAGTTTAGTAAATTACACTGAGGAACAGCTCAACGGCATGGTACGCAATGGTACATTTTATTCAGCACTTTCCAGGCCCAACGGGTGGTTATTGTGGTCAGTGGACACAAATGGATGTCATGCATGTTTTGTAAACTCTTTACAGCATTTTAAAGCAAGCAGACCGGACGGACCCTTGTTAATTTCAGTCCCAGCACTCAGGGGTGGTCACCTCTTATAGCATGGGGAAGTTGCGCCAGCAATGGTTACAACATTCCATTCAATCATCAGAACATCTCTATCTCCTCTCTGACGACATGGATTTACAGTATTTCTTGTTAGGTCCTAGGTGACCAAGTTCCAAAGGGCTTCTTTATATAATCTCTAATGACATTTGGCAGCTTCCTCAAATGGAAGCTACTGCTCGTTTAAGGCAAATTCATCAGGCTAATTTGGGAAAAGGATTAGCAGTTGTAGATAATAGATTGAATACCTTGTCCACACCTATTTACATGTTAAATAACATTGTATCATCTGTGACTGACATCATTCAGAATGACATCTTTTTGATAACATGGGCAAAGTCAGCTTAGATCTATTATGCAGCTGAGTTGGACTTTGCATGTTTTAAAATCAAACAGCAGTCCCTGGAAGCACGTGAAAACAACAGAATGTTTTTTGCTTTTTAATTTGTAATGTAAACTACAAACAATGGCAAAGAAAGCTGCTACATATATAATGCTCAAAATAGAAAGATTCGAAAAATTGCCTTTCAAAAAAGGCTGAAATACTATCAGCAGTATGACGCATTCATTCAGTTATCTCACTGCCAGTTTCAATGTTTCAGTTCACATCATGCTTGAAATATTTTCCAGTAGGCAGATATGAAGCTTTAGGGGAGAATTTTATTCACGAGGTTTGGGAATTACCCTTCTATTACAATGTGTGATCAGGAAAAAGTGTTTTTTCTTAGTCAAAATGAATTTGAAACTTCTCTGTAAACAGGTGGATGGCTCAGGGCGTCAAATGCGTCTGTGGACAATCTGACATGTTACTTGAAGGGAGTACCAGTTTCCTTGATTCACACATTATTTTAGTTACTTTTGAATGGAAGTTATTTGACGCTTGTAGGAAAGTACCCTCTTTCTTGGCATGGTTACTCCCATTTTCTGCCTGTTGTCAGTATGTTTGACTGTAGTTTTGCTCTCTACCATAAACATTTTTCATCCCACAATTGGCATACTGATCCCCCCTATGTAAGTCCCTAGTATAAGGTACCTAGGTACCCAGGGCATTGGAGTTCCAGGGGATCCTTATGGGCCGCAGCAGTATTTTGACACCCATAGAGAGCCCATGCAAAGGATTCTGCAGGCCTGCCATTGCAGCCTGCGTGAAACCGGGTGCATGCACCTGTTTTCACTACAGGTCACTACACCAGGTCACTATAAGTCACCCCTATGGTAGGCCCTCTCAGCCCAGAGGGCAGGGTGCAGGTACCTGTGTGTGAGGGCACCCCTGCACTAGCAGAGGTGCCCGCAAACTCCAAATCTATTTACCTGGACATTGTGAGTGCGGGGATGCCACTTTACGTGTGTACTGGACATAGGTGACTACCTTTCTTCAGCAACACAATGGTAAATCCGAACCTGGGCATGTATCAAACATGTCGGAATCATACCCCAATACTGTTGCAGGTATTTGGAAGTAGGATCCTATGCACTCTGAGGGCTCCTTAGAGGACCCCCAGCATTGCTACCACCAGTCTTAAAAGGTTTTCCGAGCAGCCCAGCTGCTGCCTCCCCTCAGAAAGGTTTCTGCCCTCCTGCTGCTTGATCTGATCAAACCTAGCAAGGCAGAACAAAGGATTTCCTTTGGGAGAAGGAGGTAACGACAGCTTGGGAGAGGTAACCTCTCCAAGCCACTGGTTTGCTTTGAAGGGCACATTTGGTGCCCTCTGTGCATAAACGAGTCCACACCGGTTCAAGGACCCCCAGTCCCTGCTCTGGTGCGCAACTGGACAATGGAAAGGGGGACCACCCCCGTCCATCACCTCCCAGGGGTGGTGCCTTGTGCTCCTCCAGAGGGTCCCTGGGTTCTGCCATCTTGTTTCCAAGGTTGGCAGGGAAGTCTGGGAGCAGCTGAGTGGCCAGGCCAGGCATGTGATGTCTGAGCCCCCTCCTGATAGGTGCTTACCCAGTTAAGTGGCCAATCCCCTTTTCAGGTCTATTTAGGGTCTCTCTCTTGGGTGGGTCCTCAGATTCAGCTTGCAAAATTCCAGCAGGACTCATCTGCAACCTCCACTTTGACTTATGGCTCTTGGAACTGTTACTGGACCCTTTAGGAATCAAGAAACGCTGCTAAAATGAAGAAGCCTCTTCTGCAAAGTTGTTTCCACGTCTCCTGCCAGGATTGCAACATTTCCCCAGCTGTGCATCCTCAGAAGACTGCAACTCTTCAGCCTGCACAAGAACAAGAAGGAATCTCCCATGGAGTGAAGGAGTCACTCCCCTGCAACCGCAGGCATCTACAATAAGAGACGACCGGCTGCGTGGATCCCCTCTCCTGCTGAGCTGCGTGGATCCTGCATCACAGGTGATGGCCCAGAGAAGTCCTCTTGGTCTTCTCTACCAGCTGTCTAACCTTGGTGGAAGTAAGCCTTTGCCTTCCCACGCAGGACAGTTTCCCCCCCGTGCACCACATCTCTTGCAGCTGCCAAGGCTTTTTTGCATCTTCTCCAAGGGATCTTCAGGCGACGTGCAGCCAAGCCCCCAGCACTCCATCCTGCAAAGGACAGCCTCCTGTGAGGTTCTCCTGCGCTGTGGTATCCCCTTTTGTAATGCTGCATGGGCTTCTTCTGCAACTCCTGTGTCCTTATTCTGTGGGATTCCTGTGGGTGCTGCCTCTGCTCCTGTGGATTCTGTGCAATCCTGAGGATCCCCTGTGACTCCCCCTCCTTGGCCTTGTTGGTCCCTGGCAGCACCTCTTTTCTACCAACTGCGAGTTTTCCTTTGCCAATGCTTGTTGGTAGAATTCCTGCACCAACACCCATCTGAAATCTTCCTTCCAGCCTGGGGCTTCATCTGCATCCCTCAGGAACTCTTCTCTGGCTCCAGGGCTGCAGTGCCGATCTGTTCTTCATCACCGTAGACCAACTCCTGCATCCACAGCTGGATGGGTAGTAGCTCCTACTCCTCCTGGACTCCACTGTGACTCTTGGACTTGGTCCCCTCTCTCCACAGGTCTTCTTCCTTCAGGAATCCACGGCTGGTTTTCTTGCAGTCTTGTCTGGGTGTCTTCTTTTGCTTCTTTTTCGGCGGTTTGGGGAAAATCCAGTGTTTCACTCCTGCATTCCTGGTTGCTGGGGAGGTACAGTGCTACTTACCTCTGTGGTTTTCTAGTACTTCATGCTCCCCTCTACACATTTTACTTACCTAGGTAGGGGTACCTTATTCGCATTCCATTTTTTAGTATATGGTTTGTGCTCCCCCTAGAGTCACTATTGGTTATTGCTACTTGCACTGTTTTCCAACCTTTTCTATGCCTGTTTCTGATTACTAGCATATATATTTAGGCCCTCATTATGACATTGTCGGTAAAAAATGCCTAACGTCACAGAGACAGCCACCAAAAGACCGTCGCCACGGCTATCAGCAGTCCGCCGTATCATGACCACCGCCAGATTTCCACCACAAGAATGGAAGAAATCCGGCTGTGGCCATGCCGGAGGATAGCGGTAAGGTGGCGCTGCTGCCACCAGCAGCGCCACGCCAGTAGACCGCCACCAGCCATATTATGACCCATAATACGGCCTGGCGGTGTTCTGCTGGCGGACTCTGCTGGTGGCAGCAGCGCCCCGTCTCCTGCCGGAGGACCCCCTGAACACAGGTAAGTGGATGCTCCGATAGGGGAGGGGGTGGGGGTGTTGTGTGGGTGTGAATGTTTGTGCATGCGTGTATGCTGGTGTGTGTTTCATGTTGAATGTGTGTGCATGCGGGGTCATTATCCCGCAGGCGGTACAGTGACGGCCGTCGGGCTGGAGATTGCTATCTCCAGCCCGGCAGCTGTTATCGCCATGGCGGACAGTGTGGTACATTGGCGGTTTGGCTTCAGCCACACCGCCAATGTCATAATATGGTGGAAAGTACCGCCAGCCTGTTGGCAGTACTTTCCACCATATTACTGCCGACCGCCAGGTTCATAATGAGGGTCTTAATGTATTACTTCTGTCATTCTAATATGTAGTCCTTTTATTCTAGTAGGAAACATACATAGGGCACATGTGGAAAAATACCGGCATACTTGAGGAAATCATTGGCATGTCGACAACAGTGGCATATGGAGGTAATTCTTGGCCTGGCATAAGAGAGGGTGGCAACCATGGAAAAATGCTGGCCCTGATGTACAGTGGTCATTTGTGACATAAGGGGCACTTATGCTATTTGAATGACAAACTGATTTTTTTTTTTAGCACTGGCATATTTTATGTAATTTCTGATATAAGACAGTATCCATAGAATATGAGAACACCCAGGACAAAATGCTGGCCCTGACGCAATGGAGATAGTGTTTCACATATGTGGGCATCAGTGCCACATTTTGAAAATAAATGGGGTCAACACCTGGGGAGAACCAGGTTTCATTGGCTTGGCACCCCAAGAAAGGATTTGAATAGTTAATGAGTGCCCTTTCAGCTCTGATGGCATTTTAGGAAATGTATGTGAAAAATGTGTTTTAAGATGCACTTTTTCTACACATTCTTTTCATTTGTTTCCTGATGGGTGAGAAAACCCCCTAGAAGAGATATGGCTTACTTGCTTTGCTCACTCATTACAAATCATTGCAAGTACTATGTCCAGAACTTACAAAGATCATGTCAGCACTATAATCTAGTTTGTTTCTGAAATAGACATTTGTTTGTGTTATGGTGTTAAACTAATCATGCAGTTATTACAGTCAGTCAGTCAGTCAGTCAGTCAGTCAAAGTACTTTATTTCGATAAATAAATATCATAAAAAGGCATAAAAAAAAATACAATCAATATTACAGGCAATCAACAATTCATATTATCTACAATGTTTAAAAGGGGGGTCAGTAAAGTAAAACATCCTAAAGACATCATTTAACGTGAAGCATTAATATTCTCCCGGATTCGCAGAAATTACATTTCCTATAAAAAGTTAGTTAATCACTCAATTCATCACAATAAAATAATCGGATTGATGGCGAACTTCTTTTTCTTAGCCCTAACAGCTCCCACTAAAAAACTAGCAACATGGAACATGATCCTAGGGGTCTGCAATAACTGTAAGAACAAGAGGGTAGGTTTGACCTGTATAAACCCCTCCTCCTTTAAAATTGGGAACAAATATTTATTTCTTAAGGCCGCGTAATGGTCACAGAATAACAAAAAATGCATTGTATTCTGGATCGAAAAATTATCACAATTACACGGCGTTCCTTTTTCCGGAGGAGACCAGGTTTGAAAGTGGCCAAGAGTTAAATGGATCAGGTTAAACCGAAAGTGTGCGAGTAGAAACCGGTGAAAGGGTTGATTTACAATAGACAAATATAATTCAGGGCCCACATAAGTACTCAAAATAATACTGGCCCGCACCGATGGTTTCTCATATTCAACTTGTTCTCTTTCTAAACATAACAGATCTTTCATCATGCTTTTAATCAGACCAATATCTTTAACAGTTATTGATTCCGGGGAATAAAAAAGATCCGATCTCCCTAATCTAGCAAAACAATTTTTGATATAAACTAGCCACGCTATTTTATTTACTTTATCCAGCTGCAGGGAATCTTTTAAAATGGAGTGGTTGAGCGGAATTTCTTGATTCAGCCAGATCTTTAGCCAGGCTACAACGGGGGCCAGTTTGATCAAGTCTGAAATGTAGCCCACACCTAATTCAGTATGGACAATGTGTGTGGAAGTAGACTGGGGAAGAGAGAGAACCGATCTTAGAAATTTATTTTCCGTAATCTGTATACTTTCCATAGAGCAATAGCCCCATATCGCACTTCCATACGTTGCTATTGCAAGGCATTTTGCTTCATAAATTTTTAGCAAACTAACAATTGGCCTCGCCCCAAGTTTATTCATAAAACCCCGAAGAGCAGAAGACGACTTTACAAGGGCAACATTTCTATTTTTTATCTGGGGGCCCCAGGAGCCTTTCTCATCGAAAGTGATCCCTAAGTATGGAAATATTGCTACTCTACACAATTCTTGCCTCCCACAAGTAAAGATTTTGGGGAGTTTATTTTTATTACCCTTACCCATAATCATAATCTGGGACTTTTTAACGTTGATCTTTAAATCCAGGGAAGTCATAAAAACCTCAAAGGCGTCCAATAATCGTTGAAGACCAACACCAGTACGAGAAAGCAGGACAGCATCGTCCGCGTATAGGAGAGCCGGAATACCGAGTTCTCCTATCCGAGGGGTGTCCTGGGTAGCATCTTTTAATGTTGATTCCAAGGCATTTATATAAATAGTAAAAAGGAGGGGAGCCAGAATGCACCCCTGCCTGACTCCCCTTTCTGAGTTAAAGTGGCTAGAGCATCGCCCCGCAGTAGTAACTCTAACAGAAGCTGTTAGGTCAGTATGTAAATCTACTAAGAGGTTAACAAGAGCCTTGTCCAGTCCCATGTCAAGTAAGATTTTCCATAATTTAGATCGATTTACAAGATCAAAGGCTGACGAGAGGTCCATGAACCCCAGATACATGGAACCCTCCTTCGCCTTCGTGTATTTCTCTATTAATAGATACAAATTCAAGCCTTGATCTATAGTACTCCTTTTAGGTCTAAAACCATACTGCACATCTGCTAGGACCCCTTTCTCTGTTAACCAATCGTTCAATTTAATTAAAATAACTCAACCTAAAATTTTCACTGAGGAATCAATCAGTGAAATCGGCCTGTAACAAGATGGGTCTTGCCTATTACCCTTTTTAAACACTGGTATAATTATAGATTTCTTCCAGGAAGACGGAATTTTATCAAATGCAAGATTATTAAAAACCTTGCATAATACCTTAGACCAAAATTTTGGAAAACTTTTAAAAACATCCCCAGGTACCCCATCTGGGCCGGGGCTTTGTTTTTTGTGGTTAGGTCTATAGCCCTTTCAACCTCTGCAACTGCAAAAATAACTACATCCTTGTCAGGGGAAGTTTCCCCAACTTCATCTGCTAGAATTCCACCAGGAGGACCAATATTAGAGTATATCTGACTAAAGTGTTTTATCCAGCCCTCATCTGGAATGTTTGCCTCTAAAGG
Organism: Pleurodeles waltl; assembly: GCF_031143425.1. Classification (NCBI taxonomy): domain Eukaryota; kingdom Metazoa; phylum Chordata; class Amphibia; order Caudata; family Salamandridae; genus Pleurodeles; species Pleurodeles waltl. The sequence goes on from NC_090440.1 coordinate 282,774,231, forward strand.
GGTATTAGTTTCAACAGAAAAAAAGGGCTGATTTATTATTTTCCAGAATAAACCACTGTTTTTTAGGGTATCTGGATCCAAGAGTTGAGCCATGGCGTTATCTTTCAGAGTCCTTTTCCTCTCTAGAATTGTTTTTTTATACACTTTCCTAGCATTTACTATTTTTGATCGATCTTTAGGAATAGTTTTCAATGCCTTAAGTAGTACACCATGTGCTTTAGAGCATTCCTTATCAAACCATCTATTGCCCTCTAGCGCCTTCTGGCTAGATTTAGCCTGAAGACTACGATTAATTTCTAAGCAAATCTGATCAGATGCTACTATAACCTCCTTAGGATCTGGATTTTCCGCTAGACATATAGAGATTTCATCCTCCACTTTAGATAAGACCTCCTGAAAAAAAGTTTCAGGGACTATTTTTGTCCACTTCAACCTACGATTCTGGTCTTTGACTTTAAGGTTCAAGCCCCCACTCTCTGCGACTAATTTGAGAGAAATCAGTTCAGTGTTCTTAAAAACAAGTACAACAGGATTATGATCACTAAAAACTGACACCTCAGTACAATAATTTAAAACACTATTTAATAAAAAGGAAGACAAAAAAATATAATCTATAATAGTACCATTTTCTTTACCCTTAAACGTAGGGGACCTACTATTCCCGTCTCCACAGCCAGACTCATATAAATTCCATTTAGCGAGGAAAAGCTCAAGATAATCCCCCTGCCTAGTATGTTCTGGATGAGCAGTTGAAGAAAAGGGAGGGCCTTCCTCATCCCTCCTAATACATGGTAGAGTACATGGATGTATGTTAAAGTCCCCTAGTAATATTAACTCAAAAGTATTAACATTTATACTATAGACTGACAAAAATGTATCCAAGTCATCCAGGTTTTGACTGGTGCAATCATTAGCATGCGAATTATAAAAATTTATAAAAAGGATCTTACCCTTATCCTGGGTGGAAAGCTCAACAATTAGACAATTTACTGAGCCCGAGGGGCATTGAGTTAAGGTACCTTTCATATCCAGTTTGAAAAGGCTTAATAGTCCCCCCTTAGGTCTTTCTGCCACACTATTTGTAGCTGGAATGCAAAAATGACAAAAGTAATCTAAGGAAAAGCTATTCGTTTGATCCCAAGTCTCTTGTAAAGCAATGACGTCAAAAGATTTTAGTGTCCTTTCCCATTCGGCTATCCCAGACTTGCTCTTTAAACCAGCAATGTTCCATGTAGCAATCTTGATGGACTATGCTGAAGACTGGGAAGAATTTCCCAAGACATTTGGCAGTCAATCATTTTCCTCCATAGAAGATAAGGCAGCATACCGATTGTGAAGAGGTAAAGTGTTAACGGTCTGCCTGTAAGACAACTGATGACGACTTGGCTCCCCCCTAGTTTGAGACCGGGACATATTTACAAATACATTCGGGGTACAGGCATCCATACCTCTTCCGTTCTCATTTGAACATTGCCCTTGCACATACGACGAGCAACATTGAGAATTGGCCCCATGATTGTAAAAGAAGCCAAGAGGTCTAGCAAGAACCGCATTTTCTAGAGTTGGCAAAATTGCAGCTCTCAGAAGCACTGTTGCCACGTGTTGTGGGTGTTTAAAATGTATAATAATACAGTCTCCACCTCTATTTTTAGGGCCATTTCCAATCCAGCTAACTCTGCGGGTAAATAAAATGTCATTTGCAAGGGCACAAGGAAATCCACAGTTCTTATTCAACCAAGCAAGCGTCTTGTTTTTAAGAGCAGGATACGTTTCTACCCCAGAACCATTCAAGCACAAGTCATCTGGGACATTTGTTAGAACAACAGTATATGGTGCACATTCTGGCGGGAGATTAATAGAATTATGTCGCCTAGTTATACTTCTTCTATCAATGACTGTCCCTCTTATAGTGTCCTGAGTACTCCTTTGTATTGATCGAGGTTGACTAAATGTATTTTGTGCACTAGCCGACCCTACTGGCGATGTAGACGAGGAGGAGACGGTCGGCACACTTACAGTCGGTGGGGCCTGAACAGTAGCCCCCAAGCCCTCCACCCTATTACTGACTATAGAGTGTGTAACTGAACCCACTGGGCGTTTATCCATAGAGCCTATTGAGTCTAAGTGGGTACTCGGTGGAACAGTGGACAGAGTCAGACAAGATTCTACAAGGCCTTCCAGTCTAGTAACCCTAAGAAGCACTAATTCTACCTTGCCCACCAGGGGGCTGATCAGTACTTCCAATCTAGATTCAAGAATTGTAGCCAGAAGATCAATTTGACTTGAGTGCAGACTAGTCCCCTCAATAATATTGGTGGGCTCAGGGACATTTCCCCTATTGGTAGCTGTTGTGCCAGCTTTTTTTGGCTTCCGACACCATGCTTTCTTGACAGGCCCCTTCCTACAGGCACGTACCGCTCTCCTAGTGGGAGATTGAATAAGAGGAGACCTTGATGGTAATGTCTGATCCTGTACTTGAATAGGTTCGGAACAACAAACCTGCTCTCCCACAGAAACGTCAATATTTAAATCGTTCTCATTGTTGGAAAAAGTCGAGACACTCTGAGACATTGATGTAGGGAGTAAACACTGCCTTATGGGAGATGTTTCTGGACTAACCCTACTTAATGATGATCTCCTATCTTTGTTAATTTTACTAACTACTTTAAAAAGATAGTTATCCAAGGTCTTTGAGTCATTATTTGTAGCCATTGTAGCCATTTTAGAGGACCTCAGTTTGGACATGATGGAAACAGCGGAGTCGTCGATTATCTGGTGGAAATATTCCTCAATGAACTGACTGGTTGCCTATTTATCCAAGTGCCCCCACAACAATCCACGTCAGCCAGTTATATCATACACAAAACAAACATTAATATTATAAGCTGTTTACGTTACTGTCAGCCCAAGAACCAGGGTACTCTATATCAAAGGACCTCGACGATAGTCCATAGCCCTGCCCTGCCTCCTCCTGCCCCGGAAGCCCTTTGCCCGGGCTTCGCCCGGTGCGTCCCGCGAAGCGAAGCAGGCCTCTGGGTGATTTGTAGGCGCCTCCTGGCGCTGGCGCCGCGTCAGAGCCGCGCGCCGCCGCTGAGACTACCGGGAGTTAAAGTTAAAGTGGCGCGGTAATGGCAGCCCTGGACTCTTGGCGGTGGCGGTGGCAGTGATGACAAGGGTGGCGTGGTTCAGGTGAGTTCAAAACAGCTTACACCAAGAATGGTATAAAGGTAAAAAGTTTTTGAAACATCATAGCTTTTTAGAAGTTCTCACCCCGTCTTAACCCCAAATAATTAATTACCGGGCTCCAAGGGCTCCAAGCACCAGCGCAGAGCAGGCCCCGTTCTGGGGTTGCAGGAGCAGATGAGGTGGCGGCCAGGCGGGACACACGGGGGTCGACGGATCCCTCTGCACGCCCGGGGACCCTGCGGCCCTGGGGCGACGGCTCTCGGAGGGGCCTAGGTTGGGAAGCCCCAGTGCTCGGAACCAGCGGGCGGAGGAGGATGGGGGCCCGCAAAAGATGACGCGAGCAAGAAGGTGGTGGAGGCCGGATGATGGTAGGCGGCGGAGCGAGCCACAAAAAGCTGCTGAGATGAAACCGCGGCGTCCGCTCAAGCTGAGCCCGCCTTAGGAAGGGTCTCCTCCTCAGCAGCACTCCCCCCACGGCCGCCGGGGTCCTGCTGCCACTTCCGGGCGCCGGCGTTGTAAAACACTTTGTACCCCCACGGAGGCCGTTTGTTTATCCCCAATCCGCTGCTCGGCTGTCCTCGGGGCTCCTCTTCGACGTACTGTTCTTTTGCGTGCGGCTTGTTAATCCAGCACCCTGGGAAGCCGTAGGGTGAGACTTCTGATCTGGGGGTCCGGCTCTTCCTCCGTCTCCCCGGCGGCAGGCGCTCCTGGGCCCTGGGAGGAGCAGGGGCGGCTCTGCTGCCGGCCGGGGGTCCTGGGACACGCGCAGGAGAGGCGGGGCGGAGAGAAAGGGGAGCTGGGGCCCCTGGAGGGGGTGGGAGGCCGGGCTCCCGCAGGCTCCGGCGCACAGCCCTCGGCTCGCAGCGCACACTGAGGTCGGGGTTCGCGCCGCTCCTGCCTCCAGATGCAGTTATTACAGAACTTCAGCAATTTTAATTATTGTGATATATGTGACATGTCTTCCTGGAAAAAAATCAGGGTCAAGGGTCATATGCTTTCACTTCCTGTGATGTCATTAAAGTCAAAGGCTATGTGCGGGGTCCCTCCTCAGAGATACAGGACCACTGGGATGTGGGGACCTTGAGGCTAGAGACAACGCATAAAGTGTGGTGTACCTTGTGCATGTAGGGGTGGGGTCTCTGGCGATGCTGTGATGGGAGCACGTTGCTAAAATCCTGTATGATCCTTCTGTGGGGGGGTTGATTGACGTCGGCTGAACACTCCCACTTCTGGGAGCGAGGTTAAGACATAGTTACATCATAAGAATGGGGTGCGGCTCAGACGAGTTGCTTTACGATAAATGTTTTGTATATGTTTGGTTCCCTGTTATGGAGCATGATGTACCTATTGGAAAATCAATAAATAAACAAACAAAAAAAAAGTCAAAGTCTATGTGGTGTCACTTCCGCTACCCCCAGCATTTTAGTGCATCGGCGCTCAAGTTCTGCCTCTGTCTTAGCTGTATCATTTGACTAATTCTACAATTGTGGTGAGCACCTAGGAGAAAATAATAGCACTAATCTGTTGATTCCCCCAGTGGTGCTGTATACAAAGCATAGTGGAGGCACAGCAATATTTAAGGTGCACTCATTTATTGGCATGCTAGTTTATTTTCGCTTAATGTGGTTTAGGTCATCACATAGAGTTTTGTTTCCATACAAACATTAACTTAATATTTTAATCAAACACTTATAATGTTAAACCTGTTTTGAGCTTCCTCTTTTCTGTTGATTCTAAAGTACACACAGGACAATTCCAGTATTCAAGCCAAGCATGAACAACCACACTCCACCATTCATTTCCTTTACATATCAATACAGACCTGTAATTCAATATGAGTTTATAAATATGGATCTCTCCTCACATAGCTTGAGATACTGCTGCTTTGGCACTTCGTGCACACCACTCATAATATAGTTCAGGCAGTCATTCTTGATTGACTGTTGCTTTATATATATATGGGATAAAGCAGCCCCTGCCCTACATTGTAAGGATACTGCTAGTCACTAAGGTGTTTAGTGGCTATCTTGAGGAAAAAGGCCAAAGGCCAAATTCCTTTATAGGATCATGGAACTACGAGGTGACTTGCAATATCCTTCCATTGAACGGCAGGGGGTACCTTATTCTTTATAATACAGACTCACACCATCACCCCTCCAACACACCAATTAAATCATTAGTGCATGGTTCTTTCACTTGAAAGAGAATGTCTGAAGACATTAAAAATAAAAGCCGAATCTGTAGTGAAACATTAAACACATCAATAAAAAGATATCTGTTGGGAAAAAATAGAATCAGTTTAATGTAAGTCGGATTAAAAAAATGCTATTGCTCAGAAGTAGACACATGGAGAGATTCTATCTTTCCTGTAATTACCTAAAGTGTGCAAAAGATAAACAGGTTGCCATAAATATCTCCTTTCTGCTGATCACTGTTCATCTCCCTACTTCAGATTTTTATGTGATTCTTAAGACCAAGATTATCAGAATTGGTTAAGTACTTTTTTATATGAATTTTTGAAGTTTAAGAAAATTAGGCCCTCATTAAGACAATGGCGGTAGAAAACCACTTATCGCAGCGGCGGCCACCAAAAGACCGTTGCAGTGGCTACCATCCGTTCACCGAATTATGACCACAGCCGGATTTCCGCCACTAGAAGGGCCGAAATCCGGCTGTGGCCATACCGGCGGATGGTGGTAAGGTGGCACTACTACCACCAGCAACTCAGTATGCTGCCGCCAGCCGTAATATGTCAAATAATATGGCCTGGCGGTGTTCTGCTGGCAGGCGCTGCTGGCGGTAGCAGCGCCCCAGCCCATTCCCGGACGGAAGACCCCCTGGATACAGGTAAGTCGGGTTTCCGACAGGGGAGAGGTGTGGGGGGTGTTGTGTGGGTGTGTGTGCATGTATGTGGGCGTGTGTGCGTGAATGCAAGTGTGTGTTTAGTGTTGTTTGTATTCGTGTATGAATGTGTGCAAGTGCGTGTATGAAGGTGTGTGAGTGCGTGTATGAATGGAAATGTGAATGCGTGTAAGTTTGGATGTGTGTGTGGATGTGTGCATGAGTGAATGCATGCGTGTATGTGTGCATGTAAGTCTGTGTGGGTGAGTGTGTGTCTGCTTGACTTTGTGTGTGTGTGGGGGGAGGTTAGAAGGGAGGGGGAGCGTGGATGAAGGGAGGGTGGTGGGGGTGTCTAGGGAGTGTTGGGGGGAGGAGGCCTTCTATCAGTGGCAGGGAAGATTCCATGGTGATTGGAGTGGTACATTGGCAGATTGGCTTCAGCCAACCAGCCAATGTCATAATGTGGCGGTAAGTACCACCAGCCTGTTGGCGGTACTACTGCCACATTATCTCCAACCGCCAGGTTCATAATGACCCCCTTAGTCTTTTTGTGTGTAATTATGCACCATAGGAATCAATGGAAAGTTACATTTAAACATTTAAAAATACATACAAAATTGTACAGTTGGTTTACCAAGCTCTTCTTTTGCAGGATGGTGGAGGTCATCGGAAGGCACACTGTGCCAGCTGGAGAAGTTTAGGCGGCTCCCAATTGCAGTGGGAGTGATGATGAAAGGTCTCTGGAGCTGGTGCAGGGCGACTGTGAGGGACCACTTGGAAAAGCACTGCACAGGTAAGTTTAGCGGTCTTACCTTGGAGTCCGCTTCGACTGTCAAGATGCAAGGGGTGGGGGACCCTTACGGTACAGAAGGTTCTTCATTGCAGGGCACAGGGCGGCTGGGTGCAGGGCGAATCAGTGAGCCAGGAGCTGTGCACAAAGGTGCCCTTTGGAACTGGAGGGAAGTTGGTTCAAGGATCGTTCGCAGGACAACGGAGGCACTATGCCAGGAGTTCAGGGTGTTCCTGAAGTCCCTCAACTGGCACTTCCACCTGGTGCTTTTTCAGCCCCAGACGGGTTGATTATACTGGTGTCTGATGGTAACTGACCAATACCCAGGGTATTAGTACAGTTTGACCACTGGAGGGGGCAGTGCCACCAAACTTGGCATACTTGCAGGGTTTGTCCTTGCGGTCATTGGTGTGTTGTTGGGTCCAACTGTGACTTCCAGTTCAAGAGGTAGCAGCTGATCAGTGAAGTGACCCTCACTGGTTTGCTGGTTCCTTCTTGTTGCAGAGTGGTACTTCAAAGCTTGGAGGTCCTCTGTGGTTCTTTAGAGTTTTTCCAGTTGTCCAGCAGTTACTCAGTGACGATTGCTGGGTCCCGGGAGTAGCAAGCAGGGTTTGGCACCTTTTCTTTGTTGCAGCAGGTCCACAGTTCTCATGCCTTGGATCTTCTTGGTGCTGGTCTTCTTTTGTCCATCGAACCTCATTACCTGGTCTAGGGGTGCCCACTAATTACTGAATTTAGTAGGTGTTTTAGGGGGAACATGTTAGTGACCAATGGGTCATCTACCTTTGGGTGGCTACACCCACTAAAGTGGCCACTTCCTGTGGGAAGGGTCACTTCCCCAACCCAGATTGGCTATTTTCCTTCCATCGAAGATGGAGGAAAATTAAATGGAGTGCCCACCTCACAGGAAACATATTGGGGTGGTGCAGGCCAGGTGGGTCCACTCCTCCTACCCTTTTGATTTTTCCACCATTGCCTCTGCCAAAAGTGGGGGTTTGCAACAGGGGAGACCATTTGCTGCTAGCAGCTGGCCTGGGGATCACGTTTCAAGGATGATAAGCCCTTTGAAGCTCACCAGCAGGGCAGTGAACATTGCTGAGGGAGGGGGTGTTAGCACCTCCACCCAGGAAGGGCTTTGTTCTACAAACCAGGGAGACAGATCTCTCCCCCAAGGTTTCTAGATTGGATGAATGAATCAGCAACCATGCCAGGGTAGTTAGCTTTTGCAGGGGGCACACCTAAGGTGACCCCTGGGTACATTTAGGGATAAATCCAATTCTGGTACCAGTATGGATTTATCATTCTGAGTTGTTTGATACCAAACAACCCAGGGTTCAGAGTGCCCATCATGTAGCTGGGAAACACATGTATTAAACTGGTTGTTCTGTTCACTTACTATATCCCAGGTTTGGCAAGGACTCATGCAGCTATGTCCTCACATATATTATAGTGCGCCCAATCTTAGGGCTGGAAGGCCTGCCACAGGGGTGTCTTATCCATAGTGTATGGTGGACAGGGATCACAGGCAGTGTGCCATGTCGAGTTTGCCTTTTAGGATTGCACCTAGAAACGCAGCCTGCAATGGCAGTGCTGGGTGCATCCAGATGCATGGCCCTAGGGGGTGGAACAATCAGTGCTGCTGCCCGCAGGGACCTACCCTTAGTACCTCATGCCCTAGGTAGCTAAGTACCATTTACTAGGGACGTATTTAGCAGCTAAGGGTGTTGCCAGTTACCTTTGGAATTTTTAGGGAAAGAACACTGGCATTGGGAACCTGGTTAGCAGGATCCTAGTGCACTCCAGTCCAAGTTGCATCCAGAAGCCAGGCAAAAAGTGGGCGGTTCTGCAACCAAGTGCCAGCTTCCCACAGTTGCAGCTTTCTGGTTTGCCAAGGACATCTTAGGGACATTCAGAAAGTTGACATAGGAATGCATTCTGCTTGTTGCTTGCCATTGGCCTTCTGGTTTGTAACTCACATTTTTTTGCTTTCCATTTGCTAGCTTTATTTGTTGTAGGCTGTCCAGCTTGAGTTTGTACCTTCCCTTGCAGGACACTGGGGACAGTAAAGGTTTTTTTCTAGCACGCAACAACAAGTAAATTAACTGTTTAAGTATTGCAGAATATATAAAAATTAGGAACACAAATGAAGCACAGTTTTAGTTATTTCTCATTGGTTTTGGAAACAAATACTTTAATATGATCAAAACAATCATTGCACTAGGTGATGCAATTTTCACACATTTTCGTCTGTGCACTGTATAGTTTTATTAGTAAAAGTGTATGCCTGTGCAAATGTAATGGTCACTTCAATTGAAAGTGTGTTGTCTGTAATGGCAGTGCGCTACCACACCATGAATACGCCACTCCACTCTACACCACTCTACTCTGCCCCACTCCAGTCTACGTTACTACACTCTACAACACTGCACTCTCTGACTCTCCACTCTACCCTGTACCATTCTTCTCTATGCCAATGCACTCTTCGCCACTCTATTCTACGCCACTCTATTCTACAGCACTCCACTCTTCAACACTGCACTCTACACCACTCCAGTCTAGGCCACACCAATCTACTCTGCACAACTCCACTCTATGCCCCTGTACTCTACACCACTCTGCAACACTGAACTCTATGCCAATACACTCTACGCCAATGCACTTTACTCTGTAACACTCAACTCTATGCCCCTGCACTTTACACCAATCCACTGTATGTCACTCTAAGTTATTCTGCACCACTGCACTCTTCACCACTTTACTCTATGCCATTACACTCTATCACACTTCGCAATTGCACTCTACCCTGCACCACCCCACTCTATGCTTTCTCACTCTACTCAATGTACTCTACACCACTCTACTCCTCTCTGCGCCACTCCACTCTATGCCACTGCACTCTACGTCACTCTCTTAATCACAGCACTCTACACATCTGCACTCTGTCACTGCACACTATGCTGCAACACTGTACTCTACGCCCCTACACCACTGCACTCCGACACTCTACTCTGCAACACTGCACTCTCCATCATTGAACTCTACACCACTCTACTCTGCACTACTCCATTGTACGCTACTCCACTATATGCCACTGCACTGTGCCGCACTATACTCTACTCTGCACCACTCTATGCTACTCTACACCACTCAACCTTATCCTGCACTCCATGCAACTCAACTCTACCGTGTCACTGCCTTCTTCATCACTCCACTCTGCGCCACTCCACACTGCGCCACTCCACTCTATGATGCTGCATTGTATGCCACTGCACTCAATGCCACTGCACTCTGCAACATACTATGCCAATGCACTTTACACAAGTCACGCTATTCTATTCCATTCCATTCCAGTGTATGCCACTCTACGAGACTGCACATTACACCACTCTAATACACAATACTCTCTGCTGTTGCACTCTGCAACACTTTACTCCACTCTTGGCCATTCTTCTCTATGCTACTCCATGCCACTCTCTTCTATGCCACTAACTTTTAGCCATGCTGGAGTACAACATGGCTAAAACACAGTGGCAACACCAAAAGCTCTTGCATAGGCAAGACCTATTGGCTTTGCCAATGTTTGTTCATATGGGTACAGGTTATCCTTTATTCTTCCTGTCATATCCCTTCATGACTTTACTCCTCTTCTTGCTCTTCCTTCTGCTGCTTGAAACCAGTGCTGCCTAAACATCTTTCAGGAACGTAGTGGTGTTCAAGTCCCCTAGTAGTTTAGAGATTGTCCCCAGAAATCGTCCAGAAACTGTTGTTCTACAATGGTCAGAGCCATGTCAGGTTTTCAGGATGTTCAAACACACAAAAGGTGATGAGAGGAATGCTTGAAATGTGTCTAAACATTGGCAATCGCTCACAATAGCATTCCCAAGCCATTGTTTTGTTGCCCATCATGCCACCTCAGTTTAGCCCTACCCATAGCCAAGTTAGACCCTTTCTGAACTAAAACACAAGCAACTCAAGACTGGCTTTACCCTGATTGGGGCTTATCAGTTGGTTACAGCTTGTCCAGTACCACAGTGAGCAAGCCCCTGCTCAAGTTCGTTCTTAGGAACTCTTTCCTGATGTCCAGTAGGCTTTTTTCCTTATCAGTGCTTTCTCGTGAGTGGCTGCTGACAGGGTACGGTATTTATTCTAAGACACCATTTGCTGGTAGCAATTATGTCATCTTCTACTTATTTGTCTTTTAGAAGCTTGAAAACAGTCTAAACTTTTTTCATAGGGTTGTTCCAGGCAACCTTTATCCTCAGAAACAGCATTCTCTGTAGCTGGCATCTAAATTTGGAATACAAATCCTTGTGGTGTGCAGGGAATACCATAGTAAGTTAAACAGTTAATTACAAGAACATCATTATTAAAAATACGTATTACAGTAGGGAGATGTAACCTTTTAGTGTATATGGGATGGCTGAGAAGCAAGAGGGGGATATCTACATTTAATGGGAGTCTCGACATGTGGGATCCAGACTGGAACGGGCACCTTTCTTCTATTGTTTATGTCCAATTACATATATGAAAAGAATCCACAGTTTTTGCTTGGAAGATGTAGACACCACCTTATGTGTACGAATTACCAATTTGACAGAGAAAACTGTAAATCTTCAGTCATAGTACAAAGGTGGAGTAGTGAAATGTTAACCTATTATAACAACAAGGGAGAGTATCGGGAGTGATCCAACCCCACACTAACTCCCGTTTAAGCTAGAGACTGCAAACACACAAGGTGTGTGTGGTGGTATAAGAGAGAACGGGTCTGTTGTGGCCTGTTCAAAATGCACTTAAGCGCGTAATAAAAGAGGATGTGTGAGTGTGATGGGTGGCTAGACCTTTGAGGGAGTTCCTTTTAAAGACTAGGTGGTCTCACATACATTATAGTGTCATGCTTCATCATATGACCACCTAGCCCCACCCAGGTAAGATGGTACTACCTGGTCGGACTCAACCTCATTGTTAAAAGAACTGCAGAGGGAGTGCTGAGATTTAATCTTGCTGGATAATACAAGGGATCCAGATAAGGGTAGTGAATAATAAAATTACCTTTCAAATCACCTGTTTTCCCAAGACGTTTTTAATGTAGGTGTTCGTAGGTAAGAATAAAAACGGGGATGGAGACTCCTTTGAGTATGATGACTCAAGGGGTCAAAAAATTGGGGACCAACATGTTTCTGCCCACACTAAGAGCCAAAAGGTCTGGGGCACTCATCAGGGTCGTGGATCCCTAAGAGTGAGGAGCACAATTATATGCTCATTAAGAAGATAAGTGCTCAAAGAAAATAGGCCTACCTGGGGAAATTCAGGGGGTAAGGCCTAAAGGAGAATTAAGATAAAAAGTAAATGGTCGTGAGATATCTGTGCCACTACACTCCAAACCACAGCACACTAAAGGTGTCAGAAACATGCCGTGGAAAAAACACACATACACAGGCAAGAGAGATAAGCCTTGGGGCAACATCATTATTTATTTTATTTTATTAATTTTTACAATACGGACATTGTATCTCACAATAAAACAGTCAACAGCTAACAACCCTCCTGCACACCCTCACAGTCAGAACATACAGGAGTCATAACAATATTCCCTCAATGCACCTCTAACACAGATCCCGCGTCCGTAGATATAGGAGACACAACTCTTACCACCTCATCTCTGGGCTCAAGGCTCTCACATCCCATAAGTCTTGCGTCCTCAGAGGGGGATCTCAGTGGAGACACATCTGCAGTAGAGTCCTGACCTTGAAGCAGATAGACATCCAATGGGGCCCAAATGTCTTTAGGGAGAGATGAGGGTGGCTGCAGCTCAGCGTACATCTCCAGCTGCATCCTGTCATATAACAAGTCTGACAGCCAATCTTTGAATTTGGGAGCCCTGCCCCATCTGAAAGCCACTCTTCGCTTAGCCAATAAAAGAGTAAAACAGACATATCTACAGTAGCCTGAAGCAATCGCCTCTGTGCGCCCCAATAGTGAGTGTCAATGGAGCAGAGACCATAAAAGACAATGCCTCTCCAACCTCCCTCCAATAGTCCAGCACAACCGGGCAAGACCAGGCCAGGTGGAGGAAGTCAGCCCACCCCTCCCCACACCTACTGCAGCTATCAGCAGCCAGCAGGCCGTAACGGTGAAGTCGCGCTGGGGTGTAGTAGAGCTGGTACAGGTATTTATAGTGTATGATCAGCAATCCACTGCTAGCTGTAAAAAATCTGCAAACAGCAATATGCCCACTGGGCCTGTGTAATCTGCAGTTGTAGTTCCTCCCCCCACCTCTCTCGTGCCCCCCCTCAAGAATTGGCTGATCCCGCTGAACCGAATGATGAAGTGTTGAGACTAAATGCTGCGATGAAGTCGCCTGCAGAAAAGCGTGGAATGTGTGTAAACAGGTCGGCTCTTTAGGGAAAGAGGGCGTAAGGGTTCTAATGGAGTGCCAAAGGTGGAGATATAAGAAAACCTCGAACAGAGAGAGTGAGTCATCCGCAGAGATATCACTCCATTCACGAAAGTGGGAGGATGTATATGGGTCCCCCATGTAAGAGTATGAAGCGAGTTAGCAGTCTCACACCCGCAGACTCGCACCCCATCAAAATCACCTCCTGTCCCAAGAGTGGCATCGCCGGCGAGTACAGCAGGCTACTACCCGTTTGTGTGGCTATTTATTTCCAAGCCAGCTGCGTACATCCCACCGTCAAGTCTCGAGGACCAGTGACCGCAAGATACGGTCTTAAATAGGCAGAGCTGGGCACCGGCGCCATATATTCCTGCTCCACCACCAGATGCACTATGTGTGGGAGGGGATGATACCAGAAATGAGCAAATTGCGCTTGCGCACAGTGACAGTACAGTTGGAAATCTGGGGCTTCAAAGCCACCGCGTTCAAAGGGCTGTGTCATAATCTCCCATTTAAGGCATGGCTGCTTGCCAGCCCAGGCCAATCTAATCATCTGCGTTCTTAGTTCTTTAAAAAGGGGTCTGGTCAGGGGGACAGGATGTTCAAAAACAAGTAGAGGAGCTTAGGGAGTATAATCATTCTCATCAATGATATGCGCCCCATGATAGAAAGGGGCAGAGTGATCCAGCCTGTGACCATCGCTCGTATGTTATCTAGTAATACCCCATAATTCAAGCACATCAATTTGTGTCTATATCTAGTAACCTTTATGCCCAGATATTGGAGGGAGGTATCGAACCACTGAAGGGGAAAATCTGGGTAGTATCGTGCTGTGCAATCAGTCTGCAATTTCCCTCAGTTGACTCGTATCCCTGACATATAGCCAAATTTGTTAAACTCTTGCAACACAGGATTTAAGCTTTCCTGTGGGTTTCTTAAATATAATGTGACGTCGTCTGCATATAGCGGGATTAGGATATGTCTGAAGGGGTGCGGATTGCATAGTCGGTATAATGCTGAGGTAGCACCACCGCCCTGTCTCGTGCCCCTCTCAATACGGACCGGCAGAGACCGATGCCCCTTAACTTGCACAGTGGCCACCAGGCCGGAGTACAGTAGGGCAATCCAGGAAAGATACCTGCGGGGAAAGCCCATGCGTTGTAAAATTGCGGCAAAGTAATCTCATTCAAGGGTGTCAAAGGCCTTGGAGTTATCTAAAAAGACAGCCACCGCTGAGATCGCGGGATCCATACTCTGTTGTACAGCAAAAAAAGTGCACAGATTATGGGGGATTGACCTGCTTGGTATAAATCCGGATTGGTCTAGCCTAATCAAAAAGGTCATTTAGGAGACTCAGGCAATTAGCAAGTATCTTCGCCAGAATCTTGGCATCACAATTTATGAGGGACAATGGGCGATATGAATCGCAGCTTGTCGCAGGCTCATTGAGTTTCAGTATGGTAGTTAAAAGGGCTTCCCTCATAGTGGGTGGGAGAACTCCCAGCTGTCCCGCTTCGCTATAGACCTCCCCTAGCCATGGAACGAGTATGTCCGCATACGTTTTATAAAACTTGGCTGGAATACAGTCGGGCCCCAGGGCCTTACCCGACTGGAGCTGCATAACTGCCACCCGAATTTCATCATGCTCAAGCTCAGCCGCCAGAAAATCTTGCTGTGCATCACTGAGCCAGGCCAGTGCCACCTCCGCCAAATAACCATCAACATCCGGAGGGTCCAATCTAGTAGAGGAGTATAAATGCTGGTAGTAGTCAGCAAAGATTTTGAGCATATTTGGGATATCCCTAAGTAGGCGAACAGAGGCATCAGAGATTTCAAGTATAGTATTCTCTGGCCTGGCTGCGCGAAGGGAATAAGTAAGGGATTTGCCTGGTCTCTCACCCTCCCTATAGGAGCGGGCTCGAGCATATTTGCCCTTGAACAGCACCTCACATTCTGCAGTGTCCTGATACTCAGTGACGGTGTCCCGTAAGGGTCGCGCAATATCAGCTGACGGTGCTCCCTCCTGCTCCGACTCGAGCCTTTTAAGTTGTACCTCTAGTCCATCAAGAGTGGCACAGAGGTCCCGCAGGATGCCCACGCCCTTAACCAAGCAGTATCCTCTTAAGGTGACCTTGAAGGCCTCCCAGATCGTAGCGACACTGTCAACAGTATCTTTATTTCTAGCAAAATAATCCACTATCTCGGTCCGTAGTTCACCGCAAAAGACATCGTCCATCAAAGTATCAGGGGACAGACGCCACGACACAAGAGGAGCCAATGCAAGGGGGATTCTCAGCTCAAGCGCAACCGGGGAGTGGTCAGAATATGTGTGCGCCAGATGCGTGACCTCCATAAGCCACGGTGCCAATAGTCGAACCTTGACCGGCACCTTTCTTCTACTGTTTATGTCCAATTACATATATGAAAAGAATCTACAGTTTTTGCTTGGAAGATGTAGACACCACCTTATGTGTACGAATTACCAATTTGACAGAGCAAACTGTAAATCTTCAGTCATGGTACCCAGGTGGAGTAGTGAAACATTAACCTATACAAAGGCAATTGGAAATATGGACATTCTTCCAGTATTGTACAATTTCTACAATCATACATGGGGCTAGTGGCGGCTTCCTGGTCGTTTAAGCACGTGTTTGTAGGTGTTCCAATACCCTTGAACAGCAAAACTCTTTCAAATTTTCTCTTGTGAATCAAATCAAATCAAATCATTAACATTTATAAAGCGCGCTACTCACCCGTGCGTGTCTCAAGGCGCTAGAGGGGAAAGGGGGGGTTATCGCTGCTCGAACAGCCAAGTCTTTAGGAGTCTCCGGAAAGCGGAGTGGTCCTGGGTGGTCCTGAGGCTGGTGGGGAGGGAGTTCCAGGTCTTGGCCGCCAGGAAGGAGAAAGATCTCCCACCCGCCGTGGAGCGGCGGGTGCGAGGGACGGCAGCAAGTGCGAGGCCAGCGGAGGGGGCGGGTGGGGACGTAGAAGCTGAGGCGTCTGTTGAGGTATTCCGGTCCCTTGTTGTGGAGGGCTTTGTGTGCGTGGGTGAGAAGACGGAAGGTGATCCTTTTGCTGACTGGGAGCCAATGCAGGTGTCTCAGGTGTGCGGAGATGTGGCTGTTGCGGGGTACGTCGAGGATGAGGCGGGCCGAGGCGTTTTGGATGCGTTGCAGGCGGTTTTGGAGTTTGGCGGTGGTCCCGGCGTAGAGGGTGTTGCCGTAGTCCAGGCGACTCGTGACAAGGGCGTGGGTCACGGTTTTTCTGGTGTCGGCGGGGATCCAGCGGAAGATCTTGCGGAGCATGCGGAGAGTGAGGAAGCAGGCGGAGGACACGGCGTTGACTTGCTTGGTCATGGTGAGAAGAGGGTCCAAGATGAAGCCGAGGTTGCGGGCGTGGTCTGCGGAGGTCGGTGCGGTGCCGAGGGCCGTGGGCCACCAGGAGTCGTCCCAGGCGGACGGGGTGTTGCCGAGGATGAGGACTTCCGTTTTTTCAGAGTTCAGCTTTAGGCGGCTGAGCCTCATCCAATCTGCGACGTCCTTCATACCCTCTTGTAGGTTGGTCTTGGCGCTGGCGGGGTCCTTGGTGAGGGAGAGTACAAGTTGGGTGTCGTCGGCGTAGGAGGTGATGATGATGATGTCGTGCTTGCGTACGATGTCGGCGAGGGGGCTCATGTAGACATTGAAGAGTGTCGGGCTGAGCGATGAGCCTTGAGGTACGCCGCAGATGATCTTGGTGGGTTCTGAGCGAAACGGAGGGAGGTAAACTCTTTGGGAGCGGTTAGCGAGGAAGGAGGCGATCCAGTCCAGGGCCTGGCCTTGGATCCCGGTGGAGCGTAGGCGGGTGATTAGGGTGCGGTGACAGACGGTGTCAAAGGCAGCCGAGAGGTCGAGGAGAATGAGGGCGACTGTTTCACCGTTGTCCATCAGGGTTCTGATGTCGTCTGTGACTGAGATGAGGGCGGTTTCCGTGCTGTGGTTGGTTCGGAATCCGGTTTGTGAAGGGTCGAGCAGGTTGTTGTCTTCCAGGAAGGTGGTCAGCTGTTTGTTGATGGTCTTTTCTATTACCTTGGCTGGGAAAGGTAGAAGAGAGATGGGGCGGAAGTTTTTCAGGTCGCTTGGGTCAGCCGTAGGTTTCTTTAGTAGGGCGTTGACTTCAGCGTGCTTCCAGCATTCGGGGAAGGTAGCAGAAGAAAAAGAAGAGTTGATGACGGTCTGGAGGTGCGGGGCGATGATGTCGTCGGCTTTGTTAAAGATGAAGTGCGGGCAGGGGTCCGAAGGGGCGCCGGAGTGGATAGAGTTCATGATGGATTTGGTTTCTTCCGTGTTGATGTGGGTCCAGTTGTTGAGGGTGATGTCCGGGGAAGCGGGTTCAGTGGTGTATGGTTGGGTCTGGTGTCCGAAGCTGTCGTGGAGGTCGCTGATCTTGCGATGGAAGAAAGTGGCGAGGGATTCGCACAAATCCTGTGAGGGCGTGACGGCGTTGGCGCTGGCGCTGGGGTTGGAGAACTCTTTGACGATGCTGAAGAGTTCTCTGCTGTTGTGGCTGTTTTTGTCTAGTCTGTCGGTGAAAAAGTTCCTTTTGGCAGTGCGGATCAGGTGGTGGTGTTCGCGTGTAGCGTTCTTGAGGGCGGTCATGTTGTCCGCGGTGTGGTCCTTGCGCCAGGCCTTCTCAAGGGCACGACAAGTTTTCTTTGATTCTTTGAGGGTGTCAGAGAACCAGAGAGGTTTTTTGGTGACGATGTCTGTGTTGTAGAGGTGGAAATATAGAGGAAGCAAGCACCTAGCATATTTAATGTGGCTGTACAATCGAATGACGTTATCTACATAGAGAAACAAAAAGTTAATGTGCATATTCCTGTGTCACATTCCCACATGCATAAATTTCGACCCTTCAGTAAACGTTGTGTACGTGAGTAATGGTGGCAGGTTTTACAGGTCAGACTGTTGGCTTTGGCAATACTACCTGTTTGGCAATACTTGGTGCAAATGTTTTTCCGAATTCCACCCCTTGTTTCTTTTTTTTTTTTTTTTTTTTTAAATAGGAATTTTGTCCTGAATTTCTAAAATTTTTATTATTTTCAGTTGCAGTTGATTCCAAATTCCTTCACTGTTGCAAATGTGCTACGATTTCTCCTATTAATACTATATAGTATTCATTAGGCCCAAAGCGGGAAATAAAAAAACACAGGCTAAAAAAAGAAAGGAAAAACAGGAAGCAAGGCTAAAAAAAAAAAAACATGGATTCTCCAAAACCTCATCATATTCTAACTGGATTAAAAGTGAACTACCAACAAGACTTTAGTTTTACACTTATATAAGGAGCGCAAAAAACTGCTACAGAAACTCCAATGAGCTGAACATGTCGCAAAAGAGGAAACATCTCTGTGACACATTGAAACCTTTACTCACCATGAAAAAATAACATTCAAATGTCTTTGTACCGTTCAACAGTGTACAATTACATCACCCCAGTCTACCTACAACACAAACACCTAAAACGGGTGCCAGCTTGACATATATGATCGACCAACTCGGCTCACATATTAAGGCCAAGCGGTCAAATAGTTTACATCTTGACTCCCAAAGTGATAACCTTTGTTCCCAGTCCAGCAATGCTGTGAAGATGTGCGTAGAGGACAGATCTTTGCTGAAATTCTATATTTTAATTTAAGTCCTCTGGTTATCCCCACTTTTTTCTAGCTCCTTAGCACTGCATCGCTTAGAAACAGATGGAGGCTGTAAAATGTGTTGTTACTCGCATAATAAAAGTACCTTGGCTACAGGACGGTGCATTCCAAGGGCAGCACATTCTCAATCAAATCAATAGTTTAATTTGTCAATTTTTCCAAATGTTGATTTGGAAATTGCTATGTGTATTCCAACTCCCGTACTTTACATGTTCTGTACACTTACTTGAGGTTTGTGGCTGGGTGATCACCTATAAGGAACAGAGTTATGGGATTTTCTCTTCAACTGAGAAAATGCCTCTTCGGGATAATCTCCTGGCTTTTAAAACTCTGTAACTCACTCCCTTCTCCCGGCTTTGTATCTTGTTACTGATATGCATTCTTTTGAGCTTCAAAATGGTCTAGAGGTAACACACAGCACTTTATACAACTCCTAAATAAATAAATGATGGACTCACGGTGATCTGGAAATGGTAGATGCAAGTGGCATTTTTGATTTCACCGAAAAATTGTCTACTCGTAACATTGTGCTTCAAGTGGCATAATTAGTGCTTGTTCTCAGCGTCTCAGAGTACCCGTTTGCTACTACGAAGTGCAATTTCTCTCCTATTAAAAACAGTGCACCCCTATTGAGAAGTGCCGTGCTGACAGGTGCTGGTACTTGCACTCTCAGAAATGCTAATACTCTCCCATTAAGAGCATTGCAGGCCTACTCAGAAGTACTGGTACTCTCCCTTTAAAATTAAAAAGTGCAAATACCCTTCATCTGATAACAGCTGGCTATTTAAAACATATTACCCCTGGGAGATAAAAAAGCAATATCATTTATATCTAGGGCCACGCCTAATCTTTTTTTTTAAGAAACAGAAAAGGCTGAATTCAGCAGCGAGCAGCTATTTAGCCTCCTTGTGAAAATACTTCTGTCATTCACTACACGATTACTGGTTCAAGAGCAACACAATGACTAGATGAACGGTGACCTCCAGGGAGCAATGTGGCTTTGAATAACAACACTCGGCTTAACAAAATATTATTGACAAGCAGCCCGCGCGGGCCCTGTCATTTTCCAAGGCATCTGCGAAAGAATGCAAACATGTTTTACAGGAATGGGGTGGGGCACTACTGCCAGACGGGCCTTTCACATCCTGTTATAGAGGCTCTTTTGTTTGTTATATTTGTGCATCCTAATTGCTATAACATAAGGAGCTCCTTCCAAACAGTGCAGATGTTGAAGTCAATTTTAAAGCCGCGGCAATTTGTGTATGTTGCTTCTGTTGAATAACAGTTTTATTTAGCATACTGTTTATGACTTATGTAAGCAGAACATTTAGCATAATAAGAAGCTTCTCTACAGATTATAAAGCACTGGTCTTGAGATGCAATTTCCATAATATATTGAGCCGCTATTGGGCTTCATAACGTAACAAGCCTTTCAAACAGTGGCTGGAAGCGCGCGTCAAAAAAAGTCCTGGGCCAGCCTCCGAGTCCTTACCATACACCTCAGCAGCAGCACTCTTCAAGTTAAAAGGGCTCACATGGACATCAGCGGGCCACGTATGAGTTACGTTATGTTATATTGATTTGTATAGTGCGCTAATCACCCCAGAGGGTATCCAGGTTGTTAGACCTGACAGCCTTAGGGTGGTCACGCTAAACTTTTGGCCTGCCTCCCTCCACTTTTTGACACTGCTTTGCTGGTTTTAAGACTGCTAACCAGTGCTTAAGTGCATATACTCTCTCCCTTAAAACCTGGAGAAATTGGCTCATACCCATCCAGCATGAGAATGAGGACAAGGAAATGGCTTTATGCACCCCCACTTTTTGACTATTAAGTATTGGCGTAATGACTCAGAGTACAATGAGGCATGATAACCAGACCTCACTGCCAGTGCTCTGACCCTTAAAAAGAGTATGCTTAATTGTTTTATACACAATTGGCATAAATTAATTTACTTATTAGATTATATTACTTATAAATCACTAGTTTATGTTACCAGGGGGTACTCAGGTACTGTAAGTAAAAGTGTCCCTCATGGACTTCAGCACATATTATGCCACCATGGGTGTGACAAAGTAAAACATGTCTCCCAGCCTGTCACTGCAAACTGATAGAGCATTTTTAAACTGCTAACTTAACTTTGCCGTTTATACTAATGACAAAGTACAGACCTTCCTTTTTAACATATATATGTCACCCCTAAGGTAGGCACGTAGAGCTTTATGGCAGGGTTGCTGTACAATAAAAAGCAGTACATGTATTTTTGTAAGCCGTAACAGTAAAACTCCCAAGTTGATGTTTTTACTGCAGAAAGGCTAGTAGCCTCATTGGTAAGTGCAGGGTTACATGCTGACACCTCTGCTGTGCTAACTTCTGAATGGGACTACTATATTTTGTACTTCACAGAAAAGTTACTTTAAAGTGGACTTGATACCCAAGTCAAATGTAATTTATCATTTGAGTAAAAGGCAACTTTAGAAAGTTGCCACTCTATTGACCAAGTAGTCTAGTGACCCCTTACGGTTGCAGGCCACAAGACAGCCTTCTGCTCTCCTGAGGAGAGGTGTGAATAACTCGCAGGGAAGGACACAATAAAGGCCTGCCGTTGGGAGAAGGGTTACCTTTCCCTGGCAGGAAACCAAACAGGGAGTGAGTCCAAACGCCCTTCAAAGGAGAAGCTGCCTTTGAAGGGCAAAAGGTGAACACACATGAGGGGGGGCTGCTGTTTTGTTCTAGTAGGCAGGTTGGTGTTGGGGACAGAGAGGGGGAAACTGTGGTCAAACCAGGTTTCCTGTGGGCGTGTAGCCCTGAAGTAGTCACACCACTAGGGAGGGCTACCAAGGTCCACGCACAAAGAGAAAGGGTTCTACCATCTTGGGAGTGTGCAGAATAGTGCACTCTGGGAAAAGACCGAAGAAGGACTGTCCAGCTGTTCCCTGGACCTGGCAAGCTTCGAAGGGTAAGCCACCTTTGAAGGGTAAATGTTGAACACACAAGTGGGTTCTTGGTTGTTGAGGTAGATGGGTTGGCTTTGGGGACAGAAAGGGGAGACCAGTTTCCAAACCAATTGTTCTGTGGGTGAGTAGCCCTCAGGTAGCCACACCTCTAGGTTGGGCTATCATGTGCCACACAAGGAGTCCCATCTTGGGAGGTGGCAGAACAGTGCACTCTGCGATAGCTAGATGTCACACATCGTCACAAGCTGGGGAGGGTCCTAGTAGCCCACAGGCTAGTAACCACTACCTCCCTTCCGAGCACCCAGATGTCAGATCACATCTGGACTGGACAGAGGTCAGAAAAAGTACTGCCCTGCTATTCCCTAGACCTGGCAAAGAGAGGCTGCACTGAAGACTGGACTGAGTCTGCTGATGCTTGGGCTACCAAAAAGAGGACTGTGTCTGTGGCTCATGGGAAAGTTGCTCCCGAGCCCCAAATAGAAGAGGTGAACTCCAAGTGTCAGTTGGCTGACTTCCTGTTATAACTTAAGGGCCACAAAAGCTGAAGAAGCCATCTTGGAGGCACCAATCATTTAGTTGCAGCTAACTGCTGAAGCACAGGCCGGGAGACTGAGCTCAGACACTAAAAAGTTGCACCCAAGAGTGCTAGACCCGACAGAGTCGTCCAAGTGCAGTTTAGTTGCACTAGAAGGACACTAACTGCAGTTAAAGGGAACCACTGGTTTCACTGTGACCAGAGATTAGAAGCAACTGGTTTTTGGCCAGGCTTCACCTGGACTTCGAGGGACACGGACCTCTGTGACCAGAGTCACCCCAATGCATTTGAGGACCAAGGGATGGCACCAGGAAGACCAACATTTCCTGGATCAGCATCCTCAACATTCTGAATCCTTTACATTATGGCCACTCCACTGATGTCTTTGGTGGTTTGCCCATAGCCCCTGTAACTGGACTGGAGACTGCTTCGACTGCAAGTTAACTATCCTACTAAACCTTACTGGCCCCTGTGACTTGCTCCCTGCCAGAGTACCCAAACACAATTTTATAAAAAGTTTTCAAAGTCATTTTTAACTGTGGTAGTTGCCAATGCTTGTTTGCATTTTGAGTTAAAACCAGTAATTTACAATTTGCTTAATGATTAAGATCTCTGAAACCATCTGATAAATTTTGCTCATTTTGGTGTCTAAAACTGCATAAACAAAAAAGCTAGTTTTATAAATTGGTGTTCGATTTTCTGTGCGTTGTGTTTCTTTCTTATTCACTTGTTTTGTTTCTTTTTAATGCTTTGCACTTGTGTCTTTCTTAGAGCATCACTGCTCAAAGTCAGGGTTGAGCTAATACTTCTACAAATGAGCCTTACTGGACCCAAAATGGGTTTGTGAGTTTATTACACGGCAAGATCCTACAATCACACCATATAATAAACCACATTTCCTCACACCTTGTTTATAAATCCATGTGGGAACCCTCTGCAGAAACAACAAAATTGTGAACACCTCTGGCAGTAATAGGGTTTAATATTATTAGCATTTGTATAGTACCTTCTACCATTAGTATGATACCGTGGCACTGTCTTAATTTGAGCAATCTGTTGATGGACTGCTGGAATTTCAATCAATCAGTTGTATATATTTTTTCTCCTCATATATGCTTAGTGGAGACATTTTAAAATGTCTAATTTACAAATGGATAGTGATGGTTAATGTGAAAGTAACATAAGTTTGATGTTGATAAATGATTTGTGTAGTGTTATGTACCAGATATGCCGAAGGACTTAAGTTGACTGGACCATTGTAAGAAATTGGGTTATTAGTTGAGATGATTAAGGGCCCCACTCTAATTATAAACAACCCTTGTCAGAATGAACCACAAAAGTCACTAAAATAACCTGGCTTAATCTGCTTGTAAATTGGCACAAAACAGTCAGGTTCAACTTAGAGGCAACGTATTCAGCATATATGCAGCACTCCAACAGTAATAAAGTGAAAACTTAGCACAAAAAAATCCCAAACTAATTTAGTAAACATAGAGCAAATTTGAATAACGGAAATGACACCAAAACAACAAAAATCCAATAAGTAAAACCAAAGATATGAAGCTTTTGAATGAGAATAGTGCCAGGAAGCACAAAGAACCAACAGCAGTTATCTGGTCGGGCTCGGCTGGGTCAAAGTCAAAGTCAAAAGTTTAGGCTGACCGTGATGGAGAACGGGTCACAAACAGAAACCAGGTTCACCCTGGTGGAAAGTTTAACTTCTAACTTAGTCTGGCTCCATGTGAGGAGCCTCAATTGGAGGTTCATGTTGGCTAAGGACCACAAGGAGCTCGTCGCCTATCAGAGCTATGCCATACCGGTCGATGTTGTTGCAAACAGCATTGTGTGGGTGAAGTACAAGGTCTGAAGCTAGGAAATTTCCATTGGCAGTCAGATGCACGTCCCATGTTGGCCTCGGTGAAGTACGCTTAGGTTCGCAAGGAGACCGAGCACTGTTCTTTTTGACAGTATGTAGGTTGAAGGAGTACACTCCGACACTAGCCAAGGGTCCAGGATCTGCGGAGGCATTTCTTGGGTCAAGGCTCACTCCAGCGGAGGCCAGCAGCAGAGTCGAGGCAGGTCCAGTTGGTACTAATCACCTGGGCCTCTTGAAGCTTGCTGTGCTCCTGAAACTCAGATCTCAAATAGGAGGTCAGCCATATGACCTGTGAAGTTACTTCTGTGGGTTCTGGATTCAAGGCAAGCAAGTCTAGTCTTCCTTCTTTAAACAGCAGAGCAGAGCAAGGCAAGGTCCAGGAATGTTATAATGAGAGGCTCTGAGGGTGCTACTTTTATACTTAGTGTCAAGTCTGTGTGTGGGGGTCACCCTCTTTGTCTAACCCTAAACTGGCTTTGGTCAGTTCTTCCCTTTCTATCCATCCAGGGTGGCAAAGGGCAGCATGCCCAGGTGTAGGCTGCATTTTCCAGATATAAGGCAGGCATCTTTAGAAGTTAGGATGGTGTGGACAAAGCCGGCAGGCTACTCTTAGATGCTCCGAAAGGGCTGAGTACAACCACCCAGGCCATCAGGAGGAAATGAATACCTTTCTCCACACCATAGCCCTTTTGGTACCTGTCTGGAAGCAATACACATCCCACCACAGGAGAGCCATTAACAGTCATGTGACACAAAGCACTAGTAGAAAGGCATATGTGGTTTATGCAGGAAAATATCAACTTTCTATAAGTGACCTTTTCAGAATAGAACCTTAAAATCCGAGTTTACCATTAAAAAGGATTTTAAACTACAATTCAAATGATTGGAAGAAGTGTTTCTCGACTCCTAAACTGAAGTTATCACTTATTAAATGTAATAATGTAATCCACTGTTAGTCTATGGGAGCGCTAGCCTCGCTACAGTGAAAATCTACTTTAGTTTTTTGCTACCAGGATATGTATAACTTAAGTACACATGTTCTACTTACTAAATACCATGCACCCTGCCCCCAGAGTTTTTAGGGCCTACCCTAGTGGTAACTTATAAGTATTAAAAAGTAAGGTTTGAGCGTGGTCAATGGTTTATTTTTTCAGGTCTAAATGTCAGTTTACAACTGCACTACAGGCTGCAGTGGCAGGCCTGAGACGTGTTTTACTGTGCTACTTTAGTGGTTTGCTCAAAGGTCCGGAAGCTTACTTGTAGCATTTCATCTACAGGCCCTAGGTACATGAAGTACCAACTAGCATTTACTAGGATTTATAACTAAATTAAAAGTGCCAATTAGGTTTACCAAATGTACAATGTTTGGAAGCCCTTTACCGTTGGTTAGCAGGAGTAACATGTGCAGAGTCCTAGTGCTAACAAAAACAGGTTCAGCAACAAATATGGTACTGAAGGGAACAGGTACTGGCAAAGTCAATAGGTCTCACCTACACAAGAGCCATTGGCGTGGCAATGTGTTTTTTCCATGTTGTACACAAATGTGGCTGCTGTTCAGCATGGCTAAAAGTTAGTTGTGTGTAGTGCCGTGTAGTGGAGTCGGGGAGTAGGATTGTAGAGTGCATTTGTTGGAGTAGAGTGTCGGAGTGGAGTAAAGGGATTAGAGTGTTGTAGAGTTGAGTATCAGGTAGTAGTGTTCAGTGGAAGAGCGTGTCGTAGAGTCAAGTGTCAGAGTGGAGTGGTGTGGAATAGGGTAGAGTGAGTTGGAGAAAATTGAGGTAGTCTGGTGGATTGGATGGGATTGGAGTAGAGTGGGGTGGATTGGGGATGATTGGAGTGGGTGGACTGGATGAGATGGATTGGAGTGTGGTGGACTGAAATGAGGGGGAGGTGGATTGGATTTGGGGGTAATGGAGTGGATTGGAGTGGGGTAGATTTGTCTGGACTGGGGTGGGTGAACTCAAATGGAGTGATAGGACTGGGTGGAAAGGATTGGATTGGGGTGGGGTGAGGTAAGGTGGATTGGATTGGGGTAGAGTGCGCTGGATTGGAATGGAGTGAACTGGAGTGCAGCAGATTATGTTTGACTGGAATGGGGTGGAGTATATTGAACTGGAGTGGGGTGGCCTGGATTGGAGTGGCTTCAATTGGATTCATTGGATTGGAGTGAGGAGGATTGGACTATAGTGGGATAGACTGGACTAAAGTAGGGTCAATTGAACTAAAGTGGGGTGGATTGGATTAGAGCGAGATGTATTACAGTAGAGTGGATTGGGATGAGGTGGATTAGAGTGGGATGGACTGGAGTGGGGTGGATTAGAGTAGGGTGGATTAGATTGGAGTGAGGCATAGATTGGGGTGGATTGGAATAGTTGGGATTAGAAAAAGTTGGACTGGAGTTCAGTGGAGTGGATTGAAGTTGGGTGGACTGGATGGGGTGGATTAGAGTGGGGTGGTTGGACTGAAATAGGGTGGGTGAATGGGAATGGAATGAGGTGGGGTCGACTGAATGGGAGCAGGGTAGATTCAATGGAGTGAGTTCGATTGGTTTGGGTTGGGTGGACCTTAGTGGGTAGTTTAGTTTGGAGTGGGTTGTATTGGATTGAAGTGAGGTAGATTGGGTTTAAGGAGGGTGGTTTTGAGGGGGTGGAATGGACTGGATTTGACTTGGTTAGGTTGGAGGGGGGTGGACTTTTGTTGGGATGGACTGGAGTGGGGTGGACTGAGTGAGGTGAATAGGATTGGTGTGGGTGGATTGGATTGGAGTGGGGTAGACCGGAGAAGGTTGGGTCGATTGAAGTTGGGTGGTCTGGGTTGCGGTCGACTGGATTGGAGTGGGGCAGAATGGATTTGAATAGGTGGATTGGGTTGGACTGGATTGGTTGATTGAACTGGAATGGGGTACATTGAACTGGAGTGGGGTGAACTGGATTGGAGTGGGATGGATTGGGTCAGGTGGATTGGTGTAGAGTGGGGCAGATTGGATTGGGCTGTATTGGATGGGGTAGTGTGGGATGGACTGGAGTGAGGTGGATTGTGGTAGATTGGAGTGGGGTAAAATGGGATGAATGGGATGGACTGGATTGGGGTGAGGTGGGTTGGAGTGGGGCAGATTGGAGTGGGGTAGACTGTTTTGGATTGGAGTGAGGCAGATGGGGGAGCCGCAGATTGTTTTGTCCTTGGAGTGGGACAGATTGTTTTGGATTGGAGTGAGGCAGACTGCTTTGGATTGGAGTGAGGCAGACTGCTTTGGATTGGAGTGAGGCAGACTGCTTTGGATTGGAGTGAGGCAGACTGCTTTGGATTGGAGTGAGGCAGACTGCTTTGGATTGGAGTGAGGCAGACTGCTTTGGATTGGAGTGAGGCAGACTGCTTTGGATTGGAGTGAGGCAGACTGCTTTGGATTGGAGTGAGGCAGACTGCTTTGGATTGATGTCGACAGATTGGAGTGGGGCAGATTCTTTGAGATTGGAGTGGGGCAGATTCTTTGAGACTGGAGTGGGGCAGGTTGTTTTGAATTTGCATTGACAGAGTGGAGTGGGGCAGATTGTTTGGGACTGAAGTAGAGCAGATTGATTTTAATTGGAGTGGGGCAAATTGTTTGGGATTGGACTGGAGCAGTTTGGAGTGGGGCACATTGTTTTGGCTTGAGGTGGCAGACTGTTTTGGATTGGAGTTGGGTAGATTGGAGTGGGGAAGATTTAGTTTGATTTGGAGTGGGGCAGACTGTTTTACACTGGAGTGGTGCAGGTTGTTTTCGATTGACGTGGGCAGATTGTTTGGGATTGGAGTGGGACAGACTGGAGTGGGGTACATTGTTTTGGACTGGAGTTGGGTAGATTGGAGTGAGGCAGATTTTTCTTGGATTGGAGTGGGGCAGATTGTTTTACAATGGAGTGGTGCAGGTTGTTTTCAGTTGGCGTGGGCAGATTGTTTGGGATTGGAGTGGGACAGACTGGAGTGGGGTACATTGTTTTGGATTGGGGCAGGTTGGTGTGGGGCAGATTTGTTGCATTCGAGTGGGGCAGATTGGACTGTGGCAGACTGCATTGGGGCAGACTGTGGCAGACTGCATTGGGGCAGACTGTGGCAGACTGCATTGGGGCAGACTGTGGCAGACTGGAGTGGTGCAAATTGTTTTGGACTGGAGTGGGGCATATTGTTTTGAGTTGGAGTGGGGAAGATTGTTTGGGGGCAGATTGTTTTAGATTGGAGTGGGGTAGATTGTTTTAGATTGGTGTGGGGCAGATTGTTTTGAGATTGGAGTGGGACAGATGGGAGTGGGGCAGAGTGGAGTGGGGCAGAGTGGAGTGGGGCAGAGTGGAGTGGGACAAATTGTTTTGGATTAGAGTGGGGCAGATTGTTTTGGATTGGAGTGGTGCAGATTGTAGTGGGCAGATTGGTTTGAATTGGAGAGGAGCAGACTTTTTTTAGATTGGATTGGGGCAGATTGTTTTGGATTGGGGCAGATTGTTTTGCATTGGAGTGGTTCAGGTTGTTTTCGGTTGGTGTGGGCAGATTGTTTGGGATTGGAGTGGGACAGACTGGAGTGGGGCACATTGTTTTGGATTGGAGTGGGGCAGATTGGTGTGGAGCAGATTTTTTGCATTCGAGTGGGGCAGATTGGACTGTGGCAGACTGCATTGGGGCAGACTGTTTCAGATTGGAGTGGTGCAAATTGTTTTGGATTGGAGTGTGGCATATTGTTTTGAGTTGGAGTGGGGCATATTGTTTTGAGTTGCAGTGGGGCATATTGTTTTGGGGTAGATTGTTTTGGTTTGGAGTGGGTGCAGGTTGTTTTAGATTGGTGTGGGGCAGATTGTTTGGACTGGAGAGGGTCAGATTGTTTTTGGTTTGGAGTGGGACAGACAACAGTGGGGCAGACTGTGTTGGATTAGAGTGTGACAGATTGTTTTGGATTGGAGTGTGACAGATTGGAGTGGGGCAGAGTGGAGGGGGACAAATTGTTTTGGATTGGAGTGGGGCAGAGTGGAGTGGGACAAATTGTTTTAGATTGGAGTGAGGCAGAGTGGAGTGGGACAAATTGTTTTGGACTGGAGTGGGGCAGATTCTTTTGGGTTGGAGTGGGGAAGGTTGGAGTGGGGCAGATTGTTTTGGATGTAGGTGGGGCAGATTCTTTTGGGTTGGAGTGGTGCAGATTGTAGTGGGGCAGATTGTTTTGGATGTAGGTGGGGCAGATTCTTTTGGATTTGACTGGTGCAGATTGTAGTAGGCACATTGTTTTGAATTGGAGCGGAGCAGCCTTTTTTTAGATTGGATTGGGTCAGATTGTTTTGGATTGGAGTGGGGCAGATTGTTTTGGATTGGAGTGGGGCAAATTGTTTGGGACTGGAGTGGGGCAGGCTGGAGCGGGGCAGATTGTTTTAGATTTGAGTGGGACAGATTGGAGTAGGGTAGACCACAGTGGGGCAGATTGTTCTGGATTAGAGTGTACCAGATTGGAGTAGGGCAGATCAAAGTGGGGTAGATTGTTTTGGATTAGAGTGGGGCAGACTGGAGTGGTTTGGTTTGGGAGGATTAGAGAGTCGTGGACTGGAGGGGATTTAGTTGAGTGGTTTGGTTTGGAGTGGGGTGGGATGGATTGGACTGTCTGGGATCAATTGGATTGAATAAGGTGAATTGTTGTGGGGTGAAGTGGGGCAGACTTTTTTGGATTGGGTGGGGAAGTTTGGATTGGAGCAGGCTAGATTGGTGGGTACTACACGATTATGTGTTAAAGCATAATTTCGGAAACTACACATAGAGTAACAATGTTGCATTGCAATGCTTAGACCAAGAAAATCTTTTGAGAACAGCGCCTATGAGCAAAGAGGGAGAAATGAGAACCTGACAAAGTAAAAGAAAAGAGTTAACTGTAGAAAAGAAAACTTTGCAATTTTGTTTTTCCTGCTGGGATTGTTTTTGCAAGCCACACGCCTTCTGTTTGCAGGGCCCTGGAAGTTAAAAATAAGTATGTCAATCATGTTGGGAGGGGTGGATGAGCACTGATTGATTCAACTTAATCAGCGTGTGGTCCCTGCTCCACAGGCAGAAATGGAAATGATGGTTGGCCTGCAATGACAATTACAAGAATTTAGTGGTCCTAAATTTTTACTGAATTCACAAAAAAAAGAAGATAAGAGTATTTAGAGGTATATTTTCCTGCATGCTACACTTTTCTCCACACAACTATCTGACATTAATATTCCATTAATGTATACTGTGAATTTCTTAGCCTTAAGAAGTAGAGGTTACATTTGTGGTAGGGCATTGCCATACAGTTTGAACTTCCTGCTAAATTCCTTTAACATACTGGAAGCTATTGATGGGGACAGAATGGGAGCTGAAAGAAAAAAAAATTTACTTCATTGTTAGGGATCGGAGGGTCAGGTAATATTTAGGACTTTACCTCAAACTGCTCCCCAAGAAGGACAAGAGGAACTTAATGTTTTTGAGGAGGCATGGAACACAGATTTAAACCCACATCCAGCATAGAACTGAATAGGTTTACATTTTATATGAGGGTTCAACGCGAGGGTGGATCTTTTGATGACTTTCTTACAACTTTAAGAGGGCTGTCTATGAACTGTAATTTTGGTGGTATGTGTGATAAGAAGATCAGAGACCTAATAATCGTAAATGTAAGGAGTAAAAAAATACAGAAACAATGGGTGATGGGGGGATCCTAATTTACAGGATGTCATCACCACTGCTCAAGCATTTGTAAAGTCTGAAAAAAATGGATGAAGTCAGTTCAAGATACCAACACTGCTGTGGATGAGGTATGTGTGGTGAATAACAGTGCTACTTGTAGAGGTACTCAAGGAAGAAGAAAGAATGAAAAATCTATAGTTTGTTATAGATGAGGAAGTTTCAGTTGTGTATCATCATTTCCTCAATGTCCTGCTATAGGGAGAGAATTCAACAAATGTGGTGGGATTGGGCGCTTCGATGTATATGCAAAGATGATAAGAAAAAAAAGTTATTTTTCCAAAGGCAGAATGACTAACATAGGGGAAGTTTCTTGTGTGAGGTGTGAATGTGAAGAGACCAGTGATGAGACAGAAAAAGGGATAGGTGTATCTGTGAATTCTCCGCAAGAGGAGAGCAATGAGGGTAAGAGACCCCCACTGGTGCAAAGTTCAAATTCTTAGGAAGGTGTTAGAATTCCGGACTGATTCTGGGTCTGGGTGGACCATCATTACTAAAGAATAAGGTTTACAAAAGTTTAATGATGCTATAAAGCTAAGTGATTTAAGAGATTTGGATATTGTGGTCCAGAGTTTTGCGTTCAAAAATTTATTTGGTAGAGTACACGGAGGTCGACATAACTTTCAAGTGAAGAGAAGCACATATTAAGCATGTGGCATATTGGCCGGGGTGGAGAGACCAATGAAATTTGGGCATTATACTTAATCCACGCAGTAAGGAACCTGTTCTTGATGAACAGGACAATGGGGCTAAAGTTGTGTCTCCATTTTCAGATGTTTTCTCACTACTTTCGGGTAAGTTAGAAGGTTATACTCATCGCATTAAACTCAAATGTGGAGCTCAACCAGTCAAACAAAATTTAAGAAATGTGTCTATAAATGTTAGAGATCAACTTAAAAGTGTGTTGCACGAAATGTTAAGTGGTGATATTATTGAAGAAGTAGAGTCTTCTGAATGGGTGTCTCACATAGTTTCACCATGTAAGGCAGATACATCTTTGAGGCTGTGTATTGACCTTAGAGCACTTGTTTTGTCTGCAGAAACAATAGTAGCCCCATTGGTGAGTACAGGGTTACTCTATGATAGTGGGGAGGGACCAGTAGCCCATTGGTTAGTAACCACTAACTCCCCTCAGTTCACCTTCTGCGCATAAGATCACATCTGGACTGGACAAAGGTCAGGAGAAGTACTGCCCTGCTATTCCCTGGACCTGGCAAAGAGTGGCTGCACTGAAGACTGGACTGCACTTGCTGATGCTTGGGCTAGCAAAAAGAGGACTGTGCCTATGGTGCCTGGCTTATGGGAAAGTCACTCCCGAGCCCCAGACAGAAGAGTTGAAATCCAAGAGTCAGTTGGTATACTTCCTGTTACACCACCAGGTCCACAGAAGCCCGTTCTGTCCACTCAGTACTCACAATCGCCTGATCAACACTGACTGCCGACATGCAGCCTGGACAACCAAGTCTGATGCTCAAAAGCTGCACCTCAGTCTGCTGAGCCCAGAAGAGTCATCGGAGTGCAGTTTCATTGCAGAAGACAGAAACTAGTCTTCACCAAATGTGTGATTGGTGAACAGTAGTACAGTGACTACTGGACTTTTGATGGCCCAATGATAACCTTAAGGGACATCAAACCCTGTGGCCAAAGTGACCCTACTTGGACCATGGACCGAGGAGTAGCTCCAGGAAGACCCCTATGGACAATGCATCATCTTCAGCATCCTGTACCCTCTTGCATCAGGACAAATCAATTGAAGTCTATGCATCAGGGCCAATCCATTCTCCAATAGCACCTGGAACTGGACTTCAGAGTACTTTGGTGTTAAGGTAACTGTCCTACTACTTCTCATTAGCCCCCCTGACTTTCCACCTGTTTGAGTTGGTCAACCAAAATGGGCAGGAGGAGCCAAACAGCTCTTTAAAAGTAGCACAAAGTTTCCAAACTTTGCAGCTACCAATGCTTGCTAGCACTTTTAAGTGAAAAGCTGAAATGTATGTTTTACTTAAAAATCTAGAGCTCTGGAACCCTTCAGTGGATTTTATTCGTTGTTCATAAAAATACAATTTATTTTCATAACTTGGTTTCGGATTTCTTTCAGGGTTCGAAATGCTTTACACTTGTTCCTTTGCTTAAGCCTGGCTGCTCAAAGTCATAGCTACCAAGGGAAAAGGGACTATACAGATTTACGGGTTGAAGCACCTGCTGCCACATTTTCTGAAGAAAGGTCATATGACTTCTGTTGTACGTGGTCTAGGTGGGGAGAGCATCCACTGCAACTTGGCTATCCTGCAGCTTTTTAAAGGGTTGACTTAAAGACAGTATTTGTTGTCATGTCAGTCTCAGGTTTTCCAAAAACAAAAATCATAATAAAGCTACATTCATGTTTACAGAGCCTTTTAGTTAGTCAGCAGTTATTCACGTATGCTTTACCTACAACAACAAACAAGACGGGGCTATGGATCCGCCCAGTTCATCCACTGGTAAACCTACACTGTGAGTGATGGTATTTAACCTCATTAAATGTGCACAGCCACCTAAAAAAATGTGATAGGACTGGTGCATCTGGGCTGCAGGCACACTCATTTATTTTATATGTTTGACATGTTTTTGGCATATTGTATATGCTTGCAAAAAAAAAAAAAAAAACTACATGATAAAACTATTCATGGTAGCCATGATCAGTCCCACTGCTTTTGTCAATGATTGTAGTAAATGTGTGTAGATGTTGCTATGGCCCACTGCTTCGCAGTGCTGCACTTAATTTGTAAATATACTGGAGGCTCGCTCTTCGACTACCCAGATTAATACCTATGTATCTGTGGGAACGTAGCATTGTTGCTGCCTAGTACTGTTCTTGTTCTGCGCGTGAGGCAAGATAAATTGGGTGGGCAGACATACACGCCAACCTCCAACATCTCTTACTTCTTTGGGCTGTTGGAGGAGTGTAACCATCGCAGAGTAGCCTTGATTATGGTTACACCAAAAGTCCATCCGTTTAAATTGGGGGTGGGGGGCGGACGATTATGCTGGCAGAAAGGATACTCCATTGCTGGTGTGATGGAGCACCCTTTCTGCCAAAATATAAATTAGGCTCTCAGTTGTTTTACTATGTTTCCTAGTATGTTACAATGAGAAAGGCAGATATTCACTGAAGTGTCTGTTAAGAACTTAGGTGATTATGATTTTGCTTTGTTGAGAGTAGAAGTAAAGACAAATTGCCACAAGTTTTAGCTACATAATTATTTCTGTTTTTGGATAGTTTCTCTCTCCCCATGATTTTCATTTATTCCTAATGTTAGATGCCAGGTTTCTGCTGCACATGTACTCCGAATAAGAGCCTGCCTAACCTGTTATTCCAACATCCATTTCAGTTATTTAATGCAGTGACAAAGCCGACAGGCTTTTTGGCTTGCTACCAGTCTAGGCTCACAGTGCTTAAAAGAGGCAGGGCGGGTGCAGCGTGACTGGGAGTAGAAGAGGAGATGGGGAGGAGCGGGGGTACATTAAATTATTATTTTTAATTAAAAATGTACCTGATCCGCAGACCCGCGCCACTCTCCTTTCCTGCGTTGCTGCAGGCACATTCTCCCAGCCTGCCCTGCGCCAATCCTGACGCTGCTCAAAGCAGCGTCAGGATTGGCTGGATGCTCTCAGGTAGACTGGGAGCTTGTGCAGGCGCTCTCCAGCCAGGCAACTGTGTTGCCGGGCTGGAGATAGCCTACTGCACATGTGCGTTTGGCTGGCCCAAGACGGCCGGCCAAACACACATGTGCTCCCCCTCAGTGCACATCACCCCCGTGGCCCCGCCCATTTCAGAACAAAAGAATAATAAACCTGGTTTATTATCCTTTCGTTCTGAAAGGTTTGCAGCTTCTGCTGCCAGCAAGGGGGGGGGGGGGGGGGGGGGGAAGCTCCTCCGCCCTTATGGAGGAGCCACTCCTGCTCGCTGCCACTCTCCAAGTTGAAGGTTATGACTTTGACACCCTGCATGGCAGGGTGGGCCTGGCTGGCGGCTACATAATACGTCCAAGCACGCTAAGGAGTGGGGAAGGGCCTGAGGAATGGAGAGGTCACCTAAAGGGAGGGGGCAGTACCCACCCTTCCCATAGGGCCCTTAGGCAACCTTCCCACGGCACTGCACTATATTTCAGTTTTGGTAATTTTTAGCACCATGTTGCTTTGAGCCTATAAGCGACAATGTAGAGTAGTCTTTTTAAAGAGTCTCAGAAAGCAAGGTGTGCAACTGGTGCATTGCAGGCTTCTCTTTAATGAGCAGTTTTCTTGCCTGTCTCCTGACGCAGACGCAGAAGCAGACTGCCGCCTGCTTTTGTGCTAGGAACTCAGCTTACAAGGGAGATCAGCGACTTGGTGGTAGATGTTGCAGTCCTTATTCATTATTTGCATGCTAATAAGAAACCGATAAGAATGATCATTCACGTGGCTTAGCATTGGAAAAGAATATATTTGGCCAACATCAGTACTGTAAACATTGCAAAGGAAACCATATTCAGTAACATGGTGAAGGTCCTTTACATTCCAGGTATTTTCTTTAAACCAGGATAATTTCAGAATCAGGTAAGTATGAGGTTAACAACATACCACAAAGATTTCTCTTTTAGTTCAGCTATGTGCTGAGGGAAATCCAATCCACCAAGAAATATTGGAGCTCTTGCAGCACAACTCCAATTCAATGCGCAACCTATTGTACCAAATGCAGGAATATCAGATGTCATGCCCCGCATATGTTAATGCACAAAGACGCTTTAGGTTGGTTAAAAACATGCTGAGGTTTTCAACAGTGGAAGCTGTACAAATGCATAGTATGTGCAGCAGGCATGAGTGGGACCTGCTAACCAATCAGCTTTGAAGTTTAAACGTGAGAAACCCCTTATATATGAAATCCTGTTATAAAATATGACCTGTAAAACAATGTGAGCTGCAAAGCCTTGTTTCTAAACAGGCAGGTCAATAGATTTCTCTAGTTGAGTTGAAGAGTATCATGAGTAGTTTCTGATAGAAACTTTGGAACATGTAGGAAGAGATTCACTGATATACAGTCCTGCACTGGACAGAAGTGTTTGCTGCTCACAAATACGGTCACGAATAAAGCACACAGGTACAGTTTCACAAACCGAGGTTGAATGCAGAAAGGAGGGTAGGATAAAAGCATTAATGGGACACAGTCTTTTGAAGCCCACACCTCTTGTATGATTGTCAGTGAACCACTGACACAATGAGAGTGCTATAGTAAACTATATTCAAAACCTAAATAACTTCTGAAGACAAAATGAGGCTAATCAGGAGATGCAACACAACAGTCATGTAGGAGCTCCAGGAGGTCGTTTAGGTGTTGGTAGGCTTGGCATCGGTCTCTTCTCTTTCCACACCTTATTGGAAGCATGCTTTGATAGCAAACAGGTCATATTTCTACTAATCTGAACAAGAAGAAGGTCATGTGTTAGTGAAAGTTGTGGGTTCATGGCTTCAGGTACAAAAGTATCAGCAGATGGATCTTTCTCATGAAATTCTTCAATGTCAGTACAGCCACTCTTGGAAGAGATCCCACAAAGTATTGTTCTGGACATCCTAAAAAAAATGAGCATTTGTGAGAGAGTAATTTCTTCATGCAGTGACCCTAGATACTTTGATGCCAGTCATTTTGTAAGTCTGAGGGTCAAATGGGAGTCACTCGTGTGACCCCTTTTGCCTGTATAAAGTGAGGTTTCGCTATGAAGGTGAGATGACGTCTCTCCCCTCCTCTTCCAGTCAGCAGAGGCCCTAACCTTGGTCCTTTGCAGGTGATCATATCTTTTTGCCCCTGGGTGCATTAAAGATGAAGACTCCGTTTAGGAAGATGTGTTAATCTCTTTCTTCCAAATACAATTTCTGCTGGCTACGAGACACCCCAAAAGTGTCATTAAAGTGTTCATCACATTTAAAACCTTTCTTCGTTCTTCAGCTCTAAGAAGGTACCCCAAATCTCCTTAATGTTTTCTCACCTCTGTCAACAAATCAGGCTTTGAATAGCAGTCAGTTATAACATTTATTTCATCTAATATTGCTATCACTTTCAAATGTAAATAAATTGGTCTTCAACGTATTCACTGTTTAGGTTTCGAATGCACAGCACATGCGCCGTGATTGCCAAATCTCTTGTAAACAAAAATAAAAAATAAAAACTTATCATTGGTTGGCTTCAACCTCATTTTTGTTTCCTTGTTTTTGATCGGTCAGGGATTCCCACTTTAACTTTGGCATCCTAGGGCTTCCTGATATTTTTTTTTCCATTGTGCATGGATCAAGTACAACTTCCTGTGCGTGACCAGTGTCCTTCAACCAGTCGGACCCTTCTGTAAGTACTTTTTTTTTTTTTTTTTTTTTAATTCTGGCACTCCATAAGAGTGCATCTGTTTGCAGGTTGTCTCCCCTTCTCCCTGTGTGCCCAGTTCTCCAGCTATCTTTCATAGTGGACACTAGGTAGCGCTGACTTATAAAGGAGCTTCCTCCGAGTGATTGGAGGGGAGGCCCCTCTGAGGAGACTGTTCTACTGGTCGCTGCGGTGTGGGTCTCCATCACAACAAAGCCCTCATCTTGTTACAGTGCCTTGGCCCGGCACTGGGGAGTTCTCCCCAGATGTTCTTGTTCCCCATTTTTTGAACTGATGACAGAAAATACTTTCAGAGAATGGTTCAGGGAGCTTTAATTGTGTTTTCGATGTGAGCAACTGGGAGTGGCCTGTTGTTGGATAAACACCTCGAGAGCTGTTGCAACAGGAACTGTTTTTTCGAGTAGTCCCAGCAAGCCACGCATCCATTGTTTACAGATATATATATTTTTTTTTCAACCGACAGATGTGCACCTCATCAGGCACGTGTACACAAATGTTCAGTGTTGTGTACACAGTGTGTGTTAAGGGGCTTTTATTTCCTTACGAGCCCCATCCGGTGCAGTGCTGCTCCTGCATGCAGTACTACCTTCAAGACCTGAGGCTTTTGCAACACTGTTACCACCTAGCCCTACTATGATCTGCGGATTACCACTGTACCAATGAACGCTGAGGCTTGCAGCAGCACAGCCAGCAGCAATACGGGGGTCTGAAGCAGCTCTGCCGGGCCTGTGGTAAACTGTAGCACAGTGTTACTATTGGGCCCCTTAGTGTTCAGCCCTATCACAGAGTTACTGAGCCACTGGGTTCGCTAGACATCTTTCAGTAAAAGAGTGTCAGCTCTTGGGGTATTGTGTTAATGATATGACAAATTGCTTTAATCCCGGATAGATCCTCTCTTAGATAAGAATCACCCTGTTGAATGGGAACTAATAGGCTTAGAGTTGTGTGAAGCATTTTACAGTTTTTCTTGGTATTTCATTGGTAGTTAAAGCAATTCTTCCTAAGGAGGACAAGCAATCAGCCTGGTACTCTGTATATCTGGAGGTATCAACTATACAGTGAGATTAGCGGTGATTGAGAACTCCCGGAACAGTATCCAGTGAACTGCACAGCTGTGTCGGGAACCATCCTGATGTCAGATAGCCATATTACAAAGCAGATAGTCTATTCTGACGCAGCTGCACCCCTACACAGTGACACCTCAGTGTTATTATAGAACACACTGTTTTCATTGTCATGATAGTCTTTTCAGATGAAACTGTTGTCAATTTTCAATTAATAGTTATGAAGAATAACCACACTGTGTCTGTGGGAACTCTGTTGTGCCTTACCTATTAACTAATTGGTGTAGATTTCGCCCCAAAAGTAAGATAAAATCGTCTGCAAATGCTGAGCAGTTGGCTGAAGCTCATGTGCAGGGATACTCAATTTTGGCTAGCTAAGCATGAAATTGTCTAGTCACTTTGTTAAACAGTTATCTAACCAGTGGGGCAAAAGGGAGACACTTGCTAGCTAGTGGGCTAGTAAGTATCTAGCTATTTCACTGTGGTACTTTTTTTTATTTACGTTCAGGCACTCCATAACAGTACATCTGTTTGCAGTCCATCTCCCCTGTGGGACCCCTTCTGTGTCATTGGGTTGCATACGTTACATCTTTGGTGTAACTCTAAAGGTGTGCTTTCCGTCCCATGGGTGATACGGGCAAACGTGGGTCAATTCACCAATGAGGAATGTAAAAGACAAGTTATTGTTTCCCCGCAATACACTATTCAATGTGTAATTCACATAGAAGTATTGCTTTTGTTTACTAACTAAAGCGATTAGGGGCATCATGGTAACAGTAACCAAACTTATTTAATTATTCACATTATTACACACACTATACCAAGGAAAATGAATAATTTTAAGTAAAAAGTATTTATTATAAACAGGAATAATCTGTTTCTCAGTACATATAAAGCAATTACACAGAATATTATGAAAACAGCAAGCAGACACGTTATAATTAACAAGAATGAAATTAACATTTCTAGCATGTGTTAGACCTGACAGCCTTAGGGTGGTCACCCCTAACTTTTTGCCTGTCTCCCTCCACTTTTTGGACACTGTTTTTGCTAGTTTTTAGACTCTGCGCACTTTACCACTGCTAACCAGTGCTAAAGTGCATATGCTCTCTCCCTTTAAACATGGTAACATTGGATCATACCCAATTGGACTATTTAATTTACTTATAAGTCCCTAGTAATGTGCACTTATGTGCCCATGGCCTGTAGATCAAATGCTACTAGTGGGCCTGCAGCTGCCACCCACTTAAGTAGCCCCTTAACCTTGTCTCAGGCTTGCCATTGCAAGGCCTGTGTGTGCAGTTTTCACTGCCACTTCGACTAGGTATTTAAAAGTACTTGCCAAGCCTAAAACTCCCCTTTTTCTACATATAAGTCACCCCTAAGGTGTGCCCTAGGTAACCCCTAGAGCAGGGTGCTGTGTGGGTAAAAGGCAGGACATGTACCTGGGTAGTTTACATGTCCTGGTAGTGTAAAACTCCTAAATTAGTTTTTACACTACTGTGAGGCCTGCTCCCTTCATAGGTTAACATTGGGGCTGCCCTCATACATGATTGAAGTAGCAGCTGCTGATCTGAAAGGAGTAGGAAGGTCATATTTAGTATGGCCGGAATGGTAATACAAAATCCTGCTGACTGGTGAAGTTGGATTTAATATTACTATTTTAGAAATGCCAATTTTAGAAAGTGAGCATTTCTCTGCACTTAAATCTTTCTGTGCCTTACAATCCACGTCTGGCTGAGTTTAGTTGACAGCTGCTTGTGCATTCACTCAGACACACCCCAAACACAGGGTACTCAGCCTCACTTGCATACATCTGCATTTTGAATGGGTCTTCCTGGGCTGGGAGGGTGGAGGGCCTGCTCTCACACAAAGGACTGCCACACCCCCTACTGGGACCCTGGCAGACAGGATTGAGCTGAAAGGGGACCTGGTTCACTTCTAAGCCACTCTTTGAAGTCTCCCCCACTTCAAAGGCACATTTGGGTATAAAACAGAGCCTCTGCCCTACCACCTCAGACACTTCCTGGAGAAGAAACCCGAACCAGAACCTGCACCCTGACAAGAAGAACTGCCTGGCTGCCTAAAGGACTCACCTGACTGCTTTCTACAGAGGACTGCTGCCTTGCTGTTGCCCTGCTGTCTTGCTGCTCTCTTGCTTTGCTGCAGAAGTGCTCTCCAAGGGCTTGGATAGAGCTTGCCTCCTGTTCCCTGAAGTCTCAGGACCAAAAAGACTTCTCTCTTGCAACTGGACACCTTGTGCTGCGAAAAATTTGATGCACAGCTTGTTCCGCGTTGAAAAATTCACTGCACGCCGAACCGGAAAGACGCCGCTCGACTTCGTGAGGAAAAGATCGCCGCGGCACCTGCGGTGCGACCGGAACTTCGACGCACGGCCCGCCTGGACAACGCCGCCCGACTTCCAGAGGGGAAATCGACGCAGCACCTGCCGTGAGGGAGAAAATTCCACACATCGCCCACCGGAACGACGCACAACCGGTCAACAAGCCCAGGATTCCACGCACAGACCCCGGGGCGCCTGAAAACCCCGCAACCCGAAGAGGAGACCCGTCCGAGCGCCGGAAATCTACACAACGTCTTCCCCGCATGGAACATAACGACGCAAGTCCATGTGTGAAGGGGCGAAACCGACGCACACAGCATTTTTCTGCTCTGCGGCCCTTTGCTGAGATTTTTTCACTCCAACCAGGTACTTTGTGCTTGAAAGAGACTTTGTTTGCTTTTTAAAGACTTAAGACACTTTATATCACTCCCCAGTGATATCTTTACAATTTCTTATTGCATCTTTAATCGTTTTGACCTGCAAATATCCAGATAAATATTATATATTTTTCTAAACGCTGTGTGGTGTATTTTTATGGTGCTACATTGTGTTATTGTATGATTTATTGCACAAATACTTTACACATTGCCTTCTAAGTTAAGCCTGACTGCTCAGTGCTAAGCTACCAGAGGGTGGGCACAGAATAATTTGGATTGTGTGTGACTTACCCTGACTAGAGTGAGGGTCTTTGCTTGGACAGGGGGTAACCTGACTACCAACCAAAGACCCCATTTCTAACCGCCTGTTAAAAATGTAATTTAAAATCTATAATCCTGAGGCCTATTTCTATGTACTACACTTAAGAAAGCATGGAAGACGCTTGCAGTCTAGAGTTTCTTAGGTTGAAAAGACACACTATGTGACTTGTTGACAGCAAAGGCTGACTTTATCAGTGGAGGCGTGAAGACGGTTCCATATAGAGGGCAAACACATGCTGCTAGAGCAGTCAATTGGTCTACCTACG
Organism: Pleurodeles waltl; assembly: GCF_031143425.1. Lineage (NCBI taxonomy): Eukaryota > Metazoa > Chordata > Amphibia > Caudata > Salamandridae > Pleurodeles > Pleurodeles waltl. The sequence continues at coordinate 282,815,968 of NC_090440.1, forward strand.
GGAGTCTGCTTTATCAGCTTCAGGTGAGATCTAGCATCTGCGAAGTGTGCTGGCAGTAGATGTGACCATCTCTGGCAGAATCTCAGGTGATTATCTGGGTGAAGGACCACTCCTGACAAGGGTCTAGTGGTAGCCCCGAACTCTTATCAGACATTTGAATTTCTGACTTAAATTTAGGAATGTCTGACATAGGTGATGTGCATAAAGGTGTGCGTCGCAGAAGTGTCCGTATGGACATAGGAGGTAAGAGGACATCAATTCAGATTACAGAATTTTGATTTTATGTCTGTATGTGTTCTTACTTAACCATGACATTGTGAAAAGTAGACATTTGACACAGACAAGTGTTGCATCAAGTGTTGTTTCTATGTCATCATTCAAATGGCTTGACACATTCACAGTTCTTAGAAAGATAAGATCAGTTGACACCTGAGTCTAATTGCAGACATTAGAATGATTCTGCATAAATCAGGAAAGATGGCGGCCTCCATTGCTTGAGAGTGGGAAGATGGTGACCTCCATTAGCTAAGATGGAGCCACACCTTGGGGGCTTTATGTCATCCCCCCTCTTGTACGTCTGAATGTGATATCATAGGGGAGTATTTAACCAACAGGGGTTTATCTAATCTTATAGGGAAATCCATGCTCTCAACTTACTAAGGTGTACATTACTTAAAGTAAAATATACACCTAATTGAACTAAGTATGTAAAATACAATAAAAAGCATTCAAAAATCTAATTTATAAATGAATGATAAAACAAAGGCAATCAATATTTCATATATGTAAAAGAATAAAATGATACATATAATAAATATAGCAAAGCACGAATACTTTCAAACCTTGCGCTGCATCAAATAATCAATGTATATATTGTAAGAAATTTTAAAATAACATACCAGTGATGATATGAGATAGGCCAAATTTTAAATATTTTGTTTTTTACTAGCTATTTTTAAACTATTTTCTTTAGTACATAGTTTTTACAGGTTTTGTGGTATATGTGGCAAATGCATATTGTTAATCATTGGTCATCTCATGAGTAGAGTTCATTCCTCATCGGAGGACATGTTGACATTGTCAAGTGCCCACGCAGCATTTGTGTGATCATTAAGGAATCCTTACAGAGCGTGTTCATAGTTAACAGTCTGTGCATGTGATGGCCCAGTAATTAGTTGCTCATCTGAGGCTCTCTGTGGTAACTGTGGCTCCCTTCCAGGGGGGTGGAAAGTTAACTACGGGTCAAGCCACTGCTCACAAGTTGCGTCGAAAAGTACCTCTGGTGATATTGCTCTGTCATAGTTAGCATCCTGTAGAAGGGACAGATGCAGTGGTCAGCACAGTTTCTGGTGCTCATGTAGAGGTTGAATAACTGTTTCCACATCAAGAAAAGGCACATGTGGCTGCCACAGATGTAAGTCCAAGATGGCTTCAGTTGGACAGTTAATGCACCACAACACAGTTTTTACTTGTGTAGCGTCCATTTTGTGTAAGCATCCAGAGCTCACCAAGTTCAGATAGCCAAGCATGTCCCATGTAGCATACTAGAGTCTCCCTACAGCTTTGCTCAGCTAGATACATGTACTCCATGTTGTTGATTTTCTTGTCGGAACAGGAGAAAGGTGTTGGTGCCACAGCCGATTAACAGTATCCTGATTGGAAATCCTCCAAAAAGGCTGGAGAACGGGGAATGAAAATGACGTAATCAGTTCAAATACTGCTTTAAATCCAGTCAGCAGATCCAATGTTCTTAAAAAGATGCACATCACCAGTTGTCACAGATAAATTAAATATTGTTTGTGCAATATCTGCAAAATATGTCAGGTACTGTGTGTAACAGCCTCTGAATTCTGAAGTAGTTTTGGGTGTTGCAGGGACTTTTTTGCAACAGAACAGGCAATAGCCTGTTTAAATCATCATAACACATAGATTACATACTTATACTAGGCCAAGGCATGTTCCTAATGATATTTCAAGGTGGTGGATGGAAGGTCCTTCCACATCTCTGGATTGCTGTTGAAACTGTTATGAAGCATGACTGGCTGGGTTCCAACCAACAGAAAGGTACCATTTGTTACAAAATAAATAAGAACTGTTCTTCAGAAGTTCTTGATGTGTGGAAATGCATCCAATGAGGAAAGACAGATAAAACACAACGTAACTCTGGCATCAAATCACTACACATTCCCTGCAATGATATGGTGTCACACAGAAGGGAGTGCCCAAGGGGATTTCTGTAATTTACTGTACTAATACACACAGGGTCATCTTTATTTTCGTTTAAACAGATATGGGAAAAAGGAAAAGCTTACATGAATTGAACAATTGTGAATTTTGCACAGTATCATACCAGCAAATAGAGTTATATTTTTGACACTTGTGAAAATTAAAGGTTGTAGTGGGCAATTAAATAATACTGTGTATTACCCAGATAAAAAGTGGAGTGTCACTGACTGTAAATGGTGCATCTTCAACTTGTTCTATCCTTTGTAGATTGTATGTAGATTCTTTTTTTATCCATGGTTTTTTGCATGAGCGGCACATTATATAATTCAAACTAGGCTGTTTCATTGGGAAGTTGGCATTAGTTTTATAATTGTCCTGAACTGAGTCTGCCCATGTTGTAATAAATTCAGGTCTCCTTTAAGGAGGTCTAAGGCTGATGACAAAATGTGATTTAATGATTACACTCTTTTAAAAAGCCTGTGAATGCCATTGTCAATAACTTTTTAAAAAGTGTTAGCATGTTTTCTTGAACTATTTGCCTAACTTATTTCAGAAGCTTTTTCTGAATACTTGTATATTTGTTTAATTCATTGAAGATGGCATATATTCCTGTGGCAAGGAATCTTGTATTTCTTATATGATGTGGTCTCAGATGAAAGTCAGAAAAATCCATATTCACACTTATTGAGAAAAAGTGTTCTTGCATACCTGAAAGACTATTGTGTTCCAACCTGTGTTGGTATAGCTTACCTACACTATGGGGTCATTACAACTTCGGCGCACGGAAAAGCCCGTCTGCCGAAGTCTCAGTTGGTAGGTTGCCGCCAGCGCAGCCACCTCCTCACCGGCCCCATTACAAGTTTCTCGCTGGGTCAGCGGGCGGAAACTCTGGCCCAGCCGGAAACGGCCTACAGCATTGTCTCCGGCTCATAATAGAGCCAACAGCAATGTTGTAGTGCGTAGGATGCACCAGCTCCCATTGCAAAGTTCACTGTCTGCAAAGCAGACAGTGAACTTTGCAACAGGGCTGGCCAGGCCTACACCCAGTCTTCTCCAGCCTTTTCATGGCAGTGTTATCGCCATGAAACTGCTGGCAGAGAAGGGGGTCGTAATCCCCAGAGCGGCGCTGCTTGCAGAGCTGCCCTGGCCGATTAGGACCCCCAGCACCGCCACACCATCATATAGATGAAAACTGGCGTGCTGGCAGTCCGACTGTGGTCATAATATGACGGACAGACCGCCGCCAATGTCATGAGACCGCCTGGGTCATAATAAGGCCCTAGTTATTACCACAGGTGTTTGTGTATTGTACCTTGGATCAGGACAATTAATTTTAGATTCAAGAATGTTGTAAAGGAAACACTGCATGCAGGTATCAGAATTATAAGGCCTTCAACAGGAAATCGGACTGAATTATAGGCTCCATTCTGTATCATATCATTTATGTTTGATTCAGACATAATTATTTGAAATTGCCTATTACTGAACATGGTCAGATTGACTGTTGGAAGGGAAGGTTTCTTTAAGTACTTCATTGTTCCAATCCCAGACAAGTAGTCTGCTGGATAGGTTTGTTCATAAAGATCACTTCTTAAGGTATTCTAAAAGCCCTAAATAAGACTTCTTTGCCTTGGAACTGCCAAGATTTGGTTGCCTAAATGCTTTTTTCGTCAGTATGTGCTTTCCAACACTCATATCCTTGAAAAGCCAGGTTTTGACTAAACTCTGTGGAGTAAATCATCTTGTTGGTCAGACTACATTATTTTGGTTATGTGTTCTGATTTAAAGTTGACATGGTGAAAAGTAGACATTTGACACAGACGAATGTTGCATCAAGTGTTGTATCTATTTCATTAATTGAATGGCTTGACGTTTTTACAGTTCTTAGTAAGATCAGGTCAGTCGACATCTGTGTCTAATGACAGACATGACAATGATTCTGCATAAATCAGGAAAGATGGCAGCTTCCACTGTTTGAGAGTGGGAAGATGGCGACCTCCATTAGCCGAGATGCCGTCGGGCCTAAATAAGATAGAGCCGGACGTTAGGTACATTCAGTTGCTTCCTCTGAAAGTAATCTGCTCAGTGAAAGCTGAACTGAAAGTTGTCCATTAGGGTTGTGTCCAGGGAGGAATGCATTATATTTTCCACATGCTCTGCTGTTCTCTGATAAATACTTGTGAACCTCTAAGGATCTGTGCCTGAATTACGGTGTTCATTTTTAATCCTGTAATAAAATGAATGGGGTATAAAGAGGGCAACTGCAATTTGTTGTGCGTCACAGAGGGCCTTTAAATGTTAAAATGGCATAAGGACTTGTAGTTTTGCATTTGATTACAGCTGGTTAAACCGGTGGTAGTGCAGGGCCAGTAAAGAGAGGGTCATTCCCATTTTATTTGATCTTTTTACACAAATTTCGCACACATTTACAAAAAACCGTGGGATTTCTAAAAAAAAAAAAAAAAGTGCAGATTTCGTGGTTGTCTTGCAAATCGAGAATCGTGATATCCGGGGTAGTCTGTCTATTTGGTCGTCTATTAAAGGTTTGATAGTCAACCTATATGGAATGCACAACTCCCTCACAAGCCTATTTTTTGTTTTTTACTGTTTGCAAGCCCACCAATTTAATGAAGAGGACCCCTTCAGATTCTCATCCGATTCTGCGACCATTCTCCTGCTGTTTTGCCTCAAAGGATCAGTCAGCTAGGGCAAGCAGTTTATCTCTGCCAGTCTTCCATACTTATTTCTATGATCAATCACAGTGGTTTTCATCATTTGTCCCTACTTTCTGATTCGCTATGCAATCTTTTCTCGTTCTCCTTGCTTTGACAAACTACACAAAGGCGATGCTTGTTGCAGACTAGAAATTCACCCCCGGCGTCCAAAAATATCCTCCATAACATTTTTCAAAAGATCGTCCCAGGGCTAGAGAACGTCTTTCCTCGGCCAACTACTACCCAGTACATGCACAGTGAAACTGTGTGAAGCGGCCTCTAGGACAGACCATCATGTAAATAGTAACACTCTCGCCGTTTATCGTTCAGTTGGCAAAGAGTCAAGCTCATAGCTAGGGTAAAAGCACAACTTTATGAAGAGTCAAGTCACAGCTACGTGCAAACATTCTACAGTTTCATACCAATGCCAGATATCATAATTACTGTGAAGTTGGGAAACAATGAAACTTTTGTTCGAATGCCTGAAGCCTTTACAGCCTGCAAGCCAGTGCGTTAATTCTTTTAAAGCAGAATATTTTCATTTTGGTGGAAAGTTATTTTTTTTATTTTTTTAAGGTTTACCTTATCACATTATAAACACATAACAGCATTTCTGCTTATCAAATAACACTATTATATATTCGTACAGAACAGACAGACGATTACTGATTAACAAGCCAGATGCTAGAAAGAAGAAAGAACGAGTTTGTTCCTATCTGTTACGCTCAACTGATTTTTTAAATCTGCCGTCTTTGCGCTAGCAACTGGATATTAACAAAGAGATGTTTCAATACCATGTTAAACGGCACATCATTATGAAAAACGGTTGTTATAAACCTTATGGTCAATTTTTTTTTTACCAAAGCATTTAAAAGCACGGTCAAACTCTGGCATCAGCCTGTTTAAGACACAGTCCAATTACATTTTTACTCAAATAAAGGAATTTGACATATTAGCCCTGGTACTTTCTTTTGGACGTTCAGTAAATACGGGATGCAAGATACACACACCTAATAGATCAGTAAACTGCCCATTGCAAAATCATTGGCCCACATGGAAGGAAAAATTAAGGAAAGCCAAATACAGCTGCAGCCATCTTTCAGTTTACAACAACGTACACACAGAACCAGAACATACTTTTTTTTCACGAATAACATTTTAGAGAGTAAAACCACGTTTTGAGAATAGGGCCTGGTTTAGAGGTTGGCGGAGGTATACTCCACCACAAATATGACGGATATCCATTCCACCTCACTAGAAGTGACATAGGCTATACTGTACTTGTAAATTATACAGCGAACGGGATATCCGTCACGTTGGGGTCACGTGACCTTCTGGCAAACTGTATATCAGGCCCTAACAGGGGTGTGGCTATCAGTGGTGCTACATTGGCCCCATGGCTTATGGACCCAATGGCTCCTGAATAATGCTAGATTTCTACTTTCGACAGAACAGTTAAGCCCATTTTCATGTAGTAGGGACCCTGGCGGCCGTCTACACTGCTGGTCAATAAATATGTTAAGTCTCACTTTTAAATAGCTAATAGAACTACAACTGATACTCGTCATTCCCTCTTATGTTAAAAAGGAATTAAAATAAACACAATGACCAACCAAAACACAGCAGTAGATTGTTATAATGGTAACATACACAGAATTCTCCACATTTTAGTTAACTAATGGACTTGATGAAACTACTATTGTTTTGCCTTCAATGCTTAAAGAGGCAGGATAGATCGTATAAACAGCTCCTTTCCCCACAGAACCAACCAATGGCCAAAATTACGTTCTCTCGGATTGCTCATTACAAATAAAGCGAAACAGTGTAGCTCCAGGGCAGGTAGACTTCTGCAAATGTACTAGGCAATTGCAGCTTGAAAAAGTCAAACTAACTCCACAAAACCCTTTATAAATTATTTCACCTATACTTGTCGCACTTCCATATCTTCTCCTACACAATTTTTCATGTGTGTTATCAAGCACAGGCTGCTGCTTTGACAAATAGCAAAACTTGAATTCCTTATTATAAATGAGAATTATTTTTTAAAACATGTTTTAGTAGGTTTTTCAACAAAATTGTGACATTGCAATACTGCACATTTACCGATATGCCACGCAGAGCAGTCTTGTGTGTAGCATAACTGGCAACAGGATACACAATGGGTAAAACATCAAATACATACTGGCAATTATTACATTGGAGGAAATTATAACCTGCACATAGGGAACTTACAGATGAGAAATATGAATTTTAGGCTGGGGATTCAAAATGCTTTAGAGAGGTCCGTCAAATAGTCAAACACCTGAATTCTTACTTTAATTGGTAATTATTATTTTTAGGTTCAGATGCCAGAATTTCTTTAAGGTCCCTTACACAGAACAATTCCAGTTATAGTGACGTGTTGAGAACCCAGGACTAAACCAGAGTTTTCGATTTTCCGACAATCAGGCTTGCATATAATGCTAAAATACAATCTACGACAAACGGAGAGCATGAGGGGGGCCTAACGGGCAGTGAATTGGGAGAGGAATGTGGATTGGTAGGAGTACTAAGAGAAAACACAATAGTTTGTTAAATAACCAATATTATTGAGTGCTTGCAAAACAGAGAGGGAGAGAGCGTGTGTGTGCTTTAGTCTGTGTTTTTGTAAAAATCCCTAGTGAAATCTGACAGACAATTGACCATACCTGACTGAAAGCACCTGTACCCAACTATTTATCAGAAAATACTTTTATGGGGGGGGGGTCTAACACCCCAAACACCCCCCCGAAGCTACGCCCATGGGGTCGGCTTCAGGATCCACATTTTCAGGGGAAAAAAATACAACAATTCAGATAGGATTAGGAAGTACTCAGATAATTTAGTCAGTTAAAACAAAATCTACATGAGTAAACATTTATAGGGATTTATCAATTATTGATATCAAACATTAGAATGCTTACCTTTTCTGTTTTCTCTTTAACATCATTTTGTTCCGAATTTGATGCATCATCAACAGGTAGAGTTAAGCGTAGACGGCAAATGTTACCCTTGGAGAGAAAAAAACATAAAAGTCTTTTCATTTAAATGACCAGTAATTGGATGTAATAGCACTTAAAATATTATGCACATCTTTACACTAAATGATTGCTGCTTAAAGTTGTACATTTAAGTGTAACTAGACTGACTAAAATAGTGAACTTATTTCAACTCAACTTCAGGCCTGTTTCGTCTACATGTAACTTTTTAGGTTGAGCACTGCAGTCCGACCTGGTATTTATGTGGGCTTTTAGCCATGCCCACCTCATGCCCATCACTATCACTTGTTCATAGAATTGCCTTTCAAAAATCCTTTGTTATTGTTGGCAACTGCTTTACGTTTGTCCCTCCTTGGGGTGGTTTTGTTACCGCCTTGGGGACCGACCCCTTTACATGGATAATTACATATTTGCCAATATGTATGTGTGCGAGCAAACATCTTTTTCCTTTTGTGTCTCCCCTTCGCAAACATGCTCATGGTGGCTGTGGCGTTCTGAATTGGCTCGCTTATGTCAACTGTTTTACTCTTCATTTTTCCTTTTGTGTGTCCTTTAGAGTTGCTAGACTGTAAACATTGTGATTTTTGTATGTTTCATTAGGTTATTCACACTTGATTGGCCAGCTAAAAAAGTAACCCCTGATATGTTTCAAGTGCTTAGTGTAGTCAAACAGGTTGTAAATAGTGCTGTCTGTCTGTCTGTCTCATGGTTAGTGATGCACGACAGCACGAGGGGAAACGCTGCCTATTTGTACAGTGTGTTTAGTGTGGGATGCCAAATCACAGGCAGAGATACTGGACTATTGTATGGTGGTGACTATTGTATGGTGGTTAGTGTAGGCAGACAAAGACTGCAAACACTGGGAAGACACAGAGGGGGGGAAAAAGCACCGACCACAAGCTCTTCACTGCTTGTATCGTGTGCTTAGTACATGTAGACACGCAGAAACGGAGGAGGCAATGCACTGTTTGCACCATGTCCTTAGGATGGCATGCGCAATGAAAAGCAGCACAGGCTGCACGGCTTGTGCCATATTGCTTAGAGTAGACAAGCACACAAGAAGTAGACACTGCACTATGTTATTATTGGCAGGTAAAATGGACAGAAGGAGGCAGTGCACAGGTTACACCATGGGCTTAGTCAGGCAGGCACACAGGGAGGAGACACTGCACTGTGTGCACAGAGGTGTTATCTGAAGATATAATGGACCGAAAGAGGCAGTGCACAGGTTGCACCATAGGCTTAGTCAGACAGGCACACTAGGAGAAGATAGTGCACTGTGCTGAGTGCTTTTGATTGGCATCTATAAGAGACTGAGGTTTTTACATTGTGCATACAGTAGGCAGATGGAGAGATTGCACTGTTTGTAACATGTGGGCAGACTCATGCACTGCATGCAACAAGGATCTCTCACTATACTTACATTTTGGAGAAGTGCTCAATGTTATGTATCAAGCAGAGACTTGTAACATGCTATTAGATCCTGGGTAGATATAGTACTTGCTTTGGAGACCCTAGTCTGAACAAACTCTGTTTTCTTAGCCTCTCCACCACTCTCACTTGCCTCCCTCGGCTCCATCATTCTCATTTCCACTACCAATAGTGCTCCATCTTTTTCTCCCATACCTGTCCCTTCTGGATCACCACTTTTTCCACCCCTTTTCCCTGCTTAAACAGATACTTTTCTTTCTCTGCTGCACCTCACCTGTTTTCCCTGTCTCTTTTGTTGCTCTTTTCCTCTCTCCCTATAATTACCCTTCTTGTTCTGTGTCTCTGTACACTTCTCCCTGCTCCTTTCTCCATCTGTTCTTTCCCTTACACCCTTGTTGCTCAAGTCTTTCTCCATTTTTAGCTCAAGCGCTAATTGCTTTCACCTGTTGTAATTATTGTGGGCTTTTAACCACACCCACCTCAAGTACACCACTTTCACTTGTTTGTGGACTTGCCTTTCAAAGATCCTTTATCATTAGTAAATGATTTACGTTTGTCCCTCCTTGGGGAGGTTTTGTTACCGCCTTGCATACTGACCCTGTTACATGGATAATTGCACGATTGCTGATTTGTTTGACTGTGAGCAAACTTATTTTTCCTTGTGCGTCTCTCCTTTGTGCTCATGGCGGCCATGGCACTTTGAATTGGTTTGCTTTTTGTCAACTACTGTTTTCCTTTTCAATTTATTTCGCAAGGTAATCCAGTTAGGAATTTACAACGCCAATAGCTCTAACTGGAGCAAATACGAGACTGATTCCATTGCAAATGCTTGTATCTATTGTGGGCAAAACCAAATTTAAAGTGAGCTTTAGGTCTGCCTTTGCGTTTCATCTTTGGCTTTATTGTCAATCTCATTTGCTTGCTTCTTATTTAATGGCTTGCCTTCCCATTCTTGTATGTATCTTTCTCCTGGAACAGAGCCTCCATAGCATTATTTTGATTGTGGCTGATTTGTATCTTTCCACTGTTCACACTTGAGGGACTATTTTTTTCGTTTTTGATTAGCCACTGCATGGGAGTGCATTTATTTTCTTGCTCACTCTGGTGTGGTCCTCCTCAAATACCCATCCACATCTTGCTTCACATTTCAACTGCTACCACCCCTCCCCCGTGCCCTACCCATAATTGTCCTTGAAATATAAGGTTATAGTTTTTTTTTTTGGGGGGGGGGGTTGTTTTCAATGGGCCCACCAGCTGCCATTTGCAGCCTGGCTGCTCTGCACTCCCAAACACTTTTTTTAATTTTTTTTTTTTTTTAACTCTTACTTGTTTTAAACGGATTCAGCAAACATCTAACTGCTTATTTGGTGCGTTTAATTTTGCTGTAGAGATCATAATGTTATGCTTCACATTGACAAATATCTCATCTCTTTCATACAAAACAGCAACACACCAGGAATTTAAGCATTTAGTGAGAAGGTGATGGTGTGGCCATGTATTACATGGAATTAAGTACTCCCCTTGGAGTTTCCTAGCCATATAAAGGAACTTCTCTGTGGTTTGGAATATCTGTATTATGTAAAGCAGAGGGTAATTTATTCCAGGGATGTAATATAGGCCCCTGCAGCCCCACAGTGCGGGTGGGCCCCTAAGTCCCATGGGCCCTCACAGCACAGTAACCTGGCATGATAGCTTCGCAGTGAGTCCAGAGGTGACCCCTGCATGTACTTTGCCGGGGGAATGTCAAGGTTTTTTTTACGCCAGTGCTTTATGCCATGCATAAGTCACATAAGATAATGGATGATCACGGAATAAAGCTGGAGAAGAACTCTGGTGTGGGATCCCAGTACAATTCCATCTAGCAAAGCGTATCATTAGGTTTCCCTGTATTAAATCGATGGTAAATGGTGTAATCAATGAATTCCCTTCCTTTTTTAGGTTTGATAATAAATTCCTTTTAAGTCATTTGCTGCAAAATATGGCATAGATTGTTTTACATATTATGGCCATTTCCACATGCATCAAGTCTTTTTAACAAATGCATGCCTGACAACAAGACAGTGGGAGTGTCAAAGCAGTGACCGTCAGCTGCTGGAGTTAACACTGATTTGTTTACTTGGATGATATCAAATTCATTATCAATAGTTACAGTTTGCTTGAAAGTGTACTCTCGTGTGTACTCTGTAAGCCTTGATGGTTTAGAAGACTCGAGGTGAAACAGCGGAGAGATACTTATGGAAAGTTCCTCTCAGTAATTCACCACTAATGATTCGTTGGATTTTATGCAAAACCAGTCTAGTTTTACTAGGACGGTGCGACCTGTGCCACAGTACCGGGTGCTGACTTCGGGTGGAGGTGCTGTGTTTGCAAGTATATTAGGATTTTAAAAGCATCTGCTGCAGTGTTCCTGGGCTCTGGCAATTTTCAGGCAACAATAAAAATGTCACTATAACTTGTTATGAATGTTTTGCCTGGAGAGAGATGGGAGTTTTGAGGGCACTGTTAAAGTGGGGTAGTGAAGCAAATCGTGGTGGAGCTGATCATTGGGGGAGGGGGGAGTTGTCGCACAGGGTGTCACAAGAGGTAAGGTGGGCCCTGAGTTTTAACTAGACTACTCAGGTCAGAGGACGTGCAGAAGACAATCCCAGGTAACAAACGTAGAGGTCATGTTCACTTGGGCCCTAAATAAGTGTGTTTGTTCAACTTTGGAAGGCCCTGTGGAGAGCAGACGCAGTCTAGTCTCTCCACAGGAACTTTTGGGAGGGAAGGGATGAAGAGATGGCAGGATTGGTGGGGGAGTGTGTACGGTTAGAATATGGGGAGGGGAATATATAGGGATAAAGGGGGTGGGACCGGCCTCTTCCGCCCCAGCCCATTTGCACAGTTGGAAGTTTGGCCGGTCCCCAGAGGTAGGCAGGGCGGGTTGTGCAGTGATATATTTAGGCAGCGCCATGGTGCAGAGCCACGACACTGCTGCTGTCAGGGCTGCGCTTCGCATTCTCGTCAAAGCCGGCCGGCCGGTCCGACCTCTTCAGGCCTGGCGAATTGGACCAGGCTTGGGTCGGAATGACCGACCAGCGTGCCCAGCCTCCAGTTGCTGTGTGCAGTTCGCCCCACAGGTCGAAAAGGAGGAAGTCTGAAGGGGGGCAGGGACATAGCGCGTCCTCTCCCCCGGTTACAAAAGAGGCCCTGTGGGATTCAGGGCAAGCAAGGCAGACAGTGGGGGGTTGGGCCCTTTAGTGATGCTCCTTCAGAGGGGGGCGGGGCCCCCACAGGATGCTTCTTCGTTGGGGGGGAGGGGGCACTGGAGAGGTGCCAGGGACAGGCTCAGTAGCAGGAGTCAGGATGCCAAGGGAGGGAGGCCCCAAAGTTAGCATGGCAGGCCAGGTGGCTGGGCCCTGTAGCCAGTCCAGTCCACCCCCAGTGGTGCAGGCAGGCAAGGTGGGGGCCAAGAAGGCTGGGATCAAAGGGGCCCCTGCTAAGCAGAGTGCCAAGAGTGCAGGTAGGATGGGCGCAGGGGGCCAAGGGACAGGACCAAGAAGACTGGGTAGGGGGAGCTAGTGAGGAGCGGCAGGTGACTTGGAGGGCCCCTCAGGGCCAATAAAGGGAGGCATTTTCTGGCGGGCCAACCGGGCAGCCTGAGGACTGGTCCACGGTGGACATTGAGGCCAGGATCAAGGAACAGAGGAAGGTGGTCAAGGAGTTGGAGGAGAGATGGGCCCAGCTATGTAGGGGGAGGGATGAAGCCTTACAAAGAGAATGATGTCCAAAAAGGAAGGCAGGCAAGGAGGAGGTGGGGGAATCAAAGGGCCCTGGGTCTGGGTTGGGCAGTTGGGTGTGGGTTCACGGGAGTATAGTCAAGAGGCTTGTGTGGCCGAGGGGTCCGGCCATGCAACAGGCATGAGTGGCGCATACGTCATTGGTGGCGCGAAGAGTCAATGTCCGTGGAAGAGACTGGCGGAAAGAAGGTGGTGCCAAAGGGGCGCAACACGGCCCCAGGACGTTGGTCTGAAGCACAAGAAGGGTCTTCGGCGGCCTTCTCTACACTGCAGAAATGTATGGGGCGCGAGTATGTCAGACGCCATGAGGGACGCGCTCGTGATGAGTGGATTGAGACAATGGCTGGGAAGGGTGTGGACGACGAGTGTGAGATGGACGACGAAGTGGAGGTGGATCTGGATTATGAGTCTGAGGAATGGGAAGAGGGAGAAGATATTTGAAAGCGAGGTGAGAAGCGAAGGTGGAAAGGGGGAATGAGCGCAAGAGAGGCGCAACCCCCTCTTCGATTTCTGTATTATAGGAGCTGGAGGTCAGAGGAAAGGCAAAGACGACAATACGCGAGGAACGGGTTCACCAAGTGGAAGGTTCCCCGGGTTCAAGGTAAGGGAGAATGGTGGACAGTTTGGGGCGAAGGTCAAGGGAAAGTTGTGACCAATACACGCAAGTGAGTAGGCGTGGGTGATCATTCTATACATGACATATCTGGAGTTAGTATGGCCCAGGTAGGGAACGGTACGCAGGCAGTACAGGTTGCGGCTCCTGCGAGTGACATAGGGGCCACCTCGAAGGGTGATGGTAAGGATGGTAAGGATGGTGAGGACAAGGTCGGAGAGGGGCTTAGGAAGCGGCTCCTATATATGAGTCTTGCAATGCCTTTGGGTTCTCACGTGGTAGAAAAGATAAAATCCAGGATTTGGTGACACAAATACGTAGATGTGTTCAAATTACTCCACAGGGACATACAGGTTAAGGAGGGATCCAAGGAGGAGGAATGGGAGCTAGCACATAGGCCCAGGGTGCAGATTACAATGGACAACTGGAAGTCTGCCTTTTTGATATATGCCAGTATCTAGTGTGAAAAATTTCCTGACAGGCACATTTTGCTTTTTAAATACATGGATATTATACACAAGGCAAAAATGCAATTTTGGGGGTTTCACATGGTTGAACTATGACGAAGAGTTTCGGGCACGCATCAGAGTGAATCCGGAGAAATCCTGGGGGATGTTGACTCTGAATTGTGGATGCAGTGGATGGCTTCATCACATTCTGCCACATCCACACATACCGCCAGTGGCCTACAAGGCCTTTCAGACTCGTCCCGCCTCTACAGCGACCACAGTGGTCTACTTCTGGGGCTTGCTGGAACTTTAACGAGGGGTTCTGCTTGAGACATCCTAGTAAGTTCAAACACAAGTGTTCCAAATGCGGGAGACGGCACCCGGTCATGCAGTGTTTTTCCCTCACAAGTCCAGCAGAACAGTGGAGGTCAGCCAGGGGTAAAGGGATGCAGGGCGTCCTGCGCCAAAGGGCACCTACGCCAATTAAGCTTGAGTTCTTGTTGCCATGGTTGCGTATGTAGACCAGGCAGGGACATAGCATGCAAATTGGAGTGGGGTTTCAAAGAAGGGTTTTGGATAGGTCATCAAGGGCCGAAACAGAGGAGGTGGGCAGACAATTTGCAGTCTGCTAAGGAAATGCCACAGATGGTAGTAGACAAATTGGCAAAAGAAGTCGCAGAGGGCAGATTTGCGGGTCCAATCTTTGACTGGCCTCTGGAAACATTGATGATTTTACCTCTTGATGTTGTGCCTAAGAAAAATAAGGGCGAGTTTTGTCCTGGCCAGGGGGGGTGTCGGTAAATGATTTCATCGTGCAGGAAGACACAAAAGTGATGCACGCTTCCGTGGACAATGTTCGTGGGTGCGGCAAGGGGGCTGAGCTAGCAAAATGTGACATTAAGGCAGCCTTTTGGCTATTGCCAATCCATCCTGAGGATTTTTCGTTACAAGGGAAGCAGCTATGTGGACAGAATTTTTCCAATAGGCTGTTCCATTGCCTGTGCACTTTTTGAGGCTTTCAGTACATTCCTGCAGTGGGTTTTTGTAAAATCGTGCAGGCATAAGGAGGTGACGCATTACTTAGCACGTCCCACAAAAAGTAAATAGTCTGAGTCCCAGTCTTATAGCATAGCCTTGGTGGGGTTTGAAGGACTGGGCAGGGAAATGGGGGTTGCCTTGGCTCATGAAAAGACCGATAGTCCCAGTTGTGTTTTGACATTTCTAGGTATTGAGTTGTGTACAAAGGCACTGGTGGCACGATTACCGGCAGGTAAGGTGACAGAGATTTTGGACTTCTTGAGACAGGTGAGGTCCTTGCATAAGATTGACTTGCGCACGGCTCAGCAGCTCTTAGGTTTTCTCAACTTTGCATGTATGGTGGTAAGGGAGGGTAGAACATTTTGTAGGTGCCTGGGGCTCGCTATGTCGGGTGCCTTCCTCCCTCACCACAGGGTCCAAAAGTCCAGGATGGATCACCTGGGGAAAGGAAAGTGGGTGTGGCTGTAGGGAGGAGGGGGGTGCAGCTGCTTGTCCAATTGTCAAGTGGAGCAGTTTTCGAGCTACATGGCTGACTGGTGAGGCCAGCGTTTTTAGCCATGCAAGCAGAGAAAAGCTCACTGCGTTCCAGTTGCTGGCTGTTTTGTGGATGGCGATGCAACAGATTGGGAGGCAGACGAAGTGCTATGGGACTCATTCTTTCAGGATTGGTGCGGCTACTGCTGCAGCACATGTGGACTGGGAGGCAATCAGGGGAATTGGTAGGTGGTGATTGTGGTGCTGCAAGCATTATGTGAGGGCTTGAGTGGGGGAAGGTATTGAAAAGTAGGACGTGACAGGGGGGCTGGGATATACGGGGGGAGCGGTGAATGTTGTATTAAAATTTGTTCTCTTTGCAGGTTGTGTGGTCGGCCCCAGGAGTGGGAAGATGGTCACTTGGATGGTCGGTCATTCATTCATCCATTGGGCGGTGAAATATGCGAAAGGCAGATAATATGGACGCTCATTGGGATTGTCCAGTGGCCGCAATGAAGTGTTGTGGTTTGGGAAGAGTGGAATGAGGTGGGGCAATTTGCTTCCTTTTCTAACATCAATGATGCCCAATCAGGGTTCTTCCCTAAATGCAATAATAGCATAAATGGACAATGACTTGGTAAAACTTTCAGGGCTCAACCTACTGCAACGAGATCTGGAGTTGCTTTCCCAAAAGATGCATGGTACCTGCATAGTATGGGGTGAGTTTGTACCTCGGAGGAAGTGGAGAGGGGTGCTGAAACATGGGGCTGTGGAGAGGGCTCAGAGGAAGCTAAACAGAGCAATGAGGGTTTTCTGCTGGGCGCATGGTATAAAGGTGTTGAGACACGAAGACAGAAGAAGAGGCAGACTGTTCAGGTTGGATGGTGTGCACCTCTCCGAGCTGGGTAATGCATATTACATCATGGAGCTCTGCTTACTGTATGGGGATTTGTGGGGAGAAAAGATGTGACTCAAGGAGAGAGCTTAAGTGTGCAATATTGCAGTGGGTTCGCTGATGGGGCAGCAACACGCCTATCGGGTTTGTGCTGAGTGGCACTAGCTGGGGAGGGTGGAGAGTTATATGCGGGCTTGGCCACCCTTCCAGGGTGGAGAAAGAAACAGGTGAAGGATGATATTGTGGGGGGTGCCCGAAGCAGGCGGGGGATGGAGGGGATGAGTGAAAGGAGGACTGGAGAGAGAGGTTTCAAAGAGGTGTGGGATTTTGAAGTTGGTTTAAAGTTTAGTATGTACAATGTTATGTATATGAGGCAATCCTGTCCTAAATAAATGGCCTTTTACACTTCATGAACACTGTGTCACTGACTGTGTCCCGATGCCTTAGTGGGTTTAGTTTCCGCGGTCTTGGCGACACTGCTCCATCTCGGTTTCTGGTGAAACCGGTTATGCTGCAATAAATGCCCTCTATTTATATTATGTCTATATTATGTCTAAACAAAACATCTACTTGTTAAGCCCATTTTGTATCCTTTAGGTCAGAACCATTTTTTCTGGAAGTCAAACACTGGGGGGGCAACAGGCGTGGAGGCCGGTTCTAAAGCCCCTCTATCGCTCCTGCCTGCCAGCCCTCGGGGGTTGTTGTTGCAGCAGGAAGGGACTGCTCACGCACCACCCTGCCTCCGCTAAAAGTTCAGTCCATGAACTACTTACTCAGTCTGTCACGGTCAGTGGACCATGACAGAACTGGAGCTTGAGGGAGGACAGGTGAGTGAGTGCTGTGCAGCCTGCCGTGCTCTGAGCAGCAGGCTCCTGATGCACACATCGCTTTGACGTGAAGCTGCTGATTCACGAGGTATGCTGGGGTGTGTCCTAGATCAGTTTATCATTAATTTGTCACACTTTGTTAGTCACACATACTGTGGATTGTCTCTGGCAATTGTCTTGCATTATTTTAAGATGCGTTGACAGCCAGGATCACACACAACAGTTGGCAGTGTCAGACAGGTACTCTAGCACCATCACACCTTTGTCAGCTATTGAGACATAGTCACTGACAGTGGCACTCCGTGCTTAACTTGTAAAAGAATAAACACCGGAGCTGAAAATTTACCGGCAGTAACAAAGGCTGTGTAGCTTTCATTGCTCCTCACGCCTCTTTCCTGCACCATAGATGCCCCATTACTCTTTATCTCATTCTTGCATTTTTTGTTCCCTGCAATCTCCCTTGCACACTGTTTTCCATCGGCCTCTTAGTCCTCCTTTTCTTGTGTTTTTCTCCCTTTTGCTTTGGGTCAAAGTCTTTTGAGGAAAAATAACTGCCGTACCCCAAAAATGAGTACCGTTGGGGGCCACCTGCAACCACCGTCTAAAATTAGGCACTGGCAATACAACATGTCACGTATCACATTAGAGACGAATACACAGTGTAGTACACTATTGATGCTGGCCACAGCTGTGCTGTAGTCAGAATTTCTTAAGAGTATAATAATCAACTTTAAGGATGGCATACACGATGAAAAGTGTTTTGTAAAATAGTCCATTTATTTTACCCCCTGTGCTGTGATCGGGTTTGCTAGCCAGGGACGCTAATGAAATTCAGACTGGAAGCTTATTTTGAACAAAACGTGCTTGCGCTGCTTTAGGTTCCAGTCCAGCTCTGCTCGAGATCAGTTAATGAAGTGTGAGTTCTGAAGTAAATTTATGCTCCCAAGGGCGTGTATGGTGGATCTAGGCTAGGAATGCTTTGCAGATTAGGTGCACACCTCCAAATGTGTGGATGGGTTTGTCGGATTTCTCAAATGTTCAAATGATATCTTCTCCACACAAATGATCTGAGATTTACTCAAAATTGTTTGAGCGGAGGGTACGAGGTTTTTCCATCGATAAAAAGTATTTTTCATGTAAACAAAAACAAGAAAAGGGGAAAAATGTTGCAAGGTTTTCATTGTGCAATTTTGCACAAGCACATTTACCGTGTGTACCTGCTGGCACGGAAAATGTATTTATTCACGAGTACCAATGGCAAAACTGTGACAGGCAAAATTCTTCAGAATTGAGTGTAAATCTTTGACCTTTGCACTAACCTTCTAATTCTATTTTAAATGGCCAAAATCCTTAAAGCACACATTGGATGACTTAAGAATCAAGGATCGAGAATCATGGATCAAGGAGTCTCAACTGCTCTTTTGATCCTGGAATTGTATGTAGCTTTTGATAGGTGGACAGTAAATCTTGTCAGAAGAGATAAGGGAACTGGGCTTAAAGCTTTTGCCTGAGTGTGGCATCCTTCCTATCCAACCATTCTCAAATAGTAGTTCTCCCTCTATTATTTTAGATGTATAAGAATAGAGTTTATAAAGTGTGCTGGCTCTTTTGTAACCTCGTATGTCTATGACACACAGTTGATTGTCCAGTGGGATCAATGGGAGTCAATGACAGTTAGGAAGGTTAAAAATTGGCTCTTGATGGTGCAAGCCTATATGTGGTGTAACTTTATTCAAATAAACAACAATAAAAGAGATTTTGCCAGTAAACAATAAAACTGCGAGATGGCAGATTTCCTTCTGGAATAGTTTCCTACGAAACCCCCTGTCCTGGCTTCCAAGATTAAATCTTTGTCATTGAAACCCCATATTAACGCAGTCATTGATGCACCTTTTCAACTTCACAATGTAAAGAAATTTGCTACCATGCTTACCGACTCACTACCACTCTCAAGCTGTATCAGCAGCTATACACTCTAAAGTAGACTATTGCAACATGGTTTATTTAGGTTTACCCCAAAGCACTCTTATCTCAATTGCAGATAGATCAAACCTTTGCAGTCGATTTGGTATGTAGACTAAAAAGATGTGAACATATCTCACAGGCTCGAATCTCCTTGGACGGGTTACCAATTAAGGAGAAGGAGGGGTGTATGTAAAACCTTATGTTTAATTTATAGAGTTAGATATAGGACTGAGAAATGAGTATGAAGACTCTTCATTCTGGCTCAGTTGTGGTTCTATGTGCCACGTGTTAGACAATCCAGAATTGGTGGTAGGTTCCCTCTCCTTGTTCGGCCTGGATTCTGGAACAACTAACTATATGAATTAAAGCCATTAGTATCGATACTCTGTTCAGAAAAGCATTAAAGATGTTACTGTTAGACCTGGCATCCTTAGGGTGGTCTTACCCCAGCCTTTTTGCCATTACCTCTTATTTTGCTGCTTATCTTTTTGTTGGCCTTAGGACTCTGAGTACTTTACCATTCCTAACCAGTGTAAAGAGCATGTGCTTCTCTCCTAAGCAAGATAACATTGGTGTATCTATCACTGGCATATTTAATTTACATGTATGTCCCTTGTAAAGTGGTATACCATATACCCAGGGCCTGTAAATTTAATGCTACTAGTGGGCCTGCAGCAGTGTTTGTGCCACCCACTTAAGTAGCCCGGTAAATATGTCTCAGGCCTGCCACTACAGATAATGTGTGTGCAGTTTCACTGACACTTTGACTTGGTATAGGTATCCCATAAGGCAGGGTGCCATGTAAGTAAAAGGCATGACGTACTTTTAAGTTTTACATACCCTAGTAATCAAAAACTCCCAAAGTCATTTTTCATTACTGTGAGGCCTGCTTCTCTCATAGGCCAGCATTAGGAATTCCTTATAATACTTTTACACTGTAATTCCTAATCAGAGAGGAGTAGCTAAAGCATGTTTGGTATCATTGGAATGCTAATGATAAATCCTCTATACTGGTAAAGTCACATTTATGATTTCTACTTTAGAAATGCCACTGTTAGAAAGTGGGCATTTCTCTGCCCTCACTGCCCTGTGTGCCTGACAGCCTGTCTCCAATACACATGTGGCCTGGGCTGGGTGACAGTTACAATTGTTCATTCCCTTCAGGCACCCACAACACAGGATACTCAACTGCATCTGCGCTCATATGCATATGGATGGGTCTCCTGGGGGAAGAGGTTGGGAAGGGCTCACACTTACACTTCAAAGGGTAGTGGCCTGATCCCACACAAAGGGGCTGGTTACACTCCTCCCTAGGCCCTCCCCGCACTGGGGCCATGCTGGCCTGAAGGGGGACCTGTGCGCTTCAGAAAGATTCTTTGAAAGTCATCTCCCACATCAAGCACACTTTTAGGTATAAGTACTGGGTCGCTGACCCCCGGAAATCAGATCACTACTGGACTTGGGAAGAACTCTGCTGGAGTAAAGACTGCTGTGCTGTAAGGATTGCTACCCTGCTTGGACTGATTGTTCCAATGATCTGTTTCTCTGCATTGATGAGCTGCCCTGCTGCCTACTGATCTCTGCCCTGCTGAGGCCAATGAATGGTCCCATCTTGCTGACCTGAGGATCTCCTAGGGCTTACTGTCTTGACCCTGGTTCTTCTGCGGTCTCAAGGACATTAAAGACTGCCTTCAACTCTCCTGGTGCTGCTGGACTCTACCAACTGAGAGTCCTTCCCTTGCCTGAGGAGCCCCCTCCAGTCCTGGGCCTCAGAAGTGGGTTTTCCAGCTGAAAATTCCAAAAAGTGACGCATCGCCCCGAGTGCAGCAGAAATATTGACACGCCTCCTCATGGAAACAACACATCTTCCCCTACAACTACATGAATCGACGCATCAGCCCAGGCACGGCAGAAAAATCCTTGCATTGAATCCCCATTAACCATGCAGTGGCTTCAACACAGTGCGACCCAATGATGATGCTTTGGGTGGCCCGCCAACAACGCATCACATCCACTTCCATGGAAGCCTGACGCTGCATCGCCCAAGTGCGTCAGAAATATTGAAGTATCGTCTTCCCGCTGTCGAGACATTGCTCCAAACCAAGGTACTGTTCAGAGGACGCTGAGTGGGTTCCCTAGCCGGGCTCCTCTCCATCGCGGTTAGCCTGGATTTTGACTTTGCACCAGTCCCTCGTGACCTCAAGTAACCTTTCTACTGCTATAGACTTCTAAGCACTGTTTTCACATTTAATCTTTAAAAATTAATATCTCGACTTCTGCTGATTGGAGTTTTGTTATTTTGGTCTTGCTTTAGTCAGATGACTAGTCTGTATTTTTCTAAACTGGTGAGAAGTCTTCCTGTGGTGCTTTTACTGTGTTACTGTATTTAAAGAGTTGCACAAATACTTTACACATTGCCTCTGAATTTAAGCCTGACTGCTGTGTGCCAAACTACCAGAGGATGAGCACAGGTTAAATTTAGGGAGCCTAACTTACTTACCCGGACTATGTTTGTGGTCCCTACTTGGACCGGGTGCAAACCTCTGCCAACTAGAGACAATTTCTAACACCTAGCTATGAATAAAGATAAATTGTTGAGTCCTTTGTGTTTTTATCATCAGCGCTTAAATGCTTTGTTGGTGAAAGCGTGCTTTATAAGCTCTATTCTATTAGATAGAAAGCAGCTAAAATAGAAAGACACTGTAAGGGGGTTCTTTGGTTTGCAAAGACTCGTGTTGAAGCCCAGGGACTGTGATAATGGCAAAGAGAATGAAAGGTGAGGGGCTCACTCTTTACTTTCCTTGAGTGGTAACTTACCCTAGCAGTGCATGAGTGGAAAGGGTGTGCAGTTGGTCGTCCCTTCAATTCAAAAGGTAAAAACAACAAAACATTGTATCCTAGTAGGAAGGGTAACTATCTCAAATTTTGATCCTGAACTGTAAGCTGAACTAGGAAAAGGTTGCATGTGTTGGATGTTTTACATTTTCTGAATTATAATGTTATAGTCAAGATACAGAAACAGACCTGGATCTGTTACCTGTTTTCCACGGTACCAGTCAAAATTTAAGCATTGATTTTGGGAAGCTGCAGAATGAAACAGTTCTACACCAATTGTATTATTAGGCCTTTTACCATTGTTTCCTAGAATTTGAAAGACCTTGGGCAGTGGTTGTTCCTGTGTCACATTTTTCAAACGCATTACTACTTGGTATGATCTGGTGTCCATGGTGAATTCGTTTTTAATCAAATTTCCTTAAAATTAGTCCAAGGGTACCCAAAGGAAGGTTTGCTAATCTACTTATACTGATATTGATATAGTTGTGATGCTACAAGCTCAGATTGTCTATTGGTGGTTAGGTTGCTTTGAGAAATAGAGGATACTTTTCTCGCTATTTGTCATTCCATGGATCAATTACTAAATGAGAAAGAAATTTTTTAAGAAGAACTGAGAAAAATAATTATGTGGTAGCGTAGTGGTTTTGCTTGTAGGGAACTGTAAATGTGAGCTATAAAAAGCTTAATTGTCACACACACATGGAGAGAATGAAACGGGGCTAGACGATAGATTTCCTGGTATTAGGTGTGCTATGTGAGACTTAGAAGCAAATATAATTTTGCTTTGCATAGCCTCTCTGCTGCCACCACACCCATCCACCATTTCACATAAAGGGAGCCAGTGGTATATCCACTGAGTAGATTTTCTTAAATAGGCTCTGTATGTTGATGTATTCATCTATGATCTTCTACATAAATGATTACATGTTGTTACTCAATGAACCTAACCTTATACCTATGATTAACTACACTGAATATTAGTGCCGAATGGGGATATTCTCTACTCCAATTCGTCTTAAGGTATTGGCAAGTCTTTTCCTGCTATGAAGTTCCCTTAATGAGTAGGAAGAATAACACCAGGCAGACCAGTAAGGGAATGTTGAAATCACCAGAAGGAATGACTGAACCAAGACCATGAGTGGGAACACAGAGTTGGAGCAGCTGTGGCACTTAGGACTGGCAGGTTAAGGACAACTGATGAGGAAGCCTAGCAAGGCAGCTTCCCAGTGGCATTGACAGCATTAGGGTCCCTTAACATGAGAAAGTTGTCAGAAGTGTATGAGTTTGAATGAGCAGCACCAGTTTACAGATAGTGGGACTGGCCTAAATAACTTGGTTGGGATGAACAAACAAAAGGAACAGTGATGAAGGATGACATTGTGGAGAGCTAAAAAAGTTCTAAATCCATAATTGATATCGGTTGCATCAACCAACCACCAGTGAAGCACAAGAGAGAAGGTGAGGAATGAACCCAACAGCAATGCCTCATTTCTTCATTTTTGAGGAGACAACCGATTTTGAGATTTTTATTGCCCATTTCAGTGAAGCCAGACAACATTCAAGTGGGTGCAAAGCGTGTTCTTTTGGAGAAGTGCAATCAGGCAGTGTTAGAAATGGGGTTTTTGGTTGGCAGTCGGGTTGCCGTCTGTCCAAGCAAGAAACCTCACTCTAGTCAGGGTAAGTCACACACAATCCAAAATCAGCCTGTGCTCACCCTCCGGTAGCTTGGCACGAGCAGTCAGGCTTAACTTAGAAGGCAATGTGTAAAGCATTTGTGCAATAAATCATACAACACCATAGCATAACACCACAAAAATACACCACACAGTGTTTAGAAAAATATATAATATTTATCTGGGTATCTTCAGGTCAAAACGATCAAAGTTGCAATATGAATTTGTAAAGATATCACTGAAAAGTGATATAAAGCGTCTTAAGTCTTTAGAAAGTAAACAGAGTCTCTTTCAAACACAAAGTACCTGGTTTCTGGTGGAAAATCTCCTCAGAGGGCCACAAAGGAAGAGGTGCGTGGAAAAAGGGTGTGTGCGTCGATTTCTCCCCAGCACACACGGACTTGCGTCGTTATTTTCCACGCGGGGAAGTCGGCGTCGTTTTCTGGCACGCGGACAGTCTCTTTCTGTGGATCGCGGGGATTACCAGATGTCCCGGGTCTGTGCGTGGATTTTCCTGCTTGTTCTCCGGCTGCGCGTCGGTCTGCGGGGCTGTGCGTCGAAATTACGATCTCACGGCAGGCGTCGCGTCGATTTCTCCTCTAGACTTCGATCTGCGCGTTGAAATTACGATCTCACGGCAGGCGTCGCGTCGATTTCTCCTCTAGAGGTCGGGCGGCGTTGTCCTTGCGAGGCCGTGCGTCGGATCTTCGATCGTCCCAAGAGCGTTGCGTCGTTCAGCGTCGGAGTGCGGCGTTTTTCTTGCCGCGAAACAATCTGTGCGTCGAAATTTTCAGCGCACGGAGCGTCCAAGTAAAAGAGAGAAGTCTTTTTGGTCCTGAGACTTCAAGGAACAGGAGGCAAGCTCTATCCAAGCCCTTGGAGAGCACTTTCACAGCCAGACAAGAGTTCAGCAAGGCAGCAGGGCAACAGCAAGGCAGCAGTCCTTTGTAGAAAGCAGACAGGTGAGTCCTTTGAGCAGCCAGGCAGTTCTTCTTGGCAGGATGTAGTTTCTGGTTCAGGTTTCTTCTCCAGCAAGTGTCTGATGAGGTAGGGCAGAGGCCCTGTTTTAAACTAAGTTGTGCCTTTGAAGTGGGGGTGACTTCAGAGAGTGGCTAAGAAATGCACCAGGTCCCCTTTCAGCTCAATCCTGTCTGCCAGAGTCCCAGTAGGGGGTGTGGCAGTCCTTTGTGTGAGGGCCGGCCCTCCACCCTCCCAGCCCAGGAAGACCCATTCAAAATGCAGATGTATGCAAGTGAGGCTGAGTACCCTGTGTTTGGGGTGTGTCTGAGTGAATGCACAAGGAGCTGTCAACTAAACCTAGCCAGACGTGGATTGAAGGGCACAACAAGATTTTAGTGCAAAGAAATGCTCACTTTCTAAAAGTGGCATTTCTAGAATAGTAATATTAAATCCGACTTCACCAGTCAGCAGGATTTTGTATTACCATTCTAGCCATACTAAATATGACCTTCCTGCTCCTTTCAGATCAGCAGCTGCCACTTCAACAGTGTATGAGGGCAGCCCCAATGTTAGCCTATGAAAGGAGCAGGCCTCACAGTAGTGTAAAAACGAATTTAGGAGTTTCACACTACCAGGACATATAACTACACAGGTACATGTCCTGCCTTTTACCTACACAGCACCCTGCTCTAGGGGTTACCTAGGGCACACATTAGGGATGACATATGTAGTAAAAGGGGAGTTCTAGGCTTGGCAAGTACTTTTAAATGCCAAGTCGAAGTGGCAGTGAAACTGCACACACAGGCCTTGCAATGGCAGGCCTGAGACAGGGTTAAGGGGCTACTGAGGTGGGTGGCACAACCAGTGCTGCAGGCCCACTAGTAGCATTTAATCTACCTGCCCTAGGCACATATAGTGCACTCTACCAGGGACTTACAAGTAAATTAAATAGTCAATCATGGATAAACCATTCAGTAGTACAATTTACCCAGAGAGCATATGCACTTTAGCACTGGTTAGCAGTGGTAAAGTGCCCAGAGGTCAAAAGCCAACAACAACAACAGGTCAGAAAAAATAGGAGGAAGGAGGCAAAAAGTTTGGGGATGTCCCTGTCAAAAAGCCAGGTCCAACAGGCAGTATTAAGGATAATGGATTGGGAGATCTCATGACTAAAACAGAAGCTATAGAGTGCTGAGACATTCAGTAGGAACATCCAAGGGGATTTGGAGATGTGTAGTCACTCAGCTTTTAAAAAGTGGTTCATTTAATGTGAATGAGACCTCAGAGATTTGTTGACAGAGAGAACATGAAGATAATAGAGGCTACTAAAGATTAATGCTTGACTGATGAGCAGCAGACATGCTGTTGTCAACAAACGCAAATAAATTCAATAAATGGGTGGCATAAAGATAGCCATCATAAAGTTCTACATACGACGTATTCTATGCCTGCCAAGTTTTATAAAACTACCGTTTTTTCCACCTAGCATGGAATTAGCCATGCATATTTCATTATTGGGGTGAAACATTTAGAGATCTATCAGGTATGATTGATTTGCAGATATTTCCAGATCCCTTGAGGACACTCCTAGGCCATGTGTAAAGGCTCTCCTTAAAACGCTTAGCTATGAGATGGAGACATATCCCTTCTCCAACAACAGATACATGGCAGAAAGGCTTAATATACTGTAGTGAAAACTGTGAATTGTATACACAGCTGCAGCCTTCTAGTATGCCCCGGAGGGGCTTCTGGCAGCCTTTGAGTAATTTTCAGGCAAACAAGTTATGATTATGGATAATACAGATGTTGCTGTATTGACCTGAGGATTGCATGGTATTAAGGTGTCTTATTAACAGCGGGACATAATATACATACGAGACAGAGAGAATTTGAAGGTGGATTTAATAAGGATCCACGTGAATTCAATCAATCAGTCAATCAGGGTTCTTATACAGCGCGCCTAATCACCCAATTTGGCGCTCAGTCGAAGCGATGGATGGCCGGTTCAGTTGAAGAGCCAAGGCTAGAGGTCCTTCCTGAATTGAGGCAGAGAGGAAGATTGCTTGAGATGAAGAGGAAGAGAGTTCCAGGTCTTAGAAGTGAGGTAGGAGGAAGATCTTCATCTGGCTGTGGTCCAGCGGATCCATGGGATGGTGACCAGGGTCAGGAAAGCAAAAATGGAGTTGTTAGGTGGGCGTGTGGCAGGCAAGGCGGTGGTTGAGGTATGCAGGTCCGATGTTGTGAAGGGCCTTGTAGGACTGTATGAGGAGCATGAAGGTGATTTTTTTGTTGATCGGGAGCCAGTGTAGGTCTTTCAGGTGCCTGGAGATGTGGCTGCTGTGGGGGATGTCCAGGATAAATTTATCGGATGTGTTCTGGATTCTTTGCATTTTCTTTTGGAGCATCTGGGTGGTGCCTGCGTGCAGTGCGTTGCCGTAGTCGAGCTTGCTGCTGATGAGCGCCTGAGTGACTGTTCTTCTGGATTCGATGGGGAACCACTTGAAGATATTTCGGAGCAGGTGGAGCATGTGGAAGCAGGAGGACAAGACGGTGTTGACATGGTGGTTCATAGAGTGTGAGGAGCTGAGGATGATGCCAAGGTTACGTGTGTGGTCGTCGGTGTGGGAGGCTCAGAGAGCAGCAGGCCACCAGAAGTCATCCCAGGCGGAGGGGCTGGTGCCCACAATGAGGACTTATGTCATGTCAGAGTTGAGCTTGAGGCAGCAGTCTTATCCAGGCAATGACTGCCTTCATCTTGTTTTGGAAGTTGGTCTTCACTACTGTAGGTTCGTCAGTGAGAAAGGATCAGATGAGTATCGTCAGCATAGAAGACAATGTTGAGTCCGTAGTTTCTGATGATGCCTGCTAGTGGGCCATGTAGATGTTGAAGAGGCTGGCATTGATAGAGTTACTTAGAGTTATTGCTGTAAGAAATAAGAACTTGTGAATGATACACAACTGTTATATCCTTCCTGATAGTAGAAACCTATGCAGTATTTGAACTAACTAGGATTACAGCGAGTATGGGGACATTCATGTTATACTATATTGAGCTGTACAGTGCACTAATCACCTGAGAGGGTATCCAGGTGCTTGGGCGTGTGTGTAGTTTTATGGTCCTCAGGGTGCTTATAGGAAGGGCCAAGCCTTTAGATTCTTGCAGAACTCCAGAAGACAGGAGGAGGCTCTGATGTGTGGAGGTAGGTTATTCAATGTCTTGAGTACGATGTAAGAAAATAAACGACCTTCAGTTTTGATTTTACAGATGCGGGGAATTTGTGCGAGTGAGGCAGAATGTAGGTGTCTGGTGGGAATGTAGATGTCTGGTTGCTGTTCAGGTATTTTAGTCTTGTGTTGTGTAGGGCTCTGTATGTGTGCGTGAGAAGTCTGAATTGGCTGCGCTTTTGAATGGGGAGCCAGTGACACTTCCTGAGGTGCAGTGTGATGTTGGTGGAGCCTATGTGGTCGAGTAGGAGTCTTGCAGCGGTTTCTTGAATGGTATGGCATCTTTGTAGGAGTTGTTTGGAAATCCTGGCATAGAGAGTGTTGCCATAGTCCAGCCTTCTGGTGATGAGTGCTTGTGCGATGGTCCTTCTGGTGTTCTGATGCAACCATTTGAAGATTTTTTGGAACACGCTTAGGATGTGGAACCAGGAGGTGCACACTGCATTGACTTGAGCCTTCATGTTGCGCTTGTCATCCAGGATGATCCCTAGATTTTTTATCTGATCTGGGAGTTTGGGTGTGGGTGTTGCTCCTAGCTCGATGGCTACCAGGTGGAGTCCCATGGGGAGATGTGGTTGCTGAAGATCAGTACTTCTGTCTTGTCAGAGCTAAGCTGCAGGCCGCTGATTTGCATCTAGTCTGCTACAATAGTTATGCAGTTGGTGAAGTTGGCTCTAGCGGTGGTTGTTTTGTCCGTCTGGGAGAGGATAAGTTGGATGTCTACGTTGAAAAGGGTGGGGGTGAGGGATGATGCCTGCGGGACTCCGCATTTCAATTTCTCGGTCTCTGATGTGAAGGGGGATGCCTGACCTTTTGGGTTCTTCCTATGAGGAAGGAACTGATCCATTGGAGAGCAGACCCTTGTATGCCAATATCGTGGAGTCTTCTGATGAGGGGGTTATTGAAGGCCCCAGAGAGGTGGAGCAGGATGAGGGCTGCTTTTTCTCCTCGGACCAGGACGATTTAAATGTCATTGGTGATCGCAATGAGTCCTGCTTTAGTGCTGTGGTTCTTTCTAAATCCTGATTGAGTGTTGTTTAGCAGGTGGTTAAATTCGAAGTGGGTTGTGAGTTGCTTCATGATGGCCTTCTCAATCACTTTGGCTGGTTAGGGAACCAGAGAGATGGGTTGGGAGTTGCTCAGTTGATTCAGGTTGGCTGTGGGTTTCTTGAGGAGGGTGTTGATTTCTGCAAGTTTCCATTCATCCGTGAGACTGGCAGACATGGTACAAGTTTTGATGATGTGGATCAGGCTGGCGCTGATTGGTGATGTTCCCAGGTTGTAGATGTCGTGAGGGTATGGGTCCATTGGGGCCCCTGAGTGAATGGTCTGCATGATTGCTGCTGTGTCGCTTCTGGTGAGAGTTGTCCATTCTGTCAGGTGGCCATCTTGGTTGGTGATGGGTAGGTTAGCAACGAGTTCTCTGGGGTTTTGTTGGTGTGCGAAAAACACCGTAAATGTTTGCGATTTTGCTATGGAAGAAGTTGGGTAGGTTGTCGCATAGTTGCTGGAAGGCATTGATGTTGGCGACGGTGGCTGAGGCGAAATCCTTGACAATCAAGATGATCACCTTGCAGCTATTGGAGCTTCCTTCGATGAGGTCCATTAGTGTTTTTTACTTGGTGTCTCTTATTTGCTGGTGATCGCGTCTGAGCAAAGCCTTGCAGGTAGTTCTGTTGGTGGTCTCATACAAACTCTTCATTTCCTTTATAGCTGTTTACAGTGTTGTTTGGTGTCTTGGATGTCTTCTGTGTACCAGCTGGAATGGTTGTGTGATCTCCTATGCCTGTTGGGTTGCTGGGTGCAAGGGTGTTTGATCACTTCTTGATCCAGTGGTTGCAGTTGTTGAGCACTTGTCGAGGTTGTCTATGGGGCTAGGCTGAGCCGTGATAACAGCGCTGACCCAGTCTGCTTCTGTGATTTTGCCCCAAATGCAGTTTGGAATGCTGAACCTGACTGGGGTGTTTACTTGAGGTGTGTTTTATTTTGGAAGTAAATGATGGAGTGGTCTGTCCACATGAGGGTTGTGGTCGAATTGTACTTGATGCTGTTGCTTGTGGTGAAGATGTGGTCCAGTGTGTGTCCTGTGGTGTGTTGGTTCTGGGATGAGCTGTGCGAGTCCAATTTTGCTCTAGATTTTAAGGAGATTTGTGGAGCAGGGGTTGTTTCGGACTTTCAGGTGAAAGCTGAAGTCACTGAGGAGGATGTAGGCTCTGGAGTCAATGGTGAATGGAGTGACGAAGTTGGTGATGAGGTTGGTTATGGTGGCTTGTGGTCGGTAGGCAAGGGTTCCATTCAGGATGATGGTGTTCGCTGTGGATGCTGTGTATTTGATGGATTCCTTGTAGATGATAGCAAGTCCTCCTCCTGGGTTGAGAAGGCGGTCCTGTTGAGTGATTTTGTGGCCCGCTGGCATTGCTGTGGCGATCTCAGGAGCCAATGAGGGGTTGTACCAGGTCTCTGTGATAAAAGCTGCATCACTAGTCAGAAAGTCCCATATTTCAGTTGTGCATTTGCTAAGAGACTGTGTGATTAGAAGCATGCATTGCGAGTGAGTGTTGATGTGCAGGTTTGCTGTGGAGTTTGGTGTAGGGTGTGAGTGAAAGTGTTGTTGGTGAAAAGGGACATGTATTGGAATAGCATCATTACACAAGGCAGGCAGGCTGAGCCCAGTCATTAAGATTGCTCAGTGTTGTAGGGATAGCATCCTGACCAATGCTCGCTGGCTTGTTGTTGGGAGAGATTTAAATGATAAGTGTGAATGAAACAGATTGCTTATGACTTTTTATCTAAGCCAAACTCTGAGCCTGGAGTACCGTAAGTAAGTTTCAATAGGTACAACCTGGGTTGCTGTAAACTAGTAAGTGTAGGATGAGGGGTAATTAATGTCAGCTCCTTTCAAAACTGTGTTCTGCTTTTTTCTCAGTTTTCATAACAATATATTTTAATTAAATGGTTTATAGAATGACTTGACTTTTAGCATTAGTGCATTGATAGACCAATGTTTATAGGTGTTGCCACAATAGAAAAGTTATAATACACGCTAAAGATAATACAGCCTTCCATCATTCTGATGTCAGTAAACTGAGTACCATTAAATTGGATAAGATAAGTGTTATTTAAACCACTAGAAAGAGAGAACTGCAGTCTGACGCTTTGTAGAAAACAAGCTACTATTGTTTAATATGCCTGTGCATGCCCCTGCAGCACTTCTAAAATGCTAGGATTCAGTCACAGCTGCTGCCAGGAAGGTGTGGGAGGGGGGCAGCCACCTCTGTGTTCTGCCACTCCCGCTCCAGCCACCTCTCGTCTTCTTCGTCCCTCCCCAACCAATCCTGATGCTTCTCTCATACTGTTACACAGCATGAAAAAAGTGCTGGGATTGGTCTGAGTGGGAAGAAATGCCACTCAAGAGGGAGTGGGACACTGCGCTTGGTCTCCACCCGGCTGTAAAACACAGCCGGGTGGAGAGTTCTAATGCGCATGTCAGTTTGGCCAGCCTCAGAAGGCCGGCCAAACTAACGTGCACTTAGAAGAGCACCACTACTCCTCCTCCACTTGTCGACGTGGAGGATGCTGGCCCCGCCCCACAAAAATGGAAAAATAAAGGGATATTAAAAAAACTTTTATCATCCCTTAAATTTTCTGCTTTCATCAGCGCAAGACACTCCTCCGCCATAGCGGAGGGGCCGCCCCTGCTAGGATTGGGTAGCACTATAGCAGATTCTAAAATGCACAAGTAAATATATGGATGAACTGACTTGCTGTCTAACTATATTATAAGTGTGATACTGACATGCAAATGGGAGAAACAATAAACACACTTATTGCGGATTCTGCTACTTTTGGTCGTGGGTGATCTGTAAAGCCAGCCTACATTGAAAATAAAATAAGATCAAAAACAGGAATGGTTACACTTCGGCTACAAGTTATCTTGGTAAAATGAAACTTCAAAACAAAAGTACACAAGTTGAGGAAACAGGGCAGCAGGAAATATGATAAGAATGGTGTCCTGGTTCTACTGGCGATAAAGTTGCGGAACTTGTAAGCCGAGCATGCGATGCGGCTCCGGCTCCTGACCTTTCTTAACATCCTCGAGGTTCGACTATCCAGGGAAAGGCAATTCAAAAACAAATGTGTTCGCGACGCCAACTTTTACTCACATTGCACATAAAGCACGAACCCTGCTTTACGTAAATAAATAAGGTAAACCCTTTACTTCTTCACATTGTTTGTGTAAGCTTCAGCTGCACTGAGCATATTGAGGATTCTTTTAAAACTTCAACTGATCCTCGAGCAAGAGGTTGGAAGAGAACATCAGAGGGACAATAGTTTACTTTACACACAGTTATTTTTGTTGTTCCTGGCGCATGCTGCGAAAATCAATCAAAACAACCGCAGAGTTGTTGAACAGCAGTTCCTTCCTGGAAAAAAACACACCCCAAGGGCACATATTTTAATACGATCAAGAAGACCAGGGATAGCTATTTAATTGAATTTATTGCAGTCGTTTCTCTTAGTTGAACCAGAACAAACAACATACCAGCACTCTTTCATGCATAATCATCTTTGAATCAAAGGAAAGCATAAATCAAAGAAACACTAAGATCGGATACAAAAAGTGAACTAACCTAATTATGCCAGGTAAAAGTTAGGCGTGGTTCGAGGAGGGGGCGGGGGTTGCTTGCTGACATGGTGGAGTCGGTATAAAAGGCATTGCAGTGAGAGTTCACATGGAGTTCAAAGACTTCCAAGTACTTGAGCTTCAGTGTGTTATGCAAAAAACGATTCATCCCTCCAGGTGCTGCAGTCTTCTGCTTGTAGTGCATGCCTCCCTCTCTTGCTGAAGCAAGGCTTGTTGGCCACGTGCCCAGCTGGTGTACCCAATGGATATCAATGCCTTACTGCTGACAATCAATGGCCCTAATTAGACTTCACTCTACTGAATGCCAAAAGAAAGGGGAGTCGAACTTACAAAATACTTTAACACCCAGGCAATGCAAAGCAGCAAAAATACCAGCGACAAAACTTGACACAGACTTGGCTTATCCCGAGGTGACCCCAGAACGAGCAGAGTAGTACTCACCATTGTAGAAGAGTTATAACACCTAAGAGACTCAGAAATAAACCACAGACACTAACAATAGACCTAAAATCCAACTGCTGACACCATTTCTCGACCGCACGAGTAAGTGCAGCTACACTCTCGTGGCGATACCATGTGAAGGGTGTCATCCACGCACAACATCAAACAATTCTCACTTTCTTTAAAAACAGTGGCATATACAAGCCCATGCCTCATATCTTTCACTCCTTTCACGTTACTGCACACAGAGGCAAGGAACAAGACTACAGCATAGCTCTTGCCCTTACGGGTGACCGTGCACGGCTACTGACACCCACACGCCAGACGCATATTCTTCCATCCAAGCATTCCCAGGGAGTGGCGTGCTATCCTTCATAGAGTGCTCCTCGGATACGAAGTGCTATGTCAATGTCACTGCAATACAATGGGATAGAATTTTTGGAGTTGTCCACAAAACGTATGAATGGGCCGCTCTAGACTTGGTTCGACTAGAGCTCACAGTGCGCTTCTGTACCTAGGAGAAGCGAACAAACCCTTCATTAGAGGACATCTCAAAAGTTTCTCAACCTTCTGCACCAACCTTTTCCGTGCTAAACACCCTTAAACCTTGGCAACCATAACCAATAGGAAACCCCAGTCTTTCCAAAAGGTAATTGCACTCAAAATTCTCGCCAAGACAGGAAGGCACTGTAGCAACTACGAAGAGGGTGTAGTTTCATGGACTCACCAAGTAAACGCATTTGTAAATCTAACTGTGTTGTAAAATGTTCCTCCATGCCCTGTCCATCGAGCCAAGCCTTTTGGCTGCATGGTAAGGGCTCACTCTTAAGATCCTGAGGGCCAGGTGGCACGTGCTCCTAAAACAGGACTCCTTGGGATTATGGGTGCAATTCCCGAGCAAAGATGCCTAATACAAGCAATGAAATGGGCTCCGCTTCCCTGGCTTAGTACTATAAGAATTACAACTGGAATGCACAGACTCCACACACCCCAGGGCCCCGGTGCAGCTGCACCAGCTGCGCTATTGATAGCTACGTCCAAGTTTGAAGGACTGGGGGGGTGGGGGGGCAGGGGGGGTCCTGTGAGTTTAGGATTTATGATCAAACGGATTTTGCGCAATAAAATCGCTCTGACAGGACACCAACCTCCGCTGACTTGCTGAAAGGAATAGACCGCTGCTTCTAAGGAGGTGATCTCTGGGGATAGAGGGTGCCTGGCTAAACTGCAAAAGATATGGGGCCCTTCGTGGGACTACTTTGGCTAAGAGTCACACGGAAATACACACAGTCCTGGTGCCTTTCTTGTTTTAGGTGCCCACCTGCCCACCCCTACGTGTAAGAAACGTTTCTGCCTAGTTTAAGTGTCTCAATGCCTTCAGGCTATAGATTGTTTAAAACCAATACACTTGCTAATCATTAAACAAAACTGCCCCTCAATGTGGCAGAAACACGTCCTCCGATTGGCAATGGCAGGGCCCTTCTTAAAGGGGCGCCTTCAGACGGTCCGGCCACAGAAACTGCACCGCGGGACGCACTGGGAAATACCAGCCACCACCACAACGGAGGTATCCGAGGAGCGCCGAGCCTTACAGAAATCATCAACGTAATGATCCAATAATATTATACTTGGAAACGTATTTGTAATGACAGCACATTACCAGGCCTCGCGTGGACATATCTTAATACGGGGACTAATCTTCTACTAATTATAGCTCCTGAAAGCTCATTACCTGCAGCAGACAATTTCATGTTGTGCAATGGCAGCTGACAAATGGTGCCGCTTATCAAGACACAACAAACATTATCGACCTGATAGACGGCCATTAATGTCGTGACCTTCAAGTGCTCTTAGAGGGTGGGTAAAGAAGAGATATCTTCCCTACATTAAATATGACACATAGTACACAAGACACGCCTGGGCAGTCAGCTGAATATATAATATTCGCGTTTCGAAGTTAGGCAAGATGTCTGCACACTGTATTTTCCATACAGTTAATAAAGTCATTTGAACCTTGTCAGCGCAGCACAAGCCGCCGTTGTGCACGTGCTGTTTCACAGTTCCTACAGAAAAGGGTCCACGATATTGAACCTGGCTTAATTAAACAAGGCTTTCTTAAGCAAAACTTGACTATCTTACAAAAAAATGCTTATTATGCCTGTAAGACAAAACAAGCATTTGTAGTGCAATGGGTCTCACGTTTGCTCGAGTTAGAGCCGTTAACGTTGTTACTTCATAACTTGACTTTTCTTGCCACTTAAATTGAAAATGAAACGTAAAACAGTTGACATAAGCGAGCCGATTCAAAGCTCTATGACTGCCATGAGCATGACGTGAAGGAGACACACAAAAGGAAAAAGAAGTTAGCTTGCAGTCAAACGAATGGGCAATTATTCTTGTAACAAGGACGATGTCCAAGGTGGTAACCATAGAGCCCCATGGAGGGACAAACGTAAAGAATTTACCAATGATAAGAAAGGATTTTTGAAAGGCAAGTCCACAAACGAGTGATAGTGATGGGTGTGCAGTGGGCGTGGTTAAAAGCCCACAGATAGATTACAACAGGTCAGAGAGGTTGCACACTCAACCTAAAAATAGCTCCTGCTCCACCATCAAAATGAGTCAAAGGTTCAGAAATGGGCGTGTTTCTTATTAAAAACATTTAGAATATTTTCTGAAACAGAGCACATATGAGGCTATGTGAATACAAACTGTATAAAATTCCAAATCCATGTTCAAACCATTTCCAGTGCCGCATGACAGCATTTGGAAATAATTAAAAGAAAAAAAGTTGTTTTTTTATTGCAAAATGACTGGAAGAGACAGCAAGGCTCCCAGCAACACTTTCATTCCAAACAAAGAGCTAGAATAAGTACACATCAACTGAGAGTTAAAAGACAGACAGTGCCATGCCAGAAGAATTTTGCTTTTCCATAAGAGTCTATAAAATTAACCTAATATATTAAAGTATAACATACACTTTTATAGCATTTTGTCTTATATGTTTTTGGTGTTGTGAAGACATCGATATTGTTCAACACTATTTAAACAAAGTGCACAAAAGATATATTGCATTTTTACACCAACGTACTACCAGGCAACTGCATACATTAGTAATGTGGACTATTATTGGGCCAATTGCAGACATCTACAAACAACCTGCATAAATGTTGATTTCCAGTAGGGGTGTCTCAAAATTTAATCTTTCTGAAACTGATAAAATGGATATCACTTATTTAGAGGAAAGCACAAGCCATTTGCAGGAATACAGAACTGGACCAGTACCAAGGCTGATTTGTGAGAAATGATAAGAGGGGGAGATGGATAAGAGGAGAAGTAGTGCTAAGTGGTTGAAGGATGAGGAGCAGAGGAGGGACTCAGAAGGATGTGGAAGGGCTTTCTGCTCTGGGATAGAAGAATGATGCACTTTGTGGCAGAGAATTGGGAACTGTTTGGTTGAGGATGATAGAGAGAAGGACAGCAGAGAATGAACATTAATATGCAAAGTCTTCTGAATCACTTGTGTTTTCCATGCTTTCACTCTGCACATGCCAAAATGGGGTACTTAAGAGGGGGATCTGAAGAAAGAGGCACTGAATGAGAGATTGGGAGAGAGAGAAACAGAGGGACTGAAAAAAGCCTAGAAACAGAGACCCAGAGAAAATGACAAAAACCATGGGACATTTTTATTAGATAAGCGAGAGACACAGAGAGACACAAAAAGGAAGAGAGAAAAGCATGTTAGTGGTTCAAAGTAAGAAAGTGTTAACATATTTTTAGAATTAAGGGACGTCCGTTGTCTCCATTTGTCTTAAGATGTTTTGTTGCTTATTTGCATAGCTTCTTAAGCGGTCATAAAATCATCTAACAGCACAAAAGGAGTGGGAGGGAGAAAATGGGCAAAACAGTGAGAATGAGAAGTGAGACTGGTGGATGAAGCGGGTATTGTTCAATTATTGTCCAAGATATTGGCATCCCACTGGATAGGCAACGGAAGTAACCAGCTTCAGGCATCTTAGAACTGGTAGAAAGTGAAAAAAACAAGATACAATGGGTGTCAGCAGGGATGAGGGGGAGGGAAAAGCTTGGCGGAGGAAGTTACTCTGCCACAAACATGATGGATATCCCGTCTGCCATATTATGATCCCATAATAGCCTATGGAGGTGGTAATATGGTAGACGGGATCTCCATCATGTTTGTGATTGAGAAACCAGTCCACCAAACTCTAAATCAGGCCTTAGGTCTCTTTACAATTATTTAGGGCGTGGGAACTAATGGGTTAGGTTAAGGGAAGGAAGGAGCAGTACTTCTTAGTAATGTTTACCAAAAATTAATTTCTTAAATGTTCTAAGGTGACACACATCACTGCTGTCAGATGACCACCTACCATGGTTCTATAAATACATTTGTGTGATTCTACTGAACATTACCCTAAGACGTCATATTTCATGATCCTTTTGCCCATGCAAGGATTCCAATTAAACATATGCCCCATGCCATTGTAAGTTACATTCCACAGATATAAGATTTTAAGTTGCAGCATTTGTCACAATTAACTATTGCTACATATTTCTAGAAGGTTTTATAATTCAAAACCCTCCTGATGATAATATTCTTGTATGAGACACATGCTTGGGTACGGAGTCTATGCTGCCATGGACTTTAAATGACTAAACTATCAAGGTGGCAGTGAATCAAACACTCTTTCGCCAAAAATGTCAATTTACAGTTGACCCCTTCGTCCCCTTTGAGTTCCTCAACAGACTGCCATTGACTCCTCATCGAGTAGCTGAATAAAAAGAATGTAAACCAAAGAACTTTTGAACTATGGTTAATTTATGATGCTGCCACTGTATTGATGGACCCCAAAATCAGCAGCCGGTAGGACAGTGTCACGTTAGGAAATGGCCTAACAAGGTTTAACCATTGATATCCTAGCGAAGGCTAGTTTGTGTGGTTAGAGGAACCAATTATAATCACACTTTATGCTCAGTTTCTACATTCCATGTGCTGTGAACATCAAAATCTTTCCAAATGATAGACCCATTTCAAGCAGCGGTACAAACCAAGTGTAACAAAACAATGAATACTTGATGGGAAATGGAACTCTGGATTACCATGTAGTACCGTTCAATATAAACTCACTATTTTGTGAGTTGCAGTACCTGAGCATCAGGCTTCTTACAAGGGACAGCAAGAGAGTGGTTGGTTCTAATAAGCTTGTATTTTATCATAACCCTATTGTGTGCTGAGAAATGTGCATTAAGCGGAACAATGACAAAACAAATGCAATTACATTTCACCATTTGCTATAATTTTTTTAAAAATATCTCCTTTGTGGAAATATGCCCATGTTTTTTGTATTGTTAAGTCCTAGTATGTTAAGATCAATCCAACTGGTCCAGTGCAGTTTGGAATCCACTGTTTGGCATTTGCCGTTGTAAAATTCTACCTCCTGCTTGGTCTAATAATCCAATGTGCATATAAATGTAGCATTCACCGTTCATTCTGATAAAATTCATTGATGGGGAATCCTTAAATCCCACTATTGGATATTGAATGGAGAGCACGGTTAGCTGAGCATGCTTTAAAATGCACCAGTTGCAACATATTGTCCAGCAAAATTATTCCCATATTATTCAGTATACAACAATAAAGAGAGCACCTACAAGACAGGGAGGGTCTATTAGTGCCCAAAACCCTCAAAATTAGACTCTGTAGGCACATCTTTACTGGCAGGGCTAGGAATGTCCTTTTATTACACTGTGCATCTCCTTGGTAGACTGGAGCCATTGCAGACTAAGTGCTCCTGTAGATTAACTCCAACAGACGCAGATAGCTTTGAGAGGGAGAAAGAAAGAGGGATGGAGAGAGAGCAAGAGGTCAGACAGGGAGAGGAGAGAGATAATGGATGGATGGCTGAAGACAGCAAGGAGAGGAAGGGAACAGGGTTGGATTGGGCATTTTTCCAGGGCTGGATTTTATTCCCTAGCCTGACCTTGTTTACCAGTGGCTGCGCTGAAGGTGGCTTCTAATAAACCTAAAAGGAGACCTCAGTCTAACAAGCATCCAAAGCCAATGTGTCTCACCTATGCGAGATCTATTGGCTTTGTCAATGTTTTGTTTTTAACATGGCGCACAGAAGCACCAGCTGCTGTGCAATGTCTTAAAGAAAAAAAGCATTCTGATGCGGTCAATGCCGCATCATAGCGCTTTTTTTTTACCTTAAGGTGACTATTCGCACAAGAGCACACAGTACGCCTGTTGCTTACAGAAGTGCATGACTCGGACGGCAGGAGGGAATGGTGGGTGAGTGCATGGGGAGAACAAACAGTAGGGAACGGGTGGGTGCAAGCGAGAAGAAACAGACAGGGCTTGGGATACTGGAAGCAAGTAAAGAAGAGTAAAGCAGTGATAGTGGTCAGGGGAGAGGAATGATCTGTGGACGGGGCATTTCGGTAATGTGCATAATTTATAACAAACCCTACCCTTTGCGTTCATGTTTGGAAAAAATGCTCAATAATATGAGCTGTGATTGAAAACAATTAACAAAAAGCTAAACAACTAAATACCTAATTTTGTTTGCATAGCCACCAGACGTGTTAAACAGCACGAGCTCTGCTAGGCCCCGAACACAACTGCATGAATTGGCAGCCTGCGATTCATTGGAGGACGCATGATGAGACAGTCTGCCAAAGCCAAGACACGTATCATGCTAAGTGGGTTAGGATGTGGGATGTCACACGAAAATAATATTTTAAAATTTGCAAATTAGCATATCTCATACTGAGCTTCAACATGGAACAATTTAGACCTCAACAACAATGGGCTTAGATAACATTCAACCGGTAACTAAACTGTGGCACACTGAATTACTTCCGCCTGCTTGCAGACTTTGGAAGGTGTTGATATGGTGTCTGTAATACGGACACGTGTCACGTGGCCCTGAAAGGCAGCATTTTAAAAAGAGAACATTGACACGCTCCCGAAGCTATTAAACACATGCTAAAGGACTTCCATGGCCAGGGAAAGAGGAATAATTACGGATATACTTCCCGATGAAGTTGGTCTTAAAGAAAGCATTTCAAATAAAATATCATTGTATTGTCTGCCGTTGTTATGTACTTAATACTTGTTCCACCTGGTAACTTCAAGGCATAAGGAAGGTAAGGCATCCCAACATACACAACTTTACACAATACATTTAAGAGCAGAGCCCGGGCCACTGTGTTAAAATAATCGTGAATCAGTTGCTAGCTTTTATTAAGTACTGGGTGATAAACATTTAGAAATTCTTCTATGTCTTGTGCCCAAAAGCCGAGGAAGCACCAGACTCGGGCAGCCCCCGCTGGGGAATGAGACGGCTCCAAAACTCGGAGACAGGGACAGGAGAGGAAAAAAGTGAGCGAGCCAACAACTCCTAAGGAAGAGTTTTGGTGTGACAGGGACAAAAGTAGGTCAAAGCAAAAACACAAACCCTACTTACAGTAAGCTCAAATCCATAGAGTCCGCCAACCTTGCAAACAATGATGCAGCGTGCCATTACAGCTCAAACTGCCCAATTAGCAAACAGGGGTCACTTTAAGGGGTCGGTTGGGGGGGGAGGGGGCACATTTGTTTAATATCAGAGAAAACAATAGCAAAACCACCCTAAAACGGCCCACCCACTATCATGTCGGACCAGCACCTACGGCTTTGTTCATTTCATTAGCACTGAACATATTCCGCATAGCCTCGTGCAACAAACAGGCGTGCTGAAATATGTATTAAAATGAGTTTTAACTGTGAACTGAGAAGCATTCTTGCCAGGCCCTAGTAGCAACATTTTAGTGACTAAAAACCAAACCGATGGTCCATCCTATGTAGCACAAAGTTATTGGCCATTAAACCAAAACAGAAGTTCTTAGACCCCCACCTCCCCCAACCCCACCCCCACACACAGATCCAGAGTACAAGATTTTTTGTAAATTCTCACTTACCTCGCAAGGGACATGAGAAGACACATGAAATACAGTGCTGCCCAGGATCACAGAATTTGGTCGAACAAGTGAGCTGTGATTGATATCAGACTTTCTGCTATGAAATGTGCAGTTAACCACCAGTTAGGTATCTCTTTGGACAGCACATGTCTGTGTTTATTCCTTGATCACACCAGAGTGAGAGCGACAGGCAGAACCCACGTGTTATCATGATAGTTTTACACAGATAGCGTTGCCAGGAGCGATTCACCAAAGTAACAGGCTATGTTATATACATATTTACTTGAAAAATTGAGTTACAACTACCATGCAAGCTGCATTCTGGTCCAAATGCGGAAAGATAGGAGTAGAACATGTGAAGTGATAAGCCGATCTAACTTGTATCTGAAGCAAGCATTCCACTCACAGAACCATCCTGCCCGCTTTTTATGTGAAATGCAATGGGATTATTGGCCACGTTGGGACCGATTATTGTGGGTGGGGCTTGCTAATGCACATTTTTGTTTGTAATATGCACTCCTGAGAGTGCACTTTTCCTTTGGGTTATTTGAATAACATTAGTGCGAGAGCCAGGGGCAGGATTAAATATAAAACGATTACCACACAGCGATTGTATTTATTGGTATATTACCGATCCGTGTTGCATGCACTGCCAGAGCCAGATTTTGCCTCCGACACAGCATACTGTGCACGGAAAATATGCATTTTTTAATTGGTAATTTGTAAACGGGGATGAGCAACTGCTCTAGCCTGCCTTTGCATTCTTCTTCCGCAGTTGGCTTTACAAACTTCAGGAACAGTTGTCCTAAATCCATATCCCAAAAGTACCTGAAAAAAGCTAAAGCTGTAACGAGAGGCTCACCAACTTGCCCTGCTCGGACTCCATTGTTGGCACTGGAGAAGGCGGGAAGTAGGGAGGATCACTCCTGTAGCTGGGGACGACCCACCCTCCCATCTGGTAGCAACCCTTACCTGGCTTGGGACAGCCCGGCCTCTTCATGCTTACTCTAATGTGCGAGGTGGCTACCCCCACCCCCAAAGGAACTCCGCTAATTCCCCACTCTTTGTGGGAAGGGCCAAAGGCACTGAATGCCGAGCAAACATGACAAGATAAGAAGATTTAATGGCCCGTTTACAGAAAGTGATGTCGAGGATGATTACATATAACATGGCTTTGGCAATGAGAGGGTCAAACTCACTCTGGATAGCCTAAAGCAAATAAAGCAAGCACATAGAAAGCCAGAAAATGTGAGGTACAAAGCCAATGCTAATCAACAGGCAGAATGCATTCCTACGTCAACTTTCTGAACGCTCCCAAGCTGTCTTTGACAAAGACATCTCAATGGTGCAGCACTTGAGTAAACATAGAACACATTCCATTGCCAAACATGCTTTCGATGTCCCCAAGTTTCCATGTATGACTGTTGACATCCTGTTCAAATATTTATTCAGGGGCAAAGAAGTGACGCCAGAGAAGATTAAAAAATGGGTTGCAGTCCATGATCTCTACCAACTTCTTATTGTAATCCTTTAAGTGCACAACCTTTCCACTCTAAAGCAGTCAATGCTCTTTTAGATAAATGAGGCACCATCAATGGACTATTTTTCTTGACAACCCACCTATTGTATACCTTACTGCTCCTCCCTGATGCCTCTGATGCACTTTTACAACATACAGGACACATTTAAGGAGAAAGATTTCAGTTGTTGTCCAGCTATTCAGAAACCAGGCACAGAAACCAACACATGCTAAGAAGCAGCAAGGCAAGTGAAAGTAACCAGAGCATTCTTCTTCTCGCACCACGCAGAGATTGGGAGAAAAAAATGCCTTCAATTCGCCTGTGATGCATGTGTGCCGGGGGGGGGAGGGGATCTGGAGAAAGAAGTAGAGATAGTAGTTCAAAAACTGATCTAGTGTAAAGGACCAAAAAATGGGCAAGTGTTTTATTAAAGCCATACAGACTCATTGGATGAGATGGAGAAATGATGGAGACTCACC
Source organism: Pleurodeles waltl (assembly GCF_031143425.1). NCBI lineage: Eukaryota > Metazoa > Chordata > Amphibia > Caudata > Salamandridae > Pleurodeles > Pleurodeles waltl. The sequence goes on from NC_090440.1 coordinate 282,859,151, forward strand.
ACTTCTAAGGGAGAAAATATATTTCTTACTGCGGTTGCTATAAATCAGCAAGAACAAGCAGATATGCACATCATTATGACTTTTGTTTGCTGCTGCGGAACAGCATAGGCAAAAAGCATTTACACAGAAATTAGATCTACAAGATGATATCTATTGACTTTTCTCCCTATATTTGACTTGGCCATAACAGAAAGCTATCATGCTTGTTCTACATTCTCTCAAATGCATTGGTAAATACCTGTTCAAGAACTTCAAAACTCAAAATATTTCACTATTGTACAGGGTTTTTGGTTCAGCTACGATTCTAAAATATTAGGACGCAGTAGTCTCTTTGTATTGCAGTTTGGAGATCAATACCTTGCTCTCTTGTGAGAGAGTAGATTCCAGTAAGTCAAATGCGAACTATGAAGGTAAATTAGATTTTCATTTTTTTTAAATGCTTCTAATTTTGCAAATGGCATGTTACTATACCAGGTACAGCTATTACAAAACTGCAAACTGCCACACAACCAATCCTGTTTTCAATGTAGTAAATAAAGCATGGGCCTCTCTAAAATAGACCTCATTTTGTACATATTTTGACCAAAGTCTTCTTTCAGTTTCTCAAAGAAAGACAAGACTAATTGCTCAACAATATTATTTAAGAACATCCTCTTTCGGTGTTCAAAATCCTTGGATAAAGAAGATCCCAAATTATGACTCTTAATTAAAGAACTCCTGTCTACAGCGACTGCAAGTATGGGACAATCCTTAATATTCTTAAGCACACCAATGGTATGTCACATTACTCTGTAGAGTTCTGAATACCACTTGTCATGTGGTGCTTTTAGTGCATATGAATCATTTGAAGGAATGATTACCAGAAACATAGTTGGTACAGCCCCATACCTAGAACTGCTTCTTTATGAAGTAGTTTACAATTGATAGTTTAAAAAATCCTCAGACAATCCTCCAGTAAGTTATTAGCACAGCACGTCATGAAGGCAATTCCTGAATATTGGATCACGTACACAGTGTCAGTAGCTCAAGGGCCTTAGCCTTCCTCACGTTTTTTTATTTTATTTAAAAGTTAAAATTCATTTAAATCTCACAACAAAATTATACACACGACTGGCATCATATCAAGTGAGAAGAAATAAGTAGTTGTACTAAATAATCATCAAACATACATAGGTACAGTGGATAGAAAACAGACAGTTATCAAAAGAGTAAGCTTCTTATTTTTTTAAAAGAAAATCTCTTAAGATTATGCCATTGTTTCACTTTACCAGATCCCAACCAGGTCAAAGATCCAGTAATTCCCCCTTAACCAGTTCCCACATTCTCCTTAGCTTATGGCAGCTCAGATGATTTTCGATTGTTGCAAGCTCCAAGCCACAAAGAAATATAAACTCCCGCCGCCAGGATAGAGGATCCAGAGCTTCCTTTTGCAGACAGATACAAGCAAACGTTGTCCTTATAGAGGTTACTGCTCAGAAAAATACACCAGCAACCTTCACATGGACATCAGGAGAGTGTCCAAACAGAACTGTTTTTTCATCGATGATCATATTAATTTTACAGAATTGGTTTACCAGTAACAACACTTTTTGCAAAAACTGTATCATGCAGCCACAGGCTGCAAAGATATGTAGTGTATCCGCCTCAAGTGCGTCACCGAAACGGTCTCTCGGGCCCCACTTATACAACTTGATGTATAATATATCTCATTTAAGGTTCTACAAGAGTGTGTCTTGAGCAGAGAAGCATTAAGAGTGCTCTGAGCCAGCATATTAGTGTACCGTATCTCGGACACAGAGACACTGCACTGCAAACCGCGAGACCATTTAGCAGCAAGTATCTCAAATTTATTAACCAAATTCCCTTGATGCCCCAAGATCGAATAAAAGGTATGTATAACACCATGCTTCATAATCATCATGACACCCTCAAGAAATGTATTGTGATTTTATTGTGATTCATATTAATGTCGCTATAGGGAAGTCACTGTGCAAATTCTCTTATTTGTAAGTAACAGAGTGCCCCAATGTTTTGAGAGCCTGTAATGCCTATTCAAATCCTGGGATAAAAAAGGTTCCGTCCTTGAAACTCTGGCCCAGATCCTGGATTTTGGCTATGCCCCAATAGCAAAGGAAGCTATCTTGGAAAAAGAACGGGAGGCTAGGATTGTTCACCAAACAAGGAACATTGGTGAAACCGGGGTACCTGACAGGTAAATCGGATAGCCTGCCACACCTTATGGTAGACCAGTAGCATCTAAAATTGTGGATGCTTAAAATAAGCAGCATCGACTAATCCTTGGTTTGGCTTAATTGTTGATGGAAACGTCTGGTATTTAGGAAATAAACCTGCCAAGTCCCATACACCGAGCCCAACTACTACAGAGCAGGAACATTGCTAGATAATTATTCCACAAGAGCGGGAGCATAACCCACCCGTCCCCTTCCTACAGGGCAGTTGAAGGTAGCGAATGGCACAGCAAAGTATTTAAAAGGTCAAAATGAATTTTTGCCCAATACTTTTAACTTTATTTAAAAAGCTTTTGTGTAAATATAATGAGATGTACCCCAATAAATATAGGTAACGTGGCAGTATAATCAGCTTGATAATACTGCATCTCCCAATCTGACCAAGATAAGGCCTGTCCCACTTTCTGAATAAAGTGAGGGGTACAGAATTTCATAGTACAGGGATACAATAGTTCCCCTATCAAACGATATTTGAATACCTAAGTATTTAGCCTAACTTTCCTATGGAGGGTCCTCTTTCTTAGATTCCATACTGGTGATTACCTCCTTGTTATCAATATTCAGCTTATAGCCCAGAAGGCCCTAGCTGCATCCTCTGTTTATGGCAGTGCCGTTTCCGAAGATGATGTGAGCACAGCGATATCAACAGCATAAGCCAGACTATTTGGGCCTGAATTAAATATCTGTGGACCGGTTACTCTGTCCCACTGGTGACGGATATCCCATCCGCTTAAATATTTGTCACTGTTATGACGGAGTAACCCATTCGCCAATATCTAAATTAGGTCATTCGTCTCCCAGTTGTGCAGCCTCAGCAGAGGAATTGAGGTTGTCAACTTTAGGGCACGAATATAGGGATCCAAGTATAAGTGAAATAACAACAGGAAAAGAGGACATACTTGCCTAGTTCCCCGACCTATCTGAATGGACTCAGAGAGCATTCCCATGTATGATACCCTGGCTGTCATAAATTAATAAAATGAATGCTCCTGGTAAAAAAAGCCCAACCCTAGTCCCATCTCTGACATAACTGTCTGCAGGTTATGACAGGTGAGCCTGTTGAATGATTTTTCAGCATCCAACAGGATCATCCAAGCGTACCCATTTAGCTCCCTTGCTACATCCAGAGCAGTGACGGCCAGATTGACCTGGGAGATGGTGTCCTTGGAGGGAACTAACCCATATTGCAATGGGTCTATCAATGAGGGGATCACAGTGGCAAATTGATTTGATGGGACCTGAATGTAGGTTTTACAGTAAGAATTTGTAAGGGAGATAGGGTGATCTGAGCCACAGTTTAGAGTTTTTTTTTTGTTTTTTTTTTACAAATATAGAAATATACATCTCTCCATAGGATGGCAGAGTTGATGATGAAAAAGCTGACGAGTTTACTAAGTGAAAAGAAGAGTCAGTATATTTTTTAACTGCTTATAAAACTCAGTCGGAATAGAGTCTGGCCCTGCTTCTTTACCATTTACCAGTTGCATAACAGCCATTTTGATCTCTTCCCTAGTTATTATACCATCCAACACATTTGTCCACTCCTCTGTTTTCTGGCTCAGTATTGAGGTTTGCAGGTCAGAGTCAATCATGTCCTGAGTAGCAACACAGTCTTCCTTATACAAGTCTTAATAAAACAGATGAAAAACCACTCATATTTCAGGGCCACTCGTAACCACATGGCAGGCAGAGTCTCTTATACCGTGAATCGTATTACTATTATTTTTTTCTTTCAGTTGGATGGCTAATGCTTGCACTAGGTCTTCACTATTTTTGAAGCACAGTAGGCACCTCGCTCAAAGTTTAGAGCATCTGCAAAATAGCCAGTTGTTGAAAGACCTTTAAAGAATTCCCTGGACAGTGGGGGAGCCTTTGGCAGGAAGAATATTCAACCCTTTCCTGTAACCTAGCCTCTATAGCCCCCTTCTCATTGACTTTATGAATAATACAGCTTGTGTCCGACACCAGATAAAAGCCTTTAGGGCATCCCAAACCATAATTGAGCTTGCTGCTCCCCTATTAAAATGAATGAACTCACTCAGCCCAGCACCCATGAAGTTAATGTATTGGGGGTCCAGCAGCAACCTATGGTCAAAAGTCTATCTGCACAAGGTCAGTCATATAGCTAGATTTGACAAAGAGTGAAAGTGGGTTATGGTCTGACACAATCCGCTGGTTTAACTTAATAGTTACTGCAGACAGGAGGCTATGGCTAAGAAAGAACATATCCAGCTGGGAAGAGGTTTCATGTGGGATAGAGTTAAACATGAATCCCGATTTGTGCCCCCGACAAACATCACATAGAGCATGTGTAGTGCAAATCTGCCTACTATCTGCCTGGGACTTAGCTACGGAGGGGAGGATGGCTAACAGAACAGCTGTTGAATCCACCCCAGACTCCATAACCAGATTAAAATCCCCACACATGACAGTCAGGTCGGGCCATATGCTGAGTTCAGCCAACAAGCAGTTAAACAGAGAGGGATCATCTGAGTTTGAGGCAACACCACACAGACCATTAGTAGAATACTGCTGTTACCTATATGAGCAATGAGCCATCTCCCAGACCTGTCAAGTTTAACCCGGCGAGCAAACAATCCTCTCCCTTTAGAGAGCAGAGCTTATCCCCCTATTTGGAGCATCAGTCCCAGCTGCTGCTAGGGTATGAAAGCCTGAACCACTAAGCTTAGACAGTTTCCCAATGGTGAGATAAGTTTCCTGAATATAGACAAGTTAAAGGTTAAGTATACTGAGTTCTTTCCTCACATATCAGACTTTTGCACTCAAGCGCATGCCGTTGATGTTACGGTTGAGAATCTGTAGCCCCTTTTTGTGACCACAAGTAATGTTATCCATTGTTAGATTGATGAACAGAATGATGACTCAGCTTAGTAGCCAACCATACTATTCCTTCAATTTTTATTGGTAGTAACCCAAATTTTTCCCCGCCAAACCTTAGAAACCTCTGCAAAACCCACTGCAGTCCATCACACCCCCCCACCCATACAACCCTCACAACTGGGCCTCTCCACCCATCCCACTCCCAATCTCCCTATGCCGCACACACCTATACCTGCCCCGCTCGACTGAGTAGGACTTTCTTGTAACCCTTGGTGTGAGACCACATCAGCATCCCAAACAGAGCTGGCTGACACCAAGCCCCTCTAATCTCCAAGGGTAATCAAGAAAACTCAAATAACAGAAGAAAATACTTCCGTGCAAAGCAAAAGGAAAAAAGGCAAGAGAGCAAGGCTACCAGAAATGGAGCTAGGAGAGAGATGGGGGGAGGCATGGGCGGGGGAGAAGACGAGAAAATGTCAAATAGAAGAAACAGGAAAAATGCCATAAAAAGCTTGAGGATAATTTAGGGCCCCAGACATCCCATGTAACATTCTGAAAACAATACCAATCAAAAATTGATCAAGAATATTTTTCTCTAATCCCTCATTGAGTATTAGAGTCCAGGCTCCCACACAGCTAGACTTTAGATTCTTTCCATGATTGCAGCAAGTCCTGAGCCTTCTCTGGATCTTGGCAGTAAGATCGTTTGCCCTTACAGGTAATCCTAAAGTTAGCAGGTTCCAGCAAAGTTACCCTCAAGATTAAAAAAATATGGTACTGTCTACCGCAGTGGCCATACTCGCCCCTCTATCTCACAGCAGAAGTCAGACCTTACAAAGAAATCTACTCTGCAGGCTTTAACTGGGTTGTTAAGGTGGGCTAGCTGGAAGATAAGCTGCCGGAACATAAAGTTCCGTATGTGAATCAGAATAGTCCTTCGATATTTAGCAGCACAGCCTTGTTTAGGTTTATGGAAGGGGAACCTGTGCGCACACTGTACTTGGCAGTCTGTATTCCAGTCACTAAGTTGGGAAAGGCCTGTTGAAACAGATAAACAATGTACCTTCTGGGTGCCATCTCCCTCTGGTATCCTCAACACCCGGAGGTTATCACGTTGCATTCATGTTGTTTCATTTGAACTTTAATACCATGCATAGATAACAACAGGCTGGCAGATTGACTTTCTATATCATTGAGGTAGCCTTGGAGAATATTTATATTTTTAGACATTTTCCTTAGTACAACCTGTGTCTTCGTATTATTCTCTATGTAGTAAGAGCAGGTTGTATATGGATGCGAGAGAGGGAGTATCTTTATTAGCAGGTCTGGCTGGTCAATCTGCACTAATTCCGGATTCTGAGGAGTATTCAGGAGCAGGCTCCCCGAGGAAGCCAACGGAAATGCCGAACCGCACACCTCTCGTAAAGTTGCATTAGTTGGGATTAGTTGTACTCCATCTGGGTCCCATAGCAGCTCATCCTCACTAGCATCTCTGACTTTGTTCAAAGGGAGCTTATTACTGTCAGGTGATTACTAGAGGAAGCTGCAAGATGGAGGCACAGGGCTGGCTCACCTTCATACCTCTCCAGGGATCAAAGGAGAATGCTATGGACCTTCCTATCTAGACAGTGACAAACATTGCTGAATGTATAGAGAGCGGGCCTGGAATGAATCGGATACTGCTGTGCTGCTTTTCTTATACCAGCACATTTCCCAGCCACCGGTCACATTTGACACAATGCCTGCCAGCTGGGTACATGTTTCATATTGACCTCGAGGTAGTGCTGCAGCTTGTGGGAGGAAGCAGTGGCATATCTCCAAGTCTATCACAGGTGCCTTTCATGTTGCTGATTGTCCTGTTTTAGCACAAGGGTGAGGGGGTTGGTCCTCGGTCCCCTGAGCTTAAACGCAGAAAGTGGAGGAGAAGATGCCAACCTCGCAAAGTGGACAGCTGGCCAGAGCTGCAGGGACTGGCGTGGTTACCTCTCGCTTACGCCCACAGCGTATGCAGTCAGGATGGACGGCTAGCTCAAATGATCATAGAGGCAGTCGCCATTGCAGTTGCTGCCATGGCTCAGTTGGCGCCCAAACCACACAGGAAGGATCCCAATAAGCCCAAGGCATTAGGATCTGTGCAAGGATCACTGTTGGAGGATTGATCGCCTTGTGGGGATGCTGGGGTCCCGATTGGTGGAGGTATCTTCCCAGCGCTCAGCCGCTAAGGAGGAGTGGAGCAAAGCAAGCAGAACAAGCAGGAGGCCCCCAAGAGGGACAATGTGCTTCACTGTGAGAGTGCCCCAGGGCCTGCACTTTCACCCAGGAAGCAGGCTACTAAGGTATGCACGCAGGTAAAAGCCTCAGCAGAGGGTTCTTCTCATCAGTTAAAAGAACAATGTCAGACTCTTTTGGCCTAAGAGGAGCGGCCTGTGTGACTGTTACCTCCTCGCCTCTGCCTCTAACTCTTGAACTGTCTGCAATGCCCGCTACTAAATCTGGTCCTCTGCCAGCACCATCAGGGGCTCATGTTGCTGCTGATACAAACAACTTGACTCAGGTGCTGAGCCACAGTGAGGCTGTTGATGATGGTAGTGGTACTGGTCAGACTCTGCCTTTGGTTCAAGAGGCTGTGGTACTGGACAGACTCTTCTTTTGGTTGAAGAGGCCTCCCAAAAGCCCTTTTGTCTTGAAGGAGCATCAGCTTTGAAGGTCCATAGTGCTAAAGAGGTACATGAAACCCAAGAGGCTCTGGAGACCTTCTTTACATTGTCTGACCTCTTGGAGACTGGTAGTTTGACCACATCGTACTCTGGGTCTAATAATAAGGATGGTTGGGAGAATCCGGTGTTTTCTAATGTTCAGCTGGCTGGAGTTGAGGGGAGTGCAGCCAAGCAAAGTTTGTTAAAACCATCTAAGAAGTCGAGTGTGATGCCTGAGAGTACTAGGGGCCTTGCCTTCCTTCTAGCTTGGATAATGTTCTTAGACACTCCCAAACAACCTTTCTGCATAGAAGGAAAAAGATAGCCCTCTATCATGACAAATATTTCACATAGGACCCTCAGCAACTTTACATTTATCCAACAACCTGCTATGACTAGTGAAGGAAAAATAAGGAACAACACAAACACGAGGACCTTTTTTAAGAAAGAACGACCACTCTTTTTTGTAAAATAATGTCTAGACGGTTTTAAGCCTAATGTGGGTGTACACAAGCCTCTTACTCCGGAATGAAAAAAAAAGCTGCAGGATCTTTCATGAAAGGAATATCTGTATAAGGGCTTCATTGCAAGTGCCCCGTATTTGGGTAAGGTGGTTGGAGTATTTACTCCTCTCCCCAGAGTTAACGGTGCCTGAGTCTTGTTACATCGGGGGTGTAATTGAATGGAATTATAGGTTGAACACTGAGAATCCCTGAGAAATGAGGAATTGCAAAGTGGCCTGGTAATTCCAATATCAATTTCCCATAATTCCTTAGTCTCCTCCACAATTTGCTCTGCAAATTATGGTTGCTTTTAACAACCAAAATCTCAATGGGAAACATGACAGGTTTGTACTAATTTTGCGGACCATATAATTATTGATGGGCTGGAAACAGTAGGTGTCAAGGATGTTATTCCAAAAATCTTTTGTGGAACTCACCAAAGAGCTGTGGGAGACAAAGGGCTGCTGCCCCACTATCATCTCTCATCCCCTCACAACAGTCTAGAGATCTGCCCTCTACTCACTACCATCCTACCTGCCCTTTGCAACACCAAGCTACGTACAGACCTCCCACCTCACTGACACTACATGCTTTAGACCTTGCCATAGGTGACACATGTAAAAGTGCCCATAGTAACACAGCCCCTCTGTGACCTCATCATCGAGTACTGTATCCAAGATGAAAGATCTAAGGCCGGATCCCAAGCAATCACTCCAATGCCTACAGAAATTAGTTGCACCCAGACTTATGCACAACAGACTACCAGACCAGGATAAGGGCAGTCAAGTTACATCACTGAAAAGGGTCCCAAATGAATGGGACCTATGTGGGTGGGCTCCATGTGGTCACACACATTCCTTTAGAGTTGAATAAAAAGCTCCAGTTTGTGGAAGATGACAAATACGGACACTAAATCAATGGTCACTGGATGCCTATGATTACTTCTGCAGTTCTGTCTCCAGGAGAAATGACTGGTAGGCAAAAGCTGATCAGGTCTTATAGCTCTGACTTGGACCTCATGTTGAGAGAGGCGAGGGATACAAAATATTTTCTAGACAGGTGGAGGCACTTTACCATTCATCTGAAGGTTTTCAGAAATTATCTACATTTTTCAGCAGTAATGTTTTATCCCACAGGAGTATATTGTGATAGCAGTCACATAAGGAGAGCTACAGTTCCCAATTTGGTGACTGATTCCTACCAGTTAGCCATCAACCTTCAGACAAATATCCCTCAGTAAGCTTCTTCACAGCTAACTATGGGGTTGGCTGTAAATAAGCTGTTTCATGAAGGGCAATCTGCAGTCTACTCTGTTTCTCCTTGAGCTTCCATAGCTACCAGCTTGAACAGACATCTGAGAATGCGACGGGTCAACAGAAAGCAGGCAAAGCAGAAGGTCTAAGGGATAATCTGTGGAATAAACTTCTCCAGTACAGGTATTCAAGTTCAGTCCAAAGGGGCAGAGACAAAAGAGAGAACAAGTCTTCTTTTCTTCTTGCTTCAAGGATCCGAAAAGACTTTAAGGTCACATCAACTACTAAGTTGCTGGATACCATCGAGGAACTCGAGAGGGAACATTACATTCCTGTTAGAGCAGGCCATCATACTATGCTATAACCAATAACGCACTGACAACTCCTGTTGTTTTTGCAGGGCTTTCTCAGATTACACTATGGGTGAGTTATGTGTAGGAGCTTGCTTACATCAGGATCAGTGGGTGACAACTTAGGTGTTTGGCCAACATAAACCCCAACCTTGAACACCCTTCTGCCAGGTTTCTACCCGCATTTGCATGAGCATGATAGTGATGAGAAGCCTAGTTATAATGAATGGCTATCCCCCTTGAACCCCTATGTAGCTCCTGTGAGATGTCTTCTCCGCAACATGTGTGTAACGATGATTTGTAGTAGCATGTGACATATGTTTGTGCCTCATACAGTGTGGAGTAACAACTGAGACAAAAGTAACGGAAGTTCATTACCCACCGTTGTTCAAAATAACACTTTGTTGGCTCCCTGAATGAGTATTTTTATACTAAAAATTTGTAAGAGGGAGTTTCCAATCAGCAAATTTCTGTCTGCACTCACTTGTTTGATACGGCTAACAGGAAAACATTCTTTTAGAGCATACACTTTCCCTGAACTACAACACACTGATTTTATTATAACGTGACATCACTTAAATCTGAGGGTTTTCTTTCAGGCCCTTAAATCTCACAGGATACCGCCACCATATTCCAAGATGAAACAGAGTTTTGATTGTTAGTAAGAGCTGTACTTTTTGTCTCTCTCCCCCAGTCACTTAATTAGAGAATCAAGTTTTGTGACAAGGATTGCAAGATCCCTAACTCCTGGTCAGGGTACTAGAAACCATTGTTGGTCCCAGATAAAACAGTAGGCGAGCTTTCAAGCTAATTAGCAACAGAAAGGTTAATTGAAGTCAGTCTTAGGCAATCTGTTTGTAATGCATGAACCAAACTGTCTAAAAGTAACATTACACGGATTATAAAAATGGGTTAGAAACAAAATCTGACGAGAGGTTCTTCAGATGCACTAGTTTCACCATAAGTTATATATGCCTTTCAGTGTTCTTAAATGTGGTTACAGCTATCACTGAGATATGAATGTAGACCTGGTTCAGCAGGGATGACATGGCAATAAGCAATGTGTGCCCTGGTGTTGACAGAATCCAGCACTTTGGGAGAATTAAAGTAAATGGGCATTTCTCTCCAGTGCACGTTAAAAGTCACATACGACTTTGCACAACGTGGCCTCTCACATTCACTGGGCTTTTTTTTTTTTTTTTTTTAGGTATGTGCTTTTAATAATGAAAAAACAGGGTCATTGCCTGCATCCTCATAGTCTTAACATATATAGGGACTCTTATTTTTCGTATTGTGTGTATGACGGAGAGGGTGTAATTTCAACATAAACACATGAAGACTAAGGCAAGTTATAGGTATCACGCTTTAACAGAGGTTAAAATCAAAAAGGTAATGGGCCTAAAGTAGGTTGCTGAATTCCCAACTAGGTTGTCTTTAAAAATGTACACAGTTTGATAGGCCGTTGTGCAGCAGAAGGTGACACAAAAACAAAGAAAATGGCACTTTAGTGAAAACGTTCTGAGGTTACTTGGATAAACTACCTTTGATCATTGTCAAGAAGAACCTGGGTTGGTGCTTGAGCACTGCATTGCAGCATTCCAGTAAAGGCTTTGTTACTGAACAAGCAAACAGAGGAATACACATATGTTTAAGGCTTCCAGCTCTCGATACAAAGCTCATGTGCATAACCATATACCTTAACCATTGAGGTTGCAATGTCTACGTATCTAATTTCACAATCCATTTGCTTTAATGGTTATCCTATTTGCCAGTATTTGTTTGTAAGCTTGACCTGCAGCGGGATGTCATTTCTTTGATAAGGGTAGCTAAGGACAGGGACAGCATTATGCCCTGCACTGGATTTCTGTTTCTCCTCAATCCATCTGCTTCTTTGATTCAGTCATCTGCAGTCCTATTACTGCTGCCAGAGATTGTTCCTCATGGTTAGTACTTGGTATGCTAAGTTCTCCTTTATTGGTTCTTGGTGTTAGCACCCACCTTAGATAGCCTCTCCTTTATCTAGTCCAAGTTTGCAGTTTGAGATTCTCTTATTTCCTGGACAATAGCCTTGCTTTGATAGTCCTGTCCTATTCTTTGAAATCCTGAGCAAATTAACCATTTCAGGGCTTTCTTCATTCTACTATCCAGCATTTTCAGACAGGCTATAGACCTTCCATTTAGGAAAAAAAACACCCATATTATTTTCAAAGAAACATAGCATTTAATTGGCATTACGCATCAGGAATAGTGACAGGAGACATCCCGAAGCAGGCAGAGGGCCCCCTTTGTTTGCTACTGGGTTGCAACTCAAGCTTGACACCACAGTTGACATTACGTAGGATACATGTATGTATATGGTATTTCTATAGGGTGAAGCTAGCAAAAAGGAAGATGAGAGCTGTACGTGGTCAAAGACAATCATAAAGTCCATGAGCAATAGGAGTGGACTTTGGGCTGTGGACATAACGCTAACATAATGTAGGAAAGTACCATCTTGCCTGGCATGTTACCCCCATTTTTCACTGTATATATGTTGTTTTAGTTGTATGTGTCACTGGGACCCTGGTAACCCAGGGCCCCAGTGCTCATAAGTGTGCCTGAATGTGTTACCTGTGTAGTGACTAACTGTCTCACTGAGGCTCTGCTAATCAGAACCTCAGTGGTTATGCTCTCTCATTTCTTTCCAAATTGTCACTAACAGGCTAGTGACCAATTTACATTGGCTTACTGGAACACCCTTATAATTCCCTAGTATATGGTACTGAGGTACCCAGGGTATTGGGGTCCCAGGAGATCCCTATGGGCAGCAGCATTTCTTTTGACACCCATAGGGAGCTCTGACAATTCTTACACAGGCCTGCCACTGCAGCCTGAGTGAAATAACGCCCACGTTATTTCACAGCCATTTTACACTGCACTTAAGTCACCTATATGTCTAACCTTTACCTGGTAAAGGTTAGGTGCAAAGTTACTTAGTGTGAGGGCACCCTGGCACTAGCCAAGGTGCCCCCACATTGTTCAGAGCCAATTCCCTGAACTTTGTGAGTGCGGGGACACCATTACACCCGTGTACTACATATAGGTCACTACCTATATGTAGCTTCACAATGGTAACTCCGAATATGGCCATGTAACATGTCTATGATCATGGAATTGCCCCCTCTATGCCATCCTGGCATAGTTGGCACAATCCCATGATCCCAGTGGTCTGTAGCACAGACCCTGGTACTGCCAAACAGCCCTTCCTGGGGTTTCACTGCAGCTGCTGCTGCTGCCAACCCCTCAGACAGGCATCTGCCCTCCTGGGGTCCAGCCAGGCCTGGCCCAGGATGGCAGAACAAAGAACTTCCTCTGAGAGAGGGTGTGACACCCTCTTCCTTTGGAAAATGGTGTGAAGGCAGGGGAGGAGTAGCCTCCCCCAGCCTCTGGAAATGCTTTGTTGGGCACAGATGTGCCCAATTCTGCATAAGCCAGTCTACACCGGTTCAGGGGACCCCTTAGCCCTGCTCTGGCGCGAAACTGGACAAAGGAAAGGGGAATGACCACTCCCCTGACCTGCACCTCCCCTGGGAGGTGTCCAGAGCTCCTCCAGTGTGCTCCAGACCTCTGCCATCTTGGAAACAGAGGTGCTGCTGGCACACTGGACTGCTCTGAGTGGTCAGTGCCACCAGGTGACGTCAGAGACTCCTGCTGATAGGCTCCTTCAGGTGTTAGTAGCCTATCCTCTCTCCTAGGTAGCCAAACCCTCTTTTCTGGCTATTTAGGGTCTCTGTCTCTGGGGAAACTTGAGATAACGAATGAAAGAGCTCATCCGAGTTCCTCTGCATCTCTCTCTTCACCTTCTGCCAAGGAATCGACTGCTGACCGCGCTGGAAGCCTGCAAACCTGCAACATAGTAGCAAAAACGACTACTGCAACTCTGTAACGCTGATCCTGCCGCCTTCTCGACTGTTTTCCTGCTTGTGCATGTTGTGGGGGTAGTCTGCCTCCTCTCTGCACCAGAAGCTCCGAAGAAATCTCCCGTGGGTCGACGGAATCTTCCCCCTGCAACCGCAGGCACCAAAAAGCTGCATTACCGGTCCCTTGGGTCTCCTCTCAGCATGACGAGCGAGGTCCCTCGAATCCAGCGACTCTGTCCAAGTGACCCACACAGTCCAGTGACTCTTCAGTCCAAGTTTGGTGGAGGTAAGTCCTTGCCTCACCTCGCTGGGCTGCATTGCTGGGAACCGCGACTTTTGCAGCTACTCCGGCCCCTGTGCACTTCCGGCGGAAATCCTTTGTGCACAGCCAAGCCTGGGTCCACGGCACTCTAACCTGCATTGCACGACTTTCTAAGTTGGTCTCCGGCGACGTGGGACTCCTTTGTGCGACTTCGGGTGAGCACCATTTCACACATCCTCGTAGTGCCTGTTTCTGGCACTTCTCCGGGTGCTACCTGCTGCTGAGAGGGCTCCTGGTCTTGCTCGACGTCCCCTCTCTCTCCTGGTCCAATTTGCGACCTCCTGGTCCCTCCAGGGCCACAGCAGCGTCCAAAAACGCTAACCGCACGATTTGCAGCAAGCAAGGCTTGTTGGCGTTCTTTCGGCGGGAAAACACTTCTGCACGACTCTCCACGGCAAGAGGGATCCGTCCACCAAAGGGGAAGTCTCTAGCCCTTTTCGTTCCTGCAGAAACCTCAGATTCTTCTGTCCAGTAGAAGCTTCTTTGCACCCGCAGCTGGCATTTCCTGGGCATCTGCCCATCTCCGACTTGCTTGTGACTTTTGGACTTGGTCCCCTTGTTCCACAGGTACCCTAGATTGGAAATCCACAGTTGTTGCATTGTTGGTTTGTGTCTTTCCTGCGTTATTCCTCTAACACGACTTCTTTGTCCTTAGGGGAACTTTAGTGCACTTTGCACTCACTTTTCAGGGTCTTGGGGAGGGTTATTTTTCTAACTCTCACTATTTTCTAATAGTCCCAGCGACCCTCTACAAGGTCACATAGGTTTGGGGTCCATTCGTGGTTCGCATTCCACTTTTGGAGTATATGGTTTGTGTTGCCCCTATCCCTATGTTTCCCCATTGCATCCTATTGTAACTATACATTGTTTGCACTGTTTTCTAAGACTATACTGCATATTTTTGCTATTGTGTATATATATCTTGTGTATATTTCCTATCCTCTCACTGAGGGTACACTCTAAGATACTTTGGCATATTGTCATAAAAATAAAGTACCTTTATTTTTAGTATAACTGTGTATTGTGTTTTCTTATGATATTGTGCATATGACACTAAGTGGTACTGTAGTAGCTTCACACGTCTCCTAGTTCAGCCTAAGCTGCTCTGCTAAGCTACCATTATCTATCAGCCTAAGCTGCTAGACACCCTATATACTAATAAGGGATAACTGGGCCTGGTGCAAGGTGCAAGTACCCCTTGGTACTCACTACAAGCCAGACCAGCCTCCTACATTGGTTGTGCAGTGGTGGGATAAGTGCTTTGAGACTACTTACCACTCTTGTCATTGTACTTTTCATGAGAGAAAAATATACAAAACAAGGTCAGTGTATATACACATAGCCAAAAAGTTTTGCATTTCCTCTTTTCACTCTTTTCTAAGTGCTGAAAAGTACTTCTAACTTTCAAAAAAGTTCTAAAAAGTTTTAAAAGTTTTTTTCTCTGTCTTTCTAAAAGCTCTGACAAACTTTTTATCTTTTACTATCACTTTAACTCTCTCTAAAAATGTCTGGCACAGGCCAAAATGTTGATCTGTCCAAACTTGCATATGATCACCTTAGCTGGAAAGGAGCAAGGAGTCTCTGCATAGAGAGAGGTTTGAGTGTAGGGAAGAATCCTTCCTTAGAACTGTTACTTAACATGCTTAGAGAACAGGATAAGGCAAGAAGTGCCCCATCTGTTGAAAAAGTAGCTAATGGTTCTCAATCTGATCCAGGGACTCCCCCAGGAAAAGATTCAGGAAAGAAACTTCCTAGCCTGCCCATTACTAGACAGTCTAGCATAGTTGGTAATGATGATGAGCCACACCATATAAATAGTGTTGTCTCACATCATAGCAAAAGCATTTATTCTCACCATACTGGTAGTGATGTTTCTGTTAGCCAAGCTGTTAGGGTGGCTTCTGTAAGGGACAGGTCTCCTTCTGTCCATTCTCACCATACTTCTGTTTCAAGGCATGTCCCTCCCACCCACCCTGATGACAGATTGTTAGAAAGGGAGCTCAATAGATTGAGAGTGGAACAAACCAGACTGAAGCTCAAGAAGCAACAGCTGGATTTGGATAGACAGACTTTAGAAGTAGAGAAGGAGAGACAGAAACTGGGTTTAGAAACCCATGGTGGCAGCAGCAGTATTCCCCATAGTCATCCTGCAAAAAAGCATGATTCCAGGAATCTGCACAAGATAGTTCCCCCTTATAAGGAGGGGAATGACATTAACAAGTGGTTTGCTGCACTTGAGAGGGCCTGTGTTGTACAGGATGTCCCTCAAAGGCAGTGGGCTGCTATCCTATGGCTATCATTTAGTGGAAAAGGTAGGGATAGGCTCCTTACTGTGAAAGAAAATGATGCTAACAATTTCCAAGTTCTTAAGAATGCACTCCTGGATGGTTATGGCTTAACCACTGAACAATACAGGATAAAGTTCAGAGAGACCAAAAAGGAGTCTTCACAAGACTGGGTTGATTTCATTGACCATTCAGTGAAGGCCTTGGAGGGGTGGTTACATGGCAGTAAAGTTACTGATTATGACGGCCTGTATAACTTGATCCTGAGAGAGCATATTCTTAATAATTGTGTGTCTGATTTGTTGCACCAGTACTTGGTGGACTCTGATCTGACCTCTCCCCAAGAATTGGGAAAGAAGGCAGACAAATGGGTCAGAACAAGGGTGAACAGAAAAGTTCATACAGGGGGTGACAAAGATGGCAACAAAAAGAAGGATGGTAAGTCTTCTGACAAGGGTGGGGACAAATCTAAAAATGAGTCTTCATCAGGCCCACAAAAACACTCTGGTGGGGGTGGTGGGCCCAAATCCTCTTTTAATCAGAACAAGGAAAAGAAACCATGGTGCTATTTATGTAAAATAAAAGGCCATTGGACAACAGATCCCAGTTGTCCAAAGAAAGGCACCAAGCCTCCTACCACTACAACCCTTACTGCTACACCTAGTGTCCCTACTAATAGCAGTGGTGGTGGGAGCAAAACTACTAATAGCCAATCCAAGGGAGTAGCTGGGCTCACTATTGGTAACTTAGTTGGGGTTGGCCTTGTTAGGGAGGCCACAGAGGCTGTGTTAGTCTCTGAGGGGGCTATTGATCTAGCCACCTTAGTTGCTTGTCACCTTAATATGGATAAGTACAAGCAGCTACCCCTAATAAATGGTGTTGAGGTTCAGGCCTACAGGGACACTGGTGCCAGTGTGACTATGGTCATAGAGAAACTGGTCCACCCTGAACAACACCTACTTGGTCACCAGTACCAAGTAACCGATGCTCACAACAACACACTTAGCCACCCCATGGCTGTTGTAAATCTCAACTGGGGGGGGGGTTACTGGTCCAAAGAAAGTTGTGGTAGCTTCAGATTTACCTGTAGACTGTCTATTAGGGAATGATTTGGAGACATCAGCTTGGTCAGATGTGGAGTTGGAGGCCCATGCAGCAATGCTGGGCATCCCAGGGCATATTTTTGCTTTGACAAGGGCTCAGGCCAAAAAGCAAAAAGGACAGGGAAGCTTGGATCCTGGAACAATGGACCAAGTGCTCCCTAAAGCTAGGGCTAGTAGAAGCAAACCACTTCCTACTATCCCTCCCTCTACAGTGGATTCTACTTCTGAGGAAGAATAATTCCCTCCCTGTGCAGAACCTACACCAGAGGAGCTGGAAGCAGACACTGCTGAGCTTTTGGGTGAAGAGGGGCCTGCCAGGGAGGAGCGGAGTGTGGCACAGCAAACCTATCCCACATTAGAGGGTCTCAGACAGCAAGCTGTCAAACAAGCTAATGGGGATGTCAGTGACTCTCACAGAGTTTACTGGGAGGACAACCTCTTGTACACTGAGCATAGGGATCCTAAACCTGGAGCTGCCAGGAGATTAGTGATTCCTCAGGAGTACAGAAAGTTCCTCCTAACCCTGGCACATGACATTCCCCTAGCTGGGCATCTAGGACAAATGAAAACTTGGGACAGGATTGTTCCCCTGTTTCATTGGCCTAGAATGTCTGAGGACACAAAGGAATTTTGTAAGTCCTGTGAAACCTGTCAAGCCAGTGGCAAGACAGGTGGCACCCCAAAGGCACCCCTTATTCCACTGCCTGTGGTTGGGGTTCCCTTTGAAAGGGTAGGGGTTGACATAGTTGCCCCCCTTGACCCTACTACTGCTTCAGGCAATAGATTTATCTTGGTGGTAGTGGACCATGCCACAAGATATCCTGAAGCTATTCCTTTAAGGACCACTACAGCACCTGCAGTGGCAAAGGCCCTCCTGGGAATATTTTCCAGGGTGGGCTTCCCAAAGGAAGTAGTATCAGACAGGGGAAGCAATTTCATGTCTGCATACTTAAAGGCCATGTGGAAGGAGTGTGGTGTAACGTACAAGTTCACAACACCCTATCATCCACAAACAAATGGACTGGTGGAGAGATTTAATAAAACTCTCAAAGGCATGATTATGGGTCTCCCTGAAAAACTCCGCAGGAGATGGGATATCCTTCTACCATGCCTCCTTTTTGCCTACAGGGAGGTACCCCAGAAAGGAGTGGGCTTCAGCCCCTTTGAACTTCTTTTTGGACACCCTGTTAGGGGTCCACTCACACTTGTAAAGGAGGGTTGGGAACAACCTTTAAAAGCTCCTAAGCAGGATATTGTGGATTATGTACTTGGCCTCAGATCAAGGATGGCTGAGTACATGAAAAAGGCCAGTAAAAACCTTCAGGCCAGCCAAGAGCTCCAGAAGCAATGGCATGATCAGAAGGCTGTTTTGGTTCAGTACCAACCAGGGCAGAAAGTGTGGGTCTTGGAGCCTGTGGCCCCAAGAGCACTCCAAGATAAATGGAGTGGTCCCCACACAATTGTTGAAAAGAAGGGAGAAGTCACCTATTTAGTTGACTTAGGCACTGCAAGGAGTCCCCTTAGGGTGCTCCATGTCAACCGCCTGAAACCCTACTATGACAGGGCTGATCTCACCCTGCTCATGGCAACTGATGAGGGACAGGAAGAAGACAGTGATCCTCTACCTGATCTCTTCTCTTCCACAGAACAAGATGCTCTTGTGGAAGGTGTAGTTTTGGCTGATTGTCTTACTGCTGAGCAAAAAGACAATTGCATAAATCTCCTAGATCAATTCTCTGAACTCTTCTCTACTGTGCCAGGTACCACTTCTTGGTGTGAGCACACTATAGATACTGGAGACAGCTTGCCTGTCAAAAGTAAGATCTATAGGCAGCCTGACCATGTCAGGGACTGCATAAAGCAAGAGGTCCAGAAAATGTTAGAACGAGGAGTGGTTGAGCACTCTGACAGTCCATGGGCTTCTCCTGTGGTACTGGTACCAAAACCCCATTCCAAAGATGGAAAGAAGGAAATGCGGTTTTGTGTAGACTATAGAGGTCTCAACTTGGTAACCAAAACTGATGCTCACCCTATACCCAGGGCAGATGAGCTCATAGATACACTGGCATCTGCCAAGTATCTAACCACTTTTGACTTGACTGCAGGGTATTGGCAGATCAAATTGTCAGAAGATGCTAAACCTAAGACTGCATTTTCAACCATTGGAGGACATTACCAGTTTACTGTAATGCCCTTTGGTTTGAAAAATGCACCTGCCACTTTTCAGAGGTTGGTGAACACAGTCCTGCAAGGGCTGGAAGCTTTCAGTGCAGCATATTTGGACGATATAGCTGTCTTTAGCTCCAGCTGGGATGATCACCTGGTCCACCTATGGAAAGTTTTGGAGGCCCTGCAAAAGGCAGGCCTCACTATCAAGGCTTCAAAGTGCCAGATAGGGCAGGGTAAGGTGGTTTATCTGGGACACCTTGTTGGTGGGGAACAGATTGCACCACTTCAGGGGAAAATCCAAACAATTATTGATTGGGTTCCCCCTACCACTCAGACTCAGGTGAGAGCCTTCCTAGGCCTCACTGGGTATTACAGGAGGTTCATTAAGAACTATGGCTCCATTGCAGCCCCTCTTAATGACCTCACATCCAAGAAAATGCCTAAAAAGGTATTATGGACAGCAAACTGTCAGAAAGCTTTTGAGGAGCTGAAGCAGGCCATGTGCTCTGCACCTGTCCTGAAAAGCCCTTGTTACTCTAAAAAAGTCTATGTCCAAACTGATGCATCTGAATTAGGAGTAGGGGCAGTCCTATCACAACTTAATTCTGAGGGCCAGGATCAACCTGTTGCTTTTATTAGTAGGAGGTTGACCCCTAGAGAAAAGCGTTGGTCTGCCATGGAGAGGGAGGCCTTTGCTGTGGTCTGGGCTCTGAAGAAGTTGAGGCCATACCTGTTTGGCACTCACTTCATTGTTCAGACAGACCACAAACCTCTACTTTGGCTAAAACAAATGAAAGGTGAAAATCCTAAATTGTTGAGGTGGTCCATATCCCTACAGGGAATGGACTATACAGTGGAACATAGACCTGGGAGTAGCCACTCCAATGCAGATGGACTCTCCAGATATTTCCACTTAGACAATGAAGACTCATCAGGTCATGGCTAGTCTTATTGTCCTTCGTTTGGGGGGGGGGGGGTTGTGTAGGAAAGTACCATCTTGCCTGGCATGTTACCCCCATTTTTCACTGTATATATGTTGTTTTAGTTGTATGTGTCACTGGGACCCTGGTAACCCAGGGCCCCAGTGCTCATAAGTGTGCCTGAATGTGTTACCTGTGTAGTGACTAACTGTCTCACTGAGGCTCTGCTAATCAGAACCTCAGTGGTTATGCTCTCTCATTTCTTTCCAAATTTTCACTAACAGGCTAGTGACCAATTTTACCAATTTACATTGGCTTACTGGAACACCCTTATAATTCCCTAGTATATGGTACTGAGGTACCCAGGGTATTGGGGTCCCAGGAGATCCCTATGGGCTGCAGCATTTCTTTTGCCACCCATAGGGAGCTCTGACAATTCTCACACAGGCCTGCCACTGCAGCCTGAGTGAAATAACGCCCACGTTATTTCACAGCCATTTTACACTGCACTTAAGTCACCTATATGTCTAACCTTTACCTGGTAAAGGTTAGGTGCAAAGTTACTTAGTGTGAGGGCACCCTGGCACTAGCCAAGGTGCCCCCACATTGTTCAGAGCCAATTCCCTGAACTTTGTGAGTGCAGGGACACCATTACACACGTGTACTACATATAGGTCACTACCTATATGTAGCTTCACAATGGTAACTCCGAATATGGCCATGTAACATGTCTATGATCATGGAATTGCCCCCTCTATGTCATCCTGGCATAGTTGGCACAATCCCATGATCCCAGTGGTCTGTAGCACAGACCCTGGTACTGCCAAACTGCCCTTCCTGGGGTTTCACTGCAGCTGCTGCTAACCCCTCAGACAGGCATCTGCCCTCCTGGGTCCAGCCAGGCCTGGCCCAGGATGGCAGAACAAAGAACTTCCTCTGAGAGAGGGTGTGACACCCTCTCCCTTTGGAAAATGGTGTGAAGGCAGGGGAGGAGTAGCCTCCCCCAGCCTCTGGAAATGCTTTGTTGGGCACAGATGTGCCCAATTCTGCATAAGCCAGTCTACACCGGTTCAGGGGACCCCTTAGCCCTGCTCTGGCACGAAACTGGACAAAGGAAAGGGGAGTGACCACTCCCCTGACCTGCACCTCCCCTGGGAGGTGTCCAGAGCTCCTCCAGGGTGCTCCAGACCTCTGCCATCTTGGAAACAGAGGTGCTGCTGGCACACTGGACTGCTCTGAGTGGCCAGTGCCACCAGGTGACGTCAGAGACTCCTGCTGATAGGCTCCTTCAGGTGTTAGTAGCCTATCCTCTCTCCTAGGTAGCCAAACCCTCTTTTCTGGCTATTTAGGGTCTCTGTCTCTGGGGAAACTTGAGATAACGAATGCAAGAGCTCATCCGAGTTCCTCTGCATCTCTCTCTTCACCTTCTGCCAAGGAATCGACTGCTGACCGCGCTGGAAGCCTGCAAACCTGCAACATAGTAGCAAAGACGACTACTGCAACTCTGTAACGCTGATCCTGCCGCCTTCTCGACTGTTTTCCTGCTTGTGCATGTTGTGGGGGTAGTCTGCCTCCTCTCTGCACCAGAAGCTCCGAAGAAATCTCCCGTGGGTCGACGGAATCTTCCCCCTGCAACCGCAGGCACCAAAAAGCTGCATTACCGGTCCCTTGGGTCTCCTCTCAGCACGACGAGCGAGGTCCCTCGAATCCAGCGACTCTGTCCAAGTGACCCCCACAGTCCAGTGACTCTTCAGTCCAAGTTTGGTGGAGGTAAGTCCTTGCCTCACCTCGCTGGGCTGCATTGCTGGGAACCGCGACTTTTGCAGCTACTCCGGCCCCTGTGCACTTCCGGCGGAAATCCTTTGTGCACAGCCAAGCCTGGGTCCACGGCACTCTAACCTGCATTGCACGACTTTCTAAGTTGGTCTCCGGCGACGTGGGACTCCTTTGTGCGACTTCGGGTGAGCACCGTTTCACGCATCCTCGTAGTGCCTGTTTCTGGCACTTCTCCGGGTGCTACCTGCTGCTGAGAGGGCTCCTTGTCTTGCTCGACGTCCCCTCTCTCTCCTGGTCCAATTTGCGACCTCCTGGTCCCTCCAGGGCCACAGCAGCGTCCAAAAACGCTAACCGCACGATTTGCAGCAAGCAAGGCTTGTTGGCGTTCTTTCGGCGGGAAAACACTTCTGCACGACTCTCCACGGCGAGAGGGATCCGTCCACCAAAGGGGAAGTCTCTAGCCCTTTTCGTTCCTGCAGAAACCTCAGATTCTTCTGTCCAGTAGAAGCTTCTTTGCACCCGCAGCTGGCATTTCCTGGGCATCTGCCCATCTCCGACTTGCTTGTGACTTTTGGACTTGCTGCCCTTGTTCCACAGGTACCCTAGATTGGAAATCCACAGTTGTTGCATTGTTGGTTTGTGTCTTTCCTGCGTTATTCCTCTAACACGACTTCTTTGTCCTTAGGGGAACTTTAGTGCACTTTGCACTCACTTTTCAGGGTCTTGGGGAGGGTTATTTTTCTAACTCTCACTATTTTCTAATAGTCCCAGCGACCCTCTACAAGGTCACATAGGTTTGGGGTCCATTCGTGGTTCGCATTCCACTTTTGGAGTATATGGTTTGTGTTGCCCCTATCCCTATGTTTCCCCATTGCATCCTATTGTAACTATACATTGTTTGCACTGTTTTCTAAGACTATACTGCATATTTTTGCTATTGTGTATATATATCTTGTGTATATTTCCTATCCTCTCACTGAGGGTACACTCTAAGATACTTTGGCATATTGTCATAAAAATAAAGTACCTTTATTTTTAGTATAACTGTGTATTGTGTTTTCTTATGATATTGTGCATATGACACTAAGTGGTACTGTAGTAGCTTCACACGTCTCCTAGTTCAGCCTAAGCTGCTCTGCTAAGCTACCATTATCTATCAGCCTAAGCTGCTAGACACCCTATACACTAATAAGGGATAACTGGGCCTGGTGCAAGGTGCAAGTACCCCTTGGTACTCACTACAAGCCAGTCCAGCCTCCTACACATAACAGCAATGGGTCATCTGTATTCAGGTGAAAGGTTTGCATCGCTTGAAGAGATGAATAGCCTCTTGGGAAGGTAGAACTAAAAGATATAATTCTATTAAATGCTGCTTGGTCTTTATGAATAATGTAACGAGAGCACCATAAGACGTCATATCAACATTTCAAATCAGTCATAAATCCGCTGAAAGGACATATTAAGTTATACAGCCCAATACAATTAGAGGAAAGCCGGCTTGACAAGTGCCCCGACCAACATAAAGCACCCAAGGATTTTATTACATACATACACATATATAATCATATAAACATGTTGTCATTTACATTGGCAAGAAGAGGCTGCTTTGGCCTTGGGTCAGTTCTGGGGCAGATAGTTGGCTATAAAGAGGATATCCAGGCACCCTATACTTATTACATACAACTACATCACTTACACTCTCAGTGGTGTACACACTACACCTCATGTATTTTTGTTGACCAATATTTTGCGTATGAAATAAAGGTCATGCTACTTCATAGAGTGATATGTTTTGTACTCCCAGCTGTGATTTGCACGTTGTGAGTTTTCCATTGTGCTTACAGCCAATACTGACAAATGAGATTAAAAATATGACACAGTGTGCATGTGCCAACTAAGTAAAGTACCACAACTACCTCAGCGAAGTGAGTGCTGTAGTTCGTGAATAGCCAGCTTATGAAATATATCACCCTTCCCTTTAATGTGCAATACAACTGATCTGACGTCACTTGTTTATGTACACTTCAAGTGATACAAATAACCAATCGAGTGTCTCATGACGCTGTCACAGTTTAGGCTCATGGTGTGAGCATCCCTTCTGAACATACAATACATATAATTACCGCCATTAGTTCATTCAAATCTAGTACTGTTTTCAATAAAACAATAGCATAAAGTAGAGAAAATAAAAGACATTTGTACAAGTGCAACTTCCAAGGTAATATGGCTGCATAATACATAAGCGTTTGTTAGAATGGCCATTGTGCATGAAAACTTGTTTTCGCTTTACTTGACTACAATCAACAGTTCAACTCGGTATATCAGATGATGTTTGTAACATCCTGTGTCCCCCTCCCCTTTTGTTATTGTTAAAGAACTGTTAGAGTTGCAATAATTAAATAGTTTATTTACAGTCTGGTCCTAGTCGTTTATTGCTGTGATACGTGATCTAAGGCCCGGAAACTATGTTATTGGGTGCAATGCTTATTTGTTTTATTTAATGTGGAATTCAGAAAGCTATTAGCCAGCAGTCTGAATAACAGGAAGTGTCCTTGGGTGTAGTGATGACATGTTTCTAAATCCCTGTTCCACTGTTATTTCAACAAAACATGTGCATCATTAGCAGTGTTTTAAAATCAACATCCAGAAACGTAAATTTGAGAACTCATGTGTCAGAAGGTAAATATTTGTGTGCTCCCCAAACCTTGCCCACGTCCCTTTTGCCGACTGACATAACAACTTTTAAAGTTTTTAGGAAATTATTGTACACTCCAAGAGCAGGAAGCAAAGTGAATCCATAGGACTTACGTGGGCAAGTACCCCACATGTTCTAGACTTACAAAGCCTACCATACAAGTGTTTCATTTTAGGTGCATAATCTGAGCAGGGATGCTAACCACCATGACATTATACAGTGTAAATACGTGGAGGCCTCGATGCCACTGTATTACGTTGTTTCAGGCCCCTTCATTGCTTCCAGGTTATCAGAACATAAATTGACAACATTCTTACTGCTTCCTTTATGTGCAAGCAACTGCACTGTGAATTAAGACTAGTAGTTGATTAATTAAGTGACAGACATAGTACCAGTCTTGGCAGGCCATCTTCATTCAAACACGCCTCAAAATGTGTAAACTAGTATTCCACTGACCACTGGTTGTTTCTCCTGAATCTGCCTTTTATTTTGGGCCATTTTATTTTCCACCTTTATAATGTATACTTGTTTTAGCAGCATTCTTAAAGCATCAACAGCCCTAGCTTCGAATGGGCGTGTGCTTTTATCGCTCGACTAATTACCAAAAAGCAGCCGCAATGTAACAGCCTGGATGACTTTTCTCTGAAATAAAACTACTCGACCTCCACATATTTTACATTTGTACAAGATGAGCATCTCGAGTGACATGCCTGAAACACATATGAAATGTATTAATTGCAAACGTGTTCAAAAGGTCAAACCTGCCGAAACAAATTGGGTTCGTCCAAAAGGGAACCGTGTTCTTGTCGGCAGGCTGTTTTCTGGACAACTGCTCAGTGCTGGGAATATGTATAAAGCTGCAACTATATTAGGTAGCAAGTGGAATGCTACACGTTGCAATAGAGTAATGGCACAAAATGTTGCAGCCTAAGAATACACCTTACCTGATATCATGCGTTGTATAATATTTCATTTGCTTAAGAGAGTGAGCAAGAGTATCACTTTTATGAAGTGGAGAGACACATTATATGTGGAAAGGCATTTACCTTTAGCCAGGAGGTGTCGCCTAGTTGATTGACATCTTTAAATGTTGTGTACTTGGATTTTAAAAAGTATATGTAACAAATATGTTACAGCACATACAGAATAGCAACTGTAATGTATAGGCGAATGGTTTGCAAGATTTCACTTCTCAGACTCGACATACACTCGGTGATTGTTTTAAGCACGGGTTTTATGACGTGGAGCCTACTGAGAAGAGCTCATACGTGTTTTGGGTTGTTTTGCTTGACTAGTCAGAGAATGAAAGATATTAAACTGCATATGTTATGGAAATGTATGGTTTGGCTCGTTTTTTGGTGCAAACGGCACTTCGGGCATTTGCGAGGTCTAAAGGGCAGACTCGAGTCAGATACAACAAGGAAGAGCTCTCGTATAGCATAAAAAATGAACATTCAAGTAGACTTGCACAGCGTGTTACACCGAGGTCTGAAAGAGGGTGACCAGGTCATGTCCGGAAGAAGCATCACATTAAACCATGTTATGTGCCGGCACTTCTTCAACATGTTTATTTTGCACAGTGGAACTTGTAGTTTTAGCGCGCTCGGCTTTACACGGAATACGGGGCTTAAGCAACAGGAATGCAATTAAAAAAGGCCTGATTGTTATCCTCGCAGCTGAACGAAAACTGTATTAGTTTAGACCTCTTAAAAAAGTACGTAGAGCAGTGCTGATAAGTTTAGTGCACTAACTCTAACTGTTAGGAACTCATTCGAGTTACAAGAGCACTTATTTATTAAAAAAATAATGATGTACTGTCACGGTATAGCCGCGCTTACCTTCCTGCTGGCTTCCAGTGTCTCCGAGGTGGTGACAGTGCTCGTGGCACAGTTAAATCTCATCATTGTGCTCATGGTTGCCAACTCCTCCTAAAAGTGCTGCTATTTCAGAGCCCCTTGTTTCGGCGGAGCTGCTGCTCCGTTCGTTCTCCGCACCCAGCGACTTCCTAAGACCCAGCGGACTCCACCTTTGTACACAGTCCAGCTGTTCCTCACTCCTACGCCCTGTGATAAGAAGGCAGCCAGCAACAGGTTCCTTCCCTTTCTGCTTGCTCTGATGCGCGAGGACGCGCACAGCAAGGGGACAGGCGCTGCTGGACGGGCACGAGCACGTCTGTGTACGCTTAGCCTCCAGCTCCGACACAGCTGCACCTGGATCACCTAACATCAGGGATGTCCTTCGTTGCCGGGCAACGGTGCGTGTACCTGTGGCCTACGAGTTACCTCCCAGACCTGTCGGACCGCATTTCCGCCATCGGATGCCTTGGCGGTGATGCAGTCGAGGAAGGCGGAGCTGTTCCACGTGAGGCTCTGTCAGCCTCACCTGTGCGTGCTTGATAGACGTGCTTCATCTGTAATTAAGAGCAGGAATGTGAGACTCTTCTTCCATGGCATTAGCAGCTGCTCCCTGAGAACCAGCAAACTGTCAACACTAGCTGGATTACCTGCAACCGCATAAGCGCATGACAGATCACTGGACATATCATGCACAACGCCCAAATTTCCTACTTACCAGCAACGAGAGATAGGTGTGTATGCATGCAGCTGACAGTCTTTACTGTAGATTTACACCAGCAGAGCTCTCAAAGTACATAGTTCGCATTAATAGCTCATCTATTTGCATTCTGGTACTGGTAGTCGTGACTAAATGTACAATTCCAGTATCCGAATGGAACCTGCTGAGTCAAAACTGTGACTGAATAAGTTCGCTAAGCTTTCATTGGGGCAATGCGAAAGGTCTGGAAAAGGAGCTTATGAGCAGTGGAGGGTGTTAGGAAACATTACTAATAAAATATGAGTAAATAAATCGTATTAATAACGTGTACTAAAAGTGCTTAATTGGAGAGCCGTGTGCTAGAAAATTAAAATGTGTATGTTTGAAATGTGGTTGAATTGACATGATGTCTGCCACTTTGAGTTCTATGTGAAATAATAACTTTGAAAATGTATTTTGATGAATCATAACTATTTGTATTGACAAACGATGATTAATCTTGATGATCAAAACTAATGGTTTGTAATTAGTAACTAATTAAATAATGTATGAAATATGTTTTGAATATTAAAATTGTTTTAGTCTCCATGTATTAGTATTAGTAAAAGGACTAAGCTTTGGTATTTTTCCACAAGTGCAGTGTTCAAGATGTTATGTTGACTTCATTGAAAATCTTTTGAAAACATTGTTTATTAGCTATTTCATTGAAAGCGTACAGTGGAAATCTACTGTTTCTTTTTTTTTAACTCTGTTCATTCTGTACTTCCTTGTGATAATTGAAAGTTTAACAATGGGCTTTAGTTTCTGGTAGAAAGTAATGATGGCTAAATTGTCATGTACTGTGCTGTTTTCTATAATGTTAATATTCTGCGGAAACTGCAGACCAGAAAGGAGGGTCAACATGGGCCTATCCTAAAGAAGAGTGAAGAAAAATTACAAACCGAAAAATAAGTGAAATTCAATTGGCTGCTCAATGTCACACCGCATAGTCTTGTCCAATAAGAGTCTAACTAGTAACTTTTGGGACTTAATTTAGCAAAGTTCTAGGTGATGTAAATACACCTCCATTCAGAGTTACTTCTAATCAGTTTTGTTGTAGATTATGTCTAGTTCTGTTTCAATTGACAGTTACTTATGATTCTAACAGTTTAGTTACTTTAGGCCCAACATTTCTGAATTGTTACCCCTTTCATGTTCCTGATCATTGAAGACCTGATGTTCCTGTGCTCTGCTGACAAAGACTCTACTAACTGCTGTCTCATTTAGGAGAGGTATAACCAATGTGCATTTGTTTTGTTTTTATTTTGCAAGTTTTCCCTTAGAAATCCAACCACTTATTTTTGCTAGCGCCATAGTTAGATGTTTTCCAAATTATTTTTGCCTTATTTTGATTTGTGCATGTGACAAAGCACAGCCCCACACATGCTTATCAAATTAGAATTTGGTAACAAGGATGTCTGACCCAATAATTACATTGATTGTTTATTAATTGATTGTTTATTAATTGTGACTAATTTAACTGTACAAATAATTAAATCTGTTACTATTACTCAAATAATTCTGTTGTTATTCTTTTGGAGTTTTTAATGATGATTACCCTTAGACTAATATTCATTAAACATTTTAGACAACTGTGTTATTTCTGTATTGCTGTCATTTGGTTTAGCATATTATTTACATGACTTTAGCATTGTTAATATAAGGGCAATAAATGTTTAAACTTAACTAAACTGGTGTGGTGATTCATGGCCACATAGGTCATAGTGCCTCTAAATTACCGACTTCTTATTGCAATTTATTGTTGTTAATGGCTATTGGTTCTTATTGTTTGATTTGATGATCTTATTACTCCTGTCTGAGTTAAAAGATCTGAGTCGACCTCTGAGAGTAGTAATTGTCACTGCCATATTACATGTCACCTCAGCCTGATTTAGGAGGTCACACACCCACAAAGGCGGTGTGGAAACGATGCCAGCAGTAGCTTCAGCATTCATGGTTGTGCCAGCATCCTTGCAGCATCCCGCTGCTCCTGTCGTGGCCTCATGCATATTTTCAGGAACAAGCAGTTATGAATAGATGTCAAGTGGTCCTATGGTACTATGAAGGGGCTATCTGTGATAATACAATTTACAGTTCCTTTTCTTGAATCTATGTCTCAGACAGTATGATCTCTAAAATTACCAATATTTTAAGTAAGAGCCGTTGAAGGTTTGGCTATTTGTCCTAATTTAGATGGTTGGACATATAGGTAGTTTTCAATGCCCATCACTGCCACGGGAAAACTAGTGGTAAGGGGCATTGAAAGTGCTCAATTCCTCCCTAATTACAAAATGGGATTTTCTTTTTGAAAATAGAAAAAATTTGTAATTTTGACATACTGCTCTGCCAAACTTACAATTCATTGGCAGTAACCTCGGTGCTTGAAATATCTGCTGGGCCAGTGGGCATTTCAAAATATGGCACGTGGCACTTCCGCAAAGGTACATGACAAATTTACTTTGCCACCCTGGTGGAGAAATGGGCCATCCACTAAAATATAAATCGGGCCCTAAATGCTGAGAAGTTCTGTTGAATTACCTTCTTGATTGCTGAGAAAGGGAAACTTCCCACAGTGGCCATCATAGCACTTAATAATACATGACAAGTCTCTCCTTAAGAGAGTCCCAAATAGGAGAAAAAACACTAAGTTTAAAAAAGATCCTCCCTTGCAATCTCGTAGTTTTTGATTGATTGTAGACAAAGAATAATGTACATTTGAACAGCAAGGCACAAAGCTTCCTATGACATCAGGGAGGAGGAAGAGCCAGCCATGAAGAATTCAGAAGAAATCAGCAGAATCTCAGGCCAGAAAGATCAAAATCAGGCACCAGAATAGTAGCTCATGGGATATGAACATGGCAAAAAATGCAGGATTGAATTCCTTGCAATGGATTTATCATGTGTAGGTACCTCCGTTCTAAAGAAGAACTGGCATCCCAGGTACATTCTTTTTCATCTTGAATCAGGAAACATGGAGAATATGAAAAAAAGGTTTTGCTGGGACGATCAAGCAGAAAGAGCTCTCAGTATGCTTAAACTGATGTTTGTTCACATTTCACTTTTACAACATTCTTATATTTCAAAGAAGTTTACTGTGGAAAGAGACACTTCTGAAACAACGATTGGAGAAGTTTTGCTACAAGACCAGGAGGATGATGAATAAGAACACCCTGTCTTTTATCTATATCCTATTGTGTCAGAGTCAGAATAGGATTTCCCAGTATTGAAAGAGCGTTCTTAGCCATGAATATGGCTTGTACTGAATGGAAGCTGGAGAACCATTTGGAATTTAAACTGATTCCTGGAATTTGACATGTTTAAGAAATCTTCAATGCAGGAATAGCAACCTGGGAATCATCATTGACAAACAAACTGGATACCACTGCCCAAGTCAACGCAGTGGTCTCTGCCTGCCTAGGCAGACTAAGGATGCTGAATAAAATTGTTAAGTGTCTATCAGACAACACCAGGCAAATGAGCACCCAATTCCTCATCACCAGCAGACTAGACTATGTAAACACCCTGTACAGAGGTATTACCAACCAGCTCACAAGAAGAATGCAGACCGTCCACAACAAACCAGTCAGACAAGTCCTCAACATTCCATGCCAAGCTCACATCACACCACAACATGGGGAACTCCACTGGCTACTGATACACAAGCACACACACTTTAAACTCCTAATCCCCACCTACAAAGCTCTCCACAACATTGGCCCTGCCTACCTGGAGAGCCACATTTACTTCCACTGACCTTCCAGACACCTCTGCTCTGCCAGTCTCTCACTAGCACACAGCCCACACATACACAAAAGCAAAGCAGGGGGCTACGCCTTCTCATGAATGGCCTCTAAAGCCTGGAACAGCCCTCCACAAGATATCAGAGCCTCCTCCTCTCCTCTTGACTTTCTCAAGAAGGTAAAGACCTGGCTTTTTAAGTACTCATCCGGGGCTGCCTTCACAAACCTTTCTCCAGAGCACACTATAAAAAAATTGATAACATAACATACTGAGTTACAACACTCATAAGAAGCCTGTCATTTTTCTTCAACATGTTTTTGAAATTGTTCAGTCCTTTTTAGATAAGATCAAGATGGCAAACGAAAGTAGGAGTAAGCAGACCTTCATATATATACTCTTTTAGTTTGACAAAAATAACTCTGTATTTCATCCAACAATCTATTGTATTCATATTAAGGAATTACAGGTGAATGTTATGAAGATGTTTCTTAACTCAGCCACTTCGGACTACTTTGGATTTGGTTCTAGGATGTTTTTGGCAGTCAGACGTTTATTCTGATGTCCAGGAATATGTTCTAACATGTGTTATTTGTGGTCAGCATAAACCCTTACATGCAAAGCCTTTTGCATTTCTGCAGGGATTACCAGTAGATCTCAAATCATGCCATAAGATATCTCCAAATGTTGTAATCGATCTTTCACATCTATGAGGCTGCCATGTGATAATAGTTACAGCAGACATTTTTCAAAGCTGACTCATGTGCCCTCTGTTAAGTTACCAGAGGCTGAAGGAATTGCT
This sequence comes from Pleurodeles waltl, assembly GCF_031143425.1. Classification (NCBI taxonomy): domain Eukaryota; kingdom Metazoa; phylum Chordata; class Amphibia; order Caudata; family Salamandridae; genus Pleurodeles; species Pleurodeles waltl. The sequence continues at coordinate 282,891,344 of NC_090440.1, forward strand.
AAATGCTTTCTAACTGATATTTTTCAGGTTCGTGACTTACCTCGAACTAACATCTCTGATAGAGGGACTCCATAGCATTCACGTTTTGGAATTTTCTGGGTAAGCAATTGGGAGTTGAACAAGCTTTATGTTCTAGATATTATCTCAAATCTTATCGGCAAACAGAAGGAAGTTATCGAAGTCTGAAGCAATATCTACAATGCTGCTGTAATGCAACTGAAGACAAGTGGACTCTTGCTTGCTGATTTGAGAATTTTCTTACAATAAAGCAACTAAAGTGTCACTTTTCTTTTGTCAGAGGATTTAATCTAACAGTTTTTCCATCTTCTCTTTACATTCATCATTTATCTCTAGCTACAATTGATTATCTAAAACATTTACAGAAGCATAAAAAGCTTGTTTCTGAAAGTTTTCATTTTAAATTCTAAAATAAAGATGAAGGGCCATGCTGACAAATCAGTGTTGCACCAAAATATTTACTCAAAATTATGACTTGACAGTAATTGTGTGACTACAGAAATATTTTGGACAACATACTACAGGTAAGTACATTGTTTTTACCTTTTCTGGTATTATATTAGTTTAAAGAATTATTGATTTTAATAGTGTTTTGTATTAGCATGTTTTATAGTGTTAACATTTGTATGTTATTACGTATGGCATTGTAAAATTGTGAATTTATTAAATTAAATAATATTTTTATATGTTTTCAAATTGTTGGGTTTATTCTAAGTTCTAAAGTTATGGTTATACTTTAAATTTATAATTTAAGCACTACTAGTTATAACTTAAAATGATCATTTATACTCCACCTTCAATTTACTATGTTGTGCCCCTCCATACACAGCCTTATCACCTCACTCGCCACACTACATTAACTATAACTCGCCACTCTACTATGCACTTCGTTCTTAGAAGTGATATCATTTGAGATGTTATAAATGTTGTTATGAATGCTATAATTTCATGTACTAGAAGTGATGTAGTAAGCAAGGGTGTAACTAGTGCATGGAGAAAGGGTGAGTTATAGTTAATGTAGTGTGATGAGTGAGGTGACGACTGTGTATGGAGGTGCTCAACTTATAGTAAAGTGAAGGTGGTGTGTAATTATAACTACAACTTTAGAATTTCTAATGTTTGAACACTTTAAGTTGGGTTTGTATAGAAAGAATAAATAAAGTATTCTTAACTATAGCATGTCTTTAACCTTTGATTTCTTTTCATTGAAATGAAATGTTTTTAATAAAAATGTGGGTCAAATTGTAATGTTGAGTGTCATTTAATTGAGAGTTGTTACGTGCAGCATTGTAGGTTATAGTGAAGGACAGTGTCATAAGTTTAGTACCATACAGTCCAGAAGTGTAGAGAGGAATGAAATGGAGTGAATTAGAGTGGAGTGGCATTGTGTATTGTGGAGTGAAGTGCTATACAGTGGAGAGGTGTGTCATGTTGAGTATCATCATAGACTAGAGTGATGCATTGTACAGTGGAGTGGTGTGTCGTACAGTTGAGTTTCCTACAGTACAGTGTCGACTGCAGTGTTGTGGAGCATCGTAAAGTGGAGTGTCATTTAATATAGCCTCATACAGTGGCATAGACTGATGAAGAGTGTTATCCAATTTACTGGCATTTAGTGGACTACAGTTCAGTAAAGTGTCGTACTGTTCAGTGTTGTGGAGTGGCATGTCGTCCAGTAGAGTGGCAATGAGTATTGTACAGTGTTAGTGTCATACAGTGGAGTGTCGTATAGTGGGTTGTCATACAGTGGTATTCTGTTGTACAGTGTAGGAGTGTTTCCCAGAGTGGTGTGCTATGTCATATAGTGGAATGGCGTGTCATAGAGAGGACTGAAGTGGCGTGTGCTAGAGTGTCATAGAGTGTAGTACAGTGGCATAGAGTGGAAGGGTATAAATTGGAGTAAAGGTTCATATAGTGGCATAGAGTGTAGCGGAGCCTTGTAGACTGGAGTTGCACAGAATACAGTAGGATGTCTTACAGTGGAGCAGCGTGGAGTGAAGTTTTTAATAGTGGTGCAGAGTGGGCTAATGAGTGGAGTAGAATGGAGTTCAGTTCAGTGGAGTCCGGTAAGATAGAGTGTAATAAAATGTAATACAGGTTATGTAACTGCTATGTTATACAGTAGAGTGGCTCGAAGCAGAGTAGAATGGCTTTGTCTTGACATACAGTGTAGTAAAGTGTCATTGAGTGGAGTGTTGTGTGGTACAGTGGAGAGGAGTTGCGTGTCAAAGAGTGTTGGAAAGTGTCATACAGTAGAATATGGTGAGTGGTATAGAGTGGAGTAAAGTGTTGTAGAGTGCTGTGGCGTACAGTACAGTGTCTTAGAATATGGTAGAGTGTAGTGGTATAGAGTGTTGTAGAGTCGAGTGGCATAGAGTTGTGTAAAGTGGAGTGGTGTACAGTGGAGTAGTGGACAAGAGTAGAATACAGTAGAGTTCTGTGTCAGAGTAAAGTAGATTAAAATGTGGTGGAGTGATGTAGAGATAGTTGTATAGTGTTTCTTAGAGTGAAGTAGAGAGTCATAGAGTGGCAAAGAGATTAGTAGAGTGCCATACAGTGGCATAGAGCAGAGTAGAGTATTGTACAGTAGAACGTATGGGCACACAGTGTGGTACAGTTTTGTACATTGGAATAGAGTGTAGTATAGTGTTGTAAAGTGCACTTGAGTAGAGTGTGGTAGAGTAAAGCGATAAACATGTCAGTGTTGTACAGTGGTGTAGATTGGGGTAAATTGTCTTATAGTGGAGTCGAGTGCAGTAGCAGAGAGTAGAGTGGATTAAAGTGTCACCAGTAGAGGGGCGCTCATATAGTGCAGTGCCCTTGAGTGGAGTACAACGTAATGGAGTAGCCTAGAGTGGAGATAAGTATTATAGAGTGGCGTGTCATACATTGGAGTGATATGTCGTGTCATTGAGTGTGTTAAACTGTCATAGTGTCGAGTTGAGTGGCATTGAGTGGAGTACAGTGTTCTAGAGTGGAGTGAGGTAGAGTATAGTGTAGTACAGTGGATTGGCACAGAGTGTTGTAGAGGTGAGTGGCATACAGTGCCATTGAATAGAGTGGCATAGTGTGTCATAGAGTTGAGTAAATTCTGGTAGAGTAGCACAGAGGAAAGTGCTTAGAGTGTCATAGAGTGAAGTACAGTCTGATAGAGTGGCAATGCGTGGACTATAGTGTTGTTAATTTGAATAGTGCAGAGTGGAATAGTGCGGAGTGGAGCGGCATACAGTAGAATAGCATAGATTGGAGTAGCGTACTGTGCAGTGGCATAGAGTGGAATAGTGTACAGTGGAGTGGCTGACATAGGAATGGAGTAAAGTGGAGTGACATATAGTGGACTAGTATACAGTGGAGTGGGGTAGAGTGGAGTAGCATATGGTGTCATTGCGTACAGTGGAATAGCTTAAGGTGGAGTGGGGTAGAGTTGAGTAGTGTACAATGGAGTGGCGTACAGTGGAATAGCATACAGTGGAGTTGTATAGAGTGAATTGGCTTTAAGGGGAGTGGCGCAGACTGGAGTAGCATACAGTGGAGTGGCATACAGTGAAATAGCATTCAGATACATGGTGTACAGTGGAATGGTGTAAAGTAGAATAGCGTAGAGTGGAGTAGTATACAGTGAAGTGACACTGCAGTGGTATACAGTGGAGTCATCTAGACTAGAGTGGCATACAGTGCAGTGTGGTAGATTGGAATACCATACACTATTGTAGAGTGGAATAGTGTACATTGGAGTGGCATACAGTGGAATATCATACAGTGGAGTGGGTAGAGTGGACTGGCATGCAGTGGAATAGCGTAGAGTTGAAAAGCATAGAGTAGAACAGCATAGAGTGGAGTAGTGTATAGTGGAGTGGCGCACACAAGAGTATCATACAGTGGAGTAGGGTAGAATGGAATAGCATAGAATGGAGTGACAGAGTGGAGTTTCATACAGTGGAATAGGACAGAGTGGAATGGCATACAGTGTTAGTGAATAGGGGAATGTCATAGAGTGAAGTGACATACACTGGAGTGGTACAGAGTGGAATAGTGTAGAGTGGAGTGGTGTACAGTGGAATGACATACACTGAAGTGGCATACACTGGAATAGCGTATATGTGTAGAGTGGAATAATTTACAGTGGAGTGGTGTAAAGTGTAGTAGCTTACTGTGGAGTGGCATTCAGTGGAATAGTATGCATTGGAGTGGCGTAGAGTGGGGCACGGTGTAACAGCATACAGTGGGGTTGTGTACAGTTTTGTTACATACAGTGGAACAGCGTAGATTTGAGTGGCATAGAGTGGAGTGGCATTCAGTGGAATAGCGTAGAGTGGAGTGGCATAAAGTGGAATTTCATGCAATAGAGTAGTGTACAATGGATTATCGTAGAGAGGAATAGCATAGAGCAGTGGTTGCCAATCTGTGGTCCCAGGACCACTGGGGGTCTGGAAAGCCTCCTCAGAGGATCAACGGCTGCTTAGAAAATTAAATAACATTAACAAATTAACAAAGTGTGTATAAGTAAAGTGGCTAAATGTGCAATTGAAGAATTTAACATACTGTAAATGTCAAGGGATTTTAAATTGGAGGCTAAAAATTAAATTAGCATCCTCAGATTAATTCTTGGGACAGTGTAGTATATCAAACAGAATATAGTATGGACAATGTGTGACTTCTGTTGAATTTAGAAAAGCTCCAACCTTCTATTACATTTTATTTATTTATATTTGTTTGTAAATTAAATAAACTGTGTTATCATTTGTGTATGTGTTTGATGAATGCTTGTTTCTGTATTTTTTTGTGTATTGTTTTGCATGTGAAATCATCGACAATGTTTAGGCCAGGGTCCCTGGCTTCCAGTAATGACTCAGTTGGGGGTCCGCAAATTCAAATAATGATTCACCGGGTTCAAGTAATGATAAAGTGGCAGTCCACAGAAGTCAAAAAGTTGGGAACCATTGGCATTAAGAGTAGGAGTGTACAGTGTAGTGGCATACAGTGGAGTGTCGTACACTGGAGTGGCGTAGAATGGAGTGGTGTAGAGGGGAGTAGTGTACAGATGTGGATTAAATTTGTCAGGAATATAGAATATGGTGTACAGATTAATACAAGACAGCGATTTGTGGTGCCTTGCATTTCTCCAGATTTACAAAGCAGTGCAGGGCCAAGCATGGTGGCCTTGTGTTGATTTGTAAATACTTAAGTATTGTGTTGCCCATGTGAGACCATGTGTAAAGCAGGGGTAACACAATACAATATTGCATCTAGTTATATATTATGCCATGGCATACAGCTATTACTTCATAGTATACCGCGGTACAACCTGAGGTCAAGGGAGTATATCACTGGCTAATGGCTGCAGTAACAAAATTAAAGGGCAGGCATAATTTTGAAATACACTTAATAATAAAAAACAATTACTTACCTATAATTAAGGCCCTAACCCAGAACACAGGGAAAGTGGCTTTAAAACAACATCACTCCCCTTAACTTTTGTAAATACAGTGATTAGCCAATTACATAACAGCTTGACATTGCTAGGTATTGCAGTACTTTTGCAAAATACCTCAAAATGACAGACAATAGATTTCAATAGATTAAAATACATTATAAGTTACAGAATGCTTAACCTTCTACCCTGTACTTCCCAAAACAATCATCTACACACCATAATCTGTATTCCTGCCAAATTTCTTTTGAATCCATTCAGCCATTTCTGCGCTGCACATGAGTACAAAGTCTATGGAAAATGCATTGGTGCCAAAACCTTTTTGGGGCAACCCGCGTTTTTCTGCGCACCAGCTTGGCGAATCTACACAAAACTTTGCATCGTCTGCTGATGTAGAAAAAGGTATGGGTCTGCAAAGTTTTGTGGAGATTTGTCAAATGGGCGCAACGTCATTAGCAACCAAAATTTAAAGAGTTCCTATCTCTGGGTATCCTAACTATAACTACTGAGCAGCCACTCTGACATATATATATGTATATATATATATATATATATATAGATATCTCTCTCTATATGTATAGAGAGATATCTATATATATATATATATAAAACAGAGTGTCAGTACTTTGCCACTTAGGGCATTATATCAAACACACAAAAAGTCAAACAAATATGGGAGGAATGCAAATAGTTTACCCACTGGCAATTGCTCAGGACAGCATTCCAAACCGTTGTTATTTTGCCCATGATGCCACCTCATATGCAAATCAGCCTTGGTCCTGCTCCAATGGGAACACTGCAGCCCAAAGTGCCAAGCCAGGTCATCTCACAAGCAACCTAAGACTGTTATTTGCATAGTAAGGCCTCTTCAATCGGGTGCAGCGTGGCTCCAGTGGCAAACTAAGCACAGTGCTAGTGTCAAAGTGAAAGTGGTTGGACTTATTGCAAACATTCCTGCCATCATCTTTTGAGTATTTGATCCTCAAATGAAACCAACATTAGAGTGTTTATTAGTGATTGCTAGAGATGCAAGACTGGGCAAAGAGAACCGTTTCTTTTATTGACTTCTTTAGAGAACGCATTATAGGAGGAATATCCTACTCAACATTTCTCTTTGCCTCATTTTTCATTGTAATCTTCACCCACTTACTACTTATTTTGTCCCTAATTTTGATTCTAGCAGTGGAAATGTTTTTCTTCTGGATTGTACTTATTGTTTGGCTTCTCTCTTTTCTAGTTTTTGAAGCCAGGGTATGCTTGATACCTTGGTGATTACTACATTGTTATCGTCATCTTCAATCAATGAATATAATATTGCCAGTGGGATTTTTGTGTTTATTTCCCTCCACACTGGGAACCTTTTAAGGCAACACTTCACATCTTCCACACCTATTACTCATTGTTGTGTTGCCTTGCTCAATCAAGAAGGGTCCTCAACAGACATTCTCAGCATCTAATCCTTGACATGCCTTAAGGATATCTCCACCTCTCATGTTGGTTAAGGAGAAAGTCAATTCAGCTCGGCACCTCAGACAGAAATCCTCTTGCAGGAATGTATCCTCATGGAGGGGTGTGTTCATGGATAAGATACTTCATTAATCAGCTACTGAAGGACAAAACACAGATTTCATTACAGCTATACTTGACCGCATGACAGTGAGTAAAGAGGTAGGTGGGAGGTGGTGTCTTGGCTCATCGCATCCTCAAAAACCTTGCCAAGTTCCCCTGTTTCCATGTTCTACAAACCAGTCTAGGTCAGCAGAAAGATTAAAGAAATACATCAGAAAGGACAACTGTGAAAGCCAGTACAGGGAGGAGGGGGGCACAGGAGGAAGGGACAGAAATACAACTAATAAGGGGAGAATTTGGGCAGTGGAAGACTAGGGAGAGGCAGAGATTAAAGGGGGCATATAGAGAGGGGGGTTAGTGTATGCATATGGTAGGAACAAACTATATATGGATAACGGTAAAAGAAAGATGATAGAGAAAGTGGCAGGGAGAAATAAGAGGACAGGGTGCAAAACTGATGAAACAACAATACTGAAAAAGTAAGTATGAGACGAAGTGATGTGAGAAAGAGACCGATGACATGAAAAGGAATGGGCAGAGAGATTAGAGAATAGGTACCAAAGTGACAGGAAATGAATGGCAAAATAAGGCAGTCGAGATTAGAAGGATAGATTGAAGCAGAAGGGAGGGACAGTGTGAGAGTGTGAGAACAGAATGAGTCCAGGGTATTTAGGTATAAAAAATGGAGAAGGTTGAGTCAGAATGAGAGCAAAAGACAAAACAAGCATTGGCATAACCAATAGGTCTCGCCTTTGGGACCTTAAAAGTGTTTAACTATGCAAAACATGGCTGCATGGTTGCGTCTAACAATTCAGCACAGTAACAAGAGGGTGCTGACCACTAACCCTATGGCTCTTGATTTGCAAATAGAATTGATGAGATGATGTGCGCCCAAACATTGCGGCTTCCTTCATTCACCACTCTAGCAATGTATTATTTATTCGCTATGTAACAATCGGCTTTATTTTTTCCCAAACGAGACAAATCAGGGGATTATGATTCTGGAGCCGTTTTTGCAGTGTACTAGCCCCCCCCCCCCACCCCCCGCAGCACCTCCCACCTCTCTTTCCACCCAACCCCTCCATTGTTGGCGTGTTTCCAAGGCAGGCGGTAATTGTCACTTCAGCAGCGTTCCCTTGAGTGACAGCATACTATCTGACAAAATAAGGTGCACTTTTACTGTAATGTGACATTTTATGAGCCTGCTGACTGGGATTTATGAACAAAATCCTGTGTGGCTCTGTGGAGGGAAAGGGGGAAGAGGTGGGGGCAGGAAAAAACGGGGTATGTTGCACTAGAGGCGCTTCTGTAGCGTGACTAGCCATCAAGAGGCCGCTACCGACCACCTGAAAGGTTCTTGTATGCAGTTGAAATGAGTAAGGTGTTTGATGATAAATGGAAAATACCAGTCTGGGTAAAGTTGATAAAACAATGTTATCTGTACATTTGTGTAGAGCTCTGCTGTGGCATTGTGACACTGACTGTGGAGGGATTGCTGGTCTGGTTAAAAAAGGTGTGTGGTTGTAATATGACCTATATGAAAAGATGTAGGTGGGATACATGGAGGTGGTCAGGTGGTATCATGGTGAACTTGATGCTACATGTGTGCAGTGTTTTTAGAAGTAGGTGAGAGGAATTAGTGCTGATGAGAACAGGAAAAAAGTTTAGTCACGTGGCACGCAATGGCTAAGTATTTTTCTAGTCAATGTCTGCAGCAAAGTTTAGACAACATAGGTTTAAATCACTATAAACCTTTCTATTCTCTAATAAGACAGACTCAACCAAGCCTCAAGAGGACCCAGCGCCAAATAAGAGACTGGAGTGATTACTTGTGATCCGCCATTAGGCTGCCCAAGCACTTGGTTCACCACCTCCCTCCTTGGCTCAAGGCAGCGCACTTTAGAGGGCCTACAATGCAAAAAGAGTGTGCGCAAGACACCTAGTCAAAGTTGCATCCTTCAGCCAGATGCAGTATTTCCTAATTAGTGTCATTTTCTGTCAGCCCAAGAAGGAGCTGGCACTTGTGCGTCTTTTTAACAAGCAGGGTTCATGGCAGTAGGTGTCACAGAGATTTCAGTGCTTAACATTCAGTTGTGTAAACATTGTAGACGCATGGTGCGCTAGTTTCTTGCTGGCAGCTGTATCTTCCATCGAAACAAATAAACAACTTCCTGTTCTCTATAAACATTGTAGCTTCATTCGAAACCAGGTGAGAGGAGGGAGGAGAGGCTATCACACGTCGTAAAAAGAGGAAGCATGATGTAGTGTGATGGCCAACAAAAATGTTTGTGGCTAGTAATAAAGACAAAATACAAACGAGATGAGAGGAAGGGCCATCACACCCTGTAACAGGAGGAAGCGTGATGTAGTGTGATGGCCAACAAAAATGTTCTCTTAACGAAATTTCCTGGAAGGGTACTAAGCACACAAAGGAGGGACAGTGAGAAAACGCACCAATAAAAAGGAAGCATTTAAGATAAGCACAACAAAGAACAAATGGCAAGAGTGAGCATGAGCGTGATTAAAGCCCATACACTGAATACAGCACATCTTGCAGACAGCGCTGCCCACTGCCTAGGCTCGACCTAAAAAGTGTTAGGATGAGAGGCAAGAAGTGAATTGACATGGTGAGGGAGAATGAAGAACTAATTGAAAGGATGAAAAAAATGTGAGACTAGAGAGATGAGGTGAGAAAAAAGGAAGGAACTGAGAGACAGGATAAGAAGGAGAATCCATGTAGAGTGATGACGTGAAAAAGTAGGGGTCAGAGGAATGGTATGAGAGAGTGTAGAGTGTGTGAGAGACAAGGAGCAAATTGTTAGACTGAAAGAGAAAAATAATTTAGTGAAATTATAAAGGACAATGAGAACATACTGAATAGTGAGAGAGGAGCAGGGAAGTGAGAGAGTGATAAGCCTAAAAAGTAATGTGAGGAAAAGGTAAAAAGGCAAAATGGAGTAATTGTAAATGTGTCCGGAATCAAAGGTGATATACAAGTACAAACTGATATAATGAGAGAAGAAATTAGCTGAAAGTGTAAAAAAAAGGAAAGTACAAAGTGAGGGGCAAAAGAGAAGGATAGCGGTGAGATTATTTAGGGTGAACAAGGGGAACTGTGCTATTGTGAGAAAAAAGTAGAGGGTTGAGTGATCAGCGAAGAGACAAAGTGTACAGAGTGAGTGAGTGAGGGACAAAAAGAGTACTGCAAGGGTCAAAGAGAGGAAAATAACTGATGGAAAGTAAGAGAGAAGGAGAGCACCGATGTATGGGTGAGAGAGAACACAACTATGATAGGATTGCGAAAAGAACAAAACTGAGTGTTAGCATGAGAGAGAAGTGGGAGAGTTATTGGGTAAGGTAGAAAGGGTACAGAAAAATTGGGTGAGAAAAGATAAAGTGATGAAATGCCAATAAAGATGAGAGTCAAGTTGTAGAGTAAAAGAAAAGATAAAAAAGAACTAGAGTGAGAGAAAAATGTAATAACAGCAACAATTGAAATGTGTACAGAAGCAAGCAAAAGAATTGTTGGGTGGGTGAAAAGAGGGGTCATAGTTTGAAGACAGTAAGAAGGTGTAAAGGGTAGGGTTGGATGAGCCACTGAAGGTTCAACCCAGAAGCATGGCTCTGGTGCGGCCAAGGGCCCACTGGGACTGTTGAGCCATAGTCTCTGCCTCCCCTGCATTCCACTCATTCATTAGCACATCATTCTCCAGACCCCCCCTGGGTGCAATGGAAGAGGGGCAGGCCAGCACTGCTGACTATATGCATTCCAACAATCAAAATGCAAAAAGCCTGTAACAATGGAAGCTCCTTCTCTGCTGCTTAAGAGGGATATAGTGACGGCAGAAAAGAAGAGCTATGTCCTCTGTGTAAGCAAAGAATGCAACTCAGGGTAGGCTGAAGAAACAAGAGCAAAAGGGAGGAATGCAGAGGATGAAGATAAGGAGTTGGGCACAGGGAGTGTGAGCAAAGAAAGTCACAGGGCAAAAGAGAAAGAGATAGAAAATGAGATGGAGGATGGAGAAAGTGAAAGAGTGAAGAGCGAGAAAGTGGAAACAGAAAGAGACATATGAGAGAGGGTACGAAAAAGAAAGAGAAGGAGAAACAGAGACATAGAGTGAGATAGGGAGTGAGAGAAGTAAATAGAGGAAAAGAGAAAAATAGCCAGCTGGAGCAAAAATTAGAGAAAGTGGGTATTCATAGGCCATGTTAGCAGTAGTGCCTGCTTTTGATTATAGAATCAAGTCAGATCCCTGGGTTGGCCTTCCCATTGAATTATCCGGCTTGCCCACTTCTAGTAAAGTATCCAATCAGGGATTAAAAACAAATTGGAGTGAAGAGTGAAAACTAAAAACGATAGGAGAATCTGAAGATAGGAATCTAGAAGAGGAAACTGTAAGATAAGAAATGATGTAATGGGAAGTAAGAGCAGATAAGTTATAGCAAGAGTCACACCTAGGTAACTCTCTTGGGTCATCAGTTTTCCTCAGTATAAGGGCCAAGCACACTTCATACCTCTCTCAGAGGCAAGCAGACTCCAAGGCATTTTAGGCAGACCAACATCCCCTCCAGCAGAAAGTGTTGACTTCAGACCATGTCCCCAGCTGTTTGAGTACTCTATGAAGCACCCTCTATTTTGATCAAGAATAACTTGAGACTGGAACAAAGTGGGATACTTTGGGTTCCACTTTTACACACATTTTTCAGACAGAGTATGGGGATTCACTGTTTGAGGTATCAGAAACATTTTCATTCAAACATAATTTTCAGATTGTTCTTCACACACGATGTTTATGGAAAGTGATGTCTCTCACAGAAGGTAGCAATGGATATAGCTCCAAGCAGTTGTATCCACAACATGGACAAAAGGAAGTGTGAGTTCTCTACACCTGGATATCATTTACTTTGCGGAAGCAGTAATCATAAACAGACAAAAGGGCAGGCCCTGCCTGGAAACCACTTCACCCTTAACAACTGGAACTGCACACCCATCCCTTTCCCTTACCATCTACCAAATGGCAGCACTAACAAATTAATCAGCATTTGTTTGCTACCAAGGCCATCTTGGGATTGCTAAAGGAAGCCATACCTCTATCTTCCTCAATTCAGTGTCTATGTCTCCACCGTTCAGTGACAGCAATGCAGGCAATACACTTCCACTGGACGGGAAAGCTGTCCTCATTCTCCAACATATGCCATGCTAAACTAGGAGCATCCAAAATTAATTTCACTGGTCCTACTGCTCAGACGCACTCTGAGCATACAATCTAACTTGATGTACACATTTGATATTAATGCAAGGTTCTGGAGTTCACATCACAGAGTAATTTAACACAAGTGTGGTCAGTATTATGCACTCAAACCAATGCACGAAAAAGGTCTTGTCACACTAAAGATAAAAATGCTGGTAAGCTGCTAACACCGCTTAATGTAATACACCCAGGGCATGGACAGTACTCCACGGTCCATTTTAAGGTCAGTATTAATGTTCCCCTCCATACAGGTGTTTGCACCTGAATATCATCAGCCTTCCTGAAGCAGCAATCTGAAACAGGCAACCTTGAACAATAGATACTGCAGCTCCAACCCTCGCCTGAACCATCTACTGTAATGCTCAAAAACGAACTAGCATTTGTTTGCAACAAGGCCTTCTTGGAATTTCTAGAGGAAGTCCTGTCTCGATTTTCTTAACTTCAATGTCCACACTTCAGCCCCAGCAGGCAACTGTTGAGGTCACCGGACAGGTTCTGGAACTCGCACTGTCAGAGACAGGTCTAAGCCTCTGTGCACATGTTAGATTAGGGTCACTCCAGGGGATAAAAATAAAAATCAGGATACCAGTTTTACTTGCAGTCAGGCACTCAGAGCAGAGGTACATGACCACTAACCATGCAAGGGACATTCCCATCCCAAGACATGCACTTCAGGGTAGGAAAAGAAAGCAGGCCTCCAGGCTTTTGCAATACCCCACTACGTCAAGAGTAATCTTAATAGGAAGTCCAAAGCTATGTCGCATTTATGTTGTATCACATTAAACAAATCCTTCTCTTCAATTGTGGATAGCTGTTTTTTTCCAATTGATTCAATTCTCAAAACTTTATTGAAAGACTTAACCATTGTCAGTGTCTTCCCCAATCATCTTTCTCTATTTACCTTAACTTATATAACTGTGCAAATCCTTCCAACCTACTGATTGAACCATACGTGGTATTGACCCTTGAAGATCTTGTTATTCCACCAAGTTTGACTAATAAGGGCACCCACTGTGGCATCTATAATTCCATAAAACATCTAACTTGTTTGTCATATTTTAATTTTCTACTTACTAACTACTAACCTGTGGTCCGACGACCCAAAGGGGTCCCTACTGAGGGAGTTTTCAACTGTTTTGAAAAATTAAATAATATTGGAATTAATACATTAAAATCATAAAAGTAGATACAAATAAAGAGGTAAAATTGAAAATTTGAAAATCTTTTCTATATTTGATTGTGAAGTAAACAAACTCAATATTTGAGTCTTTGGTGTATACTTGTTTTTGAATTTTTTTGTTTTGTTTTGAGGTTCAAATCACATCAATATTTTCGGCCACGAGTCTCGACTTTTAATAATGAGTCAGTGGAGTTCCACAGATTCCTGTAATGCTTTATTGGAGAACCACTCAAGTCAAAAGGTTGAGAACTGTATTAGTCAATTAATCATAGTCACCATATTTTTAATGGAGACTGGTTCTAAACATTCTTTCATAAAATGGTATTAGACTTATTTGATACATGTCAGGGCATCTTGTGTATCTTCTACTCAGTCACAATAGACATATACTGCAGCGGATGAGCATCACAGATGGTAGTAGACGCCAATTTCACCTAAAAATGCAGAGGTTACAAAACTGTACTCAAGTGAAGATTCAGTATTTTTAAACTTGAGACACCTGTCCTGGCCTGGTGCCCAACAGCTACCATTTAGTATCCTCAGATAGTACAGCACTAATAGGAGAACACCTTGAGCCTTCTTTGTCTAATCATAAACACTGTCTGTAATATATTCCATAAACTTCAAAAGCATCAAGATCAAGCGTTATCCCACTTCACTTCACATTTGTGTTACAACTAAATTTGCCCATTGTGTCTGAATATGTAGTGAATGGAAACTATAGAATTGCAAAGCTGATACTTTGGCAAAGACAGATCGCAGTTTTGTTAGATCAGTATTGAAGCTCCTACAGAGCATTCCAGTGCTTTTGTTTTAGCTTAATCTTGATCTAAAATGTATTGCTCATATTTCCAACTTGAAGGCCTTAATATACTGTATGCACACTTGGACAACTAGCGAACTGGTCCAATATAGAGAAGCCCTGTGAGACGTCAAACACAATTCCACATCCCTTACAATTTCATGGATGAGTTATATTAAATCTTTGTTTGATATATTGGGGTTAAGTGATTTCTGGTTGAACCCTTCATTGTATCCCCATTACCAGTATTAGAACTTTAAAATCTCAGATATTTGGATTTGATTTTAGCTCCCACTGGGAGTCCTTTTGATCACTTCTTCACAACCAAATGTGACCTAAAATCTGAGGAGTTTTTAGACTGCATAAACCCCCTTTGGCCAGGGCGTTATAAATACAATTGATATTTGGTTCTCTTCCACTTGCGAGTTCTACTTTTGTGGTCTAATAGTAAATTTGAAACAACCTTTTCCTGGTGCACAACTTAATGAAAGAAAATGAGAGGATGTATTATTCTTCAGTAGGGCATACCTAACTGAGAGCCAAATTAATTATTCCCCTTTGTCAGATTATGGAAATTAAACCTAGTGCGCTGCGTTGAGGCTATGTAAGCGGACTTTAGCACCCGTGTAGTCTTTGTTGCTTCAAAGTTCCTAGAATCCACTTAGTACATAAGATAAAAACTAGTTCAGCCTGAAAACATTTATGTGTCCAATATATTTATATAAGTCAATTGTATATGAGCATGAATGTAAATATATGGTTATACTTGGACTGATTTGGAATAGTCTATTCTCATTTTTATGTGATGTTAGACCATGGGTCACAAATAAAATGATCGATTTTAATTCTTATTACATATATTTTAGTGTGTTTGAAGATGTTCATTTATTTATTGTTTTTTGTGTTAATGTTTGTTTATCTATATTTGTTGATGGGTTAATTAACAAGACCTAACAATAAAGAAAGAAAGAAGCTAAAGCAGCACTTCAACCTCAAGACATACGTCCCCATTCAAAATCACACAAGGAGGAAAATAGCAAGTAACCTTTATGACACTTATAGAATCACTTTGATTGCTAGATGAGACATTCCATACACTAGATTCTAGACTCAAACCAGCACACACTGATAGAGCAGCTAAAATTGCATTTTAATACTGCCCATAAGATGCTAACAAAAGGTTTACAGATCATCTCATACTTTGACGTAAATGCTACATTGCTTCCCAAGTCTTTTAGGGCATTGCAATAAAAAGCATTTTTGTTTTTTTAACTTCCAACTTCACCCACCTTTAAGTGTTTGAAGTTTAAACTAAAATATCCCATGAGAAGACAGGACATTCAAAAATGAAACTAGAAATTTCTCAAAGAGGTTTATTCTAAGACTTTTAATAACTTATGGAATCCTGCAATTCTACCATGCGTTCACTTCCCCCAAATTACACATTCTAATGTCCAAATTAATTTCTATTTCTACAATAACTCAAGGAGATCTAAGAAACTATGCTTTGTGTTCCTACCGAGCTGTTCCCTAGTGAACCTGTACTATGCCTAGAATGAGCAGGGCATTTTTGAGCCCACTCAGAGACATAGAGAAAATCTCCCTTGTAGCGAGTTGCAAGCACCCAACTGTAAGTGCATCAAAGCACAATACAACACATAGAGGTCTTCTCTGAAGAAAGAGGCAGTACATTCTGAAGTGAGACCCCAGCAAAGGCCTGACAAAGTAGATAAACTATAGGTATTTTTGAGAACATGGAATGAGACCTTAGGAAAGAATGAAGAAGGCAAGAAGACAAGAAACATAAACATTTTCGGCTGGTTCTCAGAACAGCTGTCTGAAAGCATTCCACACATCTCTGTGCCTACTGCCATCCATGTCATCAAACAATACATTGGTTAGAAGTAGCCACGGGGAAAGAGAAATTGAATAAGAAAGAGATACTAGACATTGTCACTGGCTGGTAGCAGATGTGGGCTTGGGCTGCATTACAGGGACTTTGATATCTAAACACAAGAGGAAACCCTTAGTGATATTATCATTCTGACTTCTACATCTAATTCCTAGTATTGTATATGATATGCCTTTTTACAAACTCTGTATTTCCAACTCCCTAAGGTCTGTTGAAACTTTCTGCCTTCCTAGAGCTGAAACACACTTTTAAGTAGTGTAGCATACACCTCCAGTATTCTGAACTATTGAGTTTTTTTTTTACTATAACTAACTACAGTATTATACAAATATGTTCTGAGGTTTGACTTACCTTCAATACAACTGAATCAGGTGAGTAGTAAGACTTCTATTTTGCCCTGTGGATTCCAAATATTTACGTCACAGAAATGCACGAAAAATGCATGATTCTAGGTGAAGTTTGAGCTTTCTAGGGCATTGTGAGTAAGAAAATGTTGTGGGATCCACACATCTACCCTGGACTTCTCTCAGTGTTTAGTTATCAGAAATGTCTGGGTTTGGTAGGTTTCCCCAGGTGACAGCTGACCCAAACCCAAAAAGTGCAGCTATTCAACATGGTGAGTGGGGTGATATTGGGATTTAGCCCCACTCTTCTGGCCCATATGTTAAAACTCCCCAGAAAATCAAAATGTCTTCTCCCTTGCCATTGGAATAGGGATGCTTTTGTCCTCACAGGAGCAAACTGAGGCAGATGTCCTCTCTGTTTCCCTGAGAGGGGGAAGAAAGACTGGTTTGTCCCTTTTGGGGTGAGAGTATGGCCTCATGCCAGGATGAGATGCCCTGTCCCTTTGGTTTGACTAAATGTAAACTCCCTTGTGTCTAGTGTGCTTTCCTCCCCACAGGGAGCAGATTAGGAGTAACCTCCTCAGTTGGAAGAAGCTGCTTATCTGCTCCAAGGGAAGGTAAAAAGACTCTGAGGGTTGGGATATGTCTCAGTGTCAGGGTTGGTGACCCCAAACCTTTTGTTTATTTTGGCACCATTTTGAAATCCCAGGTGTCTAGTGGACTTTCTGCCCTGCATGGGCAATTTGGTGGCAAACCTCCTCTCTCCCACAGGAGGGCAGGGGGTTGGTCAGAAAGACTGGTTTGCTCCTTTTAGGGTGGGGGTGTGACTCAATGACAGAATAGGATGCCTGTACCCCTTTGTGTTGCCCAAATGTAAAATCCTTGGTGTCTATGGAGTTTTCTTCACCACAGGGGGAGCAGACCCCCAATCTGCCTTAACGGGGTAGCAAAAACACTGTATTGGCACCTACATGTGTGAGGGAATAGGCCTATACCAGGGTGGCATGACTTCACCCTCTTTGTTTATTTTTCAAAAGGTTCAGCTGGCCATCTGTGATTTTTGATTTTTGAAAAAGTGTTTACTCCCCAGGGGCTAAGCAAGCTATAATGCCTGCTCATTTATGGAGGGGGCATGACTGAACGCCATAGTGGACCAGCACTACACCTTAGGTTTTCTGGGTACCCCCTCTGCCCTGGGGCAGATTAGAGTAAACAACTGCATCTGCTCCTAAGGGGGGGGGGCACAAAAACCCAGACACTTTTTGCTGTGGGGGTAAGGCCATGTGGGTCACCCCACCCCTTTTTTAATTCCCTAGTGTCTAGTGGACTTCCTGCCCGCCCCCCCAAGGAAGGCAGAATGGGAACTCAACCCCTATACTCCCCCAGGGGATCATAAAGACTGTATGTCCGATTTTGGGGTGGGGCATGGCCCAGTGCCAAGGTGGGATGCTCCTACCCTCTTGTTTTGCCAAAATGTAAAATACTCAGGGCCTGATTTAGAGTTTGGCAAATGGGGTTACTCTGACACAAAAGGTAGAAATACTCTACTGCTCCTTCTGGGGTGGGGTAAAGTGCAATGTCAGGGTTGGCCACTCTTATCTTTTTTTTCTTTTGTCATCATTTCCAACTAATCTGGTGTCAAGTTGACTTTCTGCTTTCCTGTGGGCAAATTGGGACAAATCTTCTAACCCCCCCATCCCCTGGGGGACAGAAAGCCTAGGTTGCTCGTTCTGGGGTAGGAGTATAACCCAATGCTTGGGAGGGATTCCCTATCACTTTTTACCTCACTGTAATATATCTAGTCTATTGGACTTTCTACCTCCAGGATAGGGGGCAGAATGAGGGCAAACCCCACCTGCCAACTGAGGGGGATAGATTTGGATAAACCCACTATCTGTCTCATGAGAGGAGAAAGTATAAATTGCCCCCTTTGGTGTGGGGGTATTTTTTTGTAAAGAAAAGAAACACCCTGGTAGCTAGTAGACTTTCTGCAACGGAGGGGGTGGGGGCAGTTTGGAAGCAATGAACCCCTATTTGCCCCTGGTAGGGCAGAAAGACTGTTGCACCCTGGGTCCGGCGAGCACTAGCACATTGCCAGAGGGGCCTCTCCTCCCTCAGAAAGTAATCGCTTGTGTCTAGTGGGTGAGTCCCTGCATGACGAGTATCCTCCTGTGGTGATCCCCTAGCAGGGACCCACTAGGGAGGGAGATCATGGGAAAGGGGAGTTTTATCCCCTTTCCATCCATACCTCCCCCAACTAAACTGTTGCTCGAGGGCAGGGTTATGCAGTGATGCAGTGAAAGTAAAATGAAATCATTTTCATTTCTCTCCTGGTAACAAACAAGTGAAGGAGCTGATTATCTTTAACAGATGACTCCTAAAAATAGTGAATCTGGCCCAATGGGAAATTTTACTCTAAGAGTTCAAGATGAGCCATAATCAGTGCACGTTTTATGAGAGTCCCATGGTTCCATTGGACATGTAATAATATTTTGTTTTACCCATTTGTCTCATGTAGTGAGTCCAACAGAACACAAACTTTATAGGTGCACCCACATTGTGAACACTGCCAGTCTCTTCTGCTTTTGCAAGAGTGTACACTTAGGAAGTTTGGAGTACCAAGCCTCAATGCAGGGCCAGTGCAAAGAGGCTAGACTGGGCCGTGGATCATGAAACCATGTTGCATATTGGATTACTGTACCATCAGATCAAAAAAACATAAACAGCTCTGATGTACACTGCAGGAAATAATCCAGAAAATGGCCTGGAAATCATTAGCTAAATTTAGGAGACATAATAAACTTGGCAGATCCACCAAGTAGGCGGCAATTGTTATTGGAAAGTACTAGAATTAATTACCTTCTTAATGTTATATGCAGATAAAGCCCATCTGCGCCCGTCTGCGCCTGGACTGCACCCAGGACTCCTGACGCTCCCACCATTTGCCGCTATGCGCAAGACAAGCTCAAAATGTAAAACTGCCACCACCAACCGCATCAACACCGCAACCAACCACACCAAGGAACTATTCAAGATCATCATGGAACTCTCCAACCCGACTGCCACAGAAAACACAGTGCACCCCTCCCAACAACTCTGCTACTCACTATCTGACTCGTTCCTCAGCAAGATCGCTAATATCTACAACAACTTTATCCCTCAACCCACTTTGCCTGGATCCGACAACCTCATCCTACTGGCGAACCCCAACTCAGCCATAACCACCTGGTCTCCACTCGACATCCAGACCACCACCATCATGTCCTCCATCCACTCCATGGCACCCACCAAACCCTGCTCCCACCATCTCTTCAACCTGGATCCAACGTAATCAGCACTGGACTCACTAATCTCCTCAGTCCTTCCATCTCCACAGCATCCTTCCCAGATGGATGAAAGCACATAGAGATCAGACCCCTCCCAAAAGTAGCCCTCAGCCAGCCCCTGCAACCTCAAGAACTACTGGTCAATCTCCCTGCTCGCATACTTACCCAAAGTAATTGAGAAGGCCATCAACCAACAGCTCTCCAACTATTTAGAAAGGAACCATCTACTTGACACATCACAACCAGGTTTCCAGGCCAACCATAGCACCGAGACCAAGCTCATCGCTGCAGCACAGGGCATCAGAACACTCCTCAGCCAAAGACAAACAGTGGCTCTGATTCTCCACAACATTGGCATTCAACAACACTCTCTTGAGAGGATCATCTCTTTCTTCTCAGGACACACTCAGATCATCCGTCCACCTGCAATCACCTCCACTCCTAAGCATGTCATCTGCGGCGTGCCCCACAGATTATCACTCAGCCCCATGCTGTTCAACATCCACATGACCCCACTCGCGGACATCATCAGAGCTCATGAATTCAACATCATCTCCTAAGCCAATGACACCCAGTTCATCCTATCACTCACCAAAGACCCTTCTAATGCCAAAACCAACTTTCACAATGCTATGACTGATGTAGCCAACTGGATGAGAGATAGCCTCAAATTGAACTCCAACAAAACCAAGTACTGATCTTTAGAAAGAACACCTCCGCTTGGGACCACAGCTGGTAGCTGGAAGAACTTGGACCCACTCCCACACCGATAGACCACACCCACAACCTCAACACAGTCCTGGACAGTCAACTGAACATGAAAGAACAAGTCAACACTGTCGCCTCCTCCTGTTTCCACTCCTTCCGCAAGATCTTCAAATGGATCCCAGTAAACACTAGAAAGATCGTAGCACAAGCCCTCGTCACCAGCCACCTCGACTACGGCAATGTGCTCTACACTGGTATTCCATCTGAGCTCCCCACAAAACTCCAGACAATACAGCCAGGCTCATCCTGGACCTCCTCAAGTGTACCCACATCACTCCTCACCACAAGAAACTCCATCGGCTCCCTGTCCAGAAAAGATGCCAGTCCAAGACACTCACACACCGCTACAAAGCCCTCCACAAACTTGGACCATTCTACATCAAACACTGGCTGAACTTCCATCTTCCCTCAAGACACCTGAGCTCTTCTTCACTCGCCCTCGCACAAGTCCCCCGCATCCATCGCACCCGCAGGGGGGGCCGTGCTTTCTCCTTTATCGCTGCCAAAGCCTAGAATTACCTCCCCCTCCTCCTCCGAACGGCACCCTACCTGGCAGTTTTCAGAATGCAACTCAGGACCTGGCTTTTCGATGCAGATGCAACACCATCAGTGCTTGGATACTCCTAGGCATGATAATGTATGCTTTACAAATGATTGATTGGTTGATTGATAAAACAAGACACAAATCCTCCAACTTACCACTTTCCCCAGAGATGATAGAAGACATTTTCCAGTGCTACTTTTTTCTGAGTTCAGCAGTGCCTTCTTCAATAGATATAATGACACACTTTCAAAGTCTTTATTAGTTTTGATTAGTTAACTTCATCCACCCTTGGAGACTTGTACCTCTCAAAGTTTTATGAGCCACAAAAAGAGCCTTTTCTAGCTGTACAATTTCGGAAAAGTTAAAGGTAAGCTAGTAAGAAAGTAAGTTGTTATGACTCAGTGTAAACTGAGCACAGGGATATGGTATTATACCTGGCACCGATGATTAGCCTTAATAACTAGGGTTCGCATTTAGGAGGAATTGGCATAGGACAGCACTGCAAGTCTTCTTTCTGCGTTGCCCTACGCCAATGTGAAAGGGCAGTAATGCACCATATTTATGCAATACAGTGCATTCCTGTCCATTCTCCCTGCGTTGCACACAATTGTCTGCCTAGTACCAACGCAGGCACCCTTGTACCATGATGCAAGGGTGTCAGAAATGCATGCAAGATTGTTTATAGGCAGGAAGGGGCACCTTTGTCTTTCCACGCCACAGCAGCGTCAAACAAAGTGAGCAAGACTCTCATAAATATGCCCCCAGATTTTTAAGTAATTGATAAGTTTATTATCCCCTTTGCTCAATTCAAGGTTTTGCCTCCTAGTGTGTTGTGGCAATAGCTAAATCATAAAGCACAAATTAAAAGTGAAAGGAGACAATTTTGTTTTATTCCTTGTGACACATGAATAGGCAGCAATTGAGAGTTGTTGTGATAGCAAAGTTCACAAAGGTAAAGAGCACTGCACTTCATGCGGCTAATGATAAAGGCTTCCCGAACCGCAAAGAAAAGCTTTTGGTCTCAGATAGATGCCATTGGTCTAGGATAAGTTCCATTTGGGTAAATGTTTCTGCTCTAGATATTGATTGGGCTGGGGTGTGAAGAACTGATGTAAGTGGGGAAAGAGATGACGTTTGGAGACATGGGGCCATATCATGAAGGTGCGCCTTTTTATTTGATCGCACTTTGTAACTTGCAGACATTGCGTACATGCACTGAGCCCACATGCAGCTGACAGCACAGCTCTGGAACAGTGTGCAGAGATTGCCTCTCTCTGTTTCTGAGATGTGAAGTTGATACAATTGCTTTGAAAAGTGCAGTCATATAAAAGGTGGTGTATTACTGTGCCCTGCACAACCGCACACCTTCATGACAGGGCCCCCATGGACCAAGGCTTAACCATGTTTGATGTGTAACTTGAGAGACTGGACCTCAGACCTTAGGGGGCAGATTTAAGAGTCCCTAGTGCCTCCTTGAACCACATTAGCGTAATTTTTTTTACGCTAATGTGGCCCAGCGGGCCAAAATCGCCTCGCCAAATTTACAAAGTGGCGCAATGCATGCATTGTGCCACTTTGTAATCCTTTGAGCTACATCATGCCTACACCAAGCATAATGTATGCAAAGGGGGTGTTTCCCCGATAGGGTGGCCAAAAAAATGACACAAAGAAATCTAAAAGATTTCTCTGCGTCATTTTTTTTGGCACTTTTAACGCCTGCTCCAAGCAGCCGTTAAAAGGAGACACACCATTGTTTACAATGGGCCTCAATGGGCTTTGCCAGATTAGCATAAAAAATGTTGATGCTAATCCTGTAAAGCTCTGAACTAGCGTCAACATTTTTGACACTATTTCCCTATCTACCACCATGGTGCGTATCCAAGATGGTGGTGTTAGGGGGCACTAAGGGGGGCGTAAGCATCACTTTTCTTAAATCTGTCCCTAAGTACCTTGTGTAAGTAGTTGTTAAGCTACATGTACAAGATGATGCCACTAGAT
The DNA here is from genome assembly GCF_031143425.1 of Pleurodeles waltl. NCBI lineage: Eukaryota > Metazoa > Chordata > Amphibia > Caudata > Salamandridae > Pleurodeles > Pleurodeles waltl. Next base: position 282,914,488 of record NC_090440.1, read on the forward strand.
CGCAGCCTTTGGAAATTAGCCAAGCGAATAGAGAGAGATGAAAGTCTGCACTGAATACCCAGGATTTTGCTTAAGAGGCAATTGTGGGAAATTCCACAATTGTCTAGGGAAATGAATTTGTTCCTAGCATGTTGAGTTTGAGAGAGAAATACGGCCAGCCTTCTAGATTGTCTAGTAATCATTTCATGCCTTAAGGTGTCCAGGAGTGAAACCTTCCGATAATCATGCATTTCATCCCAAGACTGGTGCAGAGCAGTATTGCGCATGACTAGCCATGAACCTGGAGGTTCCACTTGCAAGTGAGAAGTCATGGGCTCTAGTGTAGAGCCTCGAGGGCCAGCACAAAGAAAAGGGATGGAATGTCAATGAATATTTGAATTTTGGTAAATAAAAATACAGAGCTCTGCGAAAAGTGCACATATGATGGTGAACACGCGTATGAATATATGAGCACTTCTAGCATTGCCACAGGAACACAGTCCAAGAATAAAGTGTCACAAGAGGAGGCCGAAGACCTGGCTCTCAGAAGTGATATAAATGGTTGGCGATTTCAAATGAAAGCCATTGATGGGGTGGAGGTTGGGACGAACACTAATAGAAATGGAGATGTTACAGGCCGGATACAGAGCAAAAAGAACATTAGTACTAAGAAGAAAGGGTAGAGCCTAGAGGTTATATAAGAAGCCAAAAGAAATATGCAACGCTGGGGGTTTAGCTTTCGTATTGTTGCATGTATTTCTTGCACGTTTAAATACGGTCACCGAAGTAGGATTGCTAAGGTATTTTCTTTCAAGGAGCACTGCATATTCAACTGTGATCCTTTTCATAGCGACCGACTTTGCTTGTTAAACAAAAAAAAACAATGCTTCAAAGCAACATGTGTAATGTCCAGAAAGATATTATTAACCTATTAAAATGTATTACTTTCATAATTTTTCAGAGGTGTTTATACTGATGATCCTGGCTTCCTTTATAATGTAAAATATTCAAAACATGCATCTCATATGCACAGGGACTGATGTGCCATTGAGCATATTCTATTAGCGAGACACATCTGGACCATCTCTTGGGTGTCGTGTCGGCAGCCTTTGCCCCTACATCATTCTTCGTCATCACAGTATTCACAAGTTAGGCGCCCATGCATACCTTGCCAGGTGCTCCCTCAGGATCCTCTAAACAAGACCCAAACAGCTATGACACTTCTGATTTCATATGGTGCCCAGTGGAGAGAGGTGCCTTGTGCACCATGATTTGAATCTGGGAGCTAGGCTGGACAGGGAGCCAAAAGCAGCCCTGGTGAAAACGACGTTCAAGCTAGCCCAGCTCACTTCCTCCTCGCTCTCTCTCTCCTTTACTCTCTCTTTCCTCTCACTCTGTCCTGAAGAATCTCTCCCGACCAGCCGACTAGATTAATGCCCAATCGAAAAAACGTGCAGTCCTGGCCTGACTGAGGAGGGATCTTCTTTGATTGAGTAATAGCCTAGTTACAGCCTATGATAAGCTGGGCTGAGGATGTTTGTTGGCATCTCGTCCCATACTGGCTGTTTGCTGGATGGTGTGTGAGCTTCCCCAAAGGGATTCGATCCCTTAAAGTTATGGAGCTCTGGTTTCATGGTTGAGACCGGTACCATATACAGGATTGATGGTACTTGCTCTACTACCCATAGTTTCTCTTGAAAACTGCAAAGATCGAAAGGGGACTGAATGATGGCGCAATAGGTTTTACAACCCAATCAAACAAACTGACATTCAGGACATACCACTAACAGTATTGAAATACAAATAATTAATCAGATAAAATAACTATAGATCAATGTAAATACAATCTAAAATTTAAACCCGCCGCATAAAATAATATAAAAAAATTGTGATTAAAAATAATGGAAAAATGAAGTAAATAAAAATATTGCCATCAGTGTTTACAATGCCAATGGGAAGATCCCTTCCCTTTATGACTGTCTTTTGTTATGCTCAATAGTCATTCATATTCACAGAAGGCGTGTCTTCATCAGCTTCTTCAATTACCATGCTAATATTCTTGAAATTCTGTACACCCTTCCAAAATGTCCATTGTTTACTTTTCACATATGCCTTACCAATGGCGGGGCAACCTTTGAAATTCTCAATATAAGCGGCCCCCCACACCTGTAGCACAACAATGTGGGCTTTTCTTCTTAAGGTTCCATTCCACACCTCTCTTAGCCCTTGCTTTTTTGAAACTCCTATTCACCAGATAGTCACCAAGATGATAGTCACACTTTGAAAGATTAGTTATGTTGATAGTAGACCTTAAAGTCATGTTTATCCCAACCCATAGACCCTCTTGTAATTATTTTACTGTTCGTTTTCATTAGAATCTTATAATGTAATACCTGCTCATAATTCAAAGTTACAAGTGGCTGCTAAAGAATGGAAAGCCACTACATATTCCTCAATGGTTTCATTTCCCTTGCTTTCTAGAGTAGAACATGCACCTCTCCATAAGTGTATCTACCTTTTCCATAATGTAACTTATTTTATCTGGTCCTGTATGTAAAACATCAACATTACCAGGATTTGCTAGCTGTTCAGTTATAAAACTCCTTTGGTCCAAAACCTCTAAGCAATATTTGAGAAGAGAATATGTTTCCTATCTAGGTATAATAATTGTGTTCCAGAATTAGAAAGAAGAGTAAGTTGATTATTCAAAAAGGAAAGGATGTGTGAATTTGGTGCAAATAAGACAAAGAGCTTTACATAGAAGCCCAAAAAAAAAATATGTGATTCAACTCTTCATTAATTGTAATACCCCTTACCTAATATACATTATTGATTGTGAATGCAATTTAATTTATGTTGGCATGGCAGGCCCAAGTACCCCAGGACCCTTCGTTATAAGGAAAAAAATAGAGAGGTAATTTGAAACTCTGGTTTCATGGAATTTATCACATACCGGCAAATATGAGAAGTGGTGATGAGGAACTAACCCTCAGATAGATTGAATCTGAATACATATGCCATCTGAGATCAATGGAAAAAGTATAATGACATAGTGAATTCCACTACTTCCTTTAAATATGAAATAAAGTATTAGGAAATAAAGGGCCAAGTGTCTGGTGGCTGGAAGTGTTTGAATGTTAAAATAAGATTATCGCTTTCTAGGATAGCATGGACATTTTCCATTATAATCAAGGAGCGAATTGTAGACAATGAAAGCATTAAAATGATGGGATGATGATAAAAATTTAGTTTAGGATACTAAAACACTTTTATGTTGTTTTGTTCTTACATCTAGCGATCACTGAGTGATCCTTCTGCTGCTTCCATCTTTGAGTTAGGCCACAATCATTTTCACAATCCTTTGGAAATGGGATTATGGGGTAAAGTAAGAATGGCATTAAAATGTTGGTCAGCATGATTCTATTCAAATAGAAAGTAGAGAGTTAGATATGGACAATGGTTTTCTGAATTATATCTTGACTTTTCATATATTATAGTGGAGGCCATGCACAGGAAGGTTTTCATTCAGGTATGGTGGCTGTGAAATTGTAGACCTACTTGTTTTGTTCTGAGAATTAAACTGTGTTGTGATGCAAAGAACTGCCAAGTGGCGACTGACATGCCCGCTTTCCTAATGTTTTATCTGCTGCACTGTGATTATTGAACAGTTAATATTTGGATACATGTTATAAAAGACTGTTTTCGGCTGAATGCGGGGGTTACCATATGGTTGCCCATCATACTGCACGCTTTTAGTTCAGGTTATTTCTCTTTGTGAATCAGATTGGGATGTGTGGCAAAAAATTACCAAGATAGCATCCTACAGTTTTTTTTCTTTAAACAAAGAATCTGAGCTAGGTTTTGTAATTCGTTGTTATGAATGATACAATGATCTCTTGGAAGACATGTCCACCTCCATTGATGTAGAATATATAGCACTTCAGTAATCAAATCACTAAATATTGAAATGTGAGATAAAAGACTACTATAGGCCGAATGTGGGTATATCCTCATGATTGTCGGTTGAATTCCACTCTTTTAGTCGAGGTTATGACCACGTCAAATTACTCCTTGTAAATTAGATTGTGATGTGAGGCAAAAAAAAACTACCAAGTCTGGCAGCATTTTTTCTAAATAAAGAATTAGTGATAGGCCCCGGTGGTCACTGTTGTGAATAAAATAATGATTTCTGTGTAGATGATCTTGAATTAATTAATGATCTTTCTGAAGATGATATTGGGTGTCATTTAGGTGGAATATTTACACTTAGGAATTATCCTATTGAGTTTGATTGGTTTGGGATATCCAACAACTATAGGCATTTTGCTATTCACAAATTGCAGCTGTTAATAAAATCTTGAACCTGTAATATTATGGTAATCGAACCACTACCGTTTGAAATATGTGACGGGAGATTTTTGAGGTCAAATTTAGGGTGATTACTTATGGCATGCATTCGATTTAGGATGTGACCACTGGTTTTACTTAACCGTGAATCAGATTGTGGATTGGGGCATAAAACTAGTAAAACAAAATGACGAATATGGTGACTTGTATGTTAGTTTTTTTGGTCACTAAATCGGACTATGGAGTGAGGCCTAAAGCTAGTACAAAATGACCAGTACCACAACTGGTACATTTGGTTTTTCGATCACCAAATGGGCTCTAAACTGTGGATATTATTGATCCTTAGAAATACGAATGTTTGTTAGATATTATACTTGAGGTTATCCATGTGGAACATTTGTATTGAGGATTAGTTTTAGTATGTACAGCCTTGAGATGTTGAATTGCCCTGAACAATAGATCGTTTACAAATGGCAGATCTTGAAGATATGTATGTATTACCTGATCTTATGTTAAGCCGAGGTATTCAGATGTTTCACATTAGCACTTTGGCCAGAAAAATATTTAAGGAGAGTGTTTGATGATGGGTTTTTCTTTTGGAGAAATTGCCAAGTGCCTGTCAGGACACGAGACACAGATCCTGGTAAGCTGAATTCTGGTATTTCTCCTCATTTTTTACTATTTCTAAGTGTGCTACATTTTGCAGCACACATAAAAAGAAGAAAAAACCTCCCCAGGATTTTTTTTTACAGTAAGACACCCCTTCCTGCACAAAAACAAACCTGCCTACATCGCAGATACCCTCGCACCATGACGCAAGGCTGCCTGTGTTGGCGCTAGGCAGCCAAAAATGTGCCTGCGCAGTGGGAAAGGATAGGAATGCGCCGTATTGCATAGATGCGGCACATGCCTGCCCTTGATATTTGATGCAGGGCAGTGCAGCAAGGTAACTTGCTGAGCCCCCCACGCCAAAAAGTCTTAAATCTGACACAATTTTTGTTATCCCCCATACAGGACTGAAACCAGTATAGGTTTACATCTATTGTGCATCCCATTCGGGGTCAACATGCTGTATGCCTAACCTGGATTGTGGTGGGGAACACTACTTGCCCTGTTTATATCTAGTGGTTATGAAAAACAGATGAATACTAAATTGAAATATGGAAGAACGGGTGTGACCATGCAGGACACAGGAGGCCTCTCTTTTTCTGAATACATACCAGATTTTTTATTTTAATGGAATTGACACGGTATGTTATGTTAACCTTCTGAATATTGTTTTATCATGATTGCTTTTTATTACATCCCCTCTTCTCTGCTTTTGATAATTGAAAATATAAGAACTGTCCTTGTTTTCTTCAATTTTTGGATAATCAACTTACTGTTCTTTCCAATTTGTGTAAATTATTAATTATTGTGGCAGGGCAATGTTTGGGAATGAATTGTCGATTCTGATTAGGTTTATATACATGTTTTTAATGTTGTCTATATTTTATGATGTTTAATTATAGGTAGAGGAAGTACACTTTTCTGTTAATGGGTTTTATAGAATTGCGTTTTTTTTAATTGTATTTGCAGCCCTGAAGAAGTTCATTATTGAAGGAAATGTGTTGGCCGAGACTGTATTTGCTTTTATATGGAAAAAGAAATAATATTTTGGAATAAAATAAAGAGGATCCAAGAAGACTTAACAACATAATTGGACTTTTTGGTTTTACTGTTTCCCATTGGGTGCACCACGATGTTTAATAGGATGCATCTATAAGCTTAGCAGAGATACCTTTGGCAGCTGGCACTGTACAGAGTGTGCATCAAACCTAGAAGGGAGGGACAGCACGGGATGAGCGATTTGTATGCCATAGCTGCTACTCTGTATTGTTTTCAACAAAGTACTTGTTTAGTTAAGGCAAAAGTTTATAATGCTCCTGGCGCATTTTCTATTTTTTAAACTCATCCAATGAACTGAAACACGTACATATAAAACAGACAAGAATGGCGCTAGAATGGATATCCACACCACATCTCGCAGTACCTTTATCTCACCAGATTCTCCTGTTTTGCAGGGTTTTCACTAAGTGGAGCATAGACCCAGCAATGTCTTAACTGAAGAAAAACAGGCACAGTGGCACCAAGCAGATGCCAGCCGCCAACGACAACGCTGGAAAAACAGCGTCAGGTGGTTCTCTGTATTGGGAGAAACAAGATGGCAACAAAGTGATACATATTCATATGTACATCATGCATCATTCCTAATGACACACAAGCCCGATGAGCGCATCACTTGCTTGCCTTTGCACTGACTTGCCTTACTGCGCTCTGTTGTTGCTTGAACACTTTTACCAAGGGAGACTGCAGAGCTCCCATTTTTACATTAATCACACCCAATTAAATTGCAGATGCTGATTGGTAGAAAAAGGTCAATTTTCCACAATCAGAATGATTAAGTGAAATTTGCACCTTTCTCTGCTCCAAATGTCACCTTGCGTTGATCACTTGTAATGAGTGTAATAGGGAGATAAGGTCAAACATGGCGAGAACTTCAGGATGTTTAATGACAATTAGTAGGCTCATACAATGGGAAGCTCCACAGCGTGCAGCCTGCAATAACTGCAGCTCTTACCAACACTCAAGCCGTATCAGTCTGCTCCATGCTGCAATACATCACCACACTCACACCCAACCATCCACACGGTTTATCATCAGCATGCTACTGCTAACGCGTCCTTTATGATATTTGATTACACATCAGGACTCGTTTTAGGTCAATGAATCTTTTGACCCAGTTGAGAGACACCGTAGGACTAGATAGCTAATCAATATATCAATCAATACATCAATAATGTCATCAGTATTTATCACGTCAATGCATTTTACTTTAGTCAAAGTCATTAATCAATTCAAAGACACTAACATGACCTTTCAGCCATGAATAACCACACCTTGTTTAGTAGAATTTTATGAATTTTATTCCCTATTAATTACAATCTATTAGCAAATGCGTTAATCTCAACACCAAGGAACATAATAGCATAGTCACAATATGGCAACTTTCATAAGCTTTCATTAAAGCGAGAATCAGAAACATCAGAACATAACACGGCATGAACATAGATCAAGTTTAGTAGAGTGTCAAAATTGCGTCAGTTTCAACAAAGCATAGTCTCAGTCGTTTGTCTATTTGCATCAGTTTTGGTGAACACCTGTCCTAACCACTGATTAACATTAGCATGTTGGGCTTCATGCAAAACAATTTAGAACACCAATTTGGAAAACATCTAGCTAAGGTCTCTGTCAAAAGCAAGCAGTTGGTACCTAGAAAGGAAAAGCAAACAGACAAATTACAAATGCATTGTCATAATTACCCTCTAAGGATTAGGTCAGCGCACAGGTTCAGTCTTCGTCTTCAGGACATCAGTCAAATCGCCATCAGTCAGAACTCAGCTCCAGGCAAAAGGGCACTTCCCTCATAAGGAGGTAAAGTGTAAACGGGCAGTCTAAGGGAGAGGATGGTTATAAGTAAACCAAAAAAAAAAGTCACCAAACAGAGTGACAGAGTTTCTGGATAAAATCACTAGCATTCCCTACCTAATTCCCAATGACTTCTCTTGACATGGGTTTTTATCCCTTTTTCATAGTACATTCCCCCAAAATTCTATTGGTCGTTTGTTATACCCCACTATCTTTAACCTATCAAATTAAGCATTAGGTAATCCTAATCTTCACTCCATATTGTTTTACAAGTTTTTGATTGGTCCTTAAAATTGACGTCTTCAGAAATGGCACATCCGGTATGATTTCATCCTCCTGTAATTCTTTGCACATCTTTTGGTCAGCAGTTCCATTGTTTTCAACCGTTTGAATGACCTTGTACATTATAATCTACACTGTTTCAATTCACTTTAAACATTTAGGGGGTCATTCTGACCCTGGCCGGCGGCGGAAGCCGCCGGCCTGGCGGGAACCACCAGAATACCGCTGCGTGGTCAAAAGACCGCCGCGGTTATTCTGAGTTTCCCGCTGGGCGAGCGGGCGGGCGACCGCAAAAAGGCCACCCGCCTGCCCAGCGGGAAACCCCTTCCCACGAGGAAGCCGGCTCCGAATGGAGCCTGCGGAGTGGGAAGGGTGCGTCGGGTGCAGTTGCACCCGTCGCGATTTTCAGTGTCTGCATGGCAGACACTGAAAATCTTAGTGGGGCCCTGTTACGGGGGCCCCTGCAGTGCCCATGCCAGTGGCATGGGCACTGCAGGGGCCCCCAGGGGCCCCACGGCACCCCTTACCGCCATCCTGTTCCTGGCGGTGACAACCGCCAGGAACAGGATGGCGGTAATGGGGGTCGGAATACCCATGGCGGCGCAGCAAGCTGCGCCGCCATGGAGGATTCCCCAGGGATTCTCCAGGGCAGCGGAAAACCGGCGGTGCACCGCCGGTTTTCCGTTTCTGACCGCGGTTGTACCGCCGCGGTCAGAATGCCCATGGGAGCACCGCCAGCCTGTTGGCGGTGCTCCCGCGGTCGTTGGACCTGGCGGTTTTTACCACCAGGGTCAGAATGACCCCCTTAGTCTGTGGACGAGGGGAGATGGTGAGAACGGATCTTAACATGGTTACATTCATCTTCCAAGTTGAAGAGAAAAAAATAAACAGGGTCATGGCCCTTTTTGAGTCACCACACTGAAGAATAGAAAAATGCATTTAATATGAGAGCCAAGCAGCTAAACTGCAGCTCATGCTAACTTAAGGCCTATGAGGTTTTCAATACAGAAACAAATAACGCAAATGTTAGTATACGCTCATTTGAACGTAACATAAACATTTTGATCATCATTATTAGTTTGCGTATACATTGGTGGCCACTCTTCGTGGTCACAATTCAAGTGCACGTCTAAGCAAAATTGCTATTATTATAGTTTCTATGCGACATCATCACACCTTAATTCATAAACATTTCAAGTTAATATAGTTTATATATATGCTACGCTCTCTCACTACCACAATTACATGAATGTAACAGCACTCGAGAAGACAGTATTGTATTGAAACAATTCCTTCTAAATGACGTAGACCTTACAGTGTGTGTCCTGGGCAGCAATGTAGTCAATTAAAAAAAATTGAGCGGCGTGGTGAGGTGTTAAAAGAAAATAAACTGTAAGAAAAATAATGCAAAAATGAAGAAAATTAAACAGAAAGCCCAAATGTTACTTAGCAAAAGAAAAGATCATGCTGTAATGGAATGCAAAAAGAGTTGCACTGAAAGTGAGTGGAACGTGGCAAAAATAGCAAACATTTCCAGGTGACTAACGACCTAGTCCTAGGCACTTCACGTGGCTGTCTCGTGAGGGCACACTGCCATGTTGAAGTTGAAGGTGTGGCCTAGTTAAGATTTCTATTCTCATCCTTTGAAATATTTTGGATCAAGAAGAGGTCAAGCAGGAGGAACGAGTTAATCACTTTCTAAACTTAGGTAGAGGAAGTTCTCGCTGAAGATCTAGAGGGAGACAATTTTAGATCTTGGCTGCTGCTATAGAAAAAGAGGTGTTGACGTGGATTGCAGAAAGACTTGGTACACAGAGTAAAGAGTTTCACCAATCCTCTACCAAGAAAAAATGTTGGCCTGAAAATCTGGGATTTTGTGATGAACTGCCCTGTCAAAAATAATTATGGCCTTGAAGACCACTCTGCAAAGTAGAGGGAGCCAAGGTAGCTGTTTCAGTGTAGGGATGAGATGATCAAGCCTTACCAGGAACAACAAACCGCAACATTCTGGACCACCTCTCGGCTGGTTGTGTATTGCTAACGGGCCATGCATGGGTTATTCTAACGGAATCCATACAGAATTCCCAGGCCTTTCACTAACACTGGCACTTCTTGTCCAGGGACTGAGCCTACAGGCACCAAAATCGTCACAGAGTCCCCTACTAGAAAAATCCATGGTTCCGGACAGGGTTGTGAATAATGGACTTCTTTTATTTTAGCACCATTCATCCCTAACCAGTTGAGCAGCCCAGCACACTTCAAATGCATCTCAGCACCTTCTGCTGGTTCTCCTCCATGGTGTCCCACAGAACAGTGGATTTATAGAGTGGACCCTTGCTGAAGGGAGCTGGGCAACTGCAAGTCTCTTCAGTAACACATTTCTAGGCAGCAAGACTTAGTTATCTCCCCACCCTTTCATCCCATGCTATTGTGCATAGCCCATTTGAAACCCTGGGTTAGTAGATAGCTTAGGCATGATTATTAAAAAGTGTCAAAGAGTGTGAACTCCATCAGTCACAATTATGAATACCTTAATAATTTAATTACGCTGCCGCAGGCAAATCATATTACACATCTCACAAGTATCTTAAAGCAATACTTAAATAAAATCTAATTGCCAATTTAATTTTAGGTCAGGTACTATGGCAAGCAGTGTAGGGCAATTGTCTCTACTCTGACCACCTTGTGGATGATTTGTGAGGAATCTGATACCTTGGGATTTAGGAAATGTGTCAAGGCTTTGGTTCAATAGATGCAAACTGCACCCTAAGCTGGACTGGGGCTTTGCCATGGGTTGCTAATTGTTTGGATTGCTTTAATACCCAGGCATTCATTCAAAAGCTACTACAGTGGTTCATTTCGATGTTCCTTTCATGAAATGAAAGAGTACAATTGTTAATAGTCATATTTATGTGATCCTGCAGCAGGAAGAGAAAAAACATGTTTGCTTATGACTAGGACTTATGGCCAGAAGTTAACAAGCTACTTCATTTGCTTTCCTCTTTACGTTGTTTGTGGATAGTATTCCAACACAGAAACTATGAGGGTGGAGTTGCCTGCATTTGTTGGCCCAGCTGCATTGCTATTTCTCCCTTTGCAGAACTCTTGATGTGATAGTCTATTTTGAACTGATATTGTCTTGTAATGCCCTATATTTGGTGCACATTGTGAATGAATGCTACTCTTGATGTGTGATTATGGAGAATTGGACCATGCTGAGTGGGAGGTTGGCCTTCAACTTGCTTGACCTATGTTTCCTTATTAAAAAATCACCTTTGTTGTCCAATATGAAGCTTTTGAATTCTCATATTTATGTCTATATTCTTTCTAAACTTGAATGTCTTACTTCTTTTGTCATTTGTAGAACTTCTGAAGATCTCTTTAGCCTATTGAGAGTTGTGACCTGATATTCTCGGCAACTCAGCTTTTCTGTTCTTGAGGATGAGAAGTGTAGAGTGAATTTGTTAGTAACTGCGGTGCATTGTCTATCAAGGCCATTTAATGGTTGGCAAGTGACTCACTAACCCAATGGGTCTGTGGAAGTCTGAGCTCTCCCTTCCCCAAGCAGACAACAACCTACCATTTTGAGAGTTTAACTCCTAGTAGGGAAATGTTGCTGAACAAGCATCCGTTGATGCAGTTGATGTATTTATCTCATAGGACAATGCTTAGCAGGCCATTATGTTGCTGTGGCCTTCTCTGCGTTCAGTTTGGGTTTTCAGAAACAAATCCCAAAAGCATGGGTTTGTTTCCAAAAAATAACATGAAAGTGGCCCTGATTGCACAGGAAGTTTTCTCACTGGGTCTGATGGCCAGGGTTTGTTTTCCCTGAATGAATCTGCTGTGCCTACCAATGAGCAATCAGTGATTTCATCTAGAACTGAGAATTTGGTCAAATGTTGGGTCTCTCATCCTTTTGAGTTTAGAGTAATGAGTTTCACTGATAATAATGGTATTTATTGCAGCCCTTTGAGACTGATGTGTTTTCAGGTGACTACTATGCAGGAAACTCAATTGCCTGTTATCATTTACATGTGCATCCGCTTTGATTTGTTCCTTTGCTTTTTTAAGGGGGCGTATTGTATATGATATTCAGTTTCATCACAGAGGCACAGACATCCACGTCTGGCTGCAAAAGTACGTTTAGGAATACACTTTTGATGATCCATAGTAGCCACTGTAGGGTATTCTTTTGACTGCTACAGCTTTGCATTTCTTTTGGCTCTCTGTCTGTTGATCTCTACAATGTATGTTCTCTTGCTAATAAATGGAGTCTGTGGGGATGAAAAAGTCCCCTGCATGGTGACAGACATTGCCCCTTGCCCTGAGTGCACCAGTTTCATGGACATCTGGACCTCTGGTAATGATTTATGGTAATGGGCAGATACAGATAAAGCATGTGCCAATGCCTGTTTCATGGTAATGCAGTCCTGCTGGACCATTAGGGCGCTACCTTCATGATTGTAGAGGGCTTCTGACCTTTCCAGGAGTTAAGAAACAAGAGCATGATGGTGGCAGCATTCTTGTTTTGTGTTTCAGAGTCATAAGTACTGTGAACAGGCTTTTTTACCTCTGTCACAGTAGTGGTGCCTACTGGGTCACTCGTTTAAAGTTCTGTAGCAATGTACTTAACTCACCCTTAGCCTGCATGGATTGTGTGTTGCGACAGACAGTGCGGGATACTTGCTTGTGCATGCTGGGATGTGTTTGTGCCTCTGTATAGTACATTACACGAAGGCCTATGGGATCCATTTTGGGGACTCCCAGACAGGAGATGTGTATTGCTGACAATTCAGAAAGCTGGGGTGGGAGCACTCACTGAAGGAAGGGGAGCAGAGCATCCTCTGTGCACATTAAAGGTAGCTGTGATTCCAGGAAGAGTAAGTGGTCAATGGGGCCTCAGCTCATTGTCAAGGATATGGTGGCACTCATACTGTTGATAGTGTGGAATAGGGACTCTTGATAGAGAGGAAGGCTCCAAACCATTATGAGGCATATTTCAGTGGAGGCAGACAGCCAGGTGTGATCCTTGGTTACTCACTATGCCTGTGCTGTGGGTCAATCAGAACTGGAGCCACTACTGCTATGTATCAAAAGGCAGTGTAGAGTCAAGAGCACTTCAAAGGAGCTGACAACTATAAAAGTATTTCAGAGGATCAGGTGCTAAATCACATTTATGTTTGGAGTTGGACCATAAAAGTGGGGGCATGAGCACACCATAAGTTATTTAACAGCAGTGTTCAGCAGAAGAAATAAGATTGCCAAGTCTTCTTGCTGCTGGAACCAGAACTAGGAACCAAAGCCTGCTAGTTTCCCTGCTTTGTGAGGGGCTATCACCCAGGAACTCAAGATCACCTGCCCTGAGGCTGGAGTACAAGCCTTCTGCTTGCCTGCCAAGACCAGTGAAACCTGAGCAAATGAGAAGAGCGCATGCCCTAAGGGGGATCCTGATGACTGGATCCCGGTGAGATAAGTGTGAGGTGCCTGGTCCTGTTGGGACCATTGCAGGAGTGTGGCTGCCCCTGATGATCTTGCCAAATTTGGGTCCCCCATGTCAGCAAGAAGAGGGCCACCTGAATTATGGGCTGTTGCTCATATAAGAGCCAAATTTGGTGACCCCTGTGTGATCAGGATGGGGCCACAGTGAAGTGCGGGCCATTGCTCATTTGGGCACCAAGGTAAACTACCCTATGTAACCAGGAAGGGAGTGACACTGAAGACAAAGCTGTTACCCATGTACGGGCCAGGGTCAGTGAGCCCCACCCCCATGTGAGCAGCAGGTGGGCACCATGAGTCAGGGCAATTTGCCCTGGTTTACAGTGCTGAAGAAGCCGGGAGGAATATTTACTGATCACCTCAGTATCCTGTCGACTACATGGGACGTCCAAGGACTGAGGAGGCAGATACTTCATTAGGAAAAGACGTCAAGAGGTCACAGACCCTCAGAATTGGGAGACCAGACCTTGCGAATGAGATCCCTGGTCCTCTCAGGACTACTGCCTGATACTGAATCAGGTAAGACCTTTCTAGGCCATCCGGCATGCTGGAGACTTGTACAAAAGTGTGTGAATGCTGCTAGTATTGACTCTTAAATTGAGATGTATACTTTGTTGCATGAGAACTAGCATTGGCCAAATCTGGGAAATGTCTCCAGTATAGAATGGGGAATAATAAACCCCAATAGATGGGACAGAGGGGCTCGGGGATCCGCCCTGGAAGGCACTAGCATGCAGACATTAAGATGCTCTGGGAATTATTTAGTGTGTTGATTCTATGCTTTGTGCGAGCACATTAAAATACTTCTTTTTTCATAAAAGCAAGTATTTGGCAGGACAATTATCTTATTGCTGCTGTTACTGTGTATACTTTGAGACTTGAGCCTCTATATCCCTCACACCTACCTCTCCCTCAAAGAGCCTTGGACTTCTCAACCACTGACAGTCAAGCACTGAAAGGGGTAGCACTTGGCCTAGTTACGCAGGACCCATAGTAAGTCGAGCTCGGGGACATCAGGAGCAAAAGTTATCAACCCTCACAGTTGAGTCCACTAACCCCTGCTTGACCCATGGCCTTCTGAAAGAGTTCTGACAGCATCAAACTTGTTGATGGTTATCGGTTGCATTGTTTTATAGAGCTGTTTCTTATTTGGGCTATGCTTCTTTAGACACATTGCTACAACTGTAGTTAATCCTCCTTTAGCGACCTTTTAATGATGAAGAGGGACATCCCCAAGTGAGTGTGTATAAATACATGTCAAGAGCTGGACACTCTTTAAGACGTGTTGCTTTACAGAAAAGCCAAAAACTTCCTTGCAAGGCACAGAAATTTCAAACTTGAGCGCAAAGAAAGAAGACCAAGCATTAAACAACTTAAGACTAAGGTTAACATGACCAGGTAACAGGACCGAAGAGGATGATGAAGGTCTGGAAGAATTAATCTTTTAGAAGCATGGAGAGGAAATCTAATTCTGATTGACAAAAGTCAAATACAAAAATGTTAGAGAGGGGGCAATGAACCCACTGAAATATAGAACTCAACTGCATTGACACATTGTGGTGTTTAGTACTTCATCTTTCACAAGGGGTGAAACAAGAATTTAGACCCACAGGAGGAGGCAGAACTACAGAAGAATTACAACAGAATACTGCTGCCCTATTGGATTGGTAAAGCTCCAAATGGGGGCTGAAATGGTTGGCCATCTTAAATTGGAAATGCATGTTAGGAACCGCCTCTTTTCATGGCAAAGTGAATTATAAAATATAGATGTCTTCCTAGTGCTCCTATTGATTTCAGAATTCCTTCCAGCAGTCTGGAGAGCCCAGCAGAGCAACCCCAGATGACATCCACTGTAGAAGGAAGGCCAGGCCCCTGACCACGAAGATAGGACAATACTAAATTGCTACCCCAGTCATAGCAGACAAGAAGGTGATTGTGATACCATGGGCTGGGTTCACATGAAGGAGGGCATCGCCTGGGAAGCTTGAGTTTTCAGCCTAACACCAGGTGAGTTGCTCGCTCAGGTGAGTTTTCCATTCAGCTATGGCACTACACTTCCAGTGCATCCTTCATGCTGCCCCACTTCCTTCCCCAGAAGACCCAATTTTATAGGACAGAAACCACAGAAACATTTGAATGTCGTCCAATGTAGGAACAACAGCAGGTGGTAAATTTAGCAGCGGAGGCCTTTTGTGTTGCCACATGTATGACTGTGGGAAGCAGAGGCATCTCCTCTGCGGACAATGTGTGATCTCCTTTCTAGCAAGCATTGGCAAGGGAAGTTAGCCTCACCTGTAATGATAACCAGGTTCAGAGCAATTGGCTTGTTTGCTTGGGCGCTGCACCAAGTAAAACAAAAAAAAGTTCCACAATGGCTGTTGCATCACCACACATGGGCATGCATATTCTGCAATCTTGGAAAGCTTTTTTTCTTGTAGTTTGTGAAACAAAACCATCTGAGTTGACCATAACACCACTATCCTGAGGAAAACACATACTAAATGGCTGTCCGTGTGAGCGCCTATGAAACGTGTGAAACATTGAAAACTCAGAAATCTTCAGTTGCCTCAGAGCCGTTGATCAGTGGATGACCTGGAGCCATCTCAAACTAAATACCTCCAAAACAGAAATACTCATATGTGGTGACTGGAAAAGTTATGACCCTCTGTGCATCTGGCCTGATGATCTCGGACCACCTCCTCAATTATCCAGGGAAGTTAAAAACCTTGGAATCACCAGGGATTCCAAGTTAACTATGAATGCCCAAGTGGACAAATTAGCACGAACAAGCTTCATCACCTTGAAGACTCTACAACGCATCTTCCCCCACCTCGGATTTCCACACAGGGTGCAAGCTACTATCTCGCTTGTACTATCCAAACTGGATTATGCCAATGGCCTCTACCATAGAACATCTCTATCTATGATGAAAAAACTACAACGTATTCAGAACTCCGCAGCCAGGTTACCATTACATGTAAAGCCGCAAGCCGACATCTCCCCTGCCTTGAGAACACTACAATGGCTACCCGTTGCCAGAAGATGCACTTTCAAGCTGCTTTGTATCACCCACAAACCTATACATGGAAAAGGACCGCTTTTTATCAGAAACAAAATAACCAAATACATCCAACAAAGAAACCTCCGCTCAAGATTGGCACCCCGCCTTAGAACACCACCATACAAGAAAAAGACTATAGGTGGTACATCCTTCTCCGTTCAAGCAGCCAAACTATGGAATTCAGTACCTCCAACTATAAGAGCCACAGATAACTTTCTTGTCTTCAGAAAACTACTCAAGAGTTGGCTCTTTCCTTCATAACCACCATAATCAAACAACTATGGACTGCATATGCCTATGTTGATAAATATTTTTTTCTGATTATGTGTCTATTTCTAGTTATGTATAGTTCTTTAGAAAATATGTATTGCTACTATGTCATAACAATAAAATACACACACACACTCTTTAAACCTGTTTGACTAAGTATATTTACCCATGGTTATAATTATGTATTGTATGTACATATATGTGTGAACATGTGTGTGTATTCATGTGTGTATGTATTTGTGTGTGTATATATATATATATATAGATGCATATATATATATATATATATATATATATATATATATATATATATATATATATATATATTATATATATGTATGTTGTTCTGTGCTTGGCATGTTCTTGGGTCATTGCATGGCTCCTGGGTGGGTTGTTATACTAGATATCTATGAATCCCTACTCTAATTTTATCACACTTATCTACCCATCATCATATGTCATGTCTCTATCAATCTATCTTCCATTCCCACTCTGACTCATCCCAAATCCATTCTACTACTTTCATCTCCTAAATAACTCTGCCTAAGCTCTTCCCTCCGCTTCCACATCTAACTCACCAAACCTCACTCTACTACCATGACCTCCCAAAAAACCGTACTAAATTCGCCCTCATTTATCTCACCCTGCTACTATGATCTCCCTTACCCTTCCACAGACTCTTCCCTCCTCCATCCCCCTTTACTCATCCCAAAGCTTTGGGATGAGTAAATGAGGGATATATTCCCAATTAACACTTCTGGATTTCTTTCCTCGTTCACCCCTCCATTACTCCAGTCAATCTAACTAACAAACTCTCATACCCACGGCTCATATTAACTTATAATAATACTAAAACTGTACTCATATTTCCTGATACTAATCCATCACTAATCCTTATTGGGTTCCGGAGTAGCGTGCTACTCACCGAAAAGCGCTTTGACGCCTCGTCAGGGGTAGTAATCGCTATATAAATACTATTACAGTACAATACAATATATGCACTTGGTACTGACATACTGGCCATCCTCTTGGAATTTATGATAAAAACAATTCCAATTTAGCCTTGTGCATACATGTGGGTGGCCAACTTGGCATATGGGTTTACTGAGAAAGTAAAAGCATTCCAAGATGATTACCATTTCGTGGGCATTCATGCTTACACATCTGTGCCATCTTGGATTTATTTTTGTTATACTTATTCATTTACTGTTCCAAGATGGTCCATGGCCATTTTCAAATGGTGAATTAAGAAATAAAATGAAGTAATTGGACGTAATCCAATACAGGAACAGGTAAGTATCTTTATTAGACAAGAACCTCAATCGCGGTGCTCTCTCTCCCGAGGTCAGCAAGCAACTGCCTAGGGAGAGAACACCGTAACCAACATTCCACTATAACATTCTGATGCAGGCTTGTCTCGAGGCCTACATCACAGAGGACCCTCGAGACACATTATAACACATCTCTCTCCGTTAATAATACATTACTGAATACAGCATGTAAAAGCGCTGAAAATTTAAAACACATAAATTATTCAAATCAACAGTTATTGTTCACACACAAGAAAATAAAAATAAACAAAATAACTAAGAAGAAAATTATGGCACAAAATCATTTAAGATTACAGGTGGTCTCCTAAGCCGAGTAGACCTAGCACTCACAGACATTGCACTCACACAACTGGGGTTTGCATTCATAGCATCAACACCTGCAACTGAAATACCATCACCACTGCCGCCATCGAGCACTTATTCCCCACTTCATCATCTCCCATTAACATATACCCACTACAACCATCTCCACCCTTTCCTTCATTCCAAACAGAAGCAAACTTAGCAACCCTCCTCAAATTCCAGCGTTGACCATTAGAAAGAACAACATGCCACTTATGCACTTCCTGAACTCTGAAAGGCCCTACAAATTTGGACACTCCTCTCTTTACTCTCCCCGATTTAATCTTTACCCAATTACCTGGTTTAATTCTCACATCCTTTCGCTCAGTGTTGTCTCCACACACAAACTTGTCCGTAGAATTGCCATAAAAAACATCACACCCCAAAACCAACTTCTGCATCCATGATGGTTTAATCCTACCAATAGGTTTCCTGCCCCTCATGACCTCAAACGGTATCTTGCCAGTACACGTATGCTCTGTGGTGCGATACACCCAAACAAGTTCTGAAATTACACGCCCCACATCCAAATTGTTAACCTTAGCTAACTGTAATCCTTCTTTGATCATACAATTCGCTCGTTCCACAATACCATTCGCACGAGGATTGTACAAAGCAGTACGGGCATGTCTTACTCCACATGACTCCAAATATTCTTTCATTTCTCTAGACGTCAAATGTGTGCCATCATCAGTGATCAACACTTCCGGAAAACCTTCCTCAGTAAAAATCTCCTGTAACTCACTAATAGTTGCCAACGTAGTAACTTCAGCCATAAATTTGACAATCAACCATTTTGAATAAACATCCGCCATAACGAGCGCAAAATTCTTGCCCCTTCCTATCCCTGACAGAGGTCCAATAAGTCCAAAGAAACGCTATGCCATGGCTTAGCCGGATCACTTATACTTTCACCCTGTGACTGTGCTCCAACTTTCAGACGTTTTTCACTCTGTATACACTCAGTACACTTTTCAACCCAATTTACGATATTGCTGTCCATGCCCGGCCATCAAAACTCCATCCTGAGTCTTTTTTTTGTGAATGTCTGTCCCAAATGCCCTTCATGGGCAATGTCAAACAATTTTTTTCTTACACCCACCAGTGGGACAATCTTCTCACCACGTAGAACCATTCTGACATTCACTTCTGAGAGTTTTTCCAATACTTTACCATAGGGCTGCACCAACACAGGAAGAGTGCTGTCTCTCCTACCTCCTTTTCTAATAAGGTCTATAACATTCTTCAGCACGTTGTTGCCTTCCATTGCTGAATACCACTCACACTCACTCACAATTCCCCCACTCCAATGAGTATTTTCACACACAGATGAAACAGCACCTTCCTGTTCGCTTTCCAGAACATTCTGCCCATCCACCACACGCCAATCAAGAGCTAATCATGACGGGCAATCAGCCTGTACGTTTCTTTAACCAGGAATAAATTCAATTTTATAGTTGTATTCTTGCAAACGTGAGGCCAGTCTAGGTAATCTTGCAGATCCTTTACCAGTTCCACCAGGCAACAAAATTTTCAACAGAGGTTTGTGATCTGTTCGTAGAATGATACCACAACCCCAAATGTACGTGCAAAAGTACTCCACACCCCACGCTGCAGCCAACGCCTCTCGTTCAATGACCGCATAGTGTCTCTCAGTAGTCAAAGTCAGTGAAGCAAAAGCAATTGTCTTTTCAATGGAACCATGCATCTGGGACATAACAGCGCCTATTCCCGTGGCACTGGCATCAACCGTTATGATGGTACTCTTCCTAGTATCGAACGGTGTTAAAATGTCAGCATCACACACGGCCTCTGATTTGTTGAAAGGATTGTTGCTGTCCACGTCCCACACGAAGCTCACTCCCTTGCGTAACAGAACTTTCAGGTTTTCTGTTTTGCTTGCAGTTTTTCACAAATTTGGAATAGTAGTCTATTAGACCCAAAAAGATCTCAGCTGTTCTTTATTCTTAGAAGCAGTGCAGACCTAATTGCATCCAAAAGATCTTTCTTTGGCTTACCCCATGTTCAGATAGGGAGTGACCCAAGTACTCAACTTACTTCATGAGAAACTGACATTTTTCCTGCCGCAATGTCAAACGGTTCTCTGACAGTCTGTCCAACAGCGTTTTCAAGGTGACATTATGATTTGCTATGGATTCGCCAAAAAAGAGGATATTGTCTTGGAAGAACATAACATTCTCCAGACCCTTGAAACTGTTGCTCATCATTCTCTAAAAAACGCTCGCAGCCGATCCTAACCCAAAGGGCATCCGGGTAAATTGAAATGTCCCTTCCATAGTAACAAAGGCTGTAAGAGCTTTGGATGCTTATTAAAGTCTTATCTGATGATAAGCATGTTTAAGATCTAACTTAGAGAAGTATTTAGCCCCTTTGCACAACAAATCCAACTCACTAATATTAGGCAAAGGAAAATTGTCAGTCACTGTGTTTTGATTTAAACCCCTCAAGTCCACACAAAACCTTAACTTTCCATCCTTTTTTTTTTTAGATAACAATGGGCGACAACCATTCTGAGGCCTCCACTGGTTCAATGACCCCACTATCTAACATTTCATTTAAAAGTACCTTTACCTCACGCCTGACCAACACTGGCACCTTCCTGACTTTGTGTTGCACAGGAATGGCCCCATGCTTCAATTTGATCTCATGTACACAACCCTTCAGTACCCCCATTTCTTCTCTAAATACATCCTTTGCTCCACACAAGATATCCTCTAATGAGACATCATCAATGACCATAACTTGACTTGGAGCACACGGATTAATTGTAATGCAGAGATCAAACTGATGTTGCCAACCTAAAATAGGAGGACCTGACTCAGCTACATATACTTTGCCCATGACCTTCCTCCCTTTGAAAACTATCTCTGTAAGCATGTAGCCAACAATATCAATTTGCTCTCCCTGATAACCACCGGGTTGATATCTTTAGGTAATAATCTAGTCGAAGGCCACTTGAGAAGGAACACATTTTTAGGGATAATTGTGTATAAGGATCCAGAGTCCACCATTAATTCAACAGGCACGTTCTTAATGAGGAACTCAGCTTTTGGTCTCTGCATTCTCCTTACACCCACCTGACCGGTGTCAGACTCAGATACACATAGTACTCTCTCAACATTATCGCTCATGTAAGAGTTTTCTGCCTCGTCAACAACCACAGCTACTTTCGCTTTGACTGCTTCCTTTCCTTTGCAGACCCTGGCAAAGTGTCCCTTACGTCCACATCGTCTACACTCCTTCCCAATGGCAAAGCAATTTTTTTAATCGGAAGAGTGATATTTACTACCACACTTAGAACACATTTTATTGCCAAACGTACTGACACCTGAGACACCTTTATTCAACTTACCCCCGACGTTCTAGAAGTGACCGCAACATCACCCTCAATACATGTTACTTCATCTGAATGTTTGACCTCCCTCCTTTCCATCAGTTTCATACATGACTCAGACTCTTCAACCACCTTTGCAATCTCTATGGCATCCTTCAGCTTAGGATCCTTTGCTGCCCACAATCTTTCCTGCATTTTCCTACTTCTGCATTGTACAATGAGCTGGTCCCTAATTAATTCTTCTGTCATGGACCTAAATTTGCACTTAATAGACAACTCCTTCAATCGAGTAACAAATTTGTCTACGGATTCACCTTCCTTTTGCGACTGAGTGTAAAACTTAAATCTCCGCATGACTACATTTTCAGTTTTGGCAAACCTCGACTCTAACCTACACCTAGCTTTGACAAACACATCATCTATAGGTTGCCCTGATTGATCACACGCTTTGGGTAAGTATTTAAATACTCCATGACCTTCATTGCCCAAAAAACTAAGCAAAATGACCTTTTTTCTATTGGAAGAAAACCAAGACCCATCCAGCGCTTCCAGATACCTATCAAATATTTCTATCCACTCCTCCCATTCTATTGGTGGACCACCTGGATGCATCAAAAACAGAGGAGGAAAATTGACTGCTGGTGTTGGATTATCCACAGTGTCTTCGATGTAGGGATCTCCTTAAAAAGACAAACATTTTTTTTTAAATGGTAACTCTCTTTTTTTTGTGCCAGGACAATTGTGTAGATCACCACCAAAAGCACAATAAGAGCAGAAATCGTGGAGAACTAGGTAGAACAGGTGAGCCTATCACCACTGAAGGCCAGATTTTAAGTGCATCATTGTTCAAATTTCCAATTGTTTAATTGTTCAACATGGGTCCATTACCACTTATCATGCATACAGAATAATGGGATTCTTCCCAAGGCAGGAAGATGGCCGCCACACAGCGTGATGCATGCCCAGTTGTGTGGCAACGATGCAATCAATGTGTAAATTCACATAAACGAGCGTTTCCTAGGGCGGTGTGCGTTCCAGTTGCTCATGAAGTCCAGAACGTAAGATGGATGGACGCACTAGCTTGTCTCCGCGGCGCTGTAAAATGGCCACCAAAAAGAAAACGTTGTTAGCGTGCGTACAGCTTGCCCAGGTTGCTTAGCAACGTAACCAGCTCGTCTGCGAAACAGCAGGCACTTTGGAAATGGCATTGAAGAAACGCGCGCAGCGTGCCTACGTTGCTAGGCAACGTTAACGGCGCGTATGCGAGACAGCCTGCGTCTAAATTTTTTTATTACAAGTCAGTATCCGGGAATACATACGGCAAAAAAAAAAGTCCCCTTAATGAAGTATCTGGAAACTCCAACCGCGTGGAGACTGCAGGTGCTGTAAGGTACGTGGGTCCTGAGCATCCACGATGAGTCGCAATAAATCGCCTCTGCTTGCTGCCTAACTCGTCTCCAAAATGAAGTAATTGGACGGAATCCAATACAGGAACAGGTTTGTCTTTATTAGGTGAGAACCTCAATCGCGGTGCTCTCTCTCCCGAGGTCAGCAAGCAACTGCCTAGGGAGAGAACACTGTAACCAACATTCCACTATAGCATTCTGATGCAGGCTTGTTTCGAGGCCTACATCACAGAGGACCCTTCAGACACATTATAACATAAAATTTGCGTTGGTATGCTGGACAAACAGAGAAAAGCAAGCGGCCTAGTAGCAGTTCACAACTGCCAGTCATTCACAAAATCAGTTTACACGAAGTTTAGTGGGAAGCAGGAGGAGAGCGCATGGTGGCTAGGATGTGATGGAGGAACGAACAGATGGGGAAGTGAATGAGGAAATGCATGACCTTCCATGGAGTGCTGAAACAAATGTTTTAAAGAGTAGCTTTCTGACGTTAGCAGTGGATTGATACAGCTCATCCAGTCAAAACAGTGCCAAAGCAGCAATGATCCATGCCGGAAACAAAAACAGGAATAAAGAGAGATGCCATGGAATCATAGGTGCTGAACTGAAACAGACAATAAAGTCATCAGTCATGAGTAAAGGCCTGACCTAAAATTCACTCCACGTTTATAATGGACATATTGTACACCACATAGTGGATCCAAGCCAATATAAATCCTGAAATCATGGCAACCAGTGCAGAGCAAATCAACCACGACTTGCTAATATTTATTAACTACATATTTAGTGTAACCCTAGTCTTGCAAACATTGTCTTAAGTGAATATCAATATAACATAATAAGTCAAGCAATATCGTGAAGGGAATTCAGAAAAGAGGGCTGCAGCCAGATCAGCAGGCACAGAAATGCAAGTCTAACCATTAGGTTTAGCCTACTCCTCCACTGCGCCTCGATATTACAAAGGCACTTATGTTTACTGGCTGACCAATTTTGCTGAATTTATTATCTATTTTGCAGCTGTCTGCAATCTTTTCAGTGCCTCTCTAAAGCAACACAGTGTCATTTTACTGTGCAGCGGAGCACTTCCTGTGGCAGGAAGGGGGGACCGAGACGATAACAATGTAATATGATCTACGACCTTGGACAGAGCGAGCCAAGCGAGGTGGATATGTCCGTCTCTGCACGACTCTAGGTCACGTCAGGGTAGTGGAGAATGCGACGCGTGGAAGCGTTTCTTTAATGTAGTTTTGTTTGACGATTTCTGATATGTTACTATACCCTGTACAAATCAACAGACTATCGTGCTAATGCTTGATACCATCTCCTGTCCAGTAACTGGCATGACTAATGTTATGAAAAGGCATAAAGGAAAAACGCATTCACCGGCGACGCTCTCAGAAAGCTGACTATTCCACACTGTTAGGTAGGAAGTTTTAGCACTTAGCTATGACGTCGCTTCAAGTAGTGCTTAATTTGTGCTTGTTGTTTCCGGTGCTGAGCACCGGCACTTATTTGTGAGGGCCGGGGCTTATTCTTCTGCCTCAATCAAGCATTTGCTGCGAGTAAGAGACACATATGTGAAAGACGGAAGAAGGAAAAACTAAAAAGCGTCATAAAGGGAGAAAGTAGCAAGTTGCAGGATGAGCTGAAGGGGCAGGGGTGGTTGTAAATGGATTGAAGAGACCCGAGATGGCTTCAGGATTACCTGCCTCAGTATTCAGTGCTGGCATATTTAATTACAGCAGTCTCGTGTTTAAGAGAAGGGCTTTGAGCACTGGCACCTCTTTATTTACAAATTAAGCACTGGCTTCGAGGTGTACTTTAACTTCAGGTGAAATCTGAAGCTCAGTTACCAATGGTGCTGCTGCCGCAATCACGGATGGTTTTACTGCCGAAAATGGGGGTACGAGATGCATTTGCAAGCTTGCATTCGTGCCCATATTACCATTGCTACCTCCCTGGGTGTAATGCAAGTAATTGAGAAAGGATATATTTTTTAAGTCACCTCCTTAGTTCTAGCTCTTTTAACCTAATTTGTTTCAACATCTTACTCAGTATCACTTCCCTGAACCCAAACAGAGGACTGTGACAGGAGACCATTTGGTTGTCAACAGTGTGAACCGAAAGAGACTGCCTAGCAATCAATGAAGTAAGTCAGGCAACTAGTTGGTCCAGAAGTCCTTGAGTAGTCATCCAGGATCCCAAGCATATAAGATTGGGGAAAAAAATTCCCAACAGTGACCTTAAGACTGGGCCAGTGAAGCAATTTCCTACCCAGGTAAAAGATACTGTTGCAAGATAATATGG
The DNA here is from genome assembly GCF_031143425.1 of Pleurodeles waltl. Lineage (NCBI taxonomy): Eukaryota > Metazoa > Chordata > Amphibia > Caudata > Salamandridae > Pleurodeles > Pleurodeles waltl. The sequence continues at coordinate 282,940,132 of NC_090440.1, forward strand.
TATATATTTCAAATGCAGGCAAGATGTTGGTATTCATAAAGCATAAGGGCCCACAGTGCGGCACATCCTATTAGTCAGGATTACCACAACAAACTGTTTACTGTCAGGAATCCACACTGTCAGTTTGTGTCGCGACTGTGGAATTGACAAGTTAAAACATAACATCACGCTCTGGACATACGTGCACATAATAGATTGCTAACATTCCCCAAACGTTTAAAAGATTATGCACTTTATGCACTTTATCACACATATAAAAGTAGTTGGAACTGGGGTCAAAATGCATATGAGGGGTAGCTTTAGATGTTCTGCTAAGAGACTAGGAGTCCTCACTAAAAAGATGGTCTTGGAGGTAGATCAGGCCTTGTAGGTGTTCCCACATAAATGGCATTGTCTCATTTGATGTGCAAGGGGTAGGGGGCAACCCAGAGTTATCAATCCAAAAACTCATGCCACTTCCTGTAGAACATCCTAATGATTGGCAGGAAGTTGACTGGTAATCGGGATTGTACATATCACTAAACATTGGTTGGTAGGGAGTTTGTTGTTTCCAAAAAACCTTACCTAGATTTCATTGATACTGTCTCACTATCTTCTAAAAACCTAACAATGCAATCTTTTCCACAAGTTCCAGTTAGATCTGATAACACTACAGCTTGGTAACAAGAATTCTAATGTTGGTTTGGAAGATGATATTTCAATGCACTGTCTCTTGGGAAATGATCCTATCACAATGAAAATGCTGAATGCAGAGTTGTGCACACCTGCAGCACTTTTGCAGTTCCATTGGGCCTAGGTCTTGTACTGAAGTTATGGAAAACCCAGCACAAACAACAGCTGTTCCCTGCCACTGCTGAAGTTGACAGAAAGCCATGAGGTCCCGAGCACAGAAGCCCTTCTATAATTGCAAGAGTTGCTCCAGGAGGAAGGCCCTGACAGGACACAGTTTATAAAGGGTCATGAAGAGAGCCATATTCTTATTGGTCAATGCATCTAAGCACAACTGAAGGTTGAAGCAGCTAGGCATTTCAGATTCTTCTGGGACGGCTTTACATCAAGAGTTCTACCCTGGACTCCAGGGCCAGCCAGTGGCTGATTGTACTAAAGTGTTACATGAAGTTCTGGTGAATACTCGCATATGAGGTTGTTCTTGGAGAACAGCTCCAGGTCAAGAACATCAAAGAACGGCAATAACCAAAAATCTATAGGCCTATTAGGAGTATGAATGTGGAGATGTTCTGCCATTCCTGCACAACTCACTAAATATCTGTTATGTTAGAACAACATCAAGCTATCCAGCATATCTGCTGCATGACCACAGGATTGGTGCTGCCACTCCTGGACGTGATTTACTTCCAAGGGAAACTGTCATTATTGCCACCAAAGAGGAAGTCCTGCAACTGCCAAAGATGACACCCCTCTGTTGGTCTGCTGCACAGGTTAACCCCATTGCCCAACTGAAGAGTGGAACAAACGCCTGTGTGGCCATATCACTGGAGCTGATGCCAAAGTACGAGATCGCCGACGACCACCCCAAGCTGTCCAAACCATTGAGCAGATAAACACAGGGTCTGAACTCACAAAGTCTGAAGACAGTGTTTAATTGTGTAAAGGCGAACCTTCCATCAGAAAGCTAACATTTGCTATTGTGAACTCTGTCGGGTTACAGTACCATTGAACTGACTAAAGAAGTATCCAGTGAGATAATTGCTAATGAGATGAACCTGTACTTAATCATACCTATCCAAATACTGTGTCATGGGCTGTCATTTACACAGGGGAACTTCCTAGTGCAGGGAAGGGGAAACGTAGTGGGTGTAGCACTTCACTAGTAGCCATAAGTTAAGTTACAACACTGTAACCCCATTGACGTATGTTGTATTTCTTTTTTGCTGTGAGGCAATGTCATTTTTTAACTGAAAGATAAGCTTTGGCCTGGACAATACGTTAATGGGCCATTTGTTGACTGTTGGGTTCTGAGCTCTTGTCCCCCATATTACTTCCCTGAGAAGCCTCCGATTGCATGCCCTTGCTACCATGCAAATTAATTGCAGAAAGAGTGTATTTGGCATTTTTTAGAACAATTGTAGGACAGACCACCGAATACCAAGGGACAAAACATCGAACCACCAAAGTTGTGGCTCAGTGACCCTTGTCTCCCCGATGACCCTACAAACAACATCTGAGAAAGCCTCTCTCTAGGGCTTATGAGCTCTTGCGTACCTTCAGCCTTACCAGCTGGTACTAGCAGACTGACCTGACTACTCATTCAAAGGAAGAAAAAAAAATCGCCACTAAGGAAGGGCTATTCAAATTTATGACAATGCTTTTTGTGCTCAAAAAGCACCAGTCATTTTCGAAGCTGGTGAATCACATCCTACAAGTCTTGGAGTCTGAGTCACCTCCCAAAATGCTACAGGGCTGGTCAGTGACATTGTATGCTCACCTTGGACACCTTGCACAAAGTGTTACTGGCACTGCTAAGAGTGAAGCTCATCAAAAGTGTGAGGCACGTGCCAAATGCAACCACTTGTTAGATTCCGAATCTTAAAAGTCCAAAATTGTAGGCAATCATGAATGGGAGATTCCATTTTACCAGACCAATGTGCAGATATTCTTGTGCCTCAGTGGCTACCTAAGGAAGTTTGTGGAAAACTAAGGTTCCATTGATTCTCGCTCACTACACTGGCATCCAAAAGGCAGCCCAAAATGATAAACCACACTATGGACTTTCAACAGGCTTTCAACCAATGAAGAAAGCTCTTAGTGAGCTGCCAGCATTGAAGGTGGGAACTTCTAGCAGCCCCACATCTTGCAGACTGACAATCAGACAGTAGAATTTGTGCAGTAGTCTCCCAGTGCAATACAAAATGGCAGAAATATCCTGTGCCTGTCATTATTCAGAAGTTGCTGACCAAATAACAGAATTGTGCAGCCAATCAAAAGTGTGCTTCATGCCTGCATAGGCATTAACCCTACTTATTTAGGAGAATTTTAACGATCCAGATTTTCACAAAAGGCTGAAGGACATGACAGGGGTTAACCCCAAGTTGCTGATCATCTCTAAAAATACTTTACCATTAAGCACAAGCTGAAATATTTCTGATGAATTTCAACCAATGGTATGAACAGGACTCTCCTGGTGCTAGTAGTTGCCTCTGTCAGTTTAATCTGGTATTAGTTTGCTGTAAGAGGTGAAAGCTTCCAACATTATGCACATCTGGTGCTGGCCTTCATTTTTACTTATGCCCCACGAAGTACTCTTAGTCTTTTTATTTCTGGTATTAGTTTGTGGGGATCCTAAGCCTGCAGCCTCACATCAATATGCAAAGTAGTGCTTCAGAACTATGCAATGGAAAACTACATTCATAGACCATGCAGATGAAGCCTTTGCTATTGCCTGCAAATTCCTGCTTTTTTAAGGTGCCAACAGGCTTCCCTGCGGGGCGATCCTCTGGCCTCCCCTTGCAAAGTAGTAATGTTTGTGAACACTGTGCATGGTTTAAGGCCATTCCTACCTCCAGCACCTTCCAAGACCCAAGGCATCTCATTGAAGGCAGCTGATGGTCATGGAACCGGAAAGAGCTAAGCGAGTTGAAGACTTCATTGGTTGCTTTCCCAAAAAGGATCTCAGTCCTGATAGTGAAGCACAGTGTAGTCTGATACTTGGTCAGTGCCCTCCTCTGCCATCAGAACACTTTCACAGGGCCTTAAAAGTGTACAAAGCAAACACCATAAAGATTCCAACTATGTCCTATCTTTTTTGTTTCCAAGCAGCAACAATGGTGTAGATAGTGTGAAAAATGGCAATGATGTTTAAGTAATGTGGCATGTTTTCAGTGAAGCTAGTTTTCCTATATATTACATTGTCATTAGAGAAGAGCTGTAAAGAGATGTAACTGACTGTTTTTGGGTGTGCTTACTTTTCCTCCTGCACTGTAGCCTATGTTTAAGTCCATGCGGTAAACATTTCTGCTTGGCACTAGCATTGTGGGCCTAAGCGACATAAGTGGTATAAACTGTATGGGAATAGACTTGTACTCTTAATATTGTGTGCTGTCCTCAGTGACACTGGTTTGATGGGATATTATATTTTTATTAAAGTGTTGACAGAATTGTCCTGTTGTTGTGTTGTCCACGTTGCTTGGGTGTACTTACTTTTCCTCCCAGAACTTGTTGAACTCTCACAGGACTTCTTTGCCCTCCATGCCTTCCCCACCTCCTCCAATCCCTATGCAAGACCAAAGGCATTTAATTTGGACATTATAGAGAGTCAGAAGACCCCACCCTTCTCAACACAGCATTTAGGCCGTCCTTCAAGGTTGTCCAGGTAAAGAGTTTATTAGTACCTAGAAAGTATTAGGGTCAACAACTCTGCCATTCAAATACCAGATAGGCCTCTTCAGTCTGTAAAAGATGAATTTACATTTAATCTCCCAGGACCAGAATCAATTCCTCAGTTGCAAACTTCATCCACACTAAGCTATGCCAAAAGGATATATCACCATGGTCTCTGTGCTTTAATAGGGTAGCAACACCTGCATGCATATGTGTAGAAAAGTGGACAAATATTTGTGGTGACAACATCCACTAGCTATCACACAAATTAAGAAATAAACCTGTTCTAAACCCTGGTAAAACAATGAGGCTTAAATTGAATCAAATATGTAACGTATTTAGGTAGTGCGTAAACTAGAAAAAGTTACACAAAACACAATAAAACTCCATAACTAATTTTAAAATAAAGAGAAAATTATATGAATAAAATAAGACTAAAACAACTTAAATACAACAAGGGAAACTGGATTTATGATTTTAAAAAGAATTAAAGTAAAAACGCACTAAGAAAAATAAAGCACCCACTGATTGTCTATGGCCGTGGCAGGCCGGGACCAATGTGCAATTTCAGGCAGACCACAATGGATCCTGGATCAGATACACTAGGTGGATTGGTCCCAGTGAAAGTATGGAAGTCAAAAAGTTTAAAAACGTTTTCATGTCCAAATTCAGGAATGGACTTTATCATTTTCTTGAAGAAAACTGTTCACATTTCTTCTAAGTCCCAGTGCAGAATGGGACTTTTTGAGCAGATAAATCCTATCCATGTGGGATGCAGCTGTCATGGAACCGAAGGTCAGATACCAGAAGCAGGTTGATCCCATTAGCAGTCCGGAGCTTGTTTGATTCCTTGCTGAAAGGTTTCTAAGTCCCACCTTAGAATGGGACCTAGCCCAAGGTGAGAAGACCTCTGCATGGGATGAAGCTGAAACCTAATCCAATACAAGGGAGCGTCCAAAATTCCCAGGACCTCATAGGGAAGTGATTAGAAAGTTTCAGGGTGTCAGGCAGAGGCTAACAGCAAATTCTTGTCCCAATACAATTGCCACAGGAGTTCGTAAGAGGAATGCCCCCATCAGCATTCTTAATATACTGGGGTCCCCCATAGGATCCGTCTTATGATCCTTAGAGCTCTTTCTGTTCTGGGATTTCAAGTGGAAGGGGTCCTACTTCCTCAGGTCCTTCTCACAGGCCTCAGAAGCCCAATGCAGCAGTTTCAGTCTGCCTCGTATCCTTTCACAAGTTCAGTAGTGTTCTGGCACATGTTTAGTGAGGGTCCAGCTTTGTGTGGTTCACCAGCCTGCGGTTGTGGGACACACTAAAACACTCCTAGTCCCTCTCTCACCAAATGAGTAAATGCTCCCAGGCCCTGACCTACCTACATTTTCAGTAGTTCCTGTTTTCCTTACTACAAACAGGCCCAAAATGCAATGTGTACATAAGCATGCCTTAGCCACACAGACATGGAGAACCCACCTGACAATAATAAAAATAGTTTTCAAAACTTTTTGATCCATTTACATAAAAAATAGTAAGAAATGGTCTCCCATAGGTGTCCATCTAAATTTGAAGAAAATTCCCAAATACCATGAACCCACAGCGATTCGCAGTTAATGTTAATGTTTGACAGGTAGCCATTTCTTTGATGGTAACATCTGTCAAACTCTTAACAAATTGATGTAATGGTGGTTCCTATTAATGACTAGAGATGTCCACAAGATCAGCGGACATCTCCAAAAGCAGGGTATGGGTACTCCACCACGGCAATGGAATATTTTACTCTATTGCATTGACAAAATAAAAGCTGTACTCCACACCTAAAATCAGATTCTTATTCTCATACATACCCACCATCTCTCATAAGAGTCTATTCATGAAAATCTAAGTATCTTTCATGGGATAATATTCCACCAATCCTATATATGCAGTGTTAATCGTAATCTTCAATTTTTTAGCCCAGCTTGGCAAAAACCATGTCCTGCCCTGGAACTCATGTGGCTCCTGGGTCCTAAAACTATGCCTTAGCATCAGAGATAAATCTACAATGGAAAGCCATGCCAAACAACATCACCCTAGATCCATTTAGTGAGGGCGAGCTCACAGCTCTGGTTATGTTGATCCTGCATGTCCATCCGAGGGACTGAGTGTGTGGCTGCAGATCCCATTAGATCACCAGGTTTTGCAAGATTGGAGCCCAGCTTGGGCCAAACTTTGTATTTAATCTTCCCTCAGCACCTTTGGCCTGCAGGACTATGCAGATCGGCAACATGGAAGGGCCATTCTTCCACTGCAGATCAATTTTATCTATCTCCAGCAACACCATAGCCCCACCTAGCTCCAAATCCAGACTACCTTCAAGAACTATCACCCCGGAGTCATATATGTAGCTAAGCAGGAGAGAACAATAAAAAGCATGCAATGGCATCACTGAGGTAAGCTAGGGCAATGTTAGTTACTTTTTAAGGACCCTTCTGACTCCACCTTCTATCCACACCACAAAAGCAAAAGACAAATATAGGATAGTTTGTGTAATAACATGAACAGCGAACTGGGATTGATGTATGGGACTAATGAGTACGTTAGAACTGGCATTACCACATGGCACTAGTGGTAAATCATGCTAAAAGAATAAAAATAACTGCATGACAGAAATCCATATAATTTAAGAAGCAGGGCACGATGACCTTGCATGTAGCTAATGCAAAGAACTAATTTTGTTACATAGTGCAGCAATTACAAGAAATTATCTTATGAAGTGAACAGTGTTATTCACTAGTCACAACAAGCCGCCCCACCTTAGTAAGAACCAGGGAGTGGATACAGTCTTCAGGAAGAATCCTTCAACTAGTGGCAACACCATAACCTAACAGAGTGATCAGAGGACAGCCATTGTATCACAGATGACATCTGCTACCTTACAACTCAACATACCTCTCACTGTTTTTCAATTAACCTTCCACCATCTGCTTGTTCCAATCACAACATTATGGCCAAGAAAAAGTGGAAGTGGGGATCCATTTAATTTTTGCAAGAAGTGCACTCCACTAGATCATGCTAGTAGACTTGACGAAGATTTGAAGATTACCACCTAGTAGCTGTCATTACACTTGGGATAGCTTTAGAGACACGGAAACCACAGTAGCAGTTCTATCAGGACCACCCAGGAGTGGAAGAGCCACTAACATAGGGGTGACACCAGAACTACTATAGTACCACCACAATAGTAGATCTATGAGACCTTTCCAAATGCAGAGATATTGCTACACTAAGGAATCATATAAAGACACTAGACAATATAAGAGGTCCTCTCAGGTGTGGAGGTATTGGTGCCATAATGAACTGGTAGTAGGTTTAGGAGGCCCACCCAGTACTGAAAAGGATCACTAACCATAGTTGGCCTCCAAATTATAGAACCTACAGCAGTAAGCCAATGAGGCTCACCTACTGGTGCAAGTGACCCCTTTTTTGATGGTCAATCCCAGTTTTTAATTTTTTTTTTATTTCCCCTGCTGGTAATTTTGAATTCTAACACTGGGGCATTGCTATCCAGTGTCCAGTGTACGTGCTTTGACACATAAAACCCCATTTGGCATAATAATGTTACTATAAGGCCATCCTATATGGTGTAATGTCTACATCTGTGGTGTGTAAATTTAAATGTCACATGGATACTGAATTACTATATTGTGCCATTCCTTTTGTGACCCTGAAAATATGAAACAGGCTTCCACTGAGGCTTGGTCCCCTGATGTCAGCAAGCTCTCATTTTTGCAGACGTATCTGAAAAAAATAAAATAATGTATTCAGAGCACTAAATAATCACCCCTTATATGACCGCATTGCCCATAAAGTAGTGTGCAGAGTGCCTAGAAGTGGTACATGCCTAAATTAATGGTAACATGTACCCGCAGTGAATAAATGACAAAAGCTATTTTCAAGTATTATGTTTAGCTGTTCCCATAAGAAATAAAGATAAAGCGGAATAAATAACTTTCTGAATTATCTAGATGGAAACCGTTACTGAAAAAGTTCAAAAAGTGTTCCTGTTTTTAGGAATCCAAATAATTGATAAAGTCAGATTTCCCTAACTTGTTAGGAAATATAACTTTTGGAAAAAGTATATTTACTTTGTTCGAGCCCCTGTAGGCTAGGTAGCCATGGTCTACAGATGGTAGCTAGCCCTGCCCTGCCCTGCCCTGCCTTTAATGAAGTGTGAAATTCTTTCCAGGAGCCACACAATAGACTACTTTGGTCGACATTTCACCTGAATGGGCAGGGATAACCCAGTTGAACTCAGCAGAATACTCCGGGTGGGGCTGCTGCCCCTCATGTTGACGTGACAATGTCAAACATTCCAGGCACACCTGTCTGAGGCATATGTAAAACACTTGCATGTTTGAAAGGGATCAAACAGGCCCAGATCACACATCCTGTGTATCCCCTGTCTGGTCATTGAAGGACCCTGTTTTGTCTTACTAGTTTTCTGTCTCATTTTATGCTGTGGGTCCAGGACCTGCTTTAAACTGAATTTTAGAATGGGAGGTCACTAGTAATTTCCATAGTACACTCTCTTACACCCCCAGCTCTCAGATCCCAAATTTAGCATGGCTGAAGATTTGTCCATCTTTGGCTAAGGCATGCTTATGTAGTCCTAGTGACAAGTAATGCTATGGGTTTTGGAAACACATGATATATGTGCTGCTGCAAGACTACTGAATTGTAAAATAGCTTCTCTTTAGGCTTTGACTTTAAGAGGAAAGCAAGGATGAACATCCAAGGTTTACTGTTGCAGAATAGTGTGAGGCAGAACAACATGTTATGGGCAACAGATATATCAAGCAGAATAAACTTCGGCCCTGATACTTTTTTGCGCTGCATTAGCGCCATTTTTTTACCCAAAAGTGGCTCAAACTTACAAAATACAATAATATTTTGTTAGTTAGCGCAGACTTTGCGTAAAAAAATGACACTAATCAGGGCCCTAAAGTCAAAGCAGTCAAAGTGCTATTCTTTTGAAAAAGTATGTAACTTTAATTATTATTGGCAATGCTCTTAATGAACTAAGACCTTTTATGGCATTTAATACATTGCACACTCTAAATATTACCCCTCTCTGCCCATCAATGTTAAGGGGGGCATGCAGGGAAATCACAGATTCATTTATGTTTATATATAACCTGAAATTTACCAATCACTGCATCTGCTCAGGGAGCATTGTTCTAAGAGTATATCTGACCGCATTAGCCTTTTGTTAGTGCTCATGGTATCTTAAGTGTGTTTGGTCTCTCTTGCAAGCGCTCTGGTATTTTTTGGTGTTGCTGGAGTTCATACACCAGGGGCCAGTGTAGCACAGTTCTGCAGTAGCTTGACAATCGGGCACTTGCAGTCCTGGTGCAATGTAATAAATAGCATTACATACCTCACAGAAGTAAAGATGCTGTGAAGCATTGCATGAACAACCGGAAAGAGAAGAACTGTGCCATATCTACACAGAAATGGTGCAGTTCTGGTCTCATAAACACAGGTGCACTTTGTTCAGCCATATGCCAATGCAAGCACCCCTGAGCCATAGAGCTAGGATGTTTGTGCTTTGGTCTGCATAGTTGCAAGTTGGGGGTCCCTTCCTCACCAAGAAAGGGGTCTGCAAGAAGGGGTCTCTTCCTGCACACAAAGAATGCTGTAAGACTATTTTCTCTATATATGTGTTCTACAGAATGCATCATAGATGATAAAAGGAAAAAACGAGAATAAATAAAGATATTTCTCCTTGTTACACCAGCCTAATGTAGGTGCAGGATTTTGGCATAAATGGATTTGCATCAGAATCCATGAGTGGATGCACAGGAACCCCCATGCATCACCCATGACACTCCTCCCGGCTGCAAAGTAATGTAAGGCAGTGCACTACGTTGCGTTGCATCACTTTTTGTTACAAATCGCCAACTGTGTTGGTTTGTAAATCTCAAACAGGATTTTTCATTGGATGTACATTACAAAAGTAACATAAACGAGATGCAAAACCTTTGTAATTCTGGGCCTGCATCTCCGGCTTTCGCAATGCTCAGTACATTCTAAGTACAGAGGTCAATGTGGCAGCTTCTGAGCAGGGCCTAGCTGTGTAATCTTCTCTTAAGTATATAGACTGACCCTCATAAAAGGTTTATGTCTCTGATTCTCTTTGTTATCTCAGTGTGCACATTTTCTTCAAACATAACAGAGAACACTGGATATGTTGGAAGAACATCTTATATCAAGTTCTTGGGGAAAGTTGTCCCAAACCACCAACAAGTCAAATTTACAATTCACCCCAAAACTAAAATGAGAATGAATCACAGAGGAGTGCACCACACCTCCATGGCAACCATCTGCAGGTGAAATCGGCCCTCAGGTTGATGATTCGATTAAGACATTTTGCACTGCACAACAAACACGTGAGCAATGGGCAGAGAGCCTGTGTATTTTTTAAGAGGCATTCACCTTGATGATGTCTTTTATAAAGTGTGTCAATTACCCGGAGCACAGCATTCTTACTCTTTGCCTTTAAGGCCTTTAAAGCATTTCTCCTCCGATCACGTGGAGGGGGCAGAGAGGCATGAAAGGAGAGGAAAGTCCTTTCCTCTCCTTTCATGTTTCTCTGAGCATTTCTGCTGCCCACTAGACACCAGGGATTTTTCTTTTATTTTTTTTATTTCACATAAGGGGAGCGGCCCCTTGGGCAAGGGCCGCTCCCCGGGGTGCAAATTATTTCTAGGGAAATCCACTAGACACCAGGGATAATTTTATTTATTGTTTTTTAAAAACATTTAAAGTTTGGGGAGCGACCCCTTAGGCAAGGGTCGCTCCTGGGGGTGGGAGGGGGAGAAATTATTATTAGGCCATTTCTGCCCAGAAATCACTAGACACCAGGGATTATTTATTTTTTCGTACTTTCGCATATTGGGAGCAAGGGCTGCTCCTCAGAGGGGCAAATGATTTTTAGGCCCTTTCTGCCCACCCTGGGGACAGATCGGCCTAAAATTTCTAGGCTGATCTGCCCCCCGGGGGCAAATCAGACTAATAAAATTAGGCCGATCTGCCCCCGGGGGGGCAGAAACCACAAGACACCAGGGAATTTTTATTTTTTATACTAATTTATCAGGGGAGCGGCCTCTTTGGCAAGGGCCACTCCCGAGGGGGGCGGAGCAAAATATTTTTAGGCTTTTTCTGCCCCCCCCGGAGGCAGATTGGCCTAATATAATTAGGCGGATCTGCCCCCAGGGGGCAGAAACCTCTAGACACCAGGGATATACATATATTTTTATTTACTTTATGTTTTTATGTATGGGGAGTGACCCCTTAGACAAGAGTCGCTCCCCTGGGGGGCAAATTGTATTTAGGCCATTTCTGCCCCCCTTAGGGGCAGATCAGCCTATTTTTGTTAGGCCAATCTGCCCCCAAAGGGGGCAGAAACCTCTAGACACCATGGATTGGTGTGTGTGTATGTGTGTTTTTTTTTTGGGGGTGCAGCCCATTGGGTAAGGGTCACTCCCCATGGGGACACATTACTAATGGCCATAACTGCCCCCTCTGGGGGCAAATTGGCCTATTTTTGGAAGGCCCATCTGCCCCAAGGGGGCCAGAAAGCCCACCACGGACCAGGGAAGATTTTATTTTTTCAAAATAAGAGGTTGGGGGTATGGCCATACCCCCACCCCAAATAAATGGGGCCAAAGTTATTCTGCCCACCAGTGGGCAGATTGGACAATTACCCCTGATCCACACCCCAGGGGGACAGAAAGTCTACTAGATGCCAGGGAATAAAAAAAATAAAAGAAAATAGTGGGGTGGTGGTTACCAACCAGTATGGGCCTGGTTATACCCCCACCCGAACTGAAGGGGCTAACAGTCTTTCAGCTCTCCCCTGCACACTAGAACATCTTATCCCATGGCAAGCAAGAGGACATTTGATTATTTTTGGTTATTGTTTTACATTTGGGCCATGAGAGCTTGGTAACTCTCAAAATCGTCCCACGTGGAATGGTGAGGGCTGTACTTTTTTTTTACTTTGGGACGCTGCTATGTAGAAAAATCCACAAGACCTAGACACATCTGAGAACTAAACATTTAGTTGATTCCAGGGTCGTGTGCTTCACATGCACCCGCACCATTTCCTTACCCACAATGCCCTGCAAACCTCCAACTTTGCTGGAAAGCACACATTTTCACACATTTTTGTGATGGAACCTTCCGGAATCTGCAGGAATCCACAACATTCCTACCACCCAGCATTGTCTCATCTATAACGATAACATTTCTGCTGCACTTGTCAGCCTAAAAATGTTTTTTTTCAAACTGCCCTTTTGGACCCACTTTGGTGCTCCCTCAATTTTGCTGTTTGCTGAGGATTCTGGGTAAAAAAACATTGGGGGATACACGCAACTCACACCTCCCTTGACTCCCTCGGGTGTCTAGTTTTCAGAAATGTCTGGGTTTGGTAGGTTTCCCTAGATGTCTGTTGAGCCCAGGACCAAAAACGCAGGTGCCCCCCGCAAAAACAGGTACTTTTCTATTTAATAATTTTGATGTGTCCACTTTGTGTTTTGGGGCATTTCCTGTTGCGGGCACTAGGCCTACCCACACAAGTGAGGTACCATTGTTATCGGGAGACATGGGGGAACGCTGGGTGGAAGGAAATTTGTGGCTCCTCTCAGATTCCAGAACTTTCTGTCTCTGAAATGTGAGGAAAAAGTGTTTTGTTAGCCAAATTATGAGGTTTGCAAAGGATTCTGGGTAACAGAACCTGGTGGGAGCCCCACAAGTCATCCCATCTTTGATTCCCCTGGGTCTCTAGTTTTAAAAAATGCACAAGTTTGGTAGGTTTCCCTAGGTTCCGCATGAGCTAGAGGCCAAAATCCACAGGTAGGCACTTTGCAAAAAACACCTCTGTTTTCTGTGGAAATTGTGATGTGTCCACATTGTGTTTTGGGGCATTTCCTCTGGCGAGCACTAGGCCTACCCACACAAGTGAGGTATCATTTTTATCGGGAGACTTGGGGGAACGCTGGCTCGAAGGAAATTTGTGGCTCCTCTCAGATTCCAGAACGTTCTGTCACCGAAATGTGAGGAAAAAGTGTTTTTTTAACCAAATTTTGAGATTTGCAAAGGATTCTGGGTAACAGAACCTGGTGAGAGCCCCACAAGTCACCTCGTCTTTGATTCCCCTAGGTCTCCAATTTTTTGTAAAATGCACAGGTTTGGTAGGTTTCCCTAGGTGCAGGCTGAGCTAGAGGCCAAAATCCACAGGCAGGCACTTTGCAAAAAACTCCTCTGTTTTCTTTGGGAAAATGTGATGTGTCCACGTTGTGTTTTGGGGCATGAGGTACCATTTTTATCGCAAGACTTGGGGAAACATAGAATAGCAAAACAAGTGTTATTGCCCCTTGTCTTTCTCTACATTTTTTTCCTTTCAAATATAAGACAGTGTGTAAAAAAGACGTCTATTTGAGAAATGCCCTGTAATTCACATGCTAGTATAGGCACCCCAGAATTCAGAGATGTGCAAATAACCACTGCTCCTCAACACCTTATCTTGTGCCCATTTTGAAAATACAAAGGTTCTCTTGATACCTATTTTTCATTCTTTATATTTCAGCAAATGAATTGCTGTACACCCAGTATAGAATGAAAACCCACTGCAAGGTGCAGCTCATTTATTGGCCCTGGTACCTAGGGTTCTTGATGAACCTACAAGCCCTATATATCCCAGCAACCAGAAGAGTCCAGCAGACATAACGTTATATTGCTTTAAAAAATCTGACATTGCAGGAAAAAGTTACAGAGTAAAATGTAGAGAATAATGGCAGTTTTTTTACCTCAATTTCAATATTTTTTTATTTCGGTTGTTATTTTCTGTAAAAAACCCTTGTAGGATCTACACAAATTACCCATTGCTGAATTCAGAATGTTGTCTACTTTTCAGACACGTTTAGGCTGCTGGGATCCAGCATTGGTTTCACACCCATTTCTGTCACTGACTGGAAGGAGGCTGAAAGCAGCACAAAAAATCATAAAAATTGCGTATGTCCCAGTAAAATGCCAAAATTGTGTTGAAAAATTGGGTCTTCTGATTCAAGTCTGCCTTTTCCTGAAAGCAGGGAAGCTGGTGATTTTAGCACTGCAAGCCCTTTCTTGATGCCAATTTCAGGGAAAATAACACAAGCCTTCTTCTGCAGCCCTTTTTAAAAAAAAACAAAAGTTTCACTGTATTTTGGCTAATGTCTTGGTATCCTTCAGAGGAACCCACAAAGTCTGGGTACCTCTAGAATCCCTAGGATGTTGGAAAAAAAGGACGCAAATTTGGCATGTGTAGCTTATGTGGACAAAAAGTTATGAGGGCCAAAGCGTGCCCTGCCCCAAATAGCCAAAAAAGGCCTGGCGTCTGAGGGCGAAAAGGCCTGGCAGCGAAGGGGTTAATGGGCGGGCTTGAAGCCCTTTTTAGTTTTTTTTTAAGGGACAAATTATCTCAGAAGTGCATGCTATTTCTCAGGTGACACCTAAAAAAGGTGCACATACCATATACGTGATTAGATTCTGTAGCATGCTCTCACATAGTACTGCTGAAGGCAAGCAATAATATTAAGATTTACCTATTGTAAAGGGAAGCAATTCAAAATCATCATGAACACGCAATGTTTTATACAATATAGATTAATTTGTGCATATAAATTTCATGTAACCCTACTATGAAGCAGGAATCATATGTCATAAATGATGATAACTGGGGCTGTATTATGGAAAGTGCAGTGGGGGCGCGACAGGCCTGTGTGCCCGTTTTTGCACCCTTGGGGCACTTTGGGATTGTAGAAGGGGCCGCAGACACAGG
This sequence comes from Pleurodeles waltl, assembly GCF_031143425.1. Lineage (NCBI taxonomy): Eukaryota > Metazoa > Chordata > Amphibia > Caudata > Salamandridae > Pleurodeles > Pleurodeles waltl. The sequence goes on from NC_090440.1 coordinate 282,955,331, forward strand.
TGTGGCCCTTTCTGTAATACTGATAGCACTGGAGCACATGTAGCGCTACGCTGTCTTCAGAGGGTATGGCCCCATGCAAAGGAAGGAATCTCTTTGCCTCTGCGCTCGCACAGTATCACCGATATGGGCGCAGAGGCAAACAAGCCATTAGGAGGCACACGCAAAGTGTGCCACAAATCAGCAGCACACTGTCAGTGTGCCCCCTGAGGGTAGTCCTCTGGAGGGATAATAAGAGCCCCGCCAGACATCCCCCTCGCTGCACCTCTCTGCAAAGGATTCTCTTTCCCCTTAAAGTGCAGGCAGGTTGCCACCTGCACAGAGAAACTTGGAGCAGCTTTGAAGCTGCCGCTCTGTATTCTAACAAATGCCCTACCTCCAGGGCAGCATGATTTCGGGCTGCCCTGAGGGCAGCGCATTTACCACAACAAGATGCACTACCCCTGTTTGTGCCCAGCTCACTGTTCAATCATGCACCGTGGCGCAAAAAAGATAAAGGCCCGTATTTATACTTTTTTTGCGCCACATTTGCTTCGTTTTTTGACGCAAAAACAGCGCAAACTTGCAAAATCCCATTGTATTTTGTATGTTTGCGCCGTTTTGCGTCAAAAAGCGGCGCAAATGCGGCGCTAAAAAAAGTATAAATACGGCCCAAAGTGCGCCCAATTTGTAATATGGCTCCTTGCGATATTTTGGACAAAGGAATGGCAAGACTAAAGCTTACATTTTTATAGAATGCTAGAATTATTTACATTATTCTCTGGAGTTACTCACACACACCTGTTTTAGAAACGTTTCCCCAGGGGTTGTTGTTTTCTTACGTTATACATTAATTACCAGCTTCACAAAAGTTGGGCTACGAATCACCAATGATAAGCCGCGAAATCTGAAAAACTGAGCGTTATCAACTAATTATATTGAAAACAGGCAACATTTTTTAACTGGCTGCTGTCAAAGAACTCAGCAGCCTGCTGGCATTAAGACAAAACAATATAAAACAGTTTTTTCTCTCACATTTTAAAATTAAGTCCTGCATTAACTGTTTGACTACACATGTAAGCTTGATATCAGAAAAATTATCCACATCTGTGACAGCAACCATAAGTCCACAAGTATATATCACATCTTTGAAACAGGATGATAATGTGGCCAGGAATTTGAAGTTCAATGTTTACATATTTGGAAACTTGAAACTAAATAGCCTCATCCCGTCATTGATGTATGGTAATTTAGTTTTTTTGTTGAGTACCCGGTGAGTGGCTCTGAGGCACTAATATGCTGCTTCTCGCAATAATTTGCATTATTTTACCTGATTTGTTCTGAGGGTTTGTCTGTTGGTACCTTATAAGACTGACAACTGAAAGATGTCTGCTTCTCTGGTGACACCTATGCAACAGTGAACATCAAATTGCAGAAGCCTTTCCTTACCTGCATGCATGCAAAAATCATGAAGACGATGGAGATGAGCGCTGGTAAAATGTGAACTGGAGACTACTGAGAGTCATTTTGTTCAAGCAGCATGCAAATATATTGGTGCCTATTTCATCCTTGACAACGCCCACCTTTATTGAAAGCGTAACTCAGTAACAGTTTCTTCACTTGAAAGTCTCCCCTGCTTTAGATTATCCAATGCCTCAAACACAGCCTGCACATCATCCAGATCTGAATATCTAGTGCCTACCTGAAGTTCAACGAAGACAGAATTCCTGTTATTTGGCAAGACCAACAAACAAGAAACAGTACAAACTTGGCTTAATGACATGACCTTTGGCGATTTCAAACCCCAACTTTCACTGAATGCCGAGTCATTTGGATTCTCCCTATACATCAACTTCATCCTCAAGAAACACAGTCTAAAAAAGATGCCCTGGTACCAGTAGAAGTGTTTCTTCCAGAAAGTGATTTCTAAACTGCTATTCATACCCTCAAACTCTCACATCTGAATGGTGATAACGCCCTGCTTCATAGCTTCCCTGATTCACACTGGCACCCCTTTAAGGGCATTCTAGATGCTGCATCATGTCTCATACACGGCCTGGAGAAATATGATAATATCATCCCCACTCTGATGGAACTCCATTGGCTTCCTTGCCTGTTCACCCCAGCTTCAAAACCAGCTGCATCATTTCCAAAGCCATCACACCCAAAAATCTTGCAGACAAGATCGCCATCTCTGGTGGTTCTCAGCAAAACCACATCCTGGAAACCATCAAACTGCCGACAAAGGAGTATAAAAAGAAAAAAATGAGACAGCATGCCTTTTTCATCTATGCACCCAGGATGTGGAACAACATCCCTGTATCTATCAGGAACCCCTCAACACTGCTCCCATTTAGGAAACATTTGTAGACGCACCTCTTTGAAAAACTCTGCATCACAATGCATTAACAGGTAACAACCAGCTAAATAATTAGTTGACTCTAACACTGCACAGCATCTCACTGCCTTTTGGTTAGGTGTTTGCTACAGAACTATCACATACATACATACATACATACATACATACATACATACATACAGCTAAGGAATGCCTTCCTTCACCCAACAAAATGTTCAAATGTTTGTTCCCAAAAGTGGAGGAAAGGCTGGTAAATGCAGCTCAGCCAACTCCAAGCAATGCCCCTTACTCAGGATGACAAGTATTGTTCATTTTTTTATTTTTAAGAACAAATAGGGAATGTATGTCTGATGTATACCTGTTAGGAAAAAACTACAGCTGAGTGGTCTTCAAATACATTTTCAACATCAGCTGTTGATCGCGGGATACCTGTCGCCCCACAATTTTATACGGAAGTACATTCTCTAGTGGATGAAAAGGTGGAGGAACCCCCATTATGTCTCACTTCGATGGCGGGATCCTATGCTCAATCTTCCTGGTTTCAAAAACAGGCTTGAGACTAATGGTGACTGTAAGAGGCCTGAGAGGCTGGCTATTTTTTCAGCATTTCTTAATGGAGCTGAATTACCTGAGGGCTCTCTCACTGAACTTTCTTTTCTGTCAACTTCACAAATATTTAGGCCCATATTTATACTTTTTGACGCAAAACTGCGCCAGCGCAGTTTTGTGTCAAAAATATTACCGCCGCCTAACACCATTTTGGTGCGCCGTGGGGGCATCATATTTATACTTTGACGCATGGCGGCGCAAACAACAGGTGGGAGTCATTAATTTTGACGCACACCGCGGAGTAAAGTCATAAATGAAAACAACGTTAACGCAGTGGAAATGACTGTGGGTCGATTTACGACACCGCAAACCGGATATGCGCCTTTTTTTTGACGCAATAGCGTAAAAAAAAACAGCAAACACAGCTATTTCACCAGAGGAGAGCCAAAATGGATCCCAGATGCCACTACAGACCCCAGGAAGATGACAGCAGACCAGGAACCAGCCAGGAGGACCCACACAAGAACCAGGACACTTTTAAGAAGAAAAGAAAGTGTCGCTTTAGTGCAGAGGAGCAGGAAATTCTGGTTAAAGAGGTGACAGAACACCAGCACCAACTGTTTGTCACATCAAAGTTGCCAATCGGTAGGAGAGAGGCTATATGGCAACAAATTGTCAACAAGATAAACAGTGTGGCTGAAGTACGCGGAACTGTCATCGAGTGCAAGAAACGCTGGCATGACTGCAAATGCAGGACCAAGGAAAAGATGGCCAGGAACAGGAAGGCAGCACTGCAGACTGGAGGTGGGAGTCCAGCACACCAGGAGGCGCAGGACCACATGGAGGAGATGGTCGCAGCCGTCATCCCTGAGGAGATCGTCACAGGGATTCAAGGACAGGACAGCGCAGACTACCAGGAGACAACGCACATGCAGGGTAAGTTCCATGGGGAATTAAAATGCACAAATGTTAACTTCAAGCGGGGGTATACCAACCACAAAATGCATGGAAGTCATCATATACATGGAGTGGCATGGGTAAAGGGACACGTCATGGGGGCATGGCCTGCACAGACAGAAGCTGGGGCACACCATTACACTACACCAACAACAGTCCCATGGGGGCATGCTGTCATGCCAACGATGGAGCAAAGGGAAAGCCACGACAGGAGGGAAGGCCACTACGTCAAACTGACATCCTGGCACTCGTCAGCCAACATACCCCCTACATTAACTAGGGCCCTATTAGCAATCCTCTAGCCAAACCGACAACTGCAATGTAACTGCGACAACAGTTGCCACTACCACCTCTGCTCTGTGTACAGCTCAAGTAGCCAATGGCAGTAACCTCCCCATGGATCATACACACCTAAATTAGGGGGTGACGATGACAACTGCAACAATCCCCAGAAACAAGACAAAGGCCCCAGTACTCTCAAATGTCAATGCCCATAGTTGTCACAAACATCAGCCAATGTAAACAACAATAGGAGCGACACAGCACTAAGGACACACCCATGCTGCATATGTCAGGGTCCATCCTGTGCCTGGGTAACAAGGCAACATCCCAAATGTCATACTGCTCAGACAACAGCATTGAGGAGGGGACACATGTAACTGGTCACTGAAATACACCTGCACAGTCAGAGGACTTAATAGGACACTGATACGACTATCAGGGCAATCCATTGTAACCCACATTCCCCAACATCAGCAGGACACATTAACAATTTCAACATCCATATCAGATCATAACATTGCTATGCATAGGATATGCCACATGTCAATTACATTTTAGTGGAAGTGAACGATCAGGGATTGGGGCAGGTCCAGATTGTTAAGTGTGCTGCCAGGGCCATCAGAACACCCACAGCCAGTGAAAGGTCTCACCATGAGAATGGATGTACACGGAGGGTCGAGTAGGAAAAGAAGGTGGCAATTCTCTATTTGGCAAAAATCAACACCTAGAGGCGATGAGGCTGACAAGTCTGATAACTCAATAACATACATGTGACACGCAGGTGGGCCATAGGCCTGAAAGAATGCCCATCTGAAGGACTGGAGAAATGAACACAAAACAAGATCACAAAGTGAATTCATCAAAAGGCAGGCACGTCACATCAAAATTGCCACAACACAGACACACTAATTGTACCCTGTTTCATTGCGGAGGAAGATGGATCTCCTGCCGATACGCCTGTCCCAGATTTCCCTGATGACATGGATGACAAGCCAATAAACATTCCCCAGGAGACTATCCAAAAGGTCCTTGAAACCCTCCAGACCCCACCTTCTGTCACAAGGAGGAGCACAGAACAAGCAGCCATCGCAGAGGAACCACCCACCACCCCAATTGTAAGACCTGCCAGCTCCAATACAGCTGAGGACTCAGACGACACTGGCACCAGCTTTGAGAGAACTGTAGTGGGAGTACAGAGGGAGCTGGCCAAGGAGGTGTGGGTGGGGATGCAAAATATGGCAGCCAGCCTAGAGGGGGTGCGATCGTACATGATGTCATCTGCACATCAGGCAGCAGCTATTCAAGCCCTAACATCTATCTTGCAGGAACTGCAGAAAACCCAGAAGGAAATCAGCACAGCTGTAATACAGTTGACCCAACACCTACAACAGCAATCCTGTCAACGCGTGCACGAATGCAACATTGAACCCCTCAAGGCCGACCTGGCTGCCTACCATCGTGATGTGGCTGCTATTCTCAAGAACCAGCATGCCCTCCTTGCAGCAGTACTGCCCTTAAGACCTTCACAGGGAGCAGCGACCAGGATGTCTGACTCCACGTCTTCTAACACTAAGGTGTGTGTTGCCCCTTCACAACCAACAACAACAAGGACAAAGCAGGCAACACACCCATCAGAAGAAGAAGACATGGAACAGATCACATTCACAAGGAAAAGTACCCGGAAGCACTAGTCACTGTCACATGGCCAACTATTACCAAGGTCCTGCGCTTTGTAACTTGCCAGTCTTGCAACAACTGTACTCAAGCACTGTTCTGCAAACCACTGTATATCTTGTCACCTAGCCCAGTGATTGTCTCTATCCTACTCATTGGCTAAGTCTGTCCCTCTGCACTGTCTGAAACAGCAACCCCAGCATGACAAAAGCATTTTGGTAAACCCTTGTGTTGGATCACAATGGAAGATATCACTACGATGGACTCACAATCATGGACAATGTACAGATAGCACTACAGCACTTTTCAATAAATAGCACTTACACAACAAATCTGTCTCTGGGTAATGTGACATATCAACTGTGCAGTAGATAACTGAAATGTGCCTACTGTCAAATTACGTAGCTTGTCAATACAACTGTCCTGATAATATGTAGTTAGAGAAATCTGCACAGTGCCCATGATTGCATCATACTCTGCCCATCCTGAGGGACAAATCTGATGAAGTGAGAAACCATACACCACCATGCTGTGCAGGACAGAAGAATGCTTCCTCAGGGGATAACTAAGTCATCAAATAGTGGGCGCAAAATGTTTTCACCATGCAAAAATAACACAATAAACATGCCACACTAATCTAAGTAAACACTAAAAAAACTGCACAAATGAAGGTGTCTGAGTTAACATACAAATAGGTAATCATGTCGAACTGTGTCACAAATGATGTATGAGGGTCATGAAGACAAGAATACAAGATTGCCAATGAGAACTCATCTTACAAGGGTGTGCATGATCATCACACTGCAGTCAAACCTAAAACTGTTTCCCCAATATCAAGTCTGGAAGCACTGTTAGTGACTTTGAAAACAGACTTATCAACAGAAACACATTGGGATCCATATTAACTGTGAGTGGTGGTTGCAACAAAGGGTAGACACTTTGCAAGGTAGCTCTGGGCTAGCTGCCAATCGTACAGCTCAGTTGGGATTTGTTTGTAGCATAGGACACAGATGTTATAGTACAAAATTGATGTACACTGAATCCAAACCCACGATCAAGTACCATTCAACACATACTAATAAGGGGTAACCAAATATTTATTAAAAGCTAACCATAGATGAGGAAACTGAAGGAAAAATCTTACCTATCCTAATCTAGCCTGACTACTCATTACCCGCAACTGTCCCTAACTAACCTAAGCTACACTTACTTATCACATGTAACGAAACGTTCTAAACATCTACCCCCCACCCCCCTTATGAGACGGGACACATTGAGGACAACACATACTAACCTAAACACATACTTTACTATCCTAAACATATATATATATATATATTTTTTTTTTTTTTTTTTACACACAAGAACCCCAACATAGACCCCCACCCACCCACCCACACATGTAATAAGTCAAAAAAGAAACAAGCAGGACCCCCCACCCCACACCCACTAACACTAACTAAACTAACAGCCTATACTAACCTAACACTAAGCCCCCTAAGCCCACTAACTATAAGAACAAGGAAAGAGGAGGGAGGGGAGGGTATCATGTCCATCAAATCAAGTGTCTAGAGGTTGGCCCTCCGGAGGGTCCTCTTAATATCCTTGACCCGCAGTTTAATGTGCCGCACGTCCCGGCTCAGGTGGCTCACCTTGCGCAGCACTTTGTCCATCTTATATTCAAGTCTGTTGAAGGCTGCAGGGTCAACAGATGGAGCAGTGGCAGTCTGGGTACCGGTGGAGGAGGTCTGTGTGGGCTGTCCTGCACCGGTGGCAATGCTGGGGCCAGGAAGTCCTGCAGATGTTGGATCAACAGTGGCAGCTGTGGGTGGGGCCACCTGGCTCTGATTGATGGTTGTTTCTGTGGTGGCTGTGGTGGGCAAAGTAGGCCCACCCTGTGGGAAGGCTCGCCATGCCCCGGAGGCACGTTCATGGCGATATCGCCGGGCCATCCTCCGGAACCCCGACTCCACCAGCAGGATGTGCTGGTATCGTATGGCCCGGCGCTGAAATTCACAGACCTGGTCTGGAGTGCTGTTAGCTGCTGTGAAGACAAATGCAGATATGCTACATTAGTAACTGCATTGTGTGAAACGGCACAGCAAGTTAATCAGACATTACATCTACTGTACTTGTAACAGCTCATATCACGATACAGAGCATTGAATGTCCCTGAGTAAGTATATGGTAGGCCAGACAACAAAGGTCACATCACACAAAGCACATCCATAACGTACAAGATGGGTAACAACTGGCTTTGACTTGCTATCTGACTTCTGACAGTTATCATCTAAGAATCATGCTGCATATCCTCCGCCAAGAGCTGGGCTACAAATGTCAGTATATGGAAAGCAAAACTAAAGCCACATGGTCTGTAAGTTGTAACTGGACTTTCCAGTATGGTACCAAGTGCCAAACCTGAGTGTGTATACTAGTATGCAACCAAACCGTCACTTATTCGCAGGTATGTGTAACATACTGGTAGCATCAGTACTAGGTACCCCATTCACAAACCCATGGCCGTGTTTGAGGGGGGGGGCGGTGGATACACAACTATAATTTGCCAACAACATGTACACCGAGGAGTGTATAGGCAACTCCACACATGTTTGTCTCTACAGACACACCACAGGTAAGGTCTATCTACAATTAGGAGTCAGCAAACCCTAGAGCACTCATAGGGTCAGACATGTCAGGAAATGCAGAACTTAGTCCACAACATATACTTCCAGTGAGGCCTGACTTACATCAGACACAGAGTTGCTAGAACACCCATGATCATGAATTGCATGCACACCTAGGCCATTACACTCAGGTTCCACAGAATTGATGCACTACATGTGGAAGTACATGCTGCAAGGAGGTTCTACCTACTGTTTCAAACTTACGTAGGTAAATAGGGAAACAGATGTCTATTGGAAAGCTATTAGCTCTCCCAATCTTAGATAATGTGGGTCTGACAGGCTGACTAAATAGGGGCTGACTTCCATTGCGACTCTTGGTGATACATGTGTCATACACATGACTATCCCCTGTACTCACAGTAGGGCCTACAGGGATGTCCTACAATCCCTACATGATACTATTGGATACGCATTGGCAAACTCAAAACATGAGAGAACTGCATTCCCACTCATGGAACAAGTGAAAAGCTTGCCCAACGCATCACACCTTGCTATGCGTCCAACTCACACGAGTCCATATCCAGCAAACACAACACATAACAGACATATCAACACTTACTGGAGTGGTCGGGGTCCTCAAATTTCGCTACCTCTCCCACAGTGTAGGGTGCGGTCCACCTGTAAGGTATGAAAGGAAGAAATGTGCTCAAAATCTGTGCACAGTGCAACAATTTCAGAAACATATACAATGTGTAGGCTGATTAGGGAAATGGCAGCCATTCAGACATGAAGGTACTGCATCTGATATTTCACGGCCAACTTGTACATAGCATGGGTCTCCTGTGACAGTTACACACATATCCGCACACATACATTGGCCCTAACTATCATGTGGTTGCAAACATGCCCCATAATTGGTGAGCACTAAAAAATATGGAGTGTAATCGTCTCATCATGTGCATCCAAGAGAAACATCCAACGCCTGGTTACTTGAGGACTGCATTACCAGTCAAACATGCCTTGTGGCCATGACACATTTATTGCACATAGGCCCAATGTACAGAGGGAGGGGCAGGGACTCTTGTAAGCCATCCTGTTGTTACAGTATAGTCAATTGATGTGGCCCAGCTATGATGATTTGCACCAACCATGGAGATGTGAAGCAATTTGCATACACTTGGAATGCCATCCATATTTGGATTGTGACTCAACTAATTCCAACAAACACCTTAAGATGTTAGCTGAGGGCACCTTACACCTTTTCACGATGTTTTCAAATCAAGAACTGACATGTATCCAAAAAGATCAAGAAACACAATAATCCCACACATTCATAGTACTTCTGTGAACGCTTTCCTTCCACACTCACCAGACTAACATGAGACCAATGTCTGAGCCACTTTGCTATTATCAATTGACGTGAAGGCAGCACTCATTTTCTGCATCATGCAGTGATTCTAAAGTCAGTATAGCAATTGCGTCAACATAGTTGGCCTAAATGTTGGTACGTCTGTACGTCTCTGTCAATAGTACCCTATATAGACATGATTGGCTCCTATTTTGTTAGCTGTGCTGACAAAAAGGCCACACCAATTTCCTTCATGGTAAAGTAACCTGTACGTTTGCTGAGCACGTGCTACCTGACAGCTAGCAATTGTGATCCTTGCCATAGTGCATCAATGATCACCTTATATTTCCCCAGCATTACACACAGTTATCAAGTTAGCTGGCAGACATTGCACTAATCCCCTTATGTCACTACAGAGCATTTAATCGTGCACATTAACAATAGTCATACTCACCAACAGTGCCACCAATCATGATTCCCAGGTGGTCCAAGAGATCCTGCTCCCTGGTGATGAGGTCAGCCCACCGGTGCTTCAGCTGGTGGTCACTCCTCTGGCTGGCATACACACGCTGCAGGTGATGCAGCACCTTTCCCCACCGGATTCTGCGCGCCTCAGTCGGATACCCCTGTATGACCCTGCCCCCTGCCTGGATCATGAGTGGCAAGAAATGTGTCACCAGCCAGATGAAGCCCCCCAACTCCTCTTCCCCCATCCTACCAAGACGTGGCCTACCAGACATACTTATAGATGACGATAAGGAATAGGGGTAAAATAAATAGAAAGGGGAAAAGGGTGAAAGTAGGGGTAAAAAGACAGAAAAAAAGTAAACCTAAACACTAAAAGAGCCCAACTATCCCCAAACTAACACTACCCACAGCAGACTCCCACAAACCAGAAAAACACAAGATAAATGGACAAATGTAGACAAAACACAGTACTACAGTATACACAAACAATATTTATTTCACAAAAGGACTTTACAGATAGCACACAGGACAAAAACAGCACAAAATCTCTGGACAACACTCTCTACACAGCCACAAAGTCTAGAAGGATCATGGACTGCAAAGTGAAAGTGAAAGTACACCCACTGTACATGATCTATAAACAGGATATCCTATTACATCACTTCCTGTATGAAAAGTCCCGCCTTTTTTGCGTTATGTGTCATTTTTTGTTGCACAAATCTGTATTTGTGTCATTTTTTTTGACGCACAGACGTGAATATTAACCCACATCCACATAATGATACATGGACTGTACAAATATTTGGATGCGGGCTAAATTTCACTCCTGTGCGTCAAAACGAATGACGCAAATACAGTTTTGGTAAACAAAAATTGACGCACACCGCTAGGGACGTCAAAATTACAGTGCATTAACTGGTTTGGGGCATTTTTACTTGGTTTTTGGTTATTTTACATTTGGAACACATCAGAGATTGGCTAATTTAAGACAGTATGGTGTTGATGGTGTATGTTGACATGTGTGACATCATACTGCAGCGGAACATCATCCACTACACCCTTCACAATATTTTTACAGTTGGCTGACGCAATAGATGGTCAGAAGTGTGGCCTACATATATGTGTGGCACAAATTGTGCATGTTTGGCATAAGGAGAGGATAGCATTGTGACGCACATATGTACAATACCTAAATTCCTTTGGCTCAAAGTGTGTGCTTTGACAACTAATGTGTTGGTTGACCAAGTGTGTGTGTGTCACATGAAGCATAATTGTACACATGGTTGTATGAATGTGACGTCCATGTGTCCAATCCTAAGATGCAAGTCAAATTGAAAATGAGCAAGGGCATGTGTTAGTCATACATGTAACAACACCCGTAAAGTATACTTCCAAGTTTTAGGGTCACGTAGACACCACATGTGACATAGCATGCACCAGATGGATGGCAGACGCATGTTCATGTCAATGGTCCAGATTTTCTACATCCTATGTCCAAGAGTATTGGTAAGAGCTTCCTAGGCACTAGTTGGTGAATCCCACAGTGAGTCATACACATGCATTGAGGAAGTGGGTACCATGTTGTTTGCACAGACAGACAAGGGTCAATCTCATATGTATGATGACACCACAGTTGAGGCCATAGAAGTGAGCCCCAACTATCAAGTGGCTGTGGTGGACCAGCATACAAGACAGCACGTGTCCACATATTTCCAGTGATCAATTGCACATAGGTGTCTTGTTCATGTGTGTGGTCCAATGATGATCCTGTAGATTGTTTGGGGTGTAATTTGTCACAGTTCGGACCAGGACTCATCATGAGTCAGTGGCAGCTATTCCTGTAACTACTGAGTATCCTTTGATGATCAATGTGAGTAAAGTAGATGTGGACCAACATGTGGATGGTCCCACCCTGTCACTAAAGACGTGTAATGAGACAGTCAACAGGGCAACCTTGGTGTGCTGAGTGAGATAATGTCTCAGGTGTCATGTTGCGGCAGGTCTCATTACAACATTTGTACACAGGTTGGCCTCTGCACTTCCCTTTGCATCTGGGAACATCATAGCCTCTGTGCTGTTTATTCTCGCAGCTATTCACCGCACACGGCCCATCACTATGTTGTGCGCACTGTGATGCTGTGTGTGAACTGTCATGGTCCTGACATTTGTGTATTATTCATGGACATTATCAGAGGTTGCTGGTTGTGCTGAAAGCCCCGTACCCAATCCCTGCCTATGACCCTAGGATACTGTCACACTTTGTCATTCATGCATAAATGCAACCCAGACAAGGGATGGGCCATGCATTTTGCTTTTCCAAGAGGATGTAACTCAAATGGTACAGTTAAAAGGCAGATGATGCCATACAATGTATTTGGGTATGCATGGAAAAAGCCCATGCCCAATGCCCCCTGATGAATGGGAGGTTTGCTAACGCAAGTGTGGTACATATGTAGACACAGGGATACTTTAGTGTGACGCACAGACAGTTGCCAGTCAGGCTGACAGAATGCAAGGTGATTCAGGATCCAGTTACTTGACAAGTTACGTAATCAGTGATCTGACTGAGACTGTATTGAGGACAAAGTTGACATGCCAAACTGTGTACGTCCTGTGTTTTTGAAGGTGACAAATGAACCCAAGGGCTGTGTTACATGGCTTAATTAGTATCAATGGTTGACGGTGTATTTGACCTAATGGCAACTCCTATGCTGTTCCAGGCATCATCAGGGGCAGTGCTTTTTTAAATGGGTGGTGTGCATGGAGGTGATCATAGGTGTGGGCTGCATCTGTTTCTCACCAGTCCTGTAGGAGACTTGCATTCTAAGGGCCAACAGACTTTTTCACAAGGGGAAGCAATCTACATGTGCTAACAGGGCTTTGAAATTAGAAGACAGTGTATAAATTGACCTGACGTCCTTGCAGTCAGATGTTATATGACAATGGCATACCTTAGGAAAGGGTGTAGCACACTGGTTTGCTAATGTTGGTCTGTGTCTGTAGAGGAGGTATTATCAAGGTACACATCTTAGTATTCCAGGGACCTCTTCCGACAGGTGGGTTGTGACCAGGTGCATGGGTGTGTCAGGAGTTAGGAATGGGTTGACATGTACATGGAATGTCATGTGTGCAATGCATGTCATATGTGTGGCACTTGTGCTGTCTATGTTCTGCTTCTATGGAACTCTAGTCACAGATAGTCCTTGCAAATATTTGATGCAGTTGGACTAACTGCTGTCAAGGGTCTGGTCAGGCATTCCTGTTAGTGATGCCAAAGCACATTGACTGCCTCATGTATGAGGCTTGTTTTCCCCTTATTGAGTGATGGTGTCATAGTTGTGTGCTATATGCTGCGTTGGACCTTGCTTTCAACATGTATGTGTGAAATGGTTGTGGTCCTCTGCTATTGGCCTTCAAAGGAGATATGTACATGATATATGTCATTAAGAGTGTGTGTGTATGTGACCATTGTATGTTAGACATCACATTAGCTCTGGGATGTTCCGTGTCCTACTCAGTATCTCAGCAATGCTCCATGAGGCAACACTCTTATTCTGATAAGTAGAGATGAAGGTGTGCAAAAAGGAATAGCCAGACCATGATATGGTGATTATAATAGGTGTTTATTTAAATTTGTTAACTAAAGTGGTGAAGGTGATCATATTCAGAAGAAATTATTTACAATCTGTTGCCACCTGGTAATACCAGCAGCTGTGTTCTGTAGTTCCCCCTCCTGTTGCAGGCCAGCATCCTCCTCTTCCTCCTCTTCAGGCATGTGTGGCTCTGGTTCCAGGAGGGGAATGTTTCTTTTGATACAAATGTTGTGCAATATTGCACATGTGAGGATGATCCTACAGACCATCTCAGGGGAATATAGAAGGCTACCACCAGTGATATCAAGGCAGCGGAACCTTGACTTGAGGATGCCGATGGTCCGCTCGACAATGCTGCATGTCCTCCTATGGGCCTCGTTGTATGCACGCTCTGCAGCAGTACTTGGGTTGCAAAATGGTGTCATAATCCGTGGCTGGATGCCATACCCCTGATCAGCTGCAAGAGAAAATGAATGGGATCATGTTGATGTAGATCGCACTATTGAAAAGACCTTTCATGGTAGTAGTTGTCTTGTGTTGTCTGTGACTCTTTTGTGTACTAATGTGGCATCCTATGCTTGTAGGCTGTACTATCTGCATTGTGTTGTTTCATTGGCTGAACGAGTGTTTGTCTGCTAACCATTTGTCAGCAGTATGTTTTGGGATTTGCAGTACAGGGTGCCCTCCCTAGCATTGTGACTTGTGATACAGGTGTCCGTGTGTCTTCACTGGGGGTGAGATGATAGTTCCATGCAGAGTTAAAATTTAAAGTCTTGTTAACACGTTCATATCAAAGTACCATGGACATCGCATACCTTGAAACGTATGCAATGTATTAATGTAAAGGTCATTGGGACACTTACAATTTGCAAGGTGACATTTAGGCAACCACACTCATTGACGTCTTCACATTAGGCTGTACAGTAATTTCCGATGTGTGACAGGTTCAATGGTGACTTAAGAAACATGGCTAGTGATGTCACAACCTCAGTGTGTTCCTGTTGATATGTTGCTGTTGTGGTGTATGTGTTGTGTGTCCTAGAGGGTTGCTGTGCAGTGAGTATATAAGTAGGCTTTTGTACTTACCAACAAGTAGTCCATTGCCATACCGTCCATCCTGGAAGTGTTCATTGATGGTGCAGTGACGGAAGATGTATGAGTCATGTACACTCCCAGGATATTTAGCCACGATGTTGGTGATCAATCCCTGGTGATCGACTATGGCCTGCACGTTGATGGAATGTGTGTGCTTCCTGTTGCGGTAGAGGTGTTTAGTTGCAGCAGGTGGCACAAGGCGTACATGTGTGCAGTCGATTGCACCAAGGACGTGTGGGAAGCCACTGATGAGGTAGAACCCCTGTTTTGTTTCCTGCAACTTCTGCAGTGTGTTAGGGAAGCAGATGTGGCGGGTGTCACTCGAATGATGGCATCCAGGACTTTGGGCAAAAAGGCGGAGAATGATGGTTGTGATATTCCGCCAACCAGGGCACCAGTTGTTTGGAAAGAGCCACTTGCCAGCATATGAAGTACGGCAAGCAGCTTTGTTTCTGTTGGGATGGTGTGGGGTGTCACCAAAGTGGGGGCCAACTGCTGTTCAATGTTGCGCAGCAGCTGCTGAATGGCCTGCCAGTTCAACCGGTACCTCTGTATGATGTTGTGTTCCCTGAGGCCCTGAAGGGTTGTTCTTGGGCGGAATATCCTCTCCTGCCTTCTGCGCTGCCTTTGGGGTCCCTGCTGGTGTTGTTGTAGCTGCTGTTGTTGCTGCTGGGCTCTGCGTCTGCGTGGCCGCTGGATTAGTATCACCTCCATCGCTCCCTGTTGCTGCTCTGCTGCTCTGCTGTTTTTTCTGTGTGTTCTGATTAAATACAGGTGTGTTTGCCCCATTTTAACGCCTTCCCTGACCCAGGTGTTAATTTGTGACGCAAATCGGGCTGTGCGTCATTTTCTGGCTCCGCCTCCCGGCCGTGCATCATTTTTGCCTGAAAGCATAAATACGACGCACGGCCCTTTAAGCCATTTTTTGGACAGGAACGCCTACCTTGCATATAATTAACGCAAGGTGGGTTGCTGCATCCAAAAAATGATGCACACGGCAGAATTTTGTCGTCGCGGGCTCGGGCGTCAAAGTTTAAATACAGGGCAACGTTTTCGCTGATTGTGCGTCAAAATTTTTGACGCACAATCGGCGCAGACGGAGTATAAATATGCTCCTTAACCCTTTCAGACGAGCTAGGTTATGGTGGCTTTATGCCACCTGTTTAAACCCTGGGTGCCTCTAAAATCATCTTCTGGCAGCTATAGTTACCTTCAAACAAAAGGAGTTTGCTTGTTTGTATACCTCAACGATATATTTCTAATAAGTGGTCCATAACCTTTCTGAAAATTTGAATAGCAAGCTTCTTGCATGATATGGGAAGGTAGTACCAATTGCTGCCAGCTGCAGGCAGTAACTGTCAACAAGACTATCAGTTTAAAACATATTAAGGCAAACCTACTAACTACAGAAACACTAGACTGCTAATACCATTACTAAAATATGCACACAATACACATTACAGTACCTTTCAAATGGCCTAGATTTCTGAAATATTTGGGCTTGGATGTTAATCTACCTAGATGTTTCGATAGAGAAAGTGGTACTGCCAGCTCTCCATCACAGACAGCAGCTCCCAAGGAGAAGGTTCGGTATATAACATCTTCAGACGAACCTACATCATAAAGGATCTACTCCCACAGCAACACTTAACTCGTACTATCATTAGTAACATATGCATACCGTACACCTGCTCATGGTCCTGTTTCCTTGTTGTGCCAAATCTATCTTCATTTGAACTAGAGTAGGGTTAGCAATAGTACAATCATATTTTCAAGGAGGGTGAACTTTCCATAAGGAAGAGGAATGTGAACTAGAATGCATTTTCAAATGCTTTGGAGCTATAAGTCTAATTGTCATTGTGTTAATCATAGATAACTGTTAGGGTATTTGCTCTTGCGGTCTGGGAGGCACAATATATCCTCAGGGGTAGTGTGGGAAGGATGGGACTACCTTGTAGGAGTACACCTCTCCTGCTTTAATTACTGCTTCCAAAGAAGTAACCACTCCTACTGGTTAGAGATGATATGTGAAAGGGATATATATCTTTAAAGATATTTGCAAATAGCATAGAGCCAGAAGCATTCATACCGGAACACCAAGGGGATAGCCAGTAGTGTTACAAAAGGAAACAAACAATCTTCCAAGCCCATTCTGGTCTTTGTAATCTTCCAAGCCTATTCTTTTTTTAATTTCAAATTATTTTTATTACATTTTGTTTCACTGATACACAAAATATAGTATGCAATGTAACGTACTACAAGGTACCAATATAGTTGATTAGATAATACAGTTGAATAGGCAATCAGGCGTACAATTACATTCTGGTCGTATATTTACGAATATGTCTAGATATTGAATTGAAGATCAAAGAGTCTGTTCCTGTGTGAGATAGAATGAAGGAATGGGATGGGGAGGAGGAAAGACAGAGGAGAGAAAGAAGAAGAGCATATTGATAAGAGCATTGAATATAGAGACTGAGGGGGTCATTACATGTTTGGCAGTCCCAGAACTGCCATGTTGGTGGTCAGATCGCCAACAGGCTGGCGGAGAAGACTGACAAATTATAACATTGACGGTATCCCCTACGGAATACAACCAACGCACCGCCAGCACCGCCACTGTTGTCAGACCGCCACGGACAACTGAAGGCACCTGCAGGCCGGCAGAGACCATATTTCCTCTGGACATATTACGAGACTGCGCACCACCAAGATTTCCCCCGTGGTCCCTCCACCACAGAAACCGAGGGGGAAACGAACTCTATAAAAGGAGACACTCACCTTCAGGAAACCATACTCATCTGGAGCCGCCATGGAACCAGAACTTCATGTCATCCCGCTGCTCCAGCTCGCCGAAAGGCTTCAGAATCTTCACCGATGACGACAGCAACTGTAAGTACACACACTCACCTGTTACTGTTGTATATTCTTAATTTTTGTACACTCACACAACATACCATTCGGAAGGGTGTGCAAGGGCGACACTCACACGTAACTGTACACTGACATGCACATCACATACATCCACACAGATAACTGCATATACACAGTACACACAGTACAGCCAGCACATACACACACATCAAAAACACACACATACGCAAGGAAACACAGCACAAGCCCAGTCTCACACAATACCACACAAACACCACAACACGTCGCAACACCACCACAACTGCACCATCGTCGACACATTGGCAAGCACTCACAAAAGACACTACCCAGGGACACATCACAAATACAACACAATGTACAATCAAGACAGAACAAACACACACAATTACACAATGATACAAGTTACCAATCGACACAAACATCACACACACAGCACATCGAACCTATCATACCATACACAAAACATGCGTACTCACACAGTCAAAGCACACAAAGCCACACAACACAGCAATACACATGTCAACACATGGGCATGGGTATTTGCAGAGGGGGTAGGGGAGATCTTGGAGGTGGAAAGGATGCACTTTGGGGCGAAACAGCACGTTTAGGTGTTTCACAGGGGAGAGGAGTAGGGAAAAGGGCAAACTCATAAAGGAAAGATATTTTACACATACTGGGACGGCCATAGCAAAAGGGTTTGGGTGTGGAGGGAGAGGGAGTGGTTGTATGAGGTGTTGGTGTGGATGTCTTGGGTGCGTGTTTGTGGGAGGTATGCTTGTGGGTGGTGGGTGTCTGTTGGGTGGGTGAGTGAGGGCGTTTATCAGGGGCGGCTTCTCCGCAGTGGCGGAGGGGCATCGCCCCCCTGGCTCAGCCAGCAGATGAAAAATAAAACAATAGCTTGCCATCATTTTATCTTTCATCATTTTTCATTTGCTGGCTCAGCCAGCAGAGTGTACAGGGAGGGACGGGCTGGGCCACAGGAGGTGGGGTGGGGAGGTGGAGAGAGTGCACTAAGTGCTCATGTGTGTTTGGCCAGATGTTTGAGGCCGGCCAAACACACATGCGTACTTAGGATTCTCCAACCCGGCTGTATACACAGTCGGGCTGGAGAAACAGCACAGACCCCAGGCTTGTGTCTGAGCGGTAGTCCAATATGCTCAGACCAATCCTGATGCTTCTTTTATGCTATATTTAGCATTTAAGCAGTGCCAGGATTGCTGGGGAGCCTGTGCTGGTGACACCACAAGAGGAGCAAGCCAGCTGGAGGTGGCGGGAGATGGCGGCACGAGGGAAACGCTAAGTGTTTTTTTTTGTTGTTTTTTTTACATTTCGTTTCCCCCGTCGTCCCCTGTTGTCCCCCTGCCCTCCCTTGACATATGCGGCTGCTGCCGCTTAAGTATTTTAGGCTGAAGCGGGGGTGAACGTGCTGGGAGATGCAGTCGTGGATGCGTGGCTGTCTATTGGGGTGGTGACTACAGGTATGGTGGATGTGCTGCATGTAGGAGTGTCAGTGGTTGTGGTGTCTGTGGCTGTGGTGACTGGGGTGGATGTCTTAAAGTCTGCTATGATGCTGTCTGTGAATAGTATAGGTATTGTGGCTGGATCTGTGACTGTTGGTGTGGTGTCTGCAGGTGTGTCAGGTCTGCTGTCTGTGATGCAGGGGATGGTGGGTGTGTCAGGGCAGGTTGTGACTGTTGCTGTGTGTGCATCGGAATTTTGCTTGTGTGTATGTCAGTGGTGTGTCCTGTGTTACTTATGTTTGTCTGAGCTACCCTTGCATGTTGAGGTGGATGCATGCCTGTCTGTTTGTGTGCTTTGGCTGGGTCAGGGAGGAGGGGTTTGGAATTGGGAAGAGGTAGATGGAGGGGGGATGGTAGACAAAGGGTGACTAGCTGCCATCAGTGTGGAGGCCAGAGCCTGAAGGTATCTCTGTAGGCCAGCCAGTGCAACACGAATGCCGTCCAGGAACGCATTACTCTGTTGGATTTGAATTGCCAGTCCCTGGATGGCATTTACAATGGTCGACTGATCCACAGAGATGGACCTCAGGAGGCCAGTAGCCTCCTCACTGGGGGCAGCAGGGCTAACAGGGTCTGGGTCTGGGTTGCCTGTGGCAAAGGAGACTCCCACCCTGTTGGGTGAGTGGGCATGGCCAACTGGGTGGAGAGCTACAGGGAGGGTGTGGTAGAAAGGGTGGTGGTGGTTGACAGAGATGGTGCTGGGGTGGTCCCAGATGGGTTCGCCAGGGAGTGTCCACTGGAGGAGAATTCCGAGGATGATGAGGTGGGTCCTGTCGCCCTCATGGCACTCCCCTCACCCTCCGGGCCACTGGGTCCCTCGGTGTCAGTGGTATCATGGCTTGAGGTCCCATGGCCAGCAGCTTCCCCACTCGGCTGAGCCCCGTCTCCTTCGCCTTCCGATGTTGATGATGGAAAACAGAAAGAGAGGTAGGGTCATCACATTTTTTAATACACTAACATCACACTGTACACATCATTTACATTACATCTAGTTGTACTACACCCCCAGGTAGAACCAGGTTAGTGCCAACATCATGTCACAACAACAAGATACGATCTACACTCCTATATAACAATGTCACACACCAGCTAAGGCCCCTATCACACACCTACAACACCATTGTCTCAGTAAAGCTATCACACTAACCATTCTATGACAAGCTGACTTGGCAACATGATTCTGGGTCCCTATCCACAGCAACATAGTCAACCAACAACCAAGCTATGGGAAATAGTGGTAACATTGATTTCCACATATTACATATATCAAATCTACACATACTTACAATATTACCTGATGTCATGTACCAGAAAATGAATCGTATCATATGCTAAACACAAGACAGCATGTTGCATACACGCATAAACCATTTCATGTGACAGAGTTCACAATCATCACAACTGAAATTTGCAAACATGCACCTACTATATTTGGCATATCTAAATTTGGACTATGATAGAGTCTAAACATGTCACCAACACATGTATACCAATAGTGATGCAGGAAAGGATGATACATCTGTTGTTGACCTACTCATCTTAGTCATTTTCCACCTGTACACAAAGTCTTTCACACTCATAGGGGCCTATGTAACCCATAGCATTTACCCACAGACAATCACAGGTAGCATAACTACTCCTTAAATACAATGGACACCTGTCATGTGCATGAAGGCCACATACAGTTCAACGTATCATGATGAGTGGCAACATCAACAGCCCAATGTTTGAGTGGCAACATCACTATCCACACTTCAGACATGAGTAGTCCTACATCTGTATAGGAAAATGTCAATGACACAAACCACATCTGAGAATACCATGTTGGAGACATACACCTTGAGGCAAGCCAAATGACTGACTACACATACCATTCCACCCACAAGTGAATGTGAACTACCACACCTGCACCACAATGTGGTCAGAGCAAACAACAGGTTTCCATACTAAAAGCAATTAAAACATATCCAAAATAGCAAAATAATGTTCATGATACATTACAATGTTTATTTATGACAGAACCTTACAATGTACACATGATGTTGGCAAAAACCAGTGAATAATGAAACTATTAATAAGATGTCTTGGCCTATTTAACATGCCTACAACACAGTGGCTAAGGAAATAGCTGTGTATCCACTTACCATCCAAAGACATGTACATGGTACTAACATTTAGAGCTCTGATATCAATGCATGTGTTGGAATATTAGCTTAGCAGTACCTCCATGGTTTCCACCATGTAGGATGTCCACTCAGATGAGACATTACAGGGGCCAATGGGGAAACATCCTGAACAACTAGGTCTAAACCACTACTTGCCTGAACCACTACTGCTAAACAACTAAAAAGTCTCTACAACTAAGTACTGAACAACTACTGTCTAAACAACAATTGTGCCTGAATAACAATTGCCTGAACAACTAATTTTAAGGTAAGGTTTTCTTTTTGGTTTTTATGGTTTATTAGGTGTTTAGAATGTATATTAAAAATAGTTGATCAGGCAATTGTTATTCAGGCACAGTTGTTGTTTAGACAGTAGTTGTTCAGTACTTAGTTGTAGAGACTTGTTAGTTGTTTAGCAGTAGTGGTTTAGGCTATAGTTGTTTAGGACCTAGTTGTTCTGTCACATATTTGGGCCAATGTACAACTCTCACTTACCAAATGGGTTCACCTCCTGACAGCTCTGAGTAAGGTTATCAAGTATGGCTTGTGAAATGTCAGATGGACATCACAGCCTCACATGAAGTTGTCACTCATCAGAAACCTCATGAAAGTAGGAATGACTTAAACTAGTCAGACTCTATGTTTCACATAGACATGGATCAAGAGGCATTGGAATGGACTGAGGGCAAAGACCTGAACAACTTACCATCATGATATTAGGAGTATGGATCTGTAGGTGGCAAGGAACAGCCAGCAGGGTATATAAAGCAGAGTAGTGATACACATATGACACAGTCACATGTGCATTATCATATGCTTTCGTACAGAAGGGATAACAGGTGAGAAATATGTCCCTATACACAATAGAATGTGCCCAC
The DNA here is from genome assembly GCF_031143425.1 of Pleurodeles waltl. Lineage (NCBI taxonomy): Eukaryota > Metazoa > Chordata > Amphibia > Caudata > Salamandridae > Pleurodeles > Pleurodeles waltl. The sequence continues at coordinate 282,977,714 of NC_090440.1, forward strand.
CTGTGTACCAATGTTGAGGACTGTACATCCATGTGTTCCTTGGAGATCTTTGACCCTTTGCACTTACCACATTGTCACAGCTTAGATTCTATCACTTCTTACACCGACCAGGCATAGGGATGAAAATGTGTTAAGTCAGTACTTACCCTCCTGTGACTGCTGTGCTGGCCTATAATGCCCATCCAACTCAGGATAGGCCACTGCCAATTAGGGGGGGGTCAAGGTCTGATGGGCACCCCTCCCTCCTTGCAAGGACATCCCCAGCTGGGCCTCTGTGGTCTTCCGAGCCCAGTGTCTCAGGTCCTCCGTATGCTTCCTACAGTGAGTGCACAGCCGGCTGTGGACCACCACAGTCCGCACTTTCTTGACGATGGCGTGCCAGATCCCCTTTTCCTGATGGGTGTTGACCTGCATGGATGACACAGACAAGAGGACAAAGTCTAGTCCACATGCACCATCCCAAAACAAGAAGGGTGAAAGAAAAGTTAGTGCATACACTTTCACCAACATCCCCTTCTATGTGGAATGACCACCTGCAGTCAGGCCATGTGTGAAGTGGAGTCAGGCATACAGCATGCATATCCAGTACCAGGTGTTGGCTAGAAACATATGACCAGACAGCATGCATGTCTTTAAACATGGTATAAGTATACAACTATTTCTAACACCACCTTCAATTATAATGTTATACAGTTTTTAGGTGGGCCAGGGTACATACATCACAGAATCCCTACTATGTATCCGGGCTCAAAACTATGTAAGCACATGTGCACATGTCCATCTACCCAACATATTATCCCAATCATTCAATCCACCACATTTCATCAACATCATCATACACTCAACATTTCAAACATTTGTATTGTATTGGACTTAATTGTGCCTCTGGTGCACCATAGAGGTGTTCATACAGGAGTAGGACCTCCTCCACAAGCTTGTCAACTCATCAGACAAGAAGGCAGGGGCCCTATCAGCTGTAGGGAGTGGCATGATTGGTCCCAGAGGCTGTACACAGCAGCTCATGTCTTGGACGTATTGCTGGCAGCAGTGTCAGGAGTCAAGTGAGGGATGAAGTATGAGATGGCTGTCAGGTCCACCACGTACAGGACCAACACCACTGGCGGACATTGTCATTGACCCAAGCCCCACCAAAGGTATCAATGTGTTCCAAAGGCAATGTCCACTGCAGTTGTGACTGCCTACTGCCAAGAGGACATCCACCAGCGGAATTAGGCCACTTTCTGATGCCCAGTGCACTAGGTCAGGTAGCTGCCATTTTAAGGCTCATAAATGTATGTTAAGGTCATGAAGGGTGCATCATTGACTAAGAATCGTATTTATGATAATGTGTTAACTGCTGGCTTCATGCAAGCATGTAGTAATGTGCATGTAATATGTAGAGGATGTGAAAATGATGTATCCTGAGTAATGCAAACAAAACAGTATTGTCAGCACAGTAATGACGACCGGAACATAGTATAGGTGTTCAAAATATGTTTCACATATTAAGTAACTTGATGTCACTTTTACTGTCAGTGACATGTTTCTCCATTTAAAGAACATGCTAGGAGCTAGGGGATCTGATTACAGTATTCAGGCAAATTATGCCTAGGTATGTGCTGAATACAACTTTTTCACTGTTTCATGTGACATAATGTAGTGTTATCTGTGATGTTGATGTGATCCATACTTATGATGTATAGATTGAGTCAGACACATACATTCTGGTGTTGTCCCACATAGTTACCCTGGCATGAGAAGAGCACAACAACCTCCAGTATACTATCCACTAGCAGACCTGCACACAATGGAGGAGCAAGATGTCATCCAAATATACAGCTTGGATATGTAGACAATCATGGATCTCTGTCGTCAGTTGGAGCCAGATCTGATGCCTGCAATTCATAATCCCAATAGCATACCTCCCATTGTCCAAGTCATGTCAGTGCTACACTTCCTGGCCACTGGGTCCCTTCCAAATACAGTGACCCTAACTGCAGGGATGTCTCAGCTCATGTTCAGTCTGGTTTTGAAGGCTTCACTCTCTGCATTGTTGAAACACCTGGACAGCTACATCGGATTTCCCCAACATGAGGATTTGGCCCATGTAAAGGCAGAATTGTATGCTTTGGGACACATTCCACATGTGGTTGGACCATAGATGGCACTCATGTAGCCTTGGCTCCTAAGTGCCAATGAATAGGTATATAGGACCAGCAAAAACTTCCACTCCATCAACGTCCAAGTGGTCTCTTTGGCTGACCTCTACATTTCACAAATTTGTGAAAAGTATCCTGGGTCAGTCCATGATTCCTTCATCATGCGGAATAGCAATATCCCACTGCTAATGACGTGACTATACACAGAGAGGGCCTGGCTGGTTGATAAGTCATATATTTCATGAGTGTCTGTACCTTTTATCTGCTACCATATATGTGGATGACCAAGATTAATGTTTGGATTGTTGTAACTATACCTCTGAGGGGACTCTGCCTACCCAAACCGTCCTTGGTTGTTGACACCAGTGAGGTACCCAAGTACACCAGGTGAAGTCCGCTTCAATAGGGCCCACGCGCCCTACCCCCACATACCTGTGCCCCGGCACAGTGTGCCTACTCCCAACGGTGGCAGGACCATCATTTTGGGCATTTATAATTCTGAGGAGCCCTCATCTATTCACCCTAATTATTGTTGCCTGCTGAAGGCTCCAGAACCTTGCCCTAAGACATCAGAATCCATTCATACCAGATGAGGTGGCACCAGCAGATCCTGTGGGTGGAAATGCAGATTTGCCATGTGAGGATGAGCATGATGAGGATGAAGCTGAAGACATCAGGGCTGATCTCATCAATCAGTATTCACCTGAATCAAGGTATGTGATGTGATGTAATAAAAGTGATTCAGTGGGGTATTGGTGAGGTTAGGAATGTCACATTTGTACATATGATTTGGCAGTGTAATGTACATGTATCAATGGGCCTATACCTTATGTTTGTCAATTACAGATTGCAGATTGACTGTTTGGCTCATCATCATTTGGCAATATAAAACAGTGTCACAGGCAGATGGCATTTGCAGACCGACATGTGAAGTGAACATGCATTAAACCAGGTACTGTCTGGCATGAGATTTGTGGTGTGTGACTTCTACGCCCAGACTGTGGGACAGTACTTTTTCACACTAAAGACCTTTGGTATTGGAGGTGGGGCCAATGGTTCCATGTGTGTGTTCATTTGTCTCTGACACGTCATAATGTGGTATCCAGACCCTCTAACATGATAATGGTTTGTGTTATATGTGAACTAACTTGTACATAGCTGTCAGTGTATTTCCACTTTGCAGACCAATGTGCATTTGTCTGAAGACTAACATAGTTGAGCGGCATGCCTACAGATACCTGACCATGGTAAGTGGAAGATTCAATGACTGGGGACATTAGTACTGATCTCTGTCTGTTTCATGGAGTATGGTAATTTGGGAGCTGTGGTATAGGTATGTGTTAAGGCTTTAGCAGATGATACATTGAACCAATCTGTTTGCCTCCTGGAATACTAAAAAACAGACGTGTCCCTAACTTTAGAAGTCTGTTGGTTGGTAGTGTATGACACCTATGCTGGAACACTGAAGTCAGCAGCGGTACTTCACTATATGGTAATTGGCATTATCCAAATAAATATGTGGGATTGTACAATACAAGTGATTTGTGTCATGTATATAATACATTGTCAATGTAATCTGGATCCTGGTTATACAGTACATGTGTAATGACCGTAACAAATGTTTTACATTAGAGAGGAACATTTTGATACAGGACTTGTCATACATGACAGTTATATATGGTTGATAAATCACACTAACCCATGATCTGTAGTTAAGTGGTATTTATTGAGGAGTGCACAGCAAAATGAGTGATAAGAAACAAAAATAACACAATCACAAAAGTGGAGGGTTCGGTCATGGTGGATGAAATCATCAGAGTAGCTGCTACACCATTTGGAAACACAAGTCCAATCTCTTTAATGGAGATAGGTGTCAGAACAGTCAACAGGATGTATCTGTGCCACACAAGGGGAACTAATCAGTAGAGGTCCTGGCATCTGCTTCTCCAGGATGTCTGGTGGACGTCCATGTTTGCAGAAGGGTTCTTCTGCTCCAGATGGTGGGGTGTCTGAGGCATTCCTTCCCCTGACAGGGCCTCCATTCCACTAGCAGCCACAGATGTAGAAGGGCCTGATGTTTCATTGCTAGTGGAAGAGGCCTGATGCTGTGTACAAAACCTACTCAGGGTGATATTCCTGTCCCTCAGCACCCCAGCAATGGAAGCAAGATGGCATCTTGGGCCTGCCACTGTTGCACAGCTTCCTGGTGGTTGTCCCCCTGCAGCTGTTGGATCTCCCCCATCATGGCCAATACCTGGCCCATCATGCCTTGGTAATATTGGTAGGCTCCCAAGTCTTGGGAGATAGTGTTCTGGTCAGTTGTGTCCCATGGAGCCCCCATCCTCTGGCCCACACCATCCCTCCCACTCACCCTACCCCCACATACCTGTGCCCCTGGCACAGTGTGCCCACTCCCAACGATGGCAGGACCATCATTGTCAGGGGTGATAACAGGAGACCCAGGTACCTGTACTGAGGGGCACACAATAGAAGACACTGTCATTGGGACACAGGTTTGGGGGCAAATGGTTGCCTGTGATGTGGATTCAACAGGGCTTTGAAGAGTCGATGTGGTCAGGGTGAGGCTCACAGTTGTTGACTGACCAGGTGTCCGTGATGGGCCAGCTTCATCCTCAATGTCCAAACATCTAGGTATGTTTTCCTCACTGGGGCCTTCATCCAGAGAGGTAAGTGACAGTCTCTGGTGTCCTCTCCATGCTGTGAATGGCAAGGTTACCTGCAGGAGACATGGAACACAAAGTTGCTGTAAGTGATGCAATAAGTGATGGTTAACTTTGACATCTAGACATGCTGTGTGACATGCACTCACTGCCTTTATATGGCAATGCCAGCTGCTTCCAAATCAGAGTTAGATCAATGTGGGACACAGATATTTGCAATTGCATACACCATGCTCCAAGCTCTTGGGGCATGTTGGTGTTTAGATGATAGCTGATACCATCATATCTTGTCTGAGTATAGACATGACAAAACAATGTACATTTATCTCCTAGTAAGGTGTATGGCATCATTGATTCAACTAACAGCTGGACAATGCACAATGGTGACAGAGCTGGCAAACAGTTTGGGAGTTACCATTTGACCTGGGCCTCTGTATGGATGTACTGCAAGTACATACAGTTTCCCATATAGTTACCCCCCAGGTGACTATATGACATTGTTAGGAAGGTTTTCTCAAAGGCTCAGCTGTAGCTGTGTTTTGCTTGTAGTGGACCATATCATTGCTGTCATTGCCAGGTACTGTTAAGTAGTGGTGCATTTAGGAGGGGTTTCATTGATTGTTAATTTCACATGCAAGACATTTTCAAATGTAGTACACTGTTCTGGTTTTCATACAGGTGGAACAGTGCCTGCTGGGAGTTGTAGTGCTGTAAGTCCCTGTACTTCACATGCCACACACAAACACTGCAGCACCTGGCGAGTTTAGTTGACATGAGGCATGCCAGAGAGGGGTATGTAGACATTTGAACACAGGGGTGGTAGGTGGTTTTGTCATTGAGGTGGGGAAAGGTGATCGTTGAGCATGCAAGACAAAACCTTTTGGTGACATGAATGGTGTAGTGACTTACCAGACTCCACTCCCCCATGTATTCCTGTCATGACCTCAGGATGCAGGTTGTCCAAGACCTTCTCCTCCCATGATGTGAATGTAGGGGGAGGAGGTCTAGTGACTTACCAGACTCCACTCTCCTGTGTATTCCTGTCATGACCTCAGGATGCAGGTTGTCCAAGACCTTCTCCTCCCATGATGTGAATGTAGGGGGATGAGGTGGGGTCCACTGGCAGTCGTGAGGACAACCAGCTGAGGCCTGACAACGGATCTTCCCCCTGAGAACGTTCCAACTCTTCCTGATGTTGTCCCATTGTGCATGGGTAACTGCCTACAGAATTCACCCTGTCGACTATCCTTTACCACAACTCCATTTTCCTGGCTATTGATGTTTGGTACCCCAAAAAGGTATGGCTCTATTCTGACAATTTCTTCCACCATGACCCTCAACTCATCATCATTGGAACATGGATGTTTTTGTGGAGACATGGTAGTCGTGGAAGAGACGGTGCGGTAGTGAAAAAATGGGGAAAAATGTTTTTAGTGATGAGGTGTGAGTGCTGTGATGTGAGTGGGTGATGGTTGTTGTGTTTTTGTGTGGAATGCTAAATTGTGTGTTGTATATGTTGTGCAGGTGTGGGATGAGTGCTGAGTAAAATGTGTACGGGAGCCTATTGTTTGTGTTGTTATATCTTACATATTTGGCTTGTTTCTGGCTGTGTGTGACATTCTGGTTGCAAAGGATTGTGGGTTGTGTAGGGGTGCCTTATATAGTGCAGGGTGTAGGTGTGTTGGGTGTGGGGATGTGTGTCAGATGTATGGTATTCAAACCATCCAATCTGGTGTGGTGTTCTGACTGATGTGACTTCAGACTGCTGCGGTTCCTACCGCCAATGGTTTTCCGCCATGGAAGAAACGCTCTCATGATATGTGGGTCGTAGTATGATCGGAGGCTTTTTGGCCGGCTGGCGGTGCTGGTGGTCGAACCGCCTCTTTTCCCTCCTCCAAATGTGGCTGTTTTTTGGCGGACTGAGCTGTGTGACTCTTAATACGGTGGTCAGATCACTGCCAACATGGCAGTGTTTTGGCGGTCACCACCGTGGCAGTCTTGCCAAAAGACCATAAAACTCGTAATGAGGCCCTAAATGTGAATTGTGAGAGGGAGTTTCCCAAATAATTTAGGCCGGGTTAATCTTTTGCAGATATAAGTCTAGTTTGGACCATAAGAGACAGGAAGATATTTTTATTAAAGATTGATTATGTAGTATGTTATCAGCACTTCTTACCCATGCTCTCCACGTATGATATGATATGTTATGTTAGTTATTTCTGTTAGCATGGATTGTTTTAATACCTACTGCAAGCAAAATATCAATAAGGAAACAATCCCAAGATGATAGGAAGTTTAACATACTTGATTCTGATGTTGCTTGAATTCCCAAGGAGAATATGGAATGTGATAAAGTGAGTTGTAGTTTGAATATGTTTGATAGTGTATCTTGGATAGATAACCAAAAGGGAGTAATGTGTCTACAATAGAATAGCAGGTGCTCTAGATCACATGGGTGGTGTTGGCAATGCCAACAAGCAGCTGATGAAAGGAGACCATGTTTATTTAATCTTTCCGGAGTCCAAACTGCTCTATATGTTGTCCATAATTTACATTGCAAGATGAGAGGTGAAACTTTATACTTAAACATAAATTTCCAGCTTTGAGACCATTGTGATAGTTATGTAGGGTCCATGTTATGTTTAGTGCAAGGTGCATCCCATGTTTTTGGATGTCATCCTTGAGAATAGGAGATGTTTTCCTAAGTAATTTATATATTACGAAGACTTTATGTTTTTTTGACAGTAGGGTATGGAGGAAATTGAGACAATCTGCTTTATGTTGTTTCTTAGAACCTCTGAGAGCAACTTTGAGAGATGGAAAGTTGTAAAAATCAGTTGGTTGATGATGGAATTTAAGTTTTAATGTGGCAAAAGTTATTGTGTCCTGCAGGGATATAACGTACTTGACATATAGTAAACCAGAAGAGGCCCATCTTTCCCAGAAGGATTGGTTGGGGTCAAATTTTATCGATGGGTTGATCCATAGTGAGGCAAGTTCAAAATCCTTAATTCTATGAGGGAAGCATTTATCAAATTGTTTTACCACAGTGACGGAGTCTTTCAGAATTTGGTAAGAATGAGCTACCTTAATATGTTTTGTCATTAGGATATTTATTGGTGAGAGAGGGGCAGTTAGTTTCAACTCTATGACCACCTAGGCCATGCAACGAGGGACAGCTGAATGTAACCACCACATGGTTAGCCTAATCAAAAAGGCATTTGATAAAAGAAGAAGTTAGGGAGGTTAATACGACCAAATGTTTGCTTGATTTAAATTTATGTAGAGAAATTCTTGCCTTTTTTCCTTTCCACATACATGTCGTACTCAGAGCACTGAGAGATGTGAAAAAGGAGTTAGAAAGGTGTACATGTAGCATATTAAATAGTAGTTGATTTGAGGGGCAATTAACATCTTAACTGTTCAACCCTACCCCAAAATGCAATTAACTTCAGAATCTACTCCTCAGTAAGCTTCTTAATTTTCACGAGGGGGGAGGTTTCTATGTGGTTTTTAGTATTGGAAATCATCCCTGAAAATTCAATACACAAGCATTTAAGATATCTAGGTTGCCATTTTAGATTAAAATTTGATCTCATAAAAGGAGGACACAAGTTGCTAAGGGGAAAGACTTCAGTTTTCTCCTTTATTTAAGGAGTAACCAGCAACCTTAGCATAGTTTGTGATAACATTTAAAATTTCAGGGATGGCAGTCACTGCTTTAGAAGAGAAAATTACGATGTCATCTGCATATGCAGCTAGTTTCTGAGAACCACTTTTGAAAGGGATGCCTTTGATATTTTGATTAATTCGAAGAGAGTAGTAGAGATTCATTTATAAAAGGAAGAATAAATGGGATAAGGGACAGCCTTACCTTGTACATTGTTTAAATTGAAAGGATTCAAATATATGAGCATTCAATGTAATATGTGCTATTGGGTTTTCCATGACCAAACGGATAAATGACGATAACCATGACCAAATGGATAAATCTTGTACCTAAGTTAAATTTCTGTAAAGTGGCTTGTAGAAAGGGCCAGGAAACTTTGCTAAATGCTTTTTCTGTGTCCAAAGCCATAATCATGGCTGGGGAGGAAAGAAGTTTTGTTTTCTCCCGAACTTGGGAAAACGTCCTAATGGTGTCAGCTGCAAGTTGACCTTTTATAAAGCCTGTTTGAGATGTATGTATAAGTATTGGAAGGACTTTCTCAAGTATGAGTGCTAAGACATTTGTATAAATGTTATAGTCTGTGTTTAAATAAAGAGATAGGTCTATAGTTTTTTACATCTAGAGGGTCTTTTCCTTTCTTAGGGACTACCACAATGTGTGCTTCCGAAAAAGAACCACTGATTTTTCCTGTAGAGTTAAATTTATGAATGAGGGTGAGGATGCATGGCACTAGAGTTTTTTGACAGGTTTGATAAAAAGGAGCCGCAAACCCGTCTGGGCCAGGAGCTTTGTTAGGTTTCATTGACTTAATACTTAAAAATATTTAATCCTGCGTAATAGGTTTCTTTAGTTGAGCGTGAGCCTCCTCCAGGGTTATGGGCAAATGGAGAGGATCTAGAAAGGATTTACAGGCCTTTACATTTTCATTGTGTTGTCAGTTTGTGGAGTTTTATAATAGTGATTAGAAGTTACAAAAAGTATCTACAATTTTTACAGGATCGGTTTACAGGCACCCTAAATAATCTTTAATAGCTGAAATGTTGATGTATTCTTTTATTCTTGAGGGTAAAAGCTAGTAGTCTACTGGCCTTGTTACGCTCTATTAGGTTTCTAGCTTTAAGCCTATTTGACCATACGTGAGCCCCTTCACTAAGTATTTTATTGTATTTAAGTTTTTGATTTTGGAGGTGTTGTTAGATTGAAGGTTCTTGATTCTATTTTCTTTTTCTTTTTCCAAGTTATTTAGTTTAGAGTTCAGCTGTCTAATTTTATTTGCCATCACCGCATTGTCACACCTCTAATGGTACCTTTCATGGCATTCCATAGTGTGCGTTTGTCAACATTAGAGGCATATTATCTTCAAAAAAGTTGTTTAGCGCATCAGACACTAGGTTCCTGGAGACTTGGTCTTCAAGAATTTAATCATTCATTCTCCAAGATTGTTTCTTTTTTATTTAGAGTGATGGTGATGCAGGCATTGTCTGAAACAATAAAAGGTTATATGGTGGGATTAGTAATAGATTAAATCAGGGAATTGCTAATAAAGAAATAATCTATTCTGGATAATGAGTTATGAGAATGGGAATAAAATGTAAAATCACTACCAGTTGGGTTATGGAGGTACCATATATCAGTGAGGTCATTGTCTTCTTCAGTAGTTGCGGCTCATGGGAGGGAAAAGGGGCATGGCGGCGTGGCATGGCGCGTGGCGGACGTATAAAAGAAAATATATACAGTATATGATATTTATTTTTTTAAACGTACCTTTGTCGCCGCGGCGCTCCAATCCAATCCTTCACTGCAGGTACAGGCTCCCAACCTGCCCTGCATCCAATCCTAATGCTGCTTTCATGCTGCTGGCAGCATGAAAGCAGCGTTAGTATTAGACAGAGTGCCCAGCCAGGGCGCTCCGAGGCAGAGTTAGAATCTCTGCCTGCTCTCACACACCCAGTAACACAGTGCCAGTTTGGAGAGATCCTAGTGCGCATGTATGTTTGGCCGACTCGAGAAGGCCGGAAAAACATACATGCGCACTGAGGGGGAGTGCTGTGCACTACCCCTCTGTCATGCCCCATGGCTCTGCTCCTTTAATAATAAAACTATCATAAACATACTTTATCATGGTTTTACTGTAAAAGTTTTGCAGCTGCTGCTGCTGGCGGGGTGGGGCGACGCTCCTCCGCCATAGCAGAGGAGCCTCCCCTTGTCTTCAGTAAGTTTATGAACCAGAGCATGTGAACGTGTAGGTCTATATGTATACTGTCATAATCTGTCTAGGAAAGTGTCATAAGATAAATTAAAATCGCCAGCTAAGATGATCTTTTGGTTTGAATGGATTTCAAGAAGTGTCTGGTTTAGAGAAGTTCAGAATGATGGGTCTTCTATGTTCAGGGCATAGATATTTGCAATGTAAAATCCTGTGGATTTTGGAGATAAGCCATCTACCTTGGTCATCGTGGGCAACAGTGTCAAGCTGGCAATCTGCATGTTTTCGAATCAAAGTGAACACTCCACTTTTCTTGTTATAGGCAGGGGAACAAGCGAGGTCGGAGATCCAGTTGTGTTGCATGATGCACTCTTCAATTAGACCAGATCTTGTTTCCTGGAGTAGGAAAATGACATTTTTTTATTTCCGATAATAGTCTGATATCTTTTTTCTTTTGATGGGATGGTTTAATCCTTTGATATTCAGGGAGAGAATCTTAAGAGAACATGTGACATATCTAGAATTTGGGCTCGATTGGAAACTCATCATGTGGACGGAGGGAGACTCCAAAGAGAGAGAGATGAAGAAAAGAAGCAAAAGGTAATAGAAGAGGACACGTTTCAAACTGTATACAAGCTGCGAACCAGTGTTACTTGAGAGAAACAAGCATTTATATCTGATCAAAATGGTAAATAAATAAAATCTCAATAACGCAAAAAAGGACCCTAGCCTCAACCAACCCCTGCCCTATGAAAGCCCACCTGCCATCCCTGAAGCAAAAAACGGAGCAATGAAGGCCTCAGTACAAAGAAAGGCAGCCAGTCAGAGAGACCGGCCGAAGCTGGCACATGAACAAAAAAGAAAAGAAAAAAAAACCCGATATGAACACCTTTCAACAGACTCAAAAAACATATCAATATAAGACTGGATGAAACAATGTTGGCAATCTAATCAGAAAAATTAGAAGATAAAGCACAAACTAAACGCCTAAGATAAAACAAATAATTTTGTTAGTAAATATCTCTTGATCATATGTTTGAGCAAAAGCCAAACTATATTGTAATACTATTGCAATCTTAATTCAAACATATTTGCTTAAACACAGAGATAATAATCCTAACTGAATATTGTGAACCTGTACAGCATGGTAAGGTAATATGACTCAAAACAGATGTTTATATTTGAGATAAACTATGACTAAACTAAGGTTGAATGAATACAGTGGAGGAAGCTTGGTTAGTTTTAATAAAATGTGAACATACCATTGCAGCAGCTGTAATGGCAGCAAAACAGTGAGCAATAATTGTAAATCAGTTTAGAACAATTCTAATTATTGAGCAACAGTGACTATAAGATCAACAAAAGCATGACTACGGAGCAATGGTCACACAATCAGTAAGCAGAACTATGCAAAAAGGATCTGCAATCAGTGACATTTGATTGTTAAATATTTGGTGTAAGAAAGTTTTCAAGTTCTTTCAGTTCATCAAAAATCTGTGCAGTACCTTCAAAGATGATTCTCAGCTTTGCCAGGCCGATAAAAGAGAAAGATATGTTAAGGGTGTGTAGATCTTGATGAAGAGCTAGGAACTTTTTTCTACGTTCTTTTGTAGGTTTAGCATTGTCTTGTGCTATACCATTTTTTTTATCTTTCCAGCTAAGAAACGTGATTTTCTTCATATGGTCTAGGATCATTTCTGTATGTTGGTACCTTAGAGGTCTGAAGATGAGGGCCCTTGGTTTTCTTTGTGGGTAGCAGTGACATGTGTTGGAATCCTGTGGGCCAACTCAATTTCAGAAGTACAATCAAAGGTAAGTTCGAGTACCTGAGGAATCCATGTTTCTAAAAAGGAAACACAGGATTTAGCAGAGTCTTCTAACTTTTCAGGTAATGCCAATATTCAGAGATTGCCTCTCCTGTTTCCTTCTGCTAATGCTGACATCTTTTTTTATAGAGAAGATATTTTTCGTGACATTATTTCTGATGTTTTTATTGTAGAGCATGGCTTATGTTCAACTTTACTGATTCGAGATTCTGCTTCCTCCAGTCTGTTAGCCATTTCCCGCACATCATGTCTGAGTCCACCCAGTTCAGTTTGAAGGAATTCCATATTTATTTTTGTAGATTGAGTGTGATTATGAAGCTCATTCAGGTTTGTCAGTATAATGTCCATTCCATCCCAGATGTTTTGTTTTCCTTTTAGTGGTTAATCAGAAGACGGCGGATCTTGCTTTGTTCTCCTTCGGCCCAGTTTTTGTTCTTTGTGTTCCTTGTGTTCTTTGGGCCACGTGGTTGGCTCTGTGGTCTTTCTCCTTTGTGTCTCCCATGTTTGTGCAATCTTGAGCCCAGAGAAAGCAAAGCAAGGAATTTTACTTGTTACTCACCACTTGGAGTAACTTGACGAGGAGAAACTTATCAGCATATTTACAAGAAAATGGTGAATCCTAGATGATGCACCACTTTTCTTGCACCCCTCCACCAGCCCCTAAAAACACCATGGTGGCGCCGTATTTACAATGGCGGTCATTAACACAATAGTGATAAAATTGCTGACGGTATTGTGGCGCTTTGCTACACTAGCGTCAAAAATGTAGATGCTGGTGCAGAAAAGCACCAGGAGGCTCATTAAATATAATGGATGTTTCATTTTAAGGCCAACTCAAAGTAGGCGTTGAAAATGAAGGAAAAAGTGGAGCAGTGAAATGTTGTAAATTTCACTGTGCCATTTTTTCGGGCCTCCCTGCGCCGGAACGCCCCCCTTGCACATATTGGGGGTTATTCTAACTTTGGAGGAGTGTTAATCCGTCCCAAAAGTGACGGATATACCACCTGCCGTATTACGAGTTCCATAGGATATAATGGCCTCGTAATACGGCTGGTGGTAAATCCGTCACTTTTCCGTCACTTTTGGGACGGATTAACACCTCCTCCAAAGTTAGAATAACCCCCATTATGTCTAATGCAGCCGTAATGTGGCGCAAGGGGTTACAAAGTGGTGCAATGCAAGCACTGTGCCACTTTGTAAATATGGCGCAGCAGAAAAGTCACCGGCCTTAGTTTAAAAAAATTACTCTATGGTGGAACTAAGGTGATGCAAGGGACTTGTAAATATGCCCCTTATGTTGTCATTGGGAGTTGTATTTTAGGTAGCAACAAGAGAACTCTGTTTATGCCCAAACAGGCTGAACTAAAAAAACTATATTCCGTCCGGAAAGAAGAGATGGAAACCCAGAGTCTTGTCAAGATGCTACTTGCATAAGGAAGCAGGAAGCAGGAAACGTTCACTAATATTGTAAGAAAGTCGAAGGCGATGAGTTAAGTGAGTATTGATTTTAAAGTATTTGAAGCCGCTTGGTACTTCTTAGCACTACATACTACTATTCGACACTAGTAGCCTCTATTTGTCATTTCATGTGGAGAGTGTTGTGTCTTAATATAAATAAGGCGCGAGAAGCAGTAAATGAGTGCTGATTTAGGAACTGCTTGGCACACCTTATCGACAAATGACACTACTTTCCAATATCTACCTCGAAATGCAAAAAACAGAGTACCAATAGGAAGTTCCTGTGGAAAAATTGGATAGATGTCGTTGTAAAGAAGTTCTGAAGAAGAGTTATTTAATGATCCATAGCCACAGGACGTTTGGAGCGTTCGCAGCTGCCATTTTAGGGGAAAGCACCATAAGGAATGGAGCACTCCTAAGGACCTCATCCATCTCTTTTTTCGTAGCTGACACTCCGCAGTCAGGCAAACAATAAAAGAAACACAACAACAACAAGGCAATGCAGTGTCTTGCTAGTCTGCATGAGTTTAACTTGTATTACAGAATGCAAGGTACACACTGAATAGCAGATGCATTAGTTTTTAGAACATGTGCCAGGGGTCATGAACTGCAAAGCAGAGAGTCCACCAGCCACATCAGGAAGGCTTCCCACATGGGGACATTTGGTTCCTAGGTTGGATGTTTGTCCGGTGAAGTGAAAAATCACATCGCGCATCAGCCTGGATCTGGAGCTCTACCCCTATGTCGCCATCTTCGACGGCTCTAACCACTCCCCTTTTCTGAGCCCATTCTGATATCTGTAACCCATCAGGTTATATGCACATGCACGTTTGTCTTAGTAATCAAGAAATTGCTTAAAATGTCCCTTGCCAATGACTGTCTGCAAAAAAAGTCAGCACTTCTATCAAATCAGAAAAGTATGTCAAAAGTATTTCAACATGAATATATCAGATGCTGTCACCTTACTTTGTCCCACAGACAGGGACAGTTTCTCCTTTAGTGCCGAGGGGCTGCACCCTTCTGAAATTCGTACACATTTATAGCAACAAAAAAAAATAATATATATATATATATTGATTTGTTCAGAGATGCGATCCTAACTCTACACAAATTGATGCATTTAAGTCTGGACAGTCTGTCCCTGGCTGCCTGCCCTGCCTCGATTTGAAGCAGGAGAGAGAAGACAAGCAGTAAATCAACTTTCTACACTGAGACACAGGATGCAGGGCCGACTGCTCTAAAGCCCTTCATTTCCATTGTGGTTTATGGTAATATCCACTATAGGCCGGTGACGCCTTTAGCATCATGGCTTTGGGCATCAGAGTCTTTATCCCTGCGTGATGGGAGCCATCTGTCATTCACATGCATAGATCCCACCTTTTCCCCCATTTGTCATGCAGTAGGAGTGGATGGAAGCATGTGTAACTTGGTGCCTTGTCTTCAGTAATGGTAAGAGTTATAAATCTAATCTTGTGTTATTTTTTATTGTATTGAGACCTCTTGTCACACTAACCCACCCCACTGTGAAACCCCAGGCCCTGGCTCCTTTAGAATTGGAGCTGCTGTATTTGTTCCCTCACAAAATTAATACAAAAGATGATCACAGTTCTTGTTCTCTTGTGAAATTGATCAAAATATCTGAATCAAGCACAAAGGGAGAAATATGTGCTTAAACTAAAGGCACTTATCTGCTGTATGGCTTTAAAACTGGCCCTATCATCACACCCTTAGCATTAATCCCAAAAACATGGATTTCTGTGCGAACAATGAATTTTAAAAAGTGATTTTATTCCTCTCTTATTTCACGTTTTACTTAATGTTGCATTCGCCAAGAGAGTTAGCTGTTTCATCACGCTCTGTTTCCGTATTTCTTTTTGTGCATTTTATTACTCTTGCATAGTGCACACTTTGACTTGTGCCAGGTGTTTATGAGGGGCTTTGATTGGGAGCGCTGGTGCTGACGCTGAAGGCAAAGCAAAGTGCCTTTCAGTGAGCTTGTGTCTCTGCAGAGCACACAGAACAATGGTCATGTATTCTTGTTACAATTGAAATTCGGTCTACATGTGTGAAAAGAGGGTGTAGAGAGGTCAAAATATTTAGAATAGAAAAGCAAAAGGAAATTAAGTGCATAAATATGAATGAGTGCAGTGTATGTTTAGGGTGGTAAAATGAGGGAGATACGAGGAAGTGCATTCAGGCGAGAGTGATAATAGTGCTGAAGAGGAGAGAGGAGGTTGAAAATGTGCACATGGATGAGATGTGAAGAGAAAAAGGACAAACATATCTAACGTAAATCACACATAACTGAAGGCCCTACTCCTTCCACTGGCCTCAATAATATGTAATTCACAGTCTCACAATTTCAGAATTGAAACATTTCCAATGTTAATTATTTATAACTAATCATTGTTGTTTCTCGTTTATCTTATACAGCTAACAACCATTGACAAAGTCAACAGTACTGACAGGTTTTAGGTGTATGTCAATTGTGTTATTCTGTTATATTTCTGGATGCAATAACATCTCAGAGAGAAACCAAAATACAGGTCAGTTGGGACACTACGGGAATTACAGAAATGTATTTCGCATGATCTCCTTCAGGGAGCCCCCATGTTTTCATCCCACTTAAAGACCTGTCTCCACATATTTCTGTATGGCTGATTGCAGGCAGCAGTTGTGGGTCCTTACTTTTGCCGAGTTAGAGCATTTTCTTCCAAAGTTGATGCTGCATGCAATGCAAGACACTGGGTAAGCAAACACTTTAAAGGGCCTGAAGTTGTTACAGTGTACAATTCACACATTAAGGTAAAGGGTGAACATATTAATGCAGTAACATATGGGGCAGTTTTGTATGTGTTTAATATTTCAAGATTCTACATTCCCACTGCTTTATATACCTTGCTTTCTCACTAAATGTATTTCCTTTCAAATGCACCATTTGTCAATCTTTTTTCAAATGTTTCTTGGGATGAGGACCCACCCTTGTCCCCACTTTTGTCCACTGAGCTTGCTCGCTTCACTCGCTACATAAAAGTCATAGCCAGACTTTTACACCCACCACTTTCAAATGTCACCATCCCCCACTGCCTACTAAGGCAAAAGTCACTGTTACTAAAGTCCTTTAAGGTAGTATTAAAGGGTGGTCAACACCTTACTCTGTCTAATAGGGTAAAAAACTACAGAAGTCACTGCTAAAGTCTATTATGGAAGGATCAGTAGATAGTCATGGTAAAACTGATCACATAGTTTTCACAATCACACAGAACATGAACACATTTCAACTATTGTGGAAGTGAAAAAGTTGTCAAAGACACAAGCAGTAACAAAATTACAAAGATGGCAACTGTTAACTCATGTCCTGTTTTATAGGGCCATATGTACGAACACATTTTCCCATAGACATGGAATGTGTAAAACCCTTTGCTACATCTGGCCCATAGTGGCTTATAACACTTAACAAGCTTCCGTAGCTGTTTACACCGATGAGAGGCACCTGTGGATAATAGTCATGTGAAACCAGCTAGTATATGACTCTGTGAATGTCACCCTTGAAAGATCCACTCATCTACAATTATCATAACTTCATTGGTCGCCAAGGAGTGATACAAAGAGAGACGTTTCCTTATAGCCCTTTCATTATCAGTGTTATAGTCCTGAATTGTTTTCATATGGAGCTCTTCTTAACTATGTGTGTCTTGATATCTGAATGTATATATTAAGAATCCTAAGTGCTAACTTAGCTACAAAGCAAATATGCATAGTACAAAGGTTAGGGAAGATGTGATGGATACAAAGAATGGGGTGCGAGGAAAGAGGAATAAGGGAGAGCCATCATCTGGAGGGTTACATCAATCAATCAAGAATTTGTAAAGCACAGCAACTCACCAGTGAGGGTTTCAAGGCACTGGAGTTGCTAGCAGCTATGTTGTAATCTTTTCTTTCCAACAGCCAGGTCTTGAGTCCTTTCCGGAATTCCTGGAGTGATGAGGCGGTGCTGAGGTGCAGGGAAAGGTCATTCCAAGCTTTGGCCGCCAGGTGTGAGAAGGAACGTCCTCCGTTGTTGCCACGCAAATCTAGTAGTATCTTTCAGGAAAAGGGTGGGAGATCTTAGGTGTCTGGTTGGTCGGTCGAAGGCCATGCGTCTATTGATGTATGCTGGTCTTTCATTGTGCAGGAATTTGTATGTTCGGGTCAACATCTTGGACTGGCATCTCTTCTGGATAGGGAGCCAGTGTAGTTTCTTAAGGCGTAGTGTGATGTGGCTCCACTAGGGAGGTCATGGATGAGTCTTGTAGCTGTGTTTTGTGTTGTTTACAGTCTCTTCTGCGGTGACTCCTACATTAAGTGTGATCCTGTAGTCCCATAGTCCCCTAGACTGCTGGTGAGGAGGGCCTGCATGATGGTCCTTCTGGTGTGAACTGGGAGACATCTGAAGATCTTGTAGAGTATGCATAGGATGTGGAAGCAGTTGCATGAGTTTCTTCATAGATAGCTTGCTGTCCAGTATGATGCCACAGTTGCTGGCATGGTCTGTCAGGGTGGGCGGTCTGCCAAGTTCAGCGGGCCACCATGCGTTGTTCCATGGTGAGGTGTTGTTCCCCAAAAAGTGGACTTCTGTTTCATCGTTGTTGAGCTTGATTCAGTTGTCTTTTTAATACAGACATGTTACATGTGGATGAGGTGTTGCTTGAAAAGGCACTCTTTCTGTTCCTTTATGTGAGGAATGAGGAATTTCCAAGATGTGAGTAGAGAAAGTGAGGGGAAGCTGGGGTTCCAGATGGTAGGAGTGTACCAAGTAAAGGCTTGGTGCCAGATTTTAATGGTCTCTAGCCCAAAGAAGTTTCAGTACTGTTAAAAAAGATGCAAATTTGCATATTTTGGCTGTCATAGGAAATGATTGTACTAAATGGTTAGTTCACTGTTTATGGAAAAATAAAAGAGACGTTGTGACATATAACAAAATCAAAGTTGATTTCTTTAATAATGTGGCCGGAGAATACTTCCAACAAAATGCCCAAAAGTTGACAAAGTCTCTACACCGGCATGCAGGAGAAGGCGTTGGTTTGGATCCTTCGGGCCTGACAACTGTGGTCCAATGACATTGAGGCCCTCATTACAACCCTGGCGGTCGGTGGTAAAGCGGCAGTAAGACCGCCAACAGGCCGTCGGAAAAAAAATTAGATTAAGACCGCGGCGGAAACCGCCAACATAGACAACCACTTTAACACTCCGACTGCCACGGCGGTAGAGACAAACAGCATGGCGGTCACCGTCAACAGTCAGGCGGAAGACAATGTACCGCCCACACTATTATGACAGGCCAATCCGCCACCTTTTCCTGGGCGGATTCAACGCGAACAAAAACACGGCGGAAACAGGACTTGGAAGGTAAAACACTCACCTCTACACAACCGACAAGGAACCAGGACGCCATGGAGCCTGAACTCAAAATACTCCCTGCGATTGTCTTCCTGCTCCTCTACCAGGAGCACGACCGACAGCGGCGACGACCACGGTGAGTACTGCACCTACAACATAGGGGAGGGGGAAGGGAAAAGAGAGTGACACACACACGCAACACGCAACACCCCCACCCTCACCCACAACAACACACACACCAATACATGCTGAAACATTACATTTACACCCCGCAAACCCCACTGGAAAAACACGATGACAAAAGGAAATGAGTTGAACGATTGTAATCATGTAAAATCCATTAGTCAAAATTTTATATACACTATAAACAAATATGTACACCAAGAATTCAGGTCCAGGTACTACACCAATATAGTTCGTGGACCACTGGGCCCAAAATGCATGGGCGAGGCCCACAAAAGATACACGATCGAAATGGAGAGAACACTGCAGGCGTATCAGATCGAAATAAAACCGGCACCTCATGGGGAAGGGAAGGGGGGCACTTCAGCCGGATGAGTGCACGACGCCAGCTCCACAAGGGGGCTCCATGCCCATTGATGTATCCTGGGGAGTGCAAAGCCACAGTCTCTCAAGTCTTTCCAGTGGGTGGTTTGCCCACTGCTTTATCGTGGGGAGTGCAAAGCCACAGACTCTCAAGTCTTTTCAGTGTGTGGTTTGCCCACTGTTTTTTCCTGGGGAGTGCAAAGCCACAGTCTCTCAAGTCTCTCCAGTGGGTGGTTTGCCCACTGCTTTCTCCTGGGGAGTGCAAAGCCACAGTCTCTCAAGTCTTTTCAGTGGGTGGTTTGCCCACTGCTTTATCCTGGGGAGTACAAAGCCACAGTCTCTCAAGTCTCTCCAGTGGGTGGTTTGCCCACTGCTTTATCCTGGGGAGTGCAAAGCCACATCAAGTCTTTTCAGTGGGTGGGTTGCCCACTGCTTTATACTGGGGAGTGCAAAGCCACAGTCTCTCAAGTGGATAACAGTCTCCACTGGTCTGGAGGGGGCTTTGTGCCCAGAGTGCTTCATCCTGCCAAGGACTGAGGTAGTGGATGCCTTTCTCCATTGGTTCTGGAGGGGGCTTTGTGCCCAGAGTGCTTCATCCTGCCAAGGACTGAGGCAGTGGATGCCTTTCTCCACTGGTTCTGGAGGGGGCTTTGTGCCCAGAGTGCTTCATCCTGCCAAGGACTGAGGTAGTGGATGCCTTTCTCCACTGGTTCTGGAGGGGGCTTTGTGCCCACAGTGCTTCATCCTGCCAAGGACTGAGGTAGTGGATGTGACAGTCCACTGACGGTGGGGCAACATGGTAGCTGCCCAGGCCCCTGGAACTGACCACCAGCCTCGTACGAATGACTACTGGGGATGGCAGCCATGTCTGCGGTGGTGCCACTGGTTCAGGATGTGGAGTGGCTGCTGGCAGTGGTGGAGGCGGGCTCAGTAGCGGCAGTGCTTGAGGCGGTCATTGGGCAGCAGTGCTGGTGGCGGGCTCACTGACCTCGGTGGTGGCGGCGGTGTCATGAGCGGCAGTGCTGGTGGTGGGCTCACTGACCTCGGTGCTGGCGGCGGTGTCATGTGTGGCGGTGCTGGTCGCGGGCTCACTGACCTAGGTGCTGGCGGCGGTGTCATGAGCGGCGGTGCTGGTCGCGGGCTCACTGACTGCGGTGCTGCTGAAGGGCACAGTGTCTGCGGTGCTGGTGAAGGGCTCAGTATCTTGGGTGCTGGCAGTGGTGCCCGTGGCGGCGGTGCATGTGGTGGTGCCGGTGGCGGTCTTGTCGGCCATGCAGGTTGGCGGCGACATTGACTTGCCTTTCTTTTTCAGGCCCTTCCCCACCTTGGATGGTGGTGCAGCTGTCTTGGCACTCCCGACTGTTGTCTTGGCTGAGCCCTTGGTGGCAGGTGTTTTGGCCTTCTCCCTCTGGGATGTGGGCAACTTCTTCTGTTTTGGAGGTGGAGGAATGTCCTTGGACTCGCTCCTTGGGACACTGGCAGCCCTGTTGCTTGGCGCACTCCAGAATCCGGATATTTCTTGCACCACTGGGCCTGGTGATGTGGTGGCTGAGGTGCTGGGTTGGGACCTGGATAGGCGGGCCCTAAGGGACAGATGGGGGGGGAGGTGTAGGGAAGAGGTCAACATTTGAGAGGAAAAGCTTTTTTGACACACTGGGACGGGTAGATGGAGGGGGTTTGGGAGTGGAGGAAGAGGTAGCAGTTGTAGGAGGTGTTCGTATGCTGACTTTGGGTGAAGGTGCATGGGCTAGAGGCCGTTGTGAGGTGGATGGCTGTTGCGTGGGTGTGTGGCTGCATTTGTGTAGTTTGGGAGGAGGGTTCACAGACACATTGGGAGAGGACACAGGGGATGTGTGAATGGTAGTGGGGGTGGTGACTGCACTTGAGTGGTGTGTGGTGATGGGTGTGCTGGTGATGGAGGTAGTGGCTGAAGATGTAGTGCATGCAGGTGTGAGTGGAGACATGACAGGGAGGGAGGAGGGTGATGTGGAGGAGGGGGGCACAGTGGAGGCAGTGGATGTTGGCATGTCTGCATGGGTATGATGCTTGTGTGAGTGCCTGTGGGATGTGTGGGGCTTATGTTTGCCAGAGCCACCCTTGTGTGTTGAGGTGTGTGCATGCTGGTCTGATGGTGTGCTTGGGATAGGCTGAGGTACTGGGGATTGGGTCTGGGTGGAGGAAGTTGGAGGGGGGAGGCTGGACACAGGGACAATGGCTGCCATCAGTGCAGAGGCCAGAGCCTGAAATGCACTCTGTTGGGCTGCCTGGCCAGAATTAATGCCCTCCAGGTATGCATTGGTCTGTTGCAACTTCCTCTCTACACGCTGGATGGCATTCAGAATGGTAGACTGCCCAACAGTGAGGGATCTCAGGAGGTCAATAGCCTCCTCACTGAGGGCAGCAGGGCTGACTGGGGCAGGGCCTGAGGTGCCTGGCACGAAGGAGATGCCCACCCTCCTGGGTGAGCGGCCACGGGACACACGCTGAGGGGCTGCTGGGAGGGCGGGGCTGGTAGGGGGGGTGGCCACCTCAAGGGAGCTCCCATCAGAGGAGGAGTCGGTGTCGCTGGTCTCTGCTCCTGTCCCCGCCGTGGAGCTCCCCTTGCCCTCCGTCCCACTGGTGACGTCTGACTCCGTTGTCTCGGCCTCCAGGGCCATGTGGGATGCAGCTCCATCCTGCTCCGGTGGTACAGCTGCTCCGCCTGATGATGCTAATACACACAAGATCAGGGAGACCACAAAAAGGGGGGGGAGAAAGAAGAAAGACATGTTCAGTGCATGCAATACCGCTACCGTTGGCAGACACTACAGACACAGCAGCCCTCTGCACTACGCCATGCACTTAGAGTTCCCTAATTAATCACAGGGACATGGGGTACATGGCCTATGCCCAATTGCTGCACACCTTGAAGTCACAGGAGCCTGACTAAGTGTTGATGGCTCTTACCACTGGTGGGGTTGGGGTGCCACTTAGCCTGCCTCACAAAGGGTCTTTGCCTACAAAGCTTGCCCTAGTCTAGGGGAACCCACTGCCCAGCTCCCCCACCCAGACACCTACAATGCACGCAGAGTCAGATGGATGTGATGGTAGTCACTCCCTTGTGACTGCTGTGATGCCCTCAAGCGCCCATCCAACTCCGGAAACGCCACTGCCAGGATCCGGAACATTAGGGGGGCCATGGTGCAACGGGCACCCCTCCCACGTTGGGAGTCCATCCCCAGCTGGGCCTCTGCCGTTTTCTTGCTCCAGTGGCGGATGTCCCCCCATCTTTTCCGGCAGTGGGTGCTCCATCTGTGGTGGACCCCCAAGGTCCGGACGTCCTTGGCGATGGCACGCCAAATATCCTTCTTCTGGTGGGCGCTGACCTGGAGGAATAGTACAGGGCAAAAGGAAAAACTGTAACCGTCTGGACCGTCACAGTCATTGGCCCGTGTTCCCACCCTTACCCAGACGCACATACACTCACCGTCCGATCATGCAGGCCTCATTCCCCCGACCCCCGTATCTTCCATCCACACCACTCCAAACAGGCATTGCCCATACAGCATGCTCACAGTGTACACACCTGTTTGTCTGGAGGACCATAGAGTAGCGTGTACTGGGGGAGGACCCCATCCACTAGTTTGTCCAACTCCTCCGATGTGAAGGCAGGGGCCCTTTCCCCAGACACATGAGCCATCGTCGCTTCCAGACATAGGTCACAGCAGCACTTGCAGTGTAGGTCCTCTCCTGTCGAAGATCAGGTATCAAGTGATTGAACAGACAGAAAATGGCGGTCATGTCCATGGCGGTGCATACTGTCACCGCCGGCGTACATCGTCATTGGCTCATGGGACCCATAGGGTCCAATGTTAACGAATGCAGGATTGCGCCGCGGTCTTCTACCGCCTACCGAGACGGTGTACAATGCTAGCGCAGTTACCTCATATCCCCTTGTGCCACATTACAGGTCAGGCAGCCACCATTTCAGGGGACCACATGGCATTAATTTTAAATGCATCACACATATCATATCACACAGAGACAGGCAAATAGCGGATTGAGAAATGTGTGCATAAAAATTGTATTTTTCCTACCTCAGTGTTGGCTGACTCTGCTCGCTGTTCTCATCCATAGGGCACGTCCGCTGGGGCAGGTGAGGAGATGGCGGCATCCTCTTGTGTACAGACCGCTGGTGGACCTGTCGACAATGGAAGAGAGACATGTAATAGTCACCTACAGACTTGATCGTGCCACAATCGAGGAACTGTGTGCCCAGTTGGAGCCAGACCTGATGTCAGCTACCCGCCATCCCACAGGGATCCCCCCTCCAGTGCAGGTCCTGTCAGTACTCCATTTCCTGCAAGTGGGTCTTTTCAAACAACAGTGGCCATAGCATCAGGGATGTCCCCGGCCAATGTTTTCCAACGTGTTGTCCAGAGTGTTGTCTGCCCTGCTGAAACACATGCGCAGCTACATCGTGTTCCCTCAGGTGGAGGATTTTCCTACAGTGAAAGGTGACTTCTATGCCCTGGGACATATCCCCAACATCATGGGTGCCATTAATGGGACACATGTGGCCTTGGTCCCCCCACGCAGGAGTGAACAGGTGTGCAGAAACCAGAAGAGCTACCATTCTATGAATGTGCAGATGGTGTGTTTGGCTGACCAGTACATCTCCCATGTGAACGCCAAGTTTCCTGGCTCAGTGCATGATGCTTACATTCTGAGGAATAGCAGCATCCCTTATGTGATGGGGCAACTCCAGAGGCACAGTGTGTGGCTAATAGGTGAGGACAAGGACCCTATACTGTGTGAATAGTTGTCTGGGTCTGGGGTTGTCCCTAAGGGTTAGTGTGTGTGTAACAGATGTCCCTCGACATTTGCAGGTGACTCTGGGTACCCCAACCTGCCATGGCTACTGACCCCAGTGAGAAATCCCAGGACAAGGGCAGAGGAACGCTACAATGAGGCACATGGGCGAACTAGGAGAGTCATAGAGAGGACCTTCGGCCTTCTGAATGCCAGGTTCTGGTGCCTCCATATGACTGGTGGTTCCCTCTACTACTCACCAAAGAAGGTGTGCCAGATCATCGTGGCCTGCTGTATGCTGCACAACTTGGCTTTGCGACGACAGGTGCCTTTTCTGCAGGAGGATGGTCCAGAATGCGGTCTTGTGGCAGCTGTGGAGCCTGTGGACAGTGAAGAAGAGGAGGCAGAAGAGGAGGACATAGACAACAGAAACACCGTGATCCAGCAATACTTCCAGTGAGGCACAGGTAAGAAGACATAACCGCCTCTTACATCTGATAAAATTGTAAGACCTATCATCTTTCTGTCACTTTCACCCAGTGCTTGGGCCCTAACTTGTCACTTTGCCTTTCCATTTCACAGATGTGGGTCCCACTGTGTGATCTCTGGTATGTTACCTCATGGACTAGAGCTGTGTGACATAGGTATGATGACAAATTGAATGGACATTGCTATTTTCCTCAGTTCTTGCAAATACACATTTGTGAAAGCACAGACTGACCCCAGATTGTTTCGTGATTCAAGGGTGTTTATTTAAGTGCAAAATGGTGGAGGCGGTATTAAAGTGGTCAGGGGTGATGGTGGAGGAATGTCCATGGCAGAGTCCAGTCTGTTTGTCTCACAGGTGCATTGTCCAAAGGGGCAAAGGAAGTAGAGCTAGGGCAGTTTAAGGATGGACAGGGTGACAAAGTGTGACAGAAGGATGATAATCATGGTGGTCTCATTTCTTTGCGGGGGTCTTGGCATTGTTCTCTGTCTTTGTCCTGGATCTCAGGGACCGCTTGCGGGGTGGTTCTCCATCTGCAGGGGGTGGAGTGCTGGTGTCGTGCTCCTGTGGTGGTGCCTCCTGTCCACTTGCTCCGGCGGAGGAGGTGGGCAGTTCATCATCCAGGCTAGGCTCAGGGGCCCCTTGTTGTGGCACAGTGTCCCTCCTGGTGTGCACAAGGTCCTTCAGCACCCCTACAATGGTACCCAGGGTGGTGTTGATGGATTTGAGTTCCTCCCTGAACCCCAAATACTGTTCCTCCTGCAGTCGCTGGGTCTCCTGAAATTTGGCCAGTAACGTTGCCATCATCTCCTGGGAATGATGGTACGCTCCCATGATGTTGGAGAGGGCCTTGTGGAGAGTGGGTTTCCTGGGCCTGTCCTCCCCCTGTCGCACAGCAGACCTCCCAGTTCCCCGGTTTTCCTGGGTCTCTGTCCCCTGAACCGTGTGCCCACCGCCACTGCCCCCAGGTCCCTGCTGTTCTTGGGCTTGTGGGTTTGCCTGGGTTCCCTGTAGTGGTGGACACACTGCTGCTTGACGTGTCCTGGGGACAGAGGTATGGGCCCGCTGGGTGGGTGCTGTGCTAGTGTTTCCTGAGGGGGGAGGCTCTGTGGTGGCCTGTGACTGTGTCAGGGGAACCGACTGTCCCAAGGTCCCAGATGGGCGGGGCTGGTCATCTAGATCCAGTTGGACAGAGCTGCTGTCATCACTGTGGGCCTCTTCTGTGGGGGGAGTGGACGTGTTTGGAACCTCCTGTCCGGTGACGTTGGGTAGGGGTCCTGCAGGGGTGTAAAGGCATGATTATTGCATCTTTGTGTGCCATGGTGTGCAATGGATGGGTGACCCTGTACCCCAGTGCTTAAATTTTTGTGTAGGACCTTGTGTGATATTTGGTTTGGGGATCTGTGTGGGTATGTGTAGTGGACATGCATTGGTGATGGGTGTCCATGCTCTGTTGCTGCATGCAGGGCTTGGTGTTGGGATGTGTGGTTTGTGATAGTGGGACATATGTGAGGAGTTGGAGTGATGGGGGTGAGGGTAAGGGTGGGGGTATGTGATAGCATGCAGGTAGGGTGGGGTATATGGTAGTTAAAGATTTGACTTACCAGAGTCCATTCCTTCAGCTACTCCTGCGAGGCCCTCAGTATGCAGTATAGCCAAGACCTGCTCCTCCCATGTTGTTAGTTGTGGGGGAGGAGGTGGGGGTCCGCCGCCAGTCCTCTGAACTGCAATGTGGTGTCTTGAGACCACGGAACGCACCTTCCCCCGTAGGTCGTTCCACCTCTTCCTGATGTCATCCTGTGTTCTTGGGTGCTGTCCCACTGCGTTGACCCTGTCCACGATTCTTCGCCATAGCTCCATATTCCTAGCTATGGAGGTGTGATGCACCTGTGGTCCGAATAGCTGTGGCTCTACCCGGATGATTTCCTCCACCATGACCCTGAGCTCCTCCTCAGAAAACCTGGGGTGTCTTTGCGGTGCCATGGGGTGGTGTGGGTTGTGATGTGTGGGGTGATGTTTAGGGGTGTGTGGTGTTTTGTGTGTGGGTGTGTGTGAGTAATGGTGTTGTTTGCCTCTGTCTGCTGGTGTGGTCTTTGCTTTTCTGTCTCTCTGCTTCTTCCAAAGTTTTGGTAGTAAGGGTTTGTGGGTAATGTGGGTGTGTGTTTTATATTGAATTGGGTGTGTGGGAGTGGTGTGTGTATGTGTATCAGGTGTGTGTATTTCGATTTGTTCAATGTGGTAGTGTTTTCTAAATGTGTGTGTATTTTGAGCGCGGCGGTGTGTACCGCCAATGGAATACCGCGGTTGAAAGACCGCCACGTGGATTCATGGGTCGTGATAGTGTGGGCGTATTCCTGTTGGCGTGACGGTGGAGGTTTTGTTATCACCAGTTTATCACTGACCTTTGGTGTGGCGTACTTGTATGGGTGTCTAGATTTTGGCGGATTCTGAGCTGTGGTTTGTAATAGCTGTGGCGGAATTCCGCGGCTGCGGCAGTGTGTTGGCGGTCTTCTGCACGGCGGTAAGTGGGATTTACTGCCAATGTTGTAATTAGGGCCTGAGTCCCCTATTACTGAAGATCAATGGAAGTTTTGCTGTGCCCAGGCCAGAGCGCTCTCCCCAAACTACAGGTTGTGTCTAGTTCATTTTAAGTATTTGCACAGGCTCTATCCAACCCGAGAGCACATGTACAAGATCAGCTTGATTGGGAATGCGTGCTGCATCCGCTTTGCTGTGCCATGAGCTGCCTTTTTTTCACCTTGCGTGGGCCTGCACAGATGTGAAGTACTTCTGGTCCATCATCCTTGACACTATTGAAGAGATCACGGGACATGCTCTGGTGCGTTCCCCATGGGTTGCGCTACTAGGGTATGTGAAGGACGTCCCTTTGGAGGTGCGTAAATTGACAGCACTTTTACTTCTGCTTGCGAAGCGCCAGGTGGTGATGCATTGAGATGGTGGTCACTGCTGCGGCGAACTAGATGGCTTTGAGACGTGGCCTACTGCCAAGAACAACTAACCCATACTTGCAACAAAAAAAGTTGATAAATTGGTAAGAAGAGTCACAGACAGGTTTTTAGTACGTCAGATTTGTGTCACAAGATGTTGGATGGAGACATTTTTAAAGCTTTATGAAGTTTATTAATGGAAAAATTAGGTAGGTGCTTGCTTCCCAAACCAGTTAATTTCTTTCCTCAAAGGAATGGACTGCTGCATCTGCCTACATGCTCCAAAAGAACGTTTAAGGTTGAAGAAATAATACTGTGTTATAGTTTGTAACCTTGTCCCGGAGACTCATGTTAGGATTGATTTAAATTCTTTTTGATAAGAAGTTAAATGTGTAAACCTTTGGCAACTGAATCAAGACATTTAAAGCGAAGATTTCTGATTTCATGAACCTCTTGTTTAAAATACAAATTGTATGAATTCAGCTGCTCCAAATTGAAAGAAACTGGACAAAACATTCATGAGACTCATAAAACTTAATTTTCTGTACAACTAAATATGATAAGGAACTGCGAGTGCACATTTGTTTGTGAACATTATTTAGTTCGGACTTCAGTTTTATGAAGTACTGAACACTGTAAATCAGGATATCTAGAGAAACACGGTATGAACCTGCAGATAAACTTTGTTTGATTTGAGAATAGTTTTCAAAAGATTACAAGCTATATATCATGGCATTTTGAAGGACACTGAATTAACTTAAAATCTTCAAGGTTAGGGGTTTGGCATGAGCAGTCAAAATGGCGGCAGTGTTATAAGACTGCTCCCGTGGCCCCCCACGAGTATCCTTTACCATATTCTACACGACAGTGAATGTTGCTGCATCCCCCACCTCACTTCATGGTGAGGAGACGCCGGTGGCTCAGATCAAGCCACTGAGTGCTGGGTGGCTGTATTCTGGGCACGATTTGGAGTGCTCGCCACAAGGTATGAGCAAGATGGTGGGTAGCAACTGAGCCCTGGGCCTGGAGGTGGAAGACAGAGCCCGTGGGGCTCGCTGGCTTAGCAGCACCCTCCCCCTGCCACCTTAAAGAGAGATGTGCTGGATGATGGACCTGCTGCATGAGCGGCTGGAGTGAGGGTGCTCTCTCCCAGGGGTCGATTTCACCATCCATCCTCGATTGGGGCTGCAGTGTGGGCCACCCCCCAACTTGGATTGGTGCACTGGATTGAGTGTGGGCCTGCCCCAGGTGGCTCCTGTGTTCCACCAAGGGCCTACTCATTGAGAAGGAGACTGCTGAGGTGTAGGGTGATCCACTGGAGGTGAGCCATCATTCAGCCAGGCTCCTATCCTTGCACGCTCAATGTGATATGCAGGTGGACTTCCAACTGTTCTGGCTGCCCCACTCAAAATAAAGGTACCCCCTGCTTCTATACTTCTACGTCTCGGTCAAGGGAGAAAGATTTCATCTCAATCTAACAACATCCCATTTGTCCTGTATTTCTTCCTATATGCTTGAAAAAATGCTTATGGTTCTGATTCCCAAGCACAAAATTGTCCCATGTACAAATTCATTTTTTAAACACAATTTATGTACTTATTTTTGTTATGTGATATCATCAATAGATACATATAACATTAATCCTCAATTACTTTACATATTTTTAACAAATTATTTCATGAATTACTTTAATAAAATACTTTACAGAGAAAATATTAAACATATTAAATGCTTAAAAAAAGAACAAAGAATACGCCCACATTCCAATCCACTCACTCCTGCTCACATCCAGAATCATCCCCTATCATACTCTCCATTCACACCCTGACCCAGCCATTCTATACATACAACACTAAATACATTGGAAAAGCAGTTTTGATTTATAGCTGTTGTAATGTTGTGACCTGGAACCACTCCTAAAGGCGGTCAACCCGCATTTCGGTGTGGGAAACAATTTCATCCAGCTACCTTCTTCAGGACCACAATATGATATAGATGCTTCAAAAGGTGGACAATGGGCGGAATACTGATGTATTACTCTAGATCACACCAATGTGGCAACATGGCACATCCTAAGGAATCCTTTTATCATTATATTGACAGCTACACCTCCAAGTAGTCAGCAAAAAGAGGAGGAAGTCAATAGGCACCCTGCTCGTGTTAAATCCTTCCTGTAAGTGTCCCCTCTCTGCAAAAGATTATTTAGGATTTACTTATACAGGAAGGACACCCTAGAGATCGTCATATTGAATCACTGACATCAAACTCTGTCTCTGGTGTTCTGTCTGCTCCACCGGGGTAAGTGGGCCACCAGGGGTGCTGTGGCCTATCTCTGAATACACCGACAGACGTCCACTTGGAGATGGGGGCGGGACGTCCTCCCTTGTCAGCACATACCAAGATGGATCAATACACAAAACCTGCCAATAGTTCTCATGGGACATCTATCCCCCTGCCATTCACCATATGCTCACTCCCCTGGGCTTGCTATCATCCATGAGGCGATTCAAGACTCCAGGTTGAGACTAAGTTGGATGAGCTCCAGGTGGATGTGTCCCCATTGCATCAGGACCTTCGAAATGTTGCTAGACAGGTGACTGTGGTTGAAACTGGGGTATCCTCAGTGGAGGTGGCCACCCTCAAACTTCAAGGTCTCCAAACTACTTTCAACCACAGTGTCATTAGAGGAGCATGCTAAAGATGCAGAGAACTGGTCACAGAGAAACTTTAATTTCTTTGATTTATCAGAGGGTGTGGAGATGTCATGTGCTGCCCGACTGCTAGAGGACTGGCTGAGGTCCTGGACCACACCTGACAAGCTGTCCGAGTGGTTCGTGCAAGAGAAGGCAGATCGGTCTCTGGCCCATTGACTCACCTCTGGGGGCCACCCCATCCATTAATAGTCTATATCCTCAATCACAGAGACTGAGACATTATCCTCGGTTCAGCCAGGTTTACACCAAGATCTGCTTTTTCAAAATGTGAAGATTATGGTCTTCCCAGGCTATACCAATGCAATCCAGCAGTGTAGATGCTCTTTTGAAGACATGAAGCAGAAACTTCGAGTTCTCAAATTACAATATATGCTCCTTTTCTGAGCCAAACTGAAAATGATACTTAATTCTTCAACCTATTTCTTTGACACTCCCGAACAGGCTTGGGAGTGGATGACGAAAGAGGGGGGAGGCTCCTCTTTCCTTCTAAACCTCCCAGGAAGAAACATACTCACTTACGGAGTGTTCATTCCTACCTAGGGAAGAGACAGGCTTTACTGAGGCCAAATTGCAGTATGCCTGAGATTGGCACCCTTGCCCCAGGTGACCAGCTTTCAAGCATTCTAGACCTTTTCTAATCCTGGGGTGAGGACGCAAAGGCACCTTCTTCTCACTGTGCTGTTTTGGTTTTGTTTGGTCACCTTGTTATTGCCACAATACTGTGCATGCTATGTTGGGATATATGGAGATTTGCTTTTGGGCAATGTAATCTTTATATGGGGAAATCTAGGAGTGTTTGGGTGGCTCTAGGCCCCGTCTGACTGCCTCTATGTTTGGGGTTGGGGTGACAGATACTCTTGGGTTGGAAGTGTGAGATGGGAGTGGTTGGGCTCTTTGGTTTGTTTTTTAAGGTTTGACCACACATCTGGCTTATATGTTCCCTGCACAACACACATGTGTGCTCTGGTACTCCACTCTGATCATTCCCACTATGACCAGGTTCTACTGAATCCCCTGACATCTCCATGTGGAGACTGCCATCTCTTTGGTTTCTCTTCCTGTTAAGGACGGTTAAGGTTTGATCGTGGAATGTTAATGGCCTCCTTGATTGCATTAACCGATCAGCCGTTTTAAGACATATGAAACTGTCAGTGCTCATGCTTCAAGAAACCCACCTGTTGTGCACACAGTGTCCCCTTCTTGGTCCCTTCAGCTATGACAGGGTGTTCCATGCTGGGTTTTCCCGTGGATCCGAGGTGTAGTGATTTTACTACATAAGGAGTTCCCACTGGTGGTGTCTGCCTCCCATGAGGATGCCCAGGGGCAATACATGGGGATAGAGGGCTGACTTGAGGGCAGACACAAACATTTTCTATCAGCCGATATTCCTCAACAGCACCTTCAGTCTATCCTACAGGTGCTTCAAGATCTTTTGCTGACCCTTCCCAAAGGTATGACATTGATAGGGGTGATTTTAATGCTGTCCTAACCTGGTTTGGAATACCTCTGAATCTCCCCAACCGGGCCGTCGAATACTCTCTCCTTATGGGTGCACTCGATGGGACGCTGTGACATGTGGAGAATGTGGCACTCACATGAACATGCATTCATCCATGCATTGGAGGCACATAAAACATTGTCGCACATTGAACAGATTTGGCTCTTGGCAACTGACGTTCTCCACCTCACCCAAGTTCAGATCATGCCCCCCCTCCTTGGGGTGGGCACCCCACAGTGAACTTGAGACCCATGTGGCATAAAATATGCGTGGCACCTCACTGATCAAGACTGTACCGACTTTGTAGAAATGGAAATCTGATTCCTTGAAGTGAACTATGGCACAGTAGCATCAGCCTGAACTATCTGAGCGGCCAGCAAACCCACAGATAGGGAATTGATCAAGGGATATGTCTGGGGCAAAGAGTCACACTAGTTGTTGCAGATGACAGCTCTGGAGACTCAGACCCTCTTCTTGCAGTGGCAGATGCGTCATCAGCTCTCGGCTGACCTGGACCGCAGGCTGACGCTGACAAGGTCTAGCCTGAGAGAGATTTTCCTGGAAGAGGCCAGACAATGTTGGAGGCTGTCATGCAATGTGTATATGAACAAGGGTATACATCTGGCAAGCTCCTCTATTGGCTGGCCTCCAAGGAAACAGCTCCTAGAGTGGTGCCCTTGATTTGGGATATTGTGGTTTGCCTCCATTAGCGAGCGGCGGCAGTGGCACACATCTTTGTGGATTGCTATTGAGAGCAATATACAGAAATCTCCAGTCCTCCGTGAGAAGTTGCTTACTCGATACTGCAGGATATTCTATTTCCCTCGATGCCCCAGTCCTTGGCCCACAATCTTGATCAGCCAATCACGGTTGAGGAGATCGGAGAGGTGCTGTCCGCCTTCGCCCCAGGGAAGACCCCCAGTCCGGACGGCTTTCCGATTGAGTTTCTGAAATGTTTTCAATCTCTTCTTCTCCCCCATCTCCTGGTGCTGTATAGTGAAGCAGCAGATTTCCATCAGAGTTAGACACTGCAATTATTTTTGTGATCCCTAAAAGGGGTCAACCCTCAGATCAATGTTCCTTGGATAGGTCTATCTCCCTTTTTAACGCTGATGCTCATGTATTTTCAAAAGCCTTAGCTACCCATACCCTACAATATCTTGTCCACCCAGATAAACGTGGTTTCATGCCAAACAGGATCACCCTACACTGTACCCAAAGAGTCCAGGTGACCCTCTCTCAGTCACATCCCCTTCGCAACCCTATAGCACTGCTCCTAATAGATTTTGAGAAGATCTTCAGTACTGTTGATTGTTTCTTTTTGAAGGAGGTACCTCAGAGGGCAAGACTCTGGCCTCATTTTTGCAGATTTGTTGGTCTCCTGTATACCAGCTCCACCGCCCAGGTTCAGGTTGATGGGACCCTCTCCTATAGAGGCACACTCAAGGGCTGCCCCCCCTCCCCACTTATATTTGGATTTGGCAATTGAGATCATGGCATACCTCATTTGCTGCAAAGCTGGGGTGCAGAGATGGCCCAGAGGAGTGGGGCGGAAGAGCGCATAGCACTATAGTAAAGCATGTTAGGGCCCGCTTTGAGCCTCCATCTTTGAGAGCACATTTTCCACTTAGCATTTCTTTTCTGTCTGTAATCTTTTATATGGTTTTTCATTTATGCGATAATGTACTCAGAAATTATTTTCATGTTGCTTGCTCCTAGTAAGCATTGATGCCATCTAGTCTGTATGCTCTGTCCAAGGCTGAGCATACAGAACGCAATGCCTAAACATTCTAATTGTCCATGGAGACAGCTGCGCATTTGTACATTTATCAGAGCATCAAGCTTGCATCACTGACACAGTGTAGGAAGTTGGCTCTGTATGTGCTATTTCAAAGTAAGGAATAGCATGCACAGAGTCCAAGGGTTCCCCTTAGAGGTAAAATAGTGGTAAAAATAGATAATACTAATGCTCTATTTTGTGGTAGTGTGGTCGAGCAGTAGGCTTATCCAAGGAGTAGTGTTAAGCATTTGTTGTACATACATATAGACAATAAATGAGGTACACACACTCAGAGACAAATCCAGCCAATAGGTTTTTATATAGAAAAATATCTTTTCTTAGTTTATTTTAAGAACCACAGGTTCAAATTCTACATGTAATATCTCATTCGAAAGGTATTGCAGGTAAGTACTTTAGGAACTTCAAATCATCAAAATTGCATGTATACTTTTCAAGTTATTCACAAATAGCTGTTTTAAAAGTGGACACAGTGCAATTTTCACAGTTCCTAGGGGAGGTAAGTATTTGTTAGGTTAACCAGGTAAGTAAGACACTTACAGGGCTTAGTTCTTGGTCCAAGGTAGCCCACCGTTGGGGGTTCAGAGCAACCCCAAAGTCACCACACCAGCAGCTCAGGGCCGGTCAGGTGCAGAGTTCAAAGTGGTGCCCAAAACACATAGGCTAGAATGGAGAGAAGGGGGTGCCCCGGTTCCGGTCTGCTTGCAGGTAAGTACCCGCGTCTTCGGAGGGCAGACCAGGGGGGTTTTGTAGGGCACCGGGGGGGACACAAGCCCACACAGAAATTTCACCCTCAGCAGCGCGGGGGCGGCCGGGTGCAGTGTAGAAACAAGCGTCGGGTTTGTAATGGAAGTCAATGGGAGATCTAGGGATCTCTTCAGCGCTGCAGGCAGGCAAGGGGGGGGTTCCTCGGGGAAACCTCCACTTGGTCAAGGGAGAGGGACTCCTGGGGGTCACTCCTCCAGTGAAAGTCCGGTCCTTCAGGTCCTGGGGGCTGCGGGTGCAGGGTCTCTCCCAGGTGTCGGGATTTAGGATTCAAAGAGTCGCGGTCAGGGGAAGCCTCGGGATTCCCTCTGCAGGCGGCGCTGTGGGGGCTCAGGGGGGACAGGTTTTTGTACTCACAGTCTTAGAGTAGTCCTGGGGTCCCTCCTGAGGTGTTGGATCGCCACCAGCCGAGTCGGGGTCGCCGGGTGCAGTGTTGCAAGTCTCACGCTTCTTGCGGGGAGCTTGCAGGGTTCTTTAAAGCTGCTGGAAACAAAGTTGCAGCTTTTCTTGGAGCAGGTCCGCTGTCCTCGGGAGTTTCTTGTCTTTTCGAAGCAGGGGCAGTCCTCAGAGGATGTCGAGGTCGCTGGTCCCTTTGGAAGGCGTCGCTGGAGCAGGATCTTTGGAAGGCAGGAGACAGGCCGGTGAGTTTCTGGAGCCAAGGCAGTTGTCGTCTTCTGGTCTTCCTCTGCAGGGGTTTTCAGCTAGGCAGTCCTTCTTCTTGTAGTTGCAGGAATCTAATTTTCTAGGGTTCAGGGTAGCCCTTAAATACTAAATTTAAGGGCGTGTTTAGGTCTGGGGGGTTAGTAGCCAATGGCTACTAGCCCTGAGGGTGGGTACACCCTCTTTGTGCCTCCTCCCAAGGGGAGGGGGTCACAATCCTAACCCTATTGGGGGAATCCTCCATCTGCAAGATGGAGGATTTCTAAAAGTTAGAGTCACTTCAGCTCAGGACACCTTAGGGGCTGTCCTGACTGGCCAGTGACTCCTCCTTGTAGCTTTCTTTGTTCCCTCCAGCCTTGCCGCCAAAAGTGGGGGCCGTGGCCGGAGGGGGCGGGCAACTCCACTAAGCTGGAGTGCCCTGCTGGGCTGTGACAAAGGGGTGAGCCTTTGAGGCTCACCGCCAGGTGTCACAGCTCCTGCCTGGGGGAGGTGTTAGCATCTCCACCCAGTGCAGGCTTTGTTACTGGCCTCAGAGTGACAAAGGCACTCTCCCCATGGGGCCAGCAACATGTCTCTGGTGTGGCAGGCTGCTGGAACTAGTCAGCCTACACAGACAGTCGGTTAAGTTTCAGGGGGCACCTCTAAGGTGCCCTCTGGGGTGTGTTTTGCAATAAAATGTACACTGGCATCAGTGTGCATTTATTGTGCTGAGAAGTTTGATACCAAACTTCCCAGTTTTCAGTGTAGCCATTATGGTGCTGTGGAGTTCGTGTTTGACAGACTCCCAGACCATATACTCTTATGGCTACCCTGCACTTACAATGTCTAAGGTTTTGTTTAGACACTGTAGGGGTACCCTGCTCATGCACTGGTACCCTCACCTATGGTATAGTGCACCCTGCCTTAGGGCTGTAAGGCCTGCTAGAGGGGTGTCTTACCTATACTGCATAGGCAGTGAGAGGCTGGCATGGCACCCTGAGGGGAGTGCCATGTCGACTTACTCGTTTTGTCCTCACTAGCACACACAAGCTGGCAAGCAGTGTGTCTGTGCTGAGTGAGAGGTCTCCAGGGTGGCATAAGACATGCTGCAGCCCTTAGAGACCTTCCTTGGCATCAGGGCCCTTGGTACTAGAAGTACCAGTTACAAGGGACTTATCTGGCTGCCAGGGTCTGCCAATTGTGGATACAAAAGTACAGGTTAGGGAAAGAACACTGGTGCTGGGGCCTGGTTAGCAGGCCTCAGCACACTTTCAATTGTAAACATAGCATCAGCAAAGGCAAAAAGTCAGGGGGCAACCATGCCAAGGAGGCATTTCCTTACACAACCCCCCCCCAAACGAAAGAGGATGAGACTAACCTTTCCCAAGAGAGTCTTCATTTTCTAAGTGGAAGAACCTGGAAAGGCCATCTGCATTGGCATGGGCAGTCCCAGGTCTGTGTTCCACTATAAAGTCCATTCCCTGTAGGGAGATGGACCACCTCAACAGTTTAGGATTTTCACCTTTCATTTGCATCAGCCATTTGAGAGGTCTGTGGTCAGTTTGAACTAGGAAGTGAGTCCCAAAGAGGTATGGTCTCAGCTTCTTCAGGGACCAAACCACAGCAAAGGCCTCCCTCTCAATGGCACTCCAACGCTGCTCCCTGGGGAGTAACCTCCTGCTAATGAAAGCAACAGGCTGGTCAAGGCCATCATCATTTGTTTGGGACAAAACTGCCCCTATCCCATGTTCAGAGGCATCAGTCTGCACAATGAACTGCTTAGAATAATCTGGAGCTTTGAGAACTGGTGCTGAGCACATTGCCTGTTTCAGGGTGTCAAAGGCCTGTTGGCATTCCACAGTCCAGTTTACTTTCTTGGGCATTTTCTTGGAGGTGAGCTCAGTGAGGGCTGTCACAATGGATCCATATCCCTTCACAAACCTCCTGTAATACCCAGTCAAGCCAAGGAATGCCCTGACTTGAGTCTGGGTTTTTGGAGCTACCCAGTCCAGAATAGTCTGGATCTTGGGTTGGAGTGGCTGAACTTGGCCTCCACCTACAAGGTGGCCCAAGTAAACCACAGTTCCCTGCCCTATCTGGCATTTGGATGCCTTGATAGAGAGGCCTGCAGATTGCAGAGCCTTCAAAACCTTCCTCAGGTGGACCAGGTGATCCTGCCAGGTGGAGCTAAAGACAGCAATATCATCAAGATAAGCTGTGCTAAAGGACTCCAAGCCAGCAAGGACTTGATTCACCAACCTTTGGAAGGTGGCAGGGGCATTCTTTAAACCAAAGGGCATAACAGTAAACTGATAATGCCCATCAGGTGTGGAGAATGCTGTCTTTTCTTTTGCTCCAGGTGCCATTTTTATTTGCCAGTACCCTGCTGTCAAGTCAAAGGTACTTAGAAATTTGGCAGCACCTAATTTATCAATGAGCTCATCAGCTCTTGGAATTGGATGGGCATCTGTCTTGGTGACAGAATTGAGCCCTCTGTAGTCCACACAAAACCTCATCTCTTTCTTTCCATCTTTGGTGTGAGGTTTGGGGACTAAGACCACTGGGCTAGCCCAGGGGCTGTCAGAGCGCTCAATTACTCCCAATTCCAGCATCTTGTGGACTTCCACCTTGATGCTTTCTTTAACATGGTCAGATTGTCTAAAGATTTTGTTCTTGACAGGCATGCTGTCTCCTGTGTCCACATCATGGGTACACAGGTGTGTCTGACCAGGGGTTAAGGAGAAGAGTTCAGGAAACTGTTGTAGGACTCTCCTACAATCAGCTTGCTGTTGGCCAGAGAGGGTGTCTGAGTAGATCACTCCATCTACTGTCCCATCTTTTGGGTCTGATGACAGAAGATCAGGGAGAGGTTCACTCTCTGCCTCCTGATCCTCATCTGTTACCATCAACAGATTGACATCAGCCCTGTCGTGGAAGAGCTTAAGGCGGTTTACATGGATCACCCTCTTGGGGCTCCTGCTTGTGCCCAGGTCCACCAAGTAGGTGACCTGACTCTTCCTCTCTAGTACTGGGTAAGGGCCACTCCATTTGTCCTGGAGTGCCCTGGGAGCCACAGGCTCCAGAACCCAGACTTTCTGCCCTGGTTGGAACTCAACCAGTGCAGCCTTTTGGTCATACCAAAACTTCTGGAGCTGTTGGCTGGCCTCAAGGTTTTTGGTTGCCTTTTCCATGTACTCTGCCATTCT
This sequence comes from Pleurodeles waltl, assembly GCF_031143425.1. Classification (NCBI taxonomy): domain Eukaryota; kingdom Metazoa; phylum Chordata; class Amphibia; order Caudata; family Salamandridae; genus Pleurodeles; species Pleurodeles waltl. Next base: position 283,016,485 of record NC_090440.1, read on the forward strand.
AGAGCGAAGGCCAAGTACATAGTCCTCTATGTCCTGTTTAGGCTCATGGAGAGGTCTCTCCCAGCCTTCTTTAACAAGGGCAAGTGGTCCCCTTACAGGATGACCAAACAGAAGTTCAAAGGGTGAGAATCCTACTCCCTTCTGTGGCACCTCTCTGTAAGCGAAAAGCAGACATGGCAAGAGGACATCCCATCTCCTTTTGAGCTTTTCTGGGAGCCCCATGATCATGCCTTTTAATGTCTTGTTGAATCTCTCAACCAAGCCATTAGTTTGTGGATGGTATGGTGTAGTGAATTTATAAGTCACTCCACACTCATTCCACATGTGCTTTAGGTATGCTGACATGAAGTTGGTACCTCTGTCAGACACCACCTCCTTAGGGAAACCCACTCTGGTAAAGATACCAATGAGGGCCTTGGCTACTGCAGGGGCAGTAGTCGACCTAAGGGGAATAGCTTCAGGATACCTGGTAGCATGATCCACTACTACCAGGATATACATATTTCCTGAGGCTGTGGGAGGTTCCAGTGGACCAACTATGTCCACACCCACTCTTTCAAAGGGAACCCCCACCACTGGAAGTGGAATGAGGGGGGCCTTTGGATGCCCACCTGTCTTACCACTGGCTTGACAGGTGGGGCAGGAGAGGCAAAACTCCTTAACCATGTTGGACATATTGGGCCAGTAGAAGTGGTTGACTAACCTCTCCCACGTCTTGGTTTGTCCCAAATGTCCAGCAAGGGGAATGTCATGGGCCAATGTTAGGATGAACTTCCTGAACAGCTGAGGCACTACCACTCTCCTAGTGGCACCAGGTTTGGGGTCTCTGGCCTCAGTGTACAGGAGTCCATCTTCCCAATAGACCCTATGCGTTCCATTTTTCTTGCCTTTGGACTCTTCAGCAGCTTGCTGCCTAAGGCCTTCAAGAGAGGGACAGGTTTCTTGTCCCTTACACAGCTCCTCCCTTGAGGGTCCCCCTGGGCCTAAGAGCTCAACCTGATAAGGTTCAAGCTCCAAAGGCTCAGTTCCCTCAGAGGGCAGAACTTCTTCCTGAGAAGAGAGGTTCCCTTTCTTTTGCTGTGTTGCAGTTGGTTTCCCAACTGACTTTCCTGTTCTCTTGGTAGGCTGGGCCATTTTTCCAGACTCCAGCTCTACTTTTTCACCCTGTGCCTTGCACTGTGCTCTTGTTTTCACACACACCAGTTCAGGGATACCCAGCATTGCTGCATGGGTTTTTAGTTCTACCTCAGCCCATGCTGAGGACTCCAGGTCATTTCCAAGCAGACAGTCCACTGGGATATTTGAGGAGACCACCACCTGTTTCAGGCCATTGACCCCTCCCCATTCTAAAGTAACCATTGCCATGGGATGTACTTTTCTCTGATTGTCAGCGTTGGTGACTGTGTAAGTTTTTCCAGTCAGGTATTGGCCAGGGGAAACCAGTTTCTCTGTCACCATGGTGACACTGGCACCTGTATCCCTCAGGCCCTCTATTCTAGTCCCATTAATTAAGAGTTGCTGTCTGTATTTTTGCATGTTAGGCGGCCAGACAGCTAGTGTGGCTAAATCCACCCCACCCTCAGAAACTAGAGTAGCTTCAGTGTGGACCCTGATTTGCTCTGGGCACACTGTTGATCCCACTTGGAGACTAGCCATACCAGTGTTACCTGGATGGGAGTTTGGAGTGGAACCTTTCTTGGGACAGGCCTTGTCTCCAGTTTGGTGTCCATGCTGTTTACAGCTATGACACCAGGCCTTTTTGGGATCAAAGTTTTTACCCTTGTACCCATTGTTTTGTGAAGAGGCTCTGGGCCCACCCTCCTGTGCAGGTTTTTGGGGGCCTGTAGAAGACTCTTTACTATTTTTAGTTTTGGTTGTCTCATCACCCTTCCCCTGGGGAGTCTTTGTGACCCCTTTCTTTTGGTCACCCCCTGTTGAAGTCTTGGACACCCTTGTCTTGACCCAATGGTCCGCCTTCTTTCCCAATTCTTGGGGAGAAATTGGTCCTAGGTCTACCAGATGCTGATGCAGTTTATCATTGAAACAATTACTCAATAGGTGTTCTTTCACAAATAAATTGTACAGCCCATCATAATTACTTACACCACTGCCTTGAATCCAACCATCTAGTGTTTTCACTGAGTAGTCTACAAAGTCAACCCAGGTCTGGCTCGAGGATTTTTGAGCCCCCCTGAATCTAATCCTATACTCCTCAGTGGAGAATCCAAAGCCCTCAATCAGGGTACCCTTCATGAGGTCATAAGATTCTGCATCTTGTCCAGAGAGTGTGAGGAGTCTATCCCTACACTTTCCTGTGAACATTTCCCAAAGGAGAGCACCCCAGTGAGATCTGTTCACTTTTCTGGTTACACAAGCCCTCTCAAAAGCTGTGAACCACTTGGTGATGTCATCACCATCTTCAAATTTTGTCACAATCCCTTTGGGGATTTTTAACATGTCAGGAGAATCTCTGACCCTATTTATGTTGCTGCCACCATTGATGGGTCCTAGGCCCATCTCTTGTCTTTCCCTCTCTATGGCTAGGATCTGTCTTTCCAAAGCCAATCTTTTGGCCATCCTGGCTAACTGGATGTCCTCTTCACTGGGGCTATCCTCAGTGATTTCAGAGGTGTTGGTCTCTCCTGTGAGGGAACCAGCATCTCTGACTATTATTTTAGGAGTCAGGGTTTGAGGGACCCTGTTCTCCCTAGATAGGACTGGTAGGGGGGAATTGTCCTCCAAGTCACTATCCTCTTCCTCTGAGTTGCCACCCTCAGAGGGGTTGGCCTTTTCAAACTCTGCCAAAAGCTCCTGGAGCTGTATTTTGGTAGGTTTGGGGCCCATTGTTATTTTCTTTATTTTACAGAGTGACCTTAGCTCCCTCATCTTAAGATGGAGGTAAGGTGTGGTGTCGAGTTCCACCACAGTCACATCTGTGCTAGACATTTTGCTTCTAAAAGTTGGAATACTTTTTAAGAATCTACAACTGGTTCTAGAATCTAATTCAAACTTTTACAAACTTTTAAACTCTAAAAGAAATGCTAAACAGGATCTAACACAAGGCCCTAGCAGGTCTTTTAAGAATTTAGAAAACTTTTCAAATTGCAAAAATCAATTTCTAATGACAATTTTGGAATTTGTCGTGTGATCAGGTATTGGCTGAGTAGTCCAGCAAATGCAAAGTCTTGTACCCCACCGCTGATCCACCAATGTAGGAAGTTGGCTCTGTATGTGCTATTTCAAAGTAAGGAATAGCATGCACAGAGTCCAAGGGTTCCCCTTAGAGGTAAAATAGTGGTAAAAATAGATAATACTAATGCTCTATTTTGTGGTAGTGTGGTCGAGCAGTAGGCTTATCCAAGGAGTAGTGTTAAGCATTTGTTGTACATACATATAGACAATAAATGAGGTACACACACTCAGAGACAAATCCAGCCAATAGGTTTTTATATAGAAAAATATCTTTTCTTAGTTTATTTTAAGAACCACAGGTTCAAATTCTACATGTAATATCTCATTCGAAAGGTATTGCAGGTAAGTACTTTAGGAACTTCAAATCATCAAAATTGCATGTATACTTTTCAAGTTATTCACAAATAGCTGTTTTAAAAGTGGACACAGTGCAATTTTCACAGTTCCTAGGGGAGGTAAGTATTTGTTAGGTTAACCAGGTAAGTAAGACACTTACAGGGCTTAGTTCTTGGTCCAAGGTAGCCCACCGTTGGGGGTTCAGAGCAACCCCAAAGTCACCACACCAGCAGCTCAGGGCCGGTCAGGTGCAGAGTTCAAAGTGGTGCCCAAAACACATAGGCTAGAATGGAGAGAAGGGGGTGCCCCGGTTCCGGTCTGCTTGCAGGTAAGTACCCGCGTCTTCGGAGGGCAGACCAGGGGGGTTTTGTAGGGCACCGGGGGGGACACAAGCCCACACAGAAATTTCACCCTCAGCAGCGCGGGGGCGGCCGGGTGCAGTGTAGAAACAAGCGTCGGGTTTGTAATGGAAGTCAATGGGAGATCTAGGGATCTCTTCAGCGCTGCAGGCAGGCAAGGGGGGGGTTCCTCGGGGAAACCTCCACTTGGTCAAGGGAGAGGGACTCCTGGGGGTCACTCCTCCAGTGAAAGTCCGGTCCTTCAGGTCCTGGGGGCTGCGGGTGCAGGGTCTCTCCCAGGTGTCGGGATTTAGGATTCAAAGAGTCGCGGTCAGGGGAAGCCTCGGGATTCCCTCTGCAGGCGGCGCTGTGGGGGCTCAGGGGGGACAGGTTTTTGTACTCACAGTCTTAGAGTAGTCCTGGGGTCCCTCCTGAGGTGTTGGATCGCCACCAGCCGAGTCGGGGTCGCCGGGTGCAGTGTTGCAAGTCTCACGCTTCTTGCGGGGAGCTTGCAGGGTTCTTTAAAGCTGCTGGAAACAAAGTTGCAGCTTTTCTTGGAGCAGGTCCGCTGTCCTCGGGAGTTTCTTGTCTTTTCGAAGCAGGGGCAGTCCTCAGAGGATGTCGAGGTCGCTGGTCCCTTTGGAAGGCGTCGCTGGAGCAGGATCTTTGGAAGGCAGGAGACAGGCCGGTGAGTTTCTGGAGCCAAGGCAGTTGTCGTCTTCTGGTCTTCCTCTGCAGGGGTTTTCAGCTAGGCAGTCCTTCTTCTTGTAGTTGCAGGAATCTAATTTTCTAGGGTTCAGGGTAGCCCTTAAATACTAAATTTAAGGGCGTGTTTAGGTCTGGGGGGTTAGTAGCCAATGGCTACTAGCCCTGAGGGTGGGTACACCCTCTTTGTGCCTCCTCCCAAGGGGAGGGGGTCACAATCCTAACCCTATTGGGGGAATCCTCCATCTGCAAGATGGAGGATTTCTAAAAGTTAGAGTCACTTCAGCTCAGGACACCTTAGGGGCTGTCCTGACTGGCCAGTGACTCCTCCTTGTAGCTTTCTTTGTTCCCTCCAGCCTTGCCGCCAAAAGTGGGGGCCGTGGCCGGAGGGGGCGGGCAACTCCACTAAGCTGGAGTGCCCTGCTGGGCTGTGACAAAGGGGTGAGCCTTTGAGGCTCACCGCCAGGTGTCACAGCTCCTGCCTGGGGGAGGTGTTAGCATCTCCACCCAGTGCAGGCTTTGTTACTGGCCTCAGAGTGACAAAGGCACTCTCCCCATGGGGCCAGCAACATGTCTCTGGTGTGGCAGGCTGCTGGAACTAGTCAGCCTACACAGACAGTCGGTTAAGTTTCAGGGGGCACCTCTAAGGTGCCCTCTGGGGTGTGTTTTGCAATAAAATGTACACTGGCATCAGTGTGCATTTATTGTGCTGAGAAGTTTGATACCAAACTTCCCAGTTTTCAGTGTAGCCATTATGGTGCTGTGGAGTTCGTGTTTGACAGACTCCCAGACCATATACTCTTATGGCTACCCTGCACTTACAATGTCTAAGGTTTTGTTTAGACACTGTAGGGGTACCCTGCTCATGCACTGGTACCCTCACCTATGGTATAGTGCACCCTGCCTTAGGGCTGTAAGGCCTGCTAGAGGGGTGTCTTACCTATACTGCATAGGCAGTGAGAGGCTGGCATGGCACCCTGAGGGGAGTGCCATGTCGACTTACTCGTTTTTTCCTCACTAGCACACACAAGCTGGCAAGCAGTGTGTCTGTGCTGAGTGAGAGGTCTCCAGGGTGGCATAAGACATGCTGCAGCCCTTAGAGACCTTCCTTGGCATCAGGGCCCTTGGTACTAGAAGTACCAGTTACAAGGGACTTATCTGGCTGCCAGGGTCTGCCAATTGTGGATACAAAAGTACAGGTTAGGGAAAGAACACTGGTGCTGGGGCCTGGTTAGCAGGCCTCAGCACACTTTCAATTGTAAACATAGCATCAGCAAAGGCAAAAAGTCAGGGGGCAACCATGCCAAGGAGGCATTTCCTTACACACAGTGTGACCAGAATGGTGCTTGTATTATAAAGCTATCCTGGAATGCAGGCTTGCAATGCCCAACGTGCAGCTTAGTGGACCCTGATGCTGAAACTGATTCTGACCTCTGACCTTCATAGGACCAAAAGTCTACATTACACCAGACCAGCTTCCTGGCTTCCCAGAACATCCTTCCCAGGTATGGAGGGGTTGAGTTTGAGATTGAGTTTTCCCAATAGATCTGGCAGAGGGTGCTTCCACTATGCTCTTAGTGGTACAGGTAGTTACAGATAGAAGTGTACCAACACAATCACAAAACCATGGTTGGATTGTTTATCTTTTTCACCATCTTTGTAATGCTGGTTACCATGCTTTGTCTTGTTTACCTGATAATCGCAGCCCATGTTTTTGTGCAAGAGTAAGACTATTGCAATAAATGCTCTAAAATACATTTTCACATTCTTAATTGTGTCTAATCTTGAGTACCCTATTGACAATGAAAAGGTAGTTCTGTTTCCATGATTTTCTTAGGAATCTGAGTAGTGTGCTTAGGAGTTTCAGACGGGGCACTGTGAGCTAGCTGGCAGCTATGTAACCATTTCCTGATGGTATATGCGGACTGAGTCCCTACACCCTGACAGTTATGTTGACCAGGTACCACGTCCTACTTGATTAATAGGAACTGTATAACAGCACTGTATGGAAGTGATATTTTGGTGTTCAGGGAAACCCCAGTCCCCTGGTCCGCAATGCTGGGAAATCCTTCTTCTGTATGGAGAGGTCTCTGGGCTCAGAGTCAACAAATCCAAGTCCTTGTGGGTGCCAATTGAAGGGGGTGTGAGTAGTTGTTCCTGGTGCACCATGATCCCACTACACTGCCTATCCTGTAAATACTTAGAAATCTATGTATTCTGCCTCCCAGAATTGGCATGGTTCAATAAGGGGTGGGGTGACCCAGCTTACTTGGTGGAATTAGCCTTGTTGGGCTTGAACGGGCTACTTGGCCTGCTTTACGGGATCCCAATCACTCAAACTCTTCCTGACTGTATGCAGATGACACTGCAGTCCTGGAGGGCAGTGCTTCGATTCACTGGATGGGAGCACAGGCTCACTGGGATGACTGCACTGTGGAAGGGACGCGGTTACCCCATAGAGCTGGCCTGCATGTCTTTGTGAGGTGGGACAGAATAGGTATCTCACCTTGGGGATGGCTGGTGGGGTTATGGCATGCTGACGTTCAGGAAATGTGGGAGCAGAAACACCTCTCCCACATGCAATACCTGCAGTTGCGCCATGCCTTGTTAGATAATAGTCCCCCTGACACACAAGTTCCAGAGTTCAACCCTCTTGAAGTTAAAATCTTGATGGGAAGACTGGGTAAGGGAGCCATCTCCTGGATTTCTCCCTCCCTAATCACCAATGCTCCAGACCGCCTCTCAGGATTGTGCACATGGTGGGAGGCCTGTGTGGGTGACCTCGATGACGACGATAGGCGTGCGGCCACATTGACCCCTAGGGAAATGGCTATCGCCTCACGCCTTCGAATAGTCTAAATTAACTTCTTGCATCTTACATATATTACTCCCCAGTGACTTTGCGGAGCCGGAAGCATCTCCCAGGCCTAATGAATAAGCTGTTGCCTAGCTGAGAAGGATTTCTTCCACATGGTGGAACTATCATGGCCTGGATGCGGGAACTTAATAAATGTACTTATGTATCGTACCTACTGCGTAGACATGTAGAAATGGTCATGTTGTACGTTGTTACTGCTGGTAAAATCAATAAAAATTGGTTATCAAAAAAAAAAATTCAAGGTTTATTTGCAGATGTTCTGTGCTGGCACTTTACAGTTTCTCTGTGAAGACAGAAGTATTTGTTTGACAGATTTTTTTTTTGAAAGCTTTCTTTTCTCTCAAGTATCCTTGGCACAGAGGTGGCTGTAAACACACTCATTGACAATATGAATGTATTAAATTCTGTTCACGCCTTACAAGGGTATGTTTATTAGGGACATTGTCATATTTGATTACTACAATAGAGAAGAGGTAGTTGAGAAAATGTATGTAAATCAGCAGGTATAGCAATGTTTTAGTGAGAGGATTTCACAAGTTACATTCATATGCTTAGTAATGTAACTTGTTTTATATTACCACTGAAGAAAGACTAGAAAAGCAGCAACCCAGTGAGACATACATCTGAACCAGCTGTCTATTTTCTCTTCCTAAATTCTCTTTCCACTCAGCATTCCACAGTGGCAACAGTGAATTCCTTTTGGGCAGTGGCTTCTGTTAAGGACAAGTTGGAAAGTACTGCAGAGGTTGTGGCATCCCTAGAAGACAGGTATATCTGAATTTGTGATAAGGGGTTGATGATGAGAGCATTATGCCACCCACCAGACAACTTGACCTCTCCTGATATGGTGGAGTTCCCATATTTCCTGCTCTGTAGATGATGCAACAGACTTTGAAGGGGATGCCGCTTAGTAGAAGGAACAAGCCGACTTATTAACAGTTGGCAAGATTCTGGAAAACTTCCTGATATCCTTGATGAGTCAAGGATTGGTTTGGCGGATGCACATCTGGGGACTCAGATGACATTCTGGGACCCCCATGGGAAAGGTGTTGCCTTCACAAGCAAGAACCACTGCTAGCATGGCCTGTTCTGGAGGTTCATTCATTGAGAAATGCTTTCGCTTTGTACGGCATGATACATTGGTGCAGGGAGTTTGAGTCTTAATTGAGACAAAGAGTACTTCCATAGATTTTCATCTAGAGGCTGAATATTGCTGGAAATAGGATGGCGTCTGGGAGGATTCTGAAGACAACAGAGATAGGGCCAGACCTGAAGGTGCCACTTCTGAACAAGAGGGGATCTTTTGTTCAGTTAGGATGTGAATTACAGAAGGATTCTGTCATGGAAGCCCATACTACCCACTGTTGAGAAGTGGGTGTTGAACCGGATTTCATGCTTAGTGGTGTCAAAGGCTGACAGCAGTATGAGGCAACAGAGGTCACGGATGTCAGTGATTTGGGGTGCCGAGCTGAGTACTTGGATAGTGAATGTATTGTGAGGCATTGGTTTTCAAATACAGATTGGTAGACTTGGAAGAGAGTGTTGTTCTTACCTGGGTGTGTGAAGTTGCAAAGCTTCTTTTGCAAACTTCTTGAAAAAATTGCATGTTTTCAAAGCCTTCATAGGCTCACACTTTGCCATTTATAAATAAAGATTGTCAAATTTTCTACAATGTATGTTACATATATCCTTATTTAACACTAATGAAATGGTGTTAAATAAGATATACTGTGCAAAAACCAGTGTTGCTTCCTTGGGCAATGAAAACAAAATCAGTAACACTTGTGGAGGAAAGTTTTGCTAATTTTTGCCACCCTGTATATAAAAGCTTTGCAAAAGGTGCACTTGCATATAAATATACAGTGTACTTTTTCCATCATTGCTCATTATCTATCCAAAATAATTTTGCAATGCAGAAAAAACCTCAGGCAAATGTAAACAGGTAATCTCCGTAGCTCTCATAATGAACAAGCATAGGGAACTTTGTAAAACTCTATTGGTGAAATAAAAACTTGGCACAAATCTAGTGGTACTAAGGATTGGAAGATGTCTGATGGTTGTAGTTGAAAAAATTATTGGGGTCCTTGATAGGCTTTGTGAGGAGGTACAGTTTTCCAGGCTTGAGGGAATTTGAAAACTCCTTTGAGTGAGTGGTGCATTGACACCTTCAATAGTCTTTGAGGTTCAAGCAGTTGCATATTCTTTTCCTTGAAGTTTTTGTTGTAGAGCAGGTCCGCTGCTCATGGGAGACTTGAGTCTTTATGGAATGCATGATGAGTTGGCTTCCTGGGCAGAGTCCTTTGAGGTCAGGGGCAGTCCGGCATGGTCAACTGCTTCTTCTTTTCCTCTTCCGCTGGTGCAACTCCTCTTTGCCCTCATCTTCTTAGGTCATCAGGATCTGAATTCTAGGCTTTAGGGGTGCCACCTAAATACAAAATGTAGGGGTGTTACAGGGAGTGCCAGCTGGCAGCCAATGGACTGACCACCTTTGGGGTGACTACACCCTTTCTATTACCACCTCCACTGGGAAGTGGGCATAACCCTAATCCTAATAGCCTAATTCCTTCCAAACAAGATGGAGGAATTTAAAAGGTAGTGTCCACTTCAGCTTGTCTACCTTTGGGGTGGGACTGGCATGAAGTGGGCACACCTCCTAATCTGCCTAATTTTTCTGCCTTTGCTGCTGCCAAAAGTGAGGTCAGAACAGAGGGGTCAGTTATCTCCACCATCTGGAGAGACCTGACTTACATTACAAAGGTGGCTAGGTCTCTGAAGTTCCTAGAATGTCTATTCTGCCTGGGTGAGGTGGTAACACCTCTGCCCAGTGCGTGATTTTGTCTCAGGCCCTCAAGAGCACTGGTTCTCACATTGGGGGGCCAGAAACACATCTGTGGTGGCTGAATTGGTCAGTGTCGAGGCGGGCCACTCACCTAAAAAGCTGGATGTCTGCAGGTGCGATGGTATGTCCCTGACCTCCTGGAACACCTCTCAGCACTTCCTGGTGGACAGAGAAACCCCGGCAGGTCTCCCAAAAGGAAAGGGAGAGTGGAAAAGAAAGAGACAAAACACTACCACGTCTTGCCAGTCCAGCCAGGCGCCCTGTATCTTCGGGTAGCAGGTCGTATTTGACAGAGTGATAGTAGAGTTAGTGCACTCAACTTCCTTGAAACTGAATCTCTCTTTCTGATATGGGCACAGAAGCAGTAGAAGAACACAGGGATGCTTCAGCACTTTTCTTGGATAATAATAACTGTTGGCACAATTACTAACACTGCATTACCAAAAACCCAAACTGAGTACCATAACAATAAGTACTGCGACACCAGGGCTGGCTTCACAGAGATTCACTCTTGCACACTACAATTAGAACGGTGGTTGCACATATCATGCACAAGAAAGACAAACAAGGGCATTAATTATATCACATATAACTTTCCTGCATGCATAGGGTTAAACTAAAAGGAACAAAAACAATACAAGAAATACAAATGTCCACTCTGGGTTTAAACAATTAGGGTGGCACAGTTTGGTTTGGTTTCACTGTGTGTGAGAAAAACCCTTGAAAAGCAAATTCCTCAAACCTGAAACACAGGCATGAATGACACAATTTAAATCCAAGAGTTATGCTATTAGAGAAAGAAAAGTCATGTAAATGCTCTTTTAAAATTGCACTGTCACTTTTTGTAGTACTTGAGCTCAAGCAGATTTCCTGAAGCACATTTAGGTCTGAAATACACCAGCTGTTCTAGGAAAAGCGCGGCGCTCAAAGAACAAACTCCCTCGAGAATACTAGCCACTTATCTGCAGTCTTTTCCGGAGTGCTGGAGGAAGGCCTGGTGTCAGCTGGTACAGAAATGAAGAAAAGAATTGCCTCAAAAGTCCTGAATATGAGGATTACATCAGGGGCTGGACTGCCAAATCAGATGCTGAGATCAGGAAGCAAAACAAAGCCAAGCAGGGACGCATGCTTTACTCTGTTATTTATAGCCAATCAGGAAAGCAGTTAAGTTTCTACATGTGGATGAGTCACCACACCCAATTAGAAGCACATGTCTACACCACACCCAATTAGAAGCACATGTCTACACCTGCTCACATTAGCAAACAAGCATTGATAAAAACCAATTGTGTAACACAGTACATTATGTTTACTGAGAAACATGAAGGTTTAACCAAGAACAGAGATATGATTTAACCCTAATTCCTGGGGATGCTGGTAGATAATGCAGGAGGCACCTTGGGGATTCCTGACAGTCAGGACCAGTCAGTCAGCACACTAATAACTGGTAGGTTGTTAGGGGGCACCTCTAAGGTGACCTCTGTGTGCATTCATTAATACATCTGTCACTATATTCAGTGAGGGTTTATTATTCTGAGATGATTGATAACAAACATCCCAGGGTTCAGAGAAGCCATCATGTAGCTGGGGAACTCATAATGTCCAGAGACCAGCACCTGTATTTAAAATGGCTTTCCTGATCATTTACTATGTCTCAGAATCGACAGAGACATATCAGGGGCATATCTGTTCATGCATATATGCCCTCACATGCGCCCTGATGCACCCAGCATTAGGGGTGACTTACACCTGGCACATGCAGTGATAGGAGGTCGTGTTTACAATTTAGCTTGCACCACCACGCGCAGGCTGCAGTGGCAGCACTGTGTGAGTATGTTGACGGGTCCCTGGGGTGGCATGACTGGTGCTGCAGCCCTCAGGGACCTTCCTTAGTACGCCAGGCACTAGGTACCAGGGGTACCATTCACTAGGGACTTACAGTGGGTGCTAAAGAGTGTGCCAATTGTGCAGAACAACTGTGTAGTTTTGGGGAAAGAGATGTGGCACTGGGAACTGGTTAGCAGAGATCCACTGCACTAAGAGTCAAAGCCACATCAGAAACCAAGCAAAAAGGAGGGGCTAACGATGCCAAAAAGGATGCTTTCCTACAATTTAAAAGGCTATCTCTGTCATGTCAGCCAGTGAGCTGTTGAAGACCTGACTGCCTACGAAAATAAAGCAGAAAGTCAGGAATTACATTTTATTGTGCTTTTCACAAGACTGCTAATTGTTACTATGCTTTTCAGCGAAACCCAGCTTGCATTGTGGGGTTCATAGTTTTGCTTTTATAATGTCATGCTGGGCTCAAATCCCCAGAATGAAAAGTGCTATTCGCTAAAATCCCACAATTGGCCAAATGTTTTAAACATGACATGCAGCCACATGTCACTTATATATTAAAATCTAGTTGTTTTACATATAAAATCAAAAGCAAACTGCTGACGGAATGAAAAACACACATTTCTCTGGCACATACAGGACAGGCACAGCACAAGTAACAAACATACTAAAGAGGGAGTAAGAGGCATTAACGGACACTAGTAGGCTCTCCAAAAGCAGCCAAATATACCTGCATATTCATCACCTTTTGAATATCCCAGTTATCAGTCTGGATACAGGAACTTTTAAGAAGCTCTCCTATGCTGATAGGGGTCACTGGCTCCATCTCAGCACTGCACTCAGAACCTCGTATCTTCACTGGAGCCATAAAGCATCCCTGTTGGCATGCTGACATCAGTTCCAATCCACTTTGTAGCTGTCATGGTCACAGCTGTGAGCAGGGCTAGTCATGCCCTAGCCATGCCTTATTCCCCACCTTTGTGAGTGACATCAGAGATGTTGTTATTTTATTTTCATCTCAGTACCAGTTTGAATCATGTTATGCCTTTGAAACCTTGTGTTACTTACCAACTTAGTTATTAACATAATGGCAATGTTTAAAGCAGATCTAGACCAATGCTTGATGTCAAGATAACTTCTGAACACCTGGGCCTCATCCAGGTAATCCAGTAATCACATGTCAACTGACTACTACCACCTGAGCCTCACCCAGGTAACTTAGGAAGCACATGTCGACTGTTGACAACAGCTGGTTCTTTAACTGATCCTCCTAATGGAAAAAAGACAGATGACAAATGTGCAATTACAATAATGACTAATGAATTCCTCTGTTTGTCCCATGTGTTTCCTTGCACCTGGTTTGGGCCGGCTATATAACAGGTCTGTCAGACTAAACCCTGTTTAGCCTTATTTAACTTGGATGCAATGCTTCTCCGTCTCCAGTCTTCAGCAAACTTCTATTTGCAGCGTCAGTCCTCTCTTCACAGAGGCATCCATCCCTTCACAGTGACAGGCTTCTCCTTGGAGTGACGTGCTTCCTGAGTTCCGACCTAGTATTTCCAATCTTCTCCGAAGTTACCACAGTACCTGTAAAAGGCAGGCAACTTGCAATTCATCTCTTGCATTGCGCTTTCTTGTGCTGGCAAAAAGTCCTCCCACATAAGCTAACACAGGTTTTTCTGTTTAATTTGGGATCTTGATCAGCGCTGATTAATCAAAACATATCTAAAGCCAGCAATAATATTCAGATTAATCTCGTGGCTGAAAAGACATTAGAGTAAAATCATATTTCTTATAATTGCTGCACCTTCCTGGATCTTGTGCTCATAGTTGGTTTTCAATCTGTTTTTCCTCTATCAGAATCTGATGTTGATGTTCTAAAGACTTTTGGGACAATTGAGAACTATAATGTGATTGCCATTGCATATTACATATGAACCTTGAACTCTTGAACTACTGAAGAATTTGAAATAGTTGACCCAGGTATTTTCTCTCATTGAAAACCTTGTACATGATTTTTCTAGTTCATGATAATTCCTGGATAATTCTTGAATCACACTGAGTAATGTTTCTTGTGTGAATTATTGGTATGTTGATTTGACGTTAGTTATGCCAAAGATCTGTTTAGTTTTTCTTGTTTTAACATGTAGTTTCATTGCAGGGAAATCCGAGTCCAGACCCTTGTATCTGAATAATCCTGACTGCCAAAAACCTGAATCCAGAACCAGACATCCTTGAGCTCAGCAGTGCCCAGAGTTAAGAAATCTGACTACGCAGAAGTCCTGGTATTTCTCTCTTTCTCTATCATCCCAACCCCCCTTCCCTTTGGAAACTCCTAGGGTTGCAGTGTATCCTTTATTGCTGCCCTGTCAGTTCTCATTGGGAGTCAAGGATTATCGTTGCTCTATCAGAACCACCTGAAGTTCAGGTGAGTGGCTCGCAACATTAACACACCTTCAAAGCAAATGGATGATACCAACATTTTACTCAGATAGGTGCAATTTTCTTTAATATGAAGAGTACCTAACATCTTGACTATTAATATACACAGCCATGCAATGGCAGGTGGGTAAGTCCTTGAGGAATATGCAGTATCCACCAGAAACAGAGTTACCGAAGGTAAGTAACTTGTTCTTCTGATGGATACTTCTACCTGCAGAGTCCTCTCCTTTTGAATAGATTCCCCCTAGCAGTCCCACATAGGAGGTGGTTGCATAGCTGGTTATGCAATAAAGTCCTGTAGAACTGAACGAGCAAAGTGGCCATCCCTCTTCACTTTGGAATCTAAACAATAGTGTTTCACAGAAGTATGAAGCAATGACCAAGTTACCACTTTGAAAATATTTGCGTAAAGTGGAAGTGGTAAGGGATAACCACTTTTGGCAGAAAGGCAGCCTTGGATCTCTCCAACTTCAGAGAAGAAGGAGGCAGCTGCGGCCCATCTGTATGGGCTGAGGGTCCATGCCTCCCCCCCACTATTCAGCAGACAAGAAGAGTGTCTGTCAGGTTAAAAGTAGGTCAGTCTGACAGACACTCTTCTAGTTCGGGTTAGGCAGCCAGGAGCTGGAAATGAGCTTAATGCGCATGCTCCTGGATACCTGGTCTGAACTTTGCAAGGCTGACGATTTCACATCTCTGTGGGCATAACCTGCTCAGCCTGGCAAAAGTGGCTTGAGGCCTTCCCCCACGTGATGAGGGGAGCATTACTGATGGCTTCGGTCTTGGGTATTTCAGTTTTAAGTAAATTAAAAAAGAAAGGCCCCTGATTGAATTATAGGGAGCAGGACAGGAAAATAACCAAAGAACAACAAGACCCCACCTTCCCAAAATCTTAAAGAATCAGTGTATCATCATTCAGTATTATTTTCTAATATATAAACTTAGTTTCATTTATTAAGACAAAATTCCATTATCAATATACAATACAATTCTTAAATAATTATATTACATTGTATTTTGATAATGGAATTTTGTCTCAATAAATGAAAATATATTTATACGTTAAAAAATAATATTCAGTGTGGGTATATTGACTCTTTAATATTTTGAGGAGGCAGGGTTCTTTGGTCTTCTTTGCTTCAGTTTTAGTCCCTGAAGTGCCCAGGGCTGAGTGTCAATCAGTGACACCTCGTCACAGAGTGGGGTAGGGTCAGGCATCTCACTGACACCAGGTCATTCTCTGATGAGTGAGGGACTGCTGCCTTCCCTCTTGGAGAGCTGCAGTAAAGGTAAGTTTTATGTGTTTTTTCATATTTGTTCCATGCATGTATGTATTTATAAATGTATGTGTATTTGTATGTGAGCGTTTGAATGGGTGTGTGTGTATTTGAATTCATGGGTTTCAGTGAGTGCGTATGTGCCCCTCCTTCCAGGTAAAATTACTAGACGCCACTAGAAGGAGGTGAAAGGAGGTTTTGCAATCAAGACTTGTAATTCACTGACTCCCCTTGTTCAAGTGATGGCAGTTATGAAAATAGTCTTAAATGTCAGTAAAAATAAGGGGAAACTTTGTAAAGGTTCAAATTAAGGGCGCACTAGGTAAGTAAGAACCACAATGAGATCTAATTGTGGCATAATAAGGGAAGTAGGTGGGTACTTCTTAATGAGACCTTGAGGAATCTTAGAACAATAGGAGATTTAAAGTGATATGGTTGATCTGGAAGGTGTAAGAAAGCTGATAAGGCTAACAAATAACCTTTAACAGTAGCAACTGTGTAGCCCTTCTGGGCTAGCAAAAGGGCAAAACAGAGAATGTCAGATAGATGAACTTGAAGATCTATGGTTCATTTGAACACCATTTAACAAATTTGGCCCATCTGCCAGAATAGACAGTCTTGGAGGATTGTCTTCTTGAACATAAAATAACATCCACCTCTTCAAGAGGTAAGAAAAAAGAACTCAGGTTGGCCCACTCAATCTGCAGGCATGAACATGAAGGCTCTGGACACCATGTGTTGAACCTGCCGCTGTGAGTGCGAGAGTTGGCCTACCCTGTGAGGGAGATGTAGCAGAGGGCACAGGGAGAGGTAAGTGAAGTCTGCATACCACACATTTTATATGGAGTATGGAGCGATTAGGATTAATTGGCCTCAGTTGAGGCAGATCTTCCTCAAGACATGAGGAATTATTTGGAGGGAGTGAGAACACCACACAATGAGAGCTTTAGCTACACAGAAATTATTAAGATTGCTCCAGGTACCGCTGCCTTTTACCTCTTACTGAAATTTGCACTTCATTGGGCATTTCCTGGCATGCGTCCCCAGGGAAGACACTGAACTACTACATGGAACATAAAATGGATTAGTAATGTGACTAAGCGATACAAAGTTCACTCTCAAATAAAGTGGTGATGCATCAATATAGCGTTCCTTCAGGAATCACATCTCAATGAGACTAAAGATGCAAAAATTAAATGCAAATGGAGGGGTCAATTCCACTTTACAGCCTTCTTAGCAAATGCTAGTGGTGCAGCTATCTGGCTGAGGCTGAGTAAACTGTTTGTAGTTGTAGTCTCGCATAGAAACCAAGGGGCACCACGTCCTCCTTCAGGGTGATTTAATGGCCAGCCTCTAGTGCTAGATAGCCTTTATTTCCCAAATGTTGACTAGGCCCGATTCCTCAATGTCCTGACGAGAGCGTTAGCAGACTGGACAGATACCCCATGCATACTTGGGGGTCATCTTCATCAGTTTATTTGGCATGATGCTTGACCGATCACATCCACCCCTATCAGACATAGTCGTGGAGTGTAACCCGAGAGTGCTCAGAGATTGGTTGACAAACTGGTCCTTGCTCAACTCCTGGGGTGTTAGAAATGTGGGTGCTTGTGGATTCTAATACTATTCCCCAATGCACAAACTACAGGTCCTGATGGATCAAGTTGTTTGCTCCACAATCCTACAAAAAGCCAATTACATACCTGACTACCTAGGAAAATCACTATCTGATTATTGCCCAATAGAGTTGTGTTAGACCTGGCTTCCTTGGTGTGGTTTCCCCTAACTTTCTGCCCTCGGACCTCCTGTTTTTAGGATTTATTTTTGCTGGGCTTTAGAAATCTGTGCACTTTACCACTGCCTAACAGTGCTAAATTAAAGATGCTCTGACCTCTAAAACATGGTAACATTGGATTCTCCACAATTGGCATATTTAATTTACTTGTACATCTCTAGAAAAGTGCACTACATGTGCCCTGGGACTGTAAACTCAATGCTACTAGTGACCCTGCAGCACTGATTGTGTCACCCACTACAATAGCGTTTCAAACATGTCTCAGCCTTGCTGCAAACCTTCCTTTTTATTACATATAAGTCACCCCCTATAATGGGCCCTAGGCAGCCCCAAGGGCAGGGTGCAATGTATTTAAAATGTTGGACATGTCCAGATTGTGAAACACTCTTAAATTCGTTTTTCACTATTGCAAGGATTATCTCTCCCATAGGATAGCATTGTGTTGAAGAAAAGTCCAAGAATCGGTGAGGCATACACGGGGTTAACAAGGTTGTTTATTCAAGTTAAGCCAAGCAAGCGGCACCAACAGACAGCGCCATCACTGCCTCCAACAGTCCGCCCGTTCCTGCCCGCAAGTGCCTAACATTCCAATTGCTAGAATCCCTACCTATTCTCACACATTCCCCTCTCAACAAAGAAAAATACAACAACAAAAAAAATATAAATAACTACACAACAAAACTAACCCTAACAATACCCAAAACCCCAATACATTTGAAATATATAGCATACAATGAATGCCCCATAATAAGGCAAAAACATAGAACAACATTTCACTTGTGGATTACATAGTCCTTTAAGTATGTAGGCATCTTTCTGTCCCTCTCGCTACGGCATGGCACTTCGCACTCATTGACATGATCATCATGATACCCAGACTCAACCACGCCAGTAGAATCACTTCCAAATAGATATCCACTGCATTCCTCTTTACACTCTGCATCCCACATCACAACATTAGGCTCTCGCCTACATATAGACACACGCCTTACATTCCAAACTTTGCCATCATCCAGTTTTATCGCATTCTTCAAGACTCTCACAATCTTCCTCGGTTCGGACCATTGGGATTTCCCTTTTTCCACATATCCAGGTAACTTGACTCGGACACTTTGTCCCACTTTCAGTCCACCAATACTGGATCTGACATTATGGCACAACTTAACCTGCGATTGGAACTCTAGCACCCTGTTCCTCATCTCCTCATCACAAACTACCTTGAATTTCCCACGATTTCTTTCCATCAACCACCAAGGAACCAAACCGGTAGAAGGCTTCCTTCCCCTTAACAGTTCAAAAGGTATTTTCCCTGTCACAGAATGCGGCGATGCCCTGTAGGAAGAAAGCATCTTTCTTACTGCTTCCGTCCACAGAATTCCAGACTTTAAAGCTAGTTGAATAGTTTCCTTAACAACTCTGTTAAATCATTCAACCAATCCATTAGAAGAAGGATTATATAAAGCTACTCTGACATGCTCAATGCCGTTTCTTTCCAAAAATGCTGCCATTTTTGTAGAAGTAAACTGCACACCATTATCAGATACTAATGTCTCTGGAACCCCTTCTCTAGGAAATACATTTTCCAAAAACTCTATGACAACCTCAGTGGAAATTTTGCTCACAAACTCAACCTCAGGCCATTTGAAAAAATAATCCATCAAAACAACAGCGTATGCTTCTCTTGCTGGTAAAGTGGAGAACAGACCAATGAAATCAATAGCCAATTTCCTCCAAGGCCTATCAGGTAGTTCAACTGGCAATATCGGTGCAGAACAAGATTTGGCACACTTGTCACTTTGGGCACAATTTTGCACAATTTTGCACAAATCTGTCAACCATTGCATCCACACCTGGCCACCAGAAAAATTCCTTTACTTGCAGTTTATTCCGAGACATTCCGCTGTGACCAACACGACTTCTTTGCACAATCACATCACGTACTCCCTTCGGAGGAATTATTCTGTCACCACGCATGATTATACCATTTTCTAAACTAAGTTCACTCTGCAATTTCCATAACACTGCACTCTCACCTCTGACAGATCTCTCACTAGGCCACCCATCGCTTATATATTTTTTTATCAATTGCATTTCATTATCTTTCATCATTTCTCGTTCCCATACTTGTTCAGTTAATACTGTTTGTTCTGTCTCACAATTCATCTCAGAACCAGAAATTACATCAGCATACGTATATGCAACATCACATTCCACGTCTTCATGTGCGTCTTGAATAGGTAACCTAGACAATCCATCAGCAATAAAATTATCTCTACCGGGTATATATTCTATTTCAAAGAAATACATTTGCAATTTGCACCGCCCGGTTGTAGAATATTTACTAAAAGTTTGTGATCTGTACGCAATTTAAATATTCTTCCCCACACATACATTCTAAATCTTTCTACAGCCCATGAAGCTGCTAACAGTTCTTTCTCAATTACTGAGTAATTTCTTTCAGATTGAGATAAAGTGCGTGAGGCATAAGATACAATCCAATTCTCACCATTATGTTTCTGCGATAAAACAGCCCCAATGCCATAATTACTTGCATCAACTGCAATTACACAATCAGCATCCGTTACAAATGGTTTCAGACATGGTGAATTCACAATTTCTCGTTTGATACAGTCAAAACATTCTGACTGTTCTTGCTCCCACACAAATTGAACATTTTTCTTTAAAATCTTTCTCAAATTCTCCACCTTGGTTGCATAATTCTCTATGAACCAAGAATAAAATTCAGTGAGACCCAAAAATGACATTAATTGTTCCTTACATTCTGGTATAGGTGCGTCCACTATAGCTTTTACATGACTCACTTTGGGACGGATACCTTCAGATGAAATGACATGTCCTAAATATTCCACTTGGGATTGGCCAAATCTACATTTATCTTTCCTTACAGTTCAGCCATTTTTGTCAAGCAATGTTAAAACATGCTTGAGAACTTTGTCGTGTTCCACCTTATTCTTGCCATATATCAATATGTCGTCCTGGAACACCCTCGCATTACTCACGTCACAAAAGATCTTGCTCATCTCCCTTTGGAATACTGCAGATGCACTGGCAAGACCAAAGGGCATTCTTATATACTGAAACGCACCTTCCATCGTTACAAATGCCGTGTAATGCTTTGAAGATTGATCCAGTTCTATCTGATGATATGCACTGGATAAATCAATAGTAGAAAAGATTGAAGCTTGGCACACAGAAGAAACCAATTCTTGCAGATTTGGTAATGGAAATGTATCAACCCAGATCACTTCATTTAAGGATCTTAAGTCGACCCACAATCTGAGATCCCCATTTCTCTTAAGAGATAAAACCACTGGTGATATCCAATCTGAGCTCTCAATTGGTTTGATAATATTTTTGTCGCACAAATACTTCAACAATTCTTTTAACTTAGGTCTATAATTTACAGGAACATTGAGTACTTTATGCCTGACAGGACTGGCGTTTTCGTGTAATATAATTTTATGTTTAAATCCTTCCAATTTACCTAAAGACTTCGAAAACACTGTAGGATACCATTCTTCTAATTTGTCATACTGCAGCTCTCCCAGAAAATCATGCTTCAACACTGCATACACGTGATGAGATTTCATATGATCAATCTTAATTCCTAATTTCTTTATGTGTGGCCATCCTAAAATTGCTTGATCCCTTTCAGCTACGTATAGCTTACCTGCACACTGTCTTTTCCCAAACTCCATGTGCAAGTTGACATAACCAACAATAGGAATTTTGCATCCTGTGTAACTCCCAGGATTCACATCTGAAGGTATTAACTTCCTACCAGGCCACAAACTCTTAAATTTACTCAAACACATGATCGTATACCATGCACATGAGTCAACCATGGTAGTGACCACCACGCCATCTATGCGCAAGTCACAAGTGGGTAAACCAGCCGACCGATCCTGAGACATTCGATCATCATTAGGTAACACACTCAAAACCACTTCATGTACCCCTACACAATCGAGATCTTCTTGCCTAGAAATATAACTGACTCCTTTCATACTCTTACACACTTTGCTAAAGTGTCCTATTTTCTTACATAGATTGCAACACTTGTTAGTTGCTGCACACTTCTTAGAATTTGCTAAGTGGTCAGCAGCACCACATCTGTAACAATTCCTTCTAGTACTCTTCTTCCATTCAATTCTGTTTTCAACACCTTTCGAGTCTTTAGTAATAGCCCTAACATCAACCACACCATGTTCAGCATCATTCATATTCTTCCTTACTGTTTGAATACATTTTTCAGACACTTCCTTTGTTCGCGCTACAACAATTGCATGGTTCAGGGACAAGTCGCTACCACACAACCACAATTTCTGTTGAATTTTGCGAGATTTCGTTTTCATCAAAATCTGATCCCGCAAAACTTGGTCATACGACATTTGTTCAAACTTGCAAGTAACAGCTAAACCTCTAAGAGCAGCTACAAATTGATCAATAGATTCTTCATCCTGTTGTGATCTGGAATAAAATTTGTAGCATTCCAATACTACATTTATCTTTCTACCATAACATTCCTGAAGTTGCTTCTTAGCAAGTTCATAGACGTTAATATTTCCAGCGTTCTCAGCTGGTGGCAAGTTCTTGAATTCTCTCAATCTGATAGCGCCCAATCTATGCTTCAATAATGCCAAATGTCTTTTAGGAGGGCATTCCTGCTCTTCCAAAACTTCCACATAAGCTTCAAATAAGTCTATCCATAGTTCCCATTGAATAGGAGGTTCACCAGGTTCAGCAAGAAAAAATGGTGGAGGATGGATGTTCGACATACTAAAAATCCAAAATTCCAAAATGGCAAAGAAGAAGAGAAAAAAAATATATAGAAAAAAAAAACCAGCAAGCAAGTAAAAACAATGATGCGTTATAACCCAGCATCATAAAAGTTGCACATGCATAACAATATCCACTGTGGATTAGCACGCAATGTCTGAGCGGTAAAGTAAAACTGAAGAATTAAGTCAAGATGGCCGCTGCTGCTTCCTTGGACATGTACCAGATGATAAGCACAAGTTCAATGTACAAATTTTACCTCAAGATGGCCGCCGTTGTTCCTATTTTCTTTATTTTGTTGAAAAACGCACTCCAGATTTTAGATGTCCACACCCCTAGTCTCACAGTTGCCAATAAGCGTCTAAATGAATACATCGTCATCCACAACTTCAGGAAGATAAATGGCAGTCCGATGAAATCGACGAATAACGTCCTTAAGTGCTGGTCTGACGATAGTCAGGTCGTGGAAACAGCGTCTTTTCAATCGTAACAGTGCCTTTGGTGCCGCTGGCTGTTCCCCCTCGTCGCCAGTGTTGAAGAAAAGTCCAAGAAATGGTGAGGCATACGCGGGGTTAACAAGGTTGTTTATTCAAGTTAAGCCAAGCAAGCGGCACCGACAGACAGCGCCATCACCGCCTCCTACCGTCCGCCCATTCCTGCCCGCACGCCCCTAACATTCCAATTGCTAGAATCAATCAATCAATCAATCAATCAATGACACTTATAAAGCGCGCTACATACCCGTAGGGTCTCAAGGCGCTGGGGGGGGGGGTGCCGCTACTGCTCGAATAGCCAGGTCTTCAGCTTCTTCCTGAAGGAGAGGTGGTCTTGGGTCAGGCGCAGGTCGGTCGGGAGGGAGTTCCAGTTCTTGGCGGCCAGGTAGGAGAAGGACCTTCCTCCTGTAGTCGCTCTTCGGATGCGGGGGACGGCGGCGAGGGCGTGGTTGGCTGATCGGAGGTGGCGCGTGGGAGCGTAGAAGTTGACTCGGCTGTTGAGGTAGCTCGGGCCTTGGTCGTGTAGGGCTTTGTGTGCGTGGGTGAGGAGGCGGAAGGTGATTCTCTTGTTGACGGGGAGCCAGTGCAGGTCTCTCAGATGTCCGGAGATGTGGCTGGATCGTGGGATGTCGAGGATGAGTCTGGCTGAGGCGTTCTGGATCCGCTGGAGTCTCTTCTGGAGCTTGGCGGTGGTACCGGCGTAGAGGGCGTTACCGTAGTCCAGTCGGCTGGTGACGAGGGCCTGGGTGACGGTCCTCCTGGTCTCGGTGGGGATCCACCAGAAGATCTTCCGAAGTGTGCGTAGGATGTTGAAGCACGCCGAGGAGACGTTGTTGACCTGCCTGGTCATGGAGAGGGAGGAGTCCAGGATGAAGCCCAGGTTGCGTGCATGGTCTGTCGGTTTGGGTGCGGTGCCCAGGGCGGGAGGCCACCAGGAGTCGTCCCAGGCGGAGGGTGAAGAGCCCAGGATGAGAACCTCCGTCTTGTCCGAGTTCAGTTTCAGGCGGCTGGTCGTCATCCACTCGGCTACCTCTTTCATCCCTTCGTGCAGGTTGGCTCTGGCGGCGGCGGGGTCGTTGGTCAGGGAGAGGATCAGCTGGGTGTCGTCGGCGTAGGAGATTATGCTGAGGTTGTGTTTGCGTACGATGGCCGCGAGGGGGCTCATGTAGACGTTGAAGAGGGTGGGGCTCAGAGAATCCCTACCTATTCTCACACATTGGGATTACATTAAAACATCTTTTACGTGTAATTTCCAATGGGGAAGATTTAGAAATATGGAGTTTAGTGTCTCTGGGCTCACAATTTAAAATCACAACTTATGGTGAAGTCGGATTTTAAATTATAAGTCTCAAAATGCCACTGTTAGAAAGTTGGCATTTTCTTGCCTTAAACCATTCTGTGCCTTAGCCTGTCTCTGAATACACATCTGGGCTGGGCTGGGTGACAGCTACACTTTGTGAATTCCTTCTAGAGAGCCACAAACACAGGGCACTTAGCTGCTTCTGTATTCATCTGCATACTGATGGGTCTTTCTGGGCAGAGGGAATGGGAGAGCTTGACACTTATACTTCAATAGGTGGTGTCCTGTCTCCACTCAATGTACTGATTACCCCTCACAGATAGCCTGGCAGGGAAAGCTCGGATGAACGTTACCCATGTGCACTTCAGAGAAACTCTTTGAAGTCTCCCCTAAATCAAAGCCCTTTTTTGGTATAAGTACCGGACCCTAAATGCCTGCAAATCAGTTCCCTTTCTGGTTCCTGAGGAGACTCTGCAACTCAGAGGAGCTGTGCTACCAGGAGGCATAGCCACTTTGCCAAGTTGCTTTGCTGTGTTGGCCTGCTGAATGTTGTGCTACCAGGAGGGATTAGCACTTGCATCTTGATCTGTTGGCCTGTCGGCCTGCTGCCTCTGCAATGAAGAGAAACCAAGGCTCCCCTGTACAGCCTCTGTGCTCCCCAAAGAAACTCCAAGGGCTTCTTGCCTCCCAGTTCTCCAGACGTCCCCAGGATATCAAGGAGCTCATGTACTGCTAATCACATTCTGGGCTGAATCCTGTTGTCTCTACCACCCGTGTTGTTTTAAGTGGCCACCAAGAGTTCTACTGCAAGGCACCAAAGAGCAGTGTTGGTACCTGTGAGCCTCCCTGCAACCTGTGTCTGCTGTGCTGAGGATAGCAAAAAAGGCTACCCCTTCTCCCGCTGTGGAGCTTGCTCAGGGATGGTCTGAGCTTCAGAAGATGCGCTGAAGAAGACACTGAAACTCGGGACTTAGAGGCTAGACTGCCAGCGGGTCACCTGATGCCAGGAGACATTGTTGGACAATGTTGTGTATGAGCCCGCTCACTAGCGATACCAGCATCGGAACATGGCAATTCCTTAGCGGTGGGCCCTGGAAAGTCTGCTCGCCCCAGCTCCCGTTAGGACTGTGGGTGCTGAGTAGTTGCAGCATTTATATCAAGAACATTCTGTTTCCATTACCCGAGGCAGGCTTCTGTCACATTCCGGTCCCCACCTTTTTTCAAACACCGAGGCGACCAGTGGGCTGAGTGGAGAATCACCATAACTCCCCCCAGAGGAGCACCTACACCTCTGGAGCATTTCGTTCTCCAGTGGCCCTGCTGAAACTGACAAAATCACTGTATATTCTCTAAAGTTAGCTCATTCTTTTAGGCACTACTATTCCTCTCTTGACGATTATTCCTTTGTGTAACCGGCAAACCATTAATTGAAGTGCTTATCATTTTGGTGTGTCTTTAATGATATAAAGATTCACTATTTTTGTAAAACCGGTATGGAGTCTTTTTGTGGTGTCTGCACTGCTTTACTATAATAAGCGTTGCACAAATACTTTATACATTATCTCTTCAGTTAAGCCTGACAACTCTAAACCAAACTACCAGAGGGTGAGCACAAGTTAATTTAAGGTGTGTATCTGCCTTACACTGACTCGGATTGTGGTCCCTACTTGGACAGGGTGCATAATTCTGCCAACTAGGAACCCAATTTCTGGCAGTGAAGAAGCCCCATGAGTGGGAACTCCAGAAAGCCATGACAAACATCCACACATTAAAGCATGCACACAGTACAGACCCCACGAGGGGAAAGGAACTGGCTGAGGTAGGGGACACTTATGCAGACAGTTGGATCATCTCCAGTGTCTGGACTATATGAAATGCGGTGAACGCCAACATGCTGCAGGAGATAGAGTGGGTGGACTGTTTATCAAGTACCCCTTACCAGACCCTCTGCTCATGACCGTTACAGACTGCAAGAGTCTTGTGGACTAGACACAATGGACAATTAACGCAGCCTTCAAATATTATTATGCATGACCTCAACCAGACCATCCACTCAGGCTCAAATAGTAGAGTTCCTCACGGAATCTCCCCTTCCACAGATCACACTAGAACATCATGAAGCCTCAGCAGCACCACTCTCAAACAAGATTTAAAACAGGCCCTGCTAATGCTGGCCACAGGCAAGACAGCGGGACCTGATGGCCTTCCACTGACTTTATATCACATTTGAGACCCTCCTGGCCTAAACAGTGCTACCATTATCCAACTCTGCTGGCACAGTCGGAGGCTTCCAGCCACTACCAGAAAGGCGTTAGTCACATCTATCCTGAAACCAGGAAGAGACCCTATGTGATCGTCTTCTTATTGACTTTACTCAATATTAAACACAGGCTAGACACTCGTACACAAAGTATTCGCTGACAGGAGCTACCAGTGCTACTTAAACTGGCAGACCAAAATGTGTTTATACCACCTTGAAAAGTCCTTGAACATTAGATGATTTAATCAAATATTGGAGCAATCTCCTACTGTCTGGCCTCACTCCATTCACATAGCTGTAGATATAGAGCACGTATTTGACTCCATACACTGGGAGTATATTTATATAGTATTGAAACAAAAAGGGCTAGGCCCAGTCCTGATCAAGTGGATCAAACTGCTTTAATTCGAACCTACAGACAGGGCCAGAATTGAGAAGGCAGATCTCAGAGACCAACAATATTGCCAGACGCACAAGGCAGGGATACCCTCTGTCTCCCTTATTATTTGCACTGGCCCTTGAACCCCTCGCAGTCAAGCTGAGAGCTATTGGCGATGACCTAGAAATTAGATTGGATGAAAAGGTGTACATAGTTTCCTTATATGCTGATTACATGTTACTTTTTATAAGTGATGCCCTCTCTAGCTTGACACAATTAAACAAGATACTTAAGAGGACTGCTCAGGTTTAACAGTCAACTAAATAAAATCTGGATCTTCCCACTCTGCCAATCCTAATCCCAGTGACACAGGTGGCAAAACGCTTAAGTGGTAGTCCCACACCTTTAAATATTTAGGAATCAACATCTATCTTGCTGAGATGGACACCCTAGAGGGCAAACTGAAATATGCAATACGATCGCTGCACTCTTAGGTATCCTTCTAGACAAAGATACCACTCTCAGTTCAGGATTATATAGCATTATCCAATTTTATGGTGATGCTTCCTGGTATCCAGTACTACTTTGCCAATCTCCCCTTCGTATCACCGGCACACACAATTTGTGATTTCGATTAACTGCTAGGCCAACTGATTTGAGCCACCCGCAGACTCAGAGTAGCGCTAAGTAAATTGAGACTATCACCAGACAGGGGTGGATTAGGGCCACTTGATTTCCGAAATTACTGCCTAGTGGGGCAATTACAATGGCATGCCTGCTGGCTAGCAGATAAACACTTGGAGGAGACTGGCCTGACCACCTGGAGAATTGCGGCAGGTGCCCTCCTAAACTGGTTCTTCCCTGGTCAGTGGCAGCACCCGCCCTTAAAACCACTGCCTGCTACTGCTCTAAATTGTTGGAAGCAGGAATTGTCTGATACTCTAGGTGTGATCCCCTATGCCCCTGTGATCCCGCTCCAAGGACTACCAGTGGAACCATCAGCACTAACCCAACGTGAATTGCATGAGTGGAACACAGCGGGCATTGATACCATCAGTGAACTCTCCTTGGAAACCACATTAATGCCTTTCCCCATGTTAGTCGAATAATAGGGACTCCTAAAGGGTCAATTCTTACTATATGGCAGGGTACAAAAAGCGCTACAACACTGACGAGCAGAACTCAATGAACCCCCACCCACGCTTTGGTACACATTATGTATACAATTGGGTCTGGCCGCTGCATGATCACTTGGCTATATAAAGCTCCGATGGAACATACCAGAGCAAATCTGCAACCCCTCAGAGACAAATGGGATGCAACACTAAGCTGCAGAATCCACAATGAAGAACGACAAACAGCTTTGGGGTACATCCGTTACAAATTTATACAGTTCAGCTTTCTACACAGAGCTTTTCTAGCTCCTCGTGCACTAAACCATATCTTCCCCAATGCCAATGCATACTGCCTTCAAAGCTGTGATCCACACACTGATTTCCTACACGTGACATGGGCATGACCCAAACTACAGCCATTCTGGGCAACGCTTCTGGGTGAGGTAACAGGAAGTGAGGGAAGGAGGCTTGCTGGGTATCTTCCCAAGCTTCACAATGGCCAAAGTAAGCTCCAGGTTCATAGATCTGTCACTACTCTTAGCTAAAGGACAATCACTATGAGGAGGAAATCAACCATTCCACCTGCTGTGGAAACAGAGAGAAGGGAGGTGGCATACTGGCCTGATTTAGTATACAAATCATTGAGGCAGGAAGAATACAAAGGCTGTCGTACATGATGAATCCTCTGCCAGTAACAGATAAGAGCAAAACCATGCCACCCTAGAAGGGGATTGAGCCAGAGATTCAAGCTTGCCTACTGGAATGAACCCCCACCCTCCTCCTCCTAGCCCCCCAAGCTCTCCTAGGAAGGTCTGGTCCTAATCCTGAACCGCACCCAATTGCTCATATAACCCTCCCATGAGCTGTGAGCCAGATGCTGATTATAGTACAGCTTTAATGCATCCAATCCCAGCACAGCTGGCCCTATCGCTCACAAGATTTATCACCTCACTGCGCATAGGGTACGGTCTCCTGACTACTGTGTCCTCCGATGGCAAGAGGTACAAGGACAATGCGCACCTAACTCTCATCATGAAGAAACAGTGGGGGGGTATTTTAATTTTCCAATTTCTTTTAAGTATTTTTGGAACGAACCAGAGTGAGTAACTCAACTATGCACAAACTGTCTAACCATCCTAACAGTTGAAGCCTAGAGTGTCAATTAGCCATGTTAAGATGAGAAATGTATTGTGCGGATCTCTATTGTATGTTTGCAAAATTCAATAAGTAGAATGGGAAAAAACATGAGGAATTAAAGGTATGAGAGGTAACGCGGAGAGAAGGGGAAAGTTCCACTTCAAGCGAAACACGCTCCCTCAATACTCTCTGCATCAGATACCAGAGTAAATAGAATTTGGGGCAGTGAGTATCTTCTGAGTGCCAAACAGGTGTATTTGAGTAGTCTCCGTAGCCGGAAAATGTTCTTGAGTACCTCCAGATGAAGACCCACTCGAGATCAGATATTGGCCACTCTGATGTTAAAGTCTCTGGCCTGGTGATTTGCCACTAAGAAAATTTGATGACCCTGTGCCCAGGACCCAGGAGTCATAGAGCTTCTATGCAAAGAAGCTGAAATCCCACTCTCCATTGCTTGTTGATACACCACATTGCAGTTGTATTGTATGTCAAGATTGGGACTGACTAACTGTGAAGGAAGGGGAGGAAGGCCTTGAGAGCCAGATGTATTGTCTGCATTTCCAACTGATGTGTGTGTTATATTTTTTTA
Organism: Pleurodeles waltl; assembly: GCF_031143425.1. Classification (NCBI taxonomy): domain Eukaryota; kingdom Metazoa; phylum Chordata; class Amphibia; order Caudata; family Salamandridae; genus Pleurodeles; species Pleurodeles waltl. The sequence continues at coordinate 283,046,197 of NC_090440.1, forward strand.
TTTTGGCGATCAGAGACTCGTGCACTCCATTATTTCCAGATGAGACCCCACCCTAAAGGTATTTATGAGCACTAGAGCCACTGGAGGAAGATGGTGAAATGGCTTTCCTTGAGAAAGGTTCTGTTCACACTCCACCATTGTAGATCCACTGCAGTACCCTGGAGATCTCGATACAGGCTTGAAAATCTCAGCTGTGTTGGAACCTTTGCCTGCGAAAGCACCACTGAAGGGCACTCATGTGCGAGTGCACACAGGTGACCAACAGAATGCAAGAAGCTAGCAGACCAAGCAGTCGTAAGATTGTCTGAACTGGAATGTTCGATCAGTCCTGAAACATCAAATCCTAGCCTACATATCTCAAACTCTCTGCGGAAGAGGGAAGGCTCAACTCAATGTAGTGTCTTGTACTGCCCCTATGAACAGGATGCACTGAGAGGGCAATAGTGATATTTGGGCTTGTTGATTGTAAAGCCCAAGTCAAACAACAGTTGTGTTGTTGCCTACAAGTGGCAAGGCACTATCTCTGGAGAGCTGGCTTTGATTAGTCAGTTGTCCAGGTAAGGTAACACTGTGAGTCCCACCCATCTGAGATCAGCTGCTCCCACTGCCATCTTCTTCATGAAGACTCGAGGTATGAAAGTGAGGACAAACAGAAGGACCGCAAACTGCTAGTGTTCTGATCTGACCGTGATGCAAAGGAGCTTCTTGTGTGACTGTAGGATGGGGATGTGTAAAGATGCATTTGGCACGTCAAAAGACAACATACAATCTTTGGATTCGAGTGCAAACAAAACCTGAGCCAGGGATGGCATTTTTAACATTTCATATTTGAGGAACTAGTTCAAAACTCTGAGGACTAGTCTCAAAGACTTCCGTCCATTTTGAGGATCAAGAAATATCACCAGTAACATCCTTTATCCCGCTACTGCTTTGGGACCAGCTACACTGTGCTCTTTAGGAGTAAGGCCTGAACTTTCTGTTGAAGAAAGATATGCAGGTGGTGTTGGGAGAGTATGTCCGGTCAGAGAGGAATGGGAGGTGGTGGTGATTGTTGGAAGGACAGGGCATACCTCCTTTCCACAAAATGTAAGACCCAAACATCTGAAGAAATGGCCTTCTGTGTTTGTGGAAAGGTGGACAACCATCCTCCAACTAGCTGGGTGTGTTTGGGTAAGAAGGATTAATTGTTGCTTCCCTGCAGTGTCTGTGGTACTGGAGGAGGAGAAAGAGGATTTAGGAAGAGGTAAGCCACATTATCTTCCTCTGTCACATCTTCTATTTTTTTATAGAGGGGGTTTGTCTGCTGTTGTTGCTCGCTTCTGAGAACTATATTGTTGTTGGCTCTGAAAAGATACACTTTGGCTAAAGTCTCAAATATTCTTGCATTGTCTATAATTCCTCACCTTAGTCTTCAGGCCGACGCATCTGGCTGTAGCAATTCTGCCTTTAAACCTCTCCATTGCAAGCAGCTTTAGTACTGAAGAGGTGAAATATATCAAATGGCAGACACATTACTGTGATCTGCGCATTCTGCCAGAAACCTGAGTTGCGTAACCATGCATGACATCAAAGAGAGACTGATGTCTTCATGGCCCTTGCCAATGAGTCAAAAGTGTCCAAACCTGATTGGATCATTTGTGTAGCCACTGGTTGACCCTCCTTAATGAGTTCAGTAAAGTGAGAGCAAAGAGCTTCTGATAGTGTCAGAATGACTGCCTGTGCTTTGTCAAGAAGGATGTGTACATATCTGATCAATACATAAGTGGTATCTAGAGATTAAAGTGCCATACTCCCTACTCCGAATATCTTCTCTGTGAGGTATCCCATTTTCTGTGAAATTTAATCTGATGGTGTTGATGGTAAGGGTCCTGGAGTCATCTTAAATGAACAAGAAATCATTAGAACTACTCTCTGGAGATGGATGAGCCAAAGGAAAGTCTGGATCTGAGGGTGCTGGCGTATATCTTCAGCAACTCTTTTTTAAACCACTGTTGAAGTGGTTGGTTTTTCCCTTATCCATTGAATGGAAGGAAGGGTTCTGCTGAATGTGAGGTGGTATGCAAGACCTCAATGAGGATATTAGATTTACCTTCCGTAAATGGGAGCTGTAGGTCAAGCATGTCTGCTGCCCTTCTTATGACAGTGTGGCATGAGGTCACTTCTGGTTGGAGGATACCCATTGGTGATAAGAGCTCCCAAGACGGGGAGGTGTCAAGTCTACTTATGTCTTTTAACTCTCAGAATCCAGGTGCAGTGAAGTTTGACTGTCTCCATCCTTGACTTCATCTAGATCTTCTTGTGGGTCAGTCTCTCCGAAGAAGTATCTGCCCTTTTCTACTAACCATTCAGCATCTCTTCTGAAGACTCAGGTACTAATAGGGTCAGAAAAAACTGCTGCAATATAGGGAATGTTGACTGAGGTGTAGACTTGTGTGGCACCACAAGCAGCATCTGTGACATTCCAAAGTTGTTTTCAGCATTGAGGGAGTCAATCGCAATGCCGGGGGGATGCTAAGGTCTTGCGCCAAAGGAGTCAGACTCAGAACAAGCATTGGACAAGGCTTCAACTTCAGTGCCAGACCCGCTGCTGGAGTCAGGTTTGAATTGATCCAAGATACTTGTGGAACAGGTAGTAATGGAGATGAAGGGCACCAGATGACCCAACGAATATGTGATTGGATCCATGGGGCCAGCAGGTGCACCAGAAGGGACCATGGCTTGATAGGATGGATTGAACATTATATTCAGAAATGCTGGTGGATCCATCCCAGATATTGGGAACTCTGGGTATGGACAACCAGTCCAGGGCCTTGGTATCGATGACACATGTGGTACTGTGCCTGGAACAGGTGTTGGGGCTTTCGGAGCCTTGGGCGTTTGGCTTTGCCAGAAGTCTGTCTATCAGTTGGTCTTGATCCGACATCGATTTTAGGTGATGTTGGCACTTCGTATACTTGCTTTGGGAGGTGTGGCGTCAAGACTCATGTCTTCTCTTCTTCTTTTGTTTGCATTTTGAAGATTTTGAAGATGGCAGGGAAGAGGACTTGAAACTTGGATGGGATTTTTGAAGACCACCGACTTTCATCCCTCACTCTTAGCCTAATGCTCCATGAGTGCCTTTGGGTGCATTTTGTGGCAGGATTCACAAGCCCTGACATCATGATGTGATCCAAGGCACCACACACAAACGTCATGAGGATCCATGATGGACATTTGACCGTCACAGTCCCCGCAAGGTTGAAATTCTGAACATTTTGGTGGTGTCATCCCAGCGGAAAAAAATACCTAACATGAGCAAGAAACGAGAAAACATCAAACAATAAATTGTTCCCTGAGGAGAGCTGAACAGCTCTGGAACCCATTGATGGTGCAGAAAAAAGTGAACTGCTCTGAGCACGCAGCGCGGTTGCTTTATCGTTCTGTGCCGCATGCAGCACTGAGATAGAGCCGGCGGCCCCAACCAGAGTGAGAGAGCTATTGAAATATTTCTGGATCCAGAACGGATGGTCAGGGAAAGACCGGGATCGTCTTCCTCACATATGCAGTTCTCAGTCAGCACGCATTGCTGGATCTTCACGAAATAAGAGAGCCAGGGAGAGGTCTATGCTGAAGGAGCAGGGGCCACACCAACCAGAACAAGAAAATCTCCTCGAATTGGCAGCAGCTAAAAGTGAGATGCGAATTAAAAGTCTCATAGAATTGAGACCTGTCCGTAGAACTAGTGCACAGGATGATGCAGTGAAACATATTTAAACAAGATGTTACTATGAACAGAAATGCGAACAACACAAAAAAAGAATTTAGGGCCAGATGTAGCAAAGGGTTTTTCCCATTCTGTGTCAATGGGAAAATGTGTTCGTACATATGGCCCTTATATCGGAGCTTAGAGATGTCTTTGACCTCGGCGTCAGAAATGAAAGGAGTGTGCATTCCTAGAGATAGGAGAAGGAAAATGTAGACAGTTCCTGCTGGGGGGTCAGTGGTGAATACCAGCTGCGTATAGTGAGTGCATCATGGAACTGACACCTCAACTTGCACAGCCATGAGCGCGATTTAAGAGAAAGGGGAAGCTGTTGTCAATCAAAGAATGCAAAATGTTTTATGGCGTCAGTAAAATGTCTAAGGAAGGGAAGAGCATCAATGAGCCTTTTGTGAAAATGAGATAAAAAACAGGGAAGTGCAGATGTGCTCCATGCGCGTGTAGATAACATGACTGGAGTGGTTTGCTAAGTGAAACACAGTATTACCCAGAGAAAGAGCGGAATGGAGAGTGTCTAATAGCAGAAGATTGAAATAGGCTTCTGAGCTACAGGTACGGGAGATGGGTATCAGAAAATCAAAAATTACAGACAAAACCTCATGAGGAAACAAGAGCAGTGGGTCTTCAAACACTTGTTCAGTTGGCACAGTGATCAGTGCCAGGAGACCTGGTTACCTTATTTGTGAATGAGATCCAAGGCCATGGCTGGGCGTTAATGTCAGCATGGAAAGGGATCTGAGTTGAGTGGGAAGGGCTGCAGTAAATAACCTGATTATGTGTATCACAATGGAAAAGCCACCAATTCTAGAACTGAGTGCTTAGAAGATGGCGTCTGACAACATATATTTTGTGATTCTAAACATTGCAAAACATGGATCCAAAGCATCCCGTAGCTCAATTACTAACAAAGTGTATGAACCGCTGTCCAGAGAACAAGGAACAAGAAAAAGAACAGAATTGAAGTTCAAGGGGATGCAAATGCATAATTTACTCACACCCTCCTTACAGCTGGGTGTAAAGCAGAGGGTGTTACAACGGAAGTGCCCAAGTAGATGCCAAATATGATCAGTTTATATGGGGATCTACATCACAGTAAGTGCCATGGTAGACAGTTGCAAATAATAGATACCAACTACCAGAGTGGTCTTAAAATAATAATATCACCGTGGTTGGCACAGTGGTTGCCAATTTAATTCCCAACATGAGAAGCGTTGCACTCCTAGTAAAGCCCCTTCTCCAGCATAAGAATTACTCTGCCATCAGAAACACAAAAGATAAGTTTCAGCAACTCCTGGTTATAAGAAAGACACAATCTTGGATCAAGAAAAGCTAGGAATACAAAGAATTATAAACATGACTTGAAAAGTGACCAGACCCTCAATGAAGAGAACTGAATGAACTCATCATCATGCAAAATGAAGCAACAACAGTAGACAATAATCCAAGACCCAGGAGTCCACTAGACAAGGGAAACAGAAAGTCCACGATGAACACAGATACAACGAAAAAGAAAATACCCAATCTGACCCTAATTGTTTGGGCAACCTAGTCAACGCCAAGACACCAAAGACAGAGGAATGTGCGTTTCCTATGGGAAAATGACTCATAACGTAGGGACACAGAAGTAGGAATATCTAGCTTACCTCATTTGAAACTATACTACCACAGGAGACATGGTTAATTGTACCCCAAGAAATGGAGGCTACATAACTTTTGGGAAACCAGGAACGAGATGCAGCTCTGGAGAGCTGCAAATTTCCTGAGTCTACATCTGCTGAGAAGTATCTGAGATTGTTTTGCCGTTGGCAGCTCTTTATAGTTTATGTGTTTGTCACTGCCAACTAAAAGAAAGACTAAAAGAAAGCGTTTGAAATGAATGAAAATGAACTAAACATTAAAACGGAGGCTATTGAACCTACAGAGGAAGCTTGATATTTGATTATCTGCGATGATCTTAGTGAAAGGTTTGGTAAAATAAGAAGAAAAGGACGACTGAGCGAATGAGAGAAAGAATCTAGCCATGTTTTAAATGTACTCTGTGATTATTTTGCCAGGGATCGAAAAGGCTAGATATTCCAATAGTTCAGTGTCAATAAATATGCTGTTTACAAACGTGGATTATTCAAATTTTTAGAGGGAAACATGCCAATTTATGGTGTCAAATATACTAATACTGTAAAGGTCTATAGCTCTCATCACAACCCTGGCGGTCCAAAGACCACCAGGACGGCTGTGACGGTGTCACCGCTTACGGGCCTGCGGTGAATACCGCCAAATTAGGAGTTTGGCCGAAGCCAAACCGCCGAGCCTCCACCGGTCCCACCAAATTACCACCATCTGCCATGCTGTAGGTGAGCACCTCCAGCACTGCGGATGGTGTGTTATCGCTAGTAGAATCACGAGGCGGGAGACCACCAGCAGTTTTCTGCCGGTCGCACCGCCAGAAAAAGCAGTCAGTCTTGCACCCTGGCGACAGGAATAAACATTCCTGTTGCCAGGATACACGCGCACACACATCCACACACCTGCCCACATGCACTCACATACTCCCACACACAAACACACACCCACTCACACATGCACTTGCGTCATGCACCCCCATTCACACTTACACACATACACAAACTCCACACTCATGCATGTATTAAATTCCCCCTCCCAGTACTTACATACATTCACACACCCCTCCTCCAGCACATACATACATTCACATCCTCTCCCACCTCCTCCAGCGCATTCATACATTCACACACCCCTCCCCCCTGCATTGCACACACGTACTCACCCGCTATTCCTGTTCAGTCACACAAACACGCACCACCCTCCTGCTGTCTACTCACACAAACACTCAGCCGCCTCTCCGTCCACTTACACACACATCCACACACTCACCCCTTCCATCTGCTCAATCGCACTCACGCACTCAATCAGCCATTCCCCCACACACACACTCATGCACTCACCCCCTCCCCATCCACAAACGCTCACTCACCCCCTCCCCTATCCACAATCACTCACACATACAGACACGCACCCACAAACACCCCCCGCATTCATGACATTCACACATGCACTCACACACGCACCCACAAACACCCCCCATCCCCGGCATTCACGACATTCACACATGCACTCACACACACAGACATGCACACACATACACATAAACACAAAACTTCCCCTGTTGGACGATCCACTTACCTTGTCCATTGAGGAGGTCGTCTGGGAGGGGACGGGTCCTGGTGCTTCCACCACTGGCAGCGCCTCACCATCTGGACACCGCCACACCGTATTATGGGTTGTAATACGGTGTGCAGTCTCTTTTTGGCATGGCGGTACCGGTGGTGGTACCGCCTCTGCACCCTTGACCACCAACATGACTGGTCTCGGAATTCCACCCGATTTCGGGCGAAAGTCAGCTGTTTCGGTGGACTTCAGAAAAGACCGCCAAAGTCGAGATGATGGCCTATATATTCAGATAGACAAAGAACTGGCACTCCTACAAAAACTTCAAAATTGTAAAAAAGAAAAATAAGAGCGAACATGAGCCATTGCTTATTCAGAGGAGTTGTGACTATGAAACCACACCAATGCCCTTCCAGGATATGGGTTGTAGGAGGGAAATTTAGTCTTGCATCAAGATAACATGGTGACAGAACTGCAAGATAATGATGAGGATTGGAACTATGACACTTGTTTTAGCAAGGAAAATGAGTGTAGTTTTTTATTTCCAAGGCAACAACATTTAAAACAGTGGCAGCCGCCGCATATGTCAAGGAGGGTGGCAGGGGGTGGGGGATACAATGAACGATGGGGGAAACAAAAAAAAAAAACAATCTCCCGTCGCCGTCTCCTGCCGCCTCAATCCTCTTCTGGTGTCCCAACATTCACATTTGCTGGGACACCAGCACAGGCTTCCCAGCAATTGTGGCACTGCTTAAATGCTAAACATAGTATGTAAGCAGCGTCAGGATTGGTCTGAGTGGCAGTCCCTCCAGTAAATCAGGCAAAAGAGTTGGGACTTTGTTACTGAAGGTATTACCTGTTATCATAACCTCAGTCTTTTCGTCATTGAGCTTGAGTTTACAATTGGCCATCCATCTGGCCACTTCCAGAAGACAGAGGTCTAGACTGAGGTGATTAGAACTGCCATCAGGAGAGAAGGATATTACCAACTGGGTATCATCAGCATAAGAAACCAGAAATAACCCAAAAGAGCTTACGCTTTCAGCCAGAGGGAGCATATAAGGTTTTAAAAAGGTAGGGATCAGGGAAGAGCCCTGTACACCCCACATACTCAGAGGAAGACTATCAGAGTACCAGGAACGATCTAGCACCTCAAATGTTCTATTCTTCAAAAAGGATGAAAGCAATTTCAGGGCTGAAGATATGGATCTAGTAAGAAAACAGAATATCTCTGGTCAAGGGAGATTCAAGGAAGGCCTGTCCACAACAGACCAAATATTTATTATAACCCAGTAAACAAAGGAAGGTTGTGTTGAAAACTCAAGAGCCTGCAAATACATCTGCTACATGTCATCATGGCTTTGTACTAGGAGGCCTAAATTAGGTGCAGAACTGAATGAATAGAAGAATGTCAATTACATTGAGGACACCATGGATGCAGGAGCAAAAAAAGATGTCTTCGGGTCTCCTAAAAGACGTATTTACTGCCTCTTGATATGTTCCCTTTATCCATGACACCTATGTGCCTCATCTGCTTTATGCAGCTAATTCTGTGTGCTTTTATTTGGCCCTTAGATGCCTTACAAACTCGTCTGAAGAAGATAGAGGCAGGTTACATATACATGCGTGCTGTCACTGTTTATGGTATGCTATTGATGCCTCATTTACTCATACTTTGATTAAACTGTGTACATCAATGGGTGTAACAATGAAGGCGTTCAAGAAGAGGTCAAATATGATCAATACATATAAAGATCTACATCACAGCAGGTATCATGCATGATACACAGTTCAGGAGTGTAAGATATAAGTCCATGTTCTTTGGTTGCAAAGTACAACTTATCAGACATGGTATAAATCAGGATGTCTATCTGGCTAAATGTGTAAAAACTAATGTGAATACATCTATTGGCTTTTCCTAAAAAAAGTAGAACCATTCCTCCTTTTAAAATGTCAATTTTTTTAAGTTTAGGAAATATTACTTTTTTTTAAATTTTCACTAAGTGCAAATCTATATAGAGAATGCGTTATATAGGAAAGTGAGGATTACAAGGTGTAGGAGTCACATACACTTCATAGCTCACTGTGCTACATTAGAAGGATTACAATTTATCAACTGCAAGTAACAAAAGGATCTCTGCGTTCAAAGCTGTAACCCATTTACCTATAGACATAAAATAAAAATCTGTCATGATGTGCTTAGCAGGAGACACTTTAACCCTCTATGCTACTTTGATTCAACACTGGGACTAGACATGACACACATGTCCAGCAAATGAGTTAAACACCAGAGTTATCTTACCATTATTATTCTTCCCAGAGATTTATGGGGCATACAAATCTCTCTGGAGCAGGTCCCTTAACCCCATAGGATTTTTTGAAATGCAGTATTTGCAACCAATTAAGCAGAACAGATTTATTGGGAAGTTTATCCTTGTATAAATGTCTTTGTAGCCGAGATTTTAAAAAATAAATGTTGAATTTGAGGCCCAGATTTTGCTTCAGGGTTATGTCACTTTTTGGGCACAACGCCTACGCAAAATCTTATTTGTTAAATCTGGTTCAAATCTACTCCTTATAGACCTGCTAAACATATGTGTGAGGTCTTAAGATCAGATGTCACTTCTTGTGATGTCACTTCCTGTGACGTTATGGGTAGTAATGCCCCTTCCTGTGCTCTCACTTCCTGTGATGCCACTTGCAATGTCACGTGCCATGATATCACATGCTGTGATATCATGCGCCATGATGTCACTTGTAAACTGTCTAACTTGGTTAGTCTCCCCACTTCTTTTCTTAGGATTTGTGCCCTGGGCTGCTGGTATGTTTTTCAGCTGGATTTCAGCTGGGTTATGATCTAGCAGGATCACAGGAGATACATGGCTTGATTGCCATGGAAGCAACTTGAGACAGGAAGCATTTCTGGTTCAGAGTGGAGTGTTCCGTATTCAAGTGTCATGGACCCTAGAAAATGTAGCTCAAAAAATCTGAGGCTATTGAGAATTAATTTCAGAATCGACGGAAAAACTGAGTTCCTGATCAATGAAATACCATAAGTAGGGCTTCCTTGAAGAGTTTCATCGAGTGGCAAATGTGGCTTGCAATAGGCCCTTCTGGACGAGCTCCTGGAGGGCCGACAGTTCACAAAAACTATTCTAATACGTCTACCCTTTTCTGTTTCAAAGCTCTCTAGCACAAAATGGTCTATATTTACGCCTATCTCCATTTGCTATTCCAAAATGCCATATTCGCATTTCATTGGGTCTTAGTGAATCGGCCCATTTGACAATAAAATCCGAGCATTACCCTCAGGCAATGATGTCCAACATCCAATTGATCGATAAGTTGCATTTGAAGGCTAGGCACATGAGAATATAAATGTATACAAGATACATTTACACACAAAGGATATATATGGTATACTTTACATAATCGTTTATTATTGGTAATAATCCTGCCCTTTTAAACCAGCTTCATACTTTTTCCATAGGGCTATACAATCAATACTAAAACTGTTGGCAAACTAATTTGTATAAAGATATCAAACGGGTTGTTAAAAACAAAAAGTGAGACAGCTTCATGGCATACTAATAATTACACATTAATACTATTAACACAATAATTCACCGCTTCAATAGGCAGGAAAATGATCAGCATCCTAAAAACACAATGCTAAGCCAATAACCGCCTATATTTAATAACCACTAAATTAACCACTAACTTTGGGCTACAGAGCAGTGTGCTACCTGCCGTAAAGCGTTTCTACGCCTCGTCAGATGCAGTAAGCGCTGTGGAAGTGCAATTAGAATACAATAATACGAGATAAATAATTGCAGTTAGGCAGCCTAATAATATTCTTCAGATGGCCACTTGAGGGCAGCGTCGCTCCACAATCTTACTTTAAACTCATTTCAGTAGAACTAGACTTAGCTACTTTTGAATGCTTCACTGGACTGGCTTACAGACTTATTTCCAAATCGACCTGTTATTCCAAACACGCTGGTGCTGAATCTGCACAACACGTCACATGCTCAGGGACATCGGGTACTTCAAATTCTCATAACTTTTCTCATAGAAAAATGACTTGCCAAAGACGTGCTTCCTTTCAGGTTGCGGCTGACCGTAGAGTAATACAGGTCACTGCAGTGCTTGGGGCCCCAGCTCTTCAGGGGGTGCCCCCATTCAGCCCAAGACCAATACATGGTGAGATATGGGACACTCAGGGGTCCCTCGTCACATTCTACAGGAAGGCCTATCATTTTGCCACTGCTGTTGACTGGAGAGAGAACTCCTTGGAGGCATGAGGCTAAAGGCCATTGTGAAATCAGCCTGCCTGGCACGGAACAGACCCGTTCTAAACCCGCGTCCAATTGTAGCTCAAGTAAGGAATACTTGAGCTCGTGAGACCGTGAAAGGGAGCCTTTTGTTTATTTGTACAGCGTGTGAACCACTTCGTGTCTCTCTCCCTCTGTGCTGACAAAGGGCTCGGGAAAACGTGGTAAGGTCACCCAAGCACAGTGTTAACTTAGTGGGTGCTGCTTTAAGACTTACCCAAGTAAAAGTATATTTTCGCGGTTAGTTGTTAAGCCCTTGCAAAGTATAGTACTCTGTATGCACTGATAGACCAACTGTATTTAAAGACTCTAGGCTGAAAACATGGATGCCAAAAAGATGTACGGAAACAACTGTTAGCGAGTCAGACCTTAATAAGTAAACTTACAAGGGAGACGTGAAAAGGTCGATTAACCCTTTGACCGCCCTCATCGCCTGCACAGACAACATCAGGACCAGGCTTGACAAAGGTGAAACCGTTGCCCTCATCCTTCTCGGCCTTTCCGCAGCCTTCGACACTGTATGCCACCAAACCCTTCGCACACGCCTCTTCAACGCCGGAATTCGCCACAAAGCCCTGGACTGGCTCACCTCTTTCCTCTCCGAAAGAACCCAAAGAGTTTGCCTCCCCCGTTCCGGTCAAAGGCCACCAAGACCATATGTGGAGTCCCCCAGGGATCCTCACTCAGCCCCACCCTCTGCAAAATCTACATGGCTCCGCTCGCCAGCATCGTCCGACCCCACGGCCTCAACATCATTTCCTAAGCTGACGACACCCAGCTCATCCTCTCCCTCACGAGGAACCCCGCTATCGCCAAGAACAACCTCCACACCGGACTTCTCGCCATTGCTAACTGGATGACAGCAAGCCACCTCAAGCTAAACTCAGAAAAAAATGAGATCATCATCTTCGGACCCAACAAGTCAGCATGGGATGACTCCTGGTGGCCGGCCACCCTGGGACCGCTCCCGACACCCACCACCCACGCACGCAATCTTGGCTTCATACTAGACTCTTCTCTCTCCATGACCCAGCAAGTCAGCGCCATCTAGTCCTCATGCTTCAACACCCTTTGTATGCTCTGCAAGACCTTCAGGTGGATTCCCGTAGAAACCATTAGAATGGTCACCCACGCCCTAGTCAGCAGCAGACTGGAGTACGACAATGTCCTCTACGCAGGAACTACGGCCAATCTCCAGAGAAAACTCCAGTGCATCCAGAACGCCTCAGCACGTCTCATCCTCAACCTCCCTCGCCACAAACACATCTCCGCCCACCTCAGAACCCTACACTGGCTACCAGTCAACAAAAGGATCATCTTCAAAATCCTAATCCACGCTCATAAAGCCCTCAACGACACCGGACCAGCCTACCTCAACGATTGACTTAACTTCCACATCCCGACACGCCAGCTCCTCTCCGCCGACCTCGCCCTCGCAACAGTCCCTCGCATTCACCGCACCACATCCGGTGGCAGGTCCACCAAAACCTGGAACTCCCTCCCCACCAACCTAGGCAAGACCCAGGACCTCCTGTCCTTCAGAAAGCACCTCAAGACCTGGCTCTTCGATCAATAGCACCACCCCACCCCACCCCAGCACCTTGAGACCCCACCGGTGGAGTAGCGCGCTCAACAAATTTATTGATTGATTGACTCTGTTCGAGGTTTTCCCACCATATATCCCGTACATGCAGATCAATAATCAATAACATTAGTAATCAATAAGAGTCAGTAATTGTTACACACCATGACCTTTCAGTCATGAATAACCACACCTTTGTATAAAAGTTTAGAATGTTTATTTCCCCATATTAACAACGCTAATGTAATGTAGGTTAATCTCAAAATCAGTTGATAAACATTCAGAAACAACACTGGCTGACCAAAACGACAAAAGAATTGCAATCTAATCAAAGCTTGAGCTACTACACATTCTAAAGTTATTCTGCAAATTAATAACAAGAATAACTGCGCAAACAATATTATAAACATTTAGATTCGGCAAAGAAAAGACATAAAATGTTATTACTTATATTGAACTTCATTAGTGTAGACCATAACTAAGATCAGATTAGAATAGCATGTTTGGGCTTCATGCAAAACAATTTAGTCAACACAAATTTGGAAAACAACTAACTATGGCTCTATAAAAATAGCGGTTGGTACCTAGTAACAAAGCAAATAGACACAGCAAACAACATCAGTGATAATATCCCTTTCCTCAATTTGATCGGCAAGCTAAGATAGTCTTCGTCATCCGGGCATCAGTCTGGTCAGCAAGGCATCAGGATTCAGCATTAAGTTCAGAAAAAGCAAAGTCTTTTAAGCAATAAAGTTAAGCATGTCTCTTCTCAAGACAGAAAATGAGCAAAATGAAGTGTCTCTTCTCAGGGCAGTCCAGCTAAGTTAGATTTCCGGAAACTACTTCCCATATCCATATTGGTTCAAGAATTGCATGTTCACATTTTGTCCAATAATACTAAAACTTCAAATCTAAATTGCTACTAGTACAAGGCTCACATGTTGGTGATTGGCTCCTTTCGTACTGTTCTTATCATCCGGCTCATCAGGTAACAATATTGTTGCATCTTATACTCTTGTCAGTATGGTCTTTGTCTTCTCCTGGGAAAGTTAGTCTCACACACATTATATTAACAATGTTGCATGGGAAAGTACATCATCTCCTAGCAAGCAGTTCTCATGAGAAAGACTTTTAGCTACAAGCACTTGGTCAGCACAGTGGAAAATCACAATTTAATTCTCTAAGGATCCATTTTATAAATCGGTTAAGAAATGCAGCTTGACATGAGGCCGTGCAACTACGCCAAGTCTTCGCTAAGTTAAGGTCTATGATTAATAAAGCTAATACATAATACAAAACCTTTAATATAACATATTACTACATTAATCAAACATAAGCTCAACATTTCATATTGATAAGCCATTAATAAGTACACTTCGTGAACATTGGTGGCAACTCACGTGGGCGCACCTTCAAATGCGTGCATTATTTTTTCTACATTATTATATTTTCTACGCAAATTCAACACTCATAATACATGAATATTCATTAATAATTTCATTAACAAATTCAGCATTAACAATCCCTCCTCTGATGACTAAATGTGTCATCACAATAAACCATTCCACAGAAATTTTTGCATCAGCTAAAATTCTATCATTTCAACGTTTTCAAATCTTCGTTCCCATTTTGAATTTTCCATTAACAAACTCAACGTTAACACAACCACGCGTCTTCTGCCCCCACAAATCATAGCGCATGACTGAAAACAAGCACAGGAACAGCGACAGTCCGTGCTCATGGGAAGTCACTAATTCGGCTAAGTAATCTTGACGTACTTACCCTATCAAATGAACATACTGTGAGAGAGAACTTGTGTTCTCTGGATTGGTTTTCTACGGTTGCTTTGCAAATGCCACCGTTCCCTTGTCAGTGCTTGATTTGTAAATAAAAACGGGCTGGTGCCCAAAGCCCTCCCTTTAAACATGCGGCTGCTGCAATTAAATGTGCAAACTCGGAATACTGAGGCAGCGTAATCCTGTAGCCATCTCGGGCTTCTTCAATCCATTTAAAGCCACTCCCTTCCCCTCCAGCTCACTCTTGCAGTTTTCTTCTTTCTCCCATTGTGACGCTTTTTCGTTTTTCTCTTCCTCCATCTTTCCCATATGTGTCTTTTTCTTGCAGTAAATGTTTGAGGCAGAACAATAAGTGCTGTCCCTCAAAAATAAATGCCGGTGCTCTGCACCGGAAACAACAAGCACAAATTAAGCACTGTCTCTTGTACATATTCGTACGGCCGGTGGGCTGAAAGTAATAAACAAAAATACTAACCAATTCCACCTTAAGAAGCACAGTGTAACCCGACCCTTACTTTCATTTGTTTACATCCCACATGCTGCAACTTCGACTGGGCGAAATACACACAGACCTGGGTACACTGATACAATATATATATTGTATATATACAATTAGGGGGGTTGTTTGATAAGGTCCAAGTGTCCAAGTGGTGGATACGTGCACAGCATTGCGCAATTGTTTTCTTGTAAATCATTGACCCGTTCGCATTTCCAGTTTGCGTTAAGTGAAAACCCTTACAAAACCTTAGTAAACAACCCAATATACTGTTTCTGTGTTTGGGAGACATATACACACTTGTCTGTGTAGAAGGGAGACATTTTAGTTTATATCACTTTCATTAAGATTCCCGGGTCCTATCAAGCAAGTCTGTACTATACCTCTTCTGTTGTTTAGAGAGTCCCCCAAGGCTTTTCAAGAAATTTCATATATTTTTTTGTGTTTTTGTCTAAAAGTACATTTCGGGGAATGCTGTGGTCTCTCCACTGGCATTAATCTGCTCCCTCTTGTCTTGGTTCTCATAGTTTTTGTGGTGGTTTCTGGAGAGGTTGGGTGTGGGGCTTGGGGAATCTTGGCAATAACGTGTGGATTTGACATTCGTGGTCTTGTGGTGGCCAATGTTCAGGTAATCCTTGGGTCTCTCTTTGGGTGTCTGGGAGTTGCTTGGAAAAATGTCAGGTGTAGTAGCACAAGGTGGAGTAGATTGCAGCCAAGCTAGGTATGAGGATGGTGAAACCCAGAGGAGAGTTGCAGGGAGAGCAGCTGAACCTGGTTCAGGATTGGGGAAGTGTCACAGCTGTATTGCTTAAGCCTTGGCTCATTGATTTGAAAAGGGGAAGACATCTCAGAATGTATGCACATGATGCTCAGGTGGGTGGGAGATATTAATGCTATTTGGACCCTGTAGCCCATATCCTATGATATGCAGGTGTGCTGCAAGGCCAAGGTATGTGGGGCTGAGGGGTGATGCTCACTACTGGGATCTATCCTCGCACAACCTTTACCAATGGGGAGGGGCTAAAAGGAATTGAACATGTTCCTGGCATCCCTGTGTGGGCTTCTTTTTTTATTGAGGGACGTTGTGCAGGAGTACCCATAAGAGACTTCTTTATGAGCACCAGGAAGTCTCATCTAGATTTTTCCTCAGCACCAACCTTGAGCAGACCAGGACAAAATGGCATCCTCAACCTTATTCAACATTTGGTACTCACATCTGTGACATGTTGACCTGATTTCAGGCCACTTGACTTGTCTGCAATGCTTTACGATGGGATCACTGTGGTTTTGAATGCCAGCACTACCTCAAGACACAGGCTAAAGTCACACCATCTATCTGTGGCAGTGGTTCTTAACCTTCTGACTTCTGCAGACCCCCACTTAATCATTACTGGAAACAGGGGGCCCCCACTGAATCATTATTGGAATCTAGGACCCCCACTGACTTATTACTGGAAGCCAGAGACAGCGGTATAAGCGCTTTCAATGAGTTGAACCACAAATCATTAGAAAAAAACCCAGAAACAAGCATTCTTCCAACAACTTTATAAATGATTAAATGTTTTATTTAATTTACAAACAATTATTTTTAAAAAACTTAGGATAATAATTTTAATGGCAAGGTTGGAACTTACCTAAATTCAATTTAAGCCACTCTTTGTCTATACAATATTCTGTTTGATGCACTTGCACTGCTCCCAAGAATCAATCTGAGGATACCAACTTAATTCTTAGCCTCAAATTTCAAATTTCTTCACATTTATAGAACGCTTTAAACGTTTCAACTATATAATTTGCGTCTTCATTTATATACACTTTATTAATCTGATAGCATGATTTATTTTTCCAAACAGCCTCAGACACCCGGAGTAGGCTTTGCAGAATACTAAGGGTCCCTGGACTACAGGCTAAGAAACCACTGACCCAAGGTGCCTGTAAGTATCAAAGCATCACAATTGTGATATTGCATTTTCTGCAGGGCACCAGCTATTTTATGAACTAGGTAGGATACTGGAAGGTGGATGGACACTCGTGCTAATCCACAAAGTAGGCTAAATGAACCTTTATGCAAATAGTATCTTCAGGCTGAATAGGAATATTTTGAAGTTCAGATGCCTGAACGGGGCCCTCACTTCAAAAGGCACATGTTGGCAATTGTTAGCAGCAACTGTTTCTGCTCTTTAAAGGTGCAGTGAAGTATATAAAATGATGGTTGGAATGCTGTAATTATTCTCTGGTCACTGGTAATTACTCATCACATTTTGCACACCATGCCACCTCCGTTTGAACCCATTCATATGCAAATCACTCCTGACACTTCAACAATAGGAACAGTCCAGTCCAAACTGCCAAGCCAGATCCTCCCTGAACTGGTGCACAAGCAACACAAGACTGGTATTGCTCTTATTAGGGCTCATCAGTTGGGCATAGGTTTGTACCAGTGGCACAGTGTGCACAGGAGCCACATCTTGGCATATCAGTCCCACTTCAGGTGTCGCACTGAAGTATGCAAAAAAGGGATTGTTGGCATGTTTGAATTAATCTCAGCCACTGGTAATTACTTGGGGTTGCATCCCAAGCCATGCTGATTTGTATATGGCTGGATCCAAACTGGTGTCGGCAAAACAATGATAGACAGAGATATGGCCAGAGTAATGTACCAGTGGCTGACATTAATTCAACCACTTTTCCATCAGAGTTTTGTATATTTCTAGAGCAGTGCAGTAGCATGTGTTGTACCTACATTTTCAAAGCACCAAATCTGCCTGAAAAGCAGTAGGGTGATTGTAGGTGGATAGGACTACTCTGACTTCAAGAATACCAGGCTGCTACATCCATGCCAAGAAGAGTGGCAAACCATGCATGTTCAGGAAGGGGAAAAGGGCTCCATGCTCTGCCAAGCAGCATGTTCCAAGACGTTGCCCTCCGTGCACAACACAAGATATTATAGCATCTCCTTGCCTGTAGTGTTCAGTGAGCTGCCTGGAGAGCCAAGCAAAAAAGCAGTAACAGGACTACGGAATTCAGTGTGAAATAAAGAATGTCAAACTTGGGCTTCTTCTTCTTTTACCAAATGAACGCCTTGACCTTCTGGAAAGGGACATGGAAAGAGCCTTATAACAAGTCCTTCCCAAGATGGTGTTCTGTCCCTAAAACGTTATTTAAGGTTACCAAACCACGAAGAAATAGAGCCTTTTCCTCCTTCATGAGGTCCTGTTTGAATCATAAACGAGGAAAATTATGAGCGCAAGATCCATCTGCAAGTGACTTCACTGGTTTCCCACCAAAAGTATCTTCTTTTAATGGAGGCCACAGCAGAAAAAGCAAACAGTAGGTGCACTGCTGGAGTGTCGAAGTCACACAAAAGGAAAGCCCATCTGTGCCCATCCACACTCCGTGCCAGGAACCTTGATTCTCCACCTAGTGCCTACTCTACCCCGGTCCTCTGCACCCGAAACTCTGGTTGCATTTCCCAGTGCTGCTTCAGCATCTCGTAACCTAACAATCAACATAGGTGCATTATCCTGCTCTACCTGCTATTTCACAAGCACTCTCCTGCACCCACCACATTCCCTCCATGCACCTCTCACACCAAACACACACACAAATACACACACTCGATCCCCACTACACCCTTCCCTCCTGTCCTCAACTCTCAGTCCCTCATTTAAACATGCCAATAGAATTTTGGTTCTGCTACACAACCACTCATGGACATGCTCTTCCTGACTGAGACATGGCTGACTCCCTCATTGGCCACATCACCCTGGCAGTCCCCCAAAACACAAGGCAGGGCAGGACAAAGAGACCAGGAGGTGGAATCACTATTATCTTTGAAGAGTCAGTCCAGTGCTACACCACTTCCGAAAGCACCACCAGCAACATGGAACACTTGACTGTCAAACTCCTCATCACTACCAACTACACCCTGACTGGCACTCTCATCTATCACCTTCCGGACCACACACAAACTTTGGCAGCACTTTTGCTGACTATGTTGCCTGCACCAAAACTCCAGTGCCTTCATCCTCCTCCACAACCTCAACTACCACCTGGAGGACCTCACTAATCCTAACACGACCAACCTCCTCGAGGACCTGTCCAATCTTGGAGTCACTCAGTGAGTGGAAGGCCTGAAACACACCATCATAAATCTGCTGGACCCCATCTTCAGCAACATCCCAGTAGACAACCCCACACTGACCACCTGCGACATCCACACCCATATCAACTTCAGAATACCCATCCTAAACCACTGCAGAAACTCTATTGCTAAATCTTCACAACAGGACTGGAACAATATCACAGAAGCATCCTGGCCTGGTCTTTCAAACTCCTATGCCACCAGCCTTGACACAACAATAACCTTCCTGAATCCATCCCAACCTTCAATGCCTGGATCACCGCCTGTACAGACCCCTAGCTCCTCTGAACACTAACAAAGCTATGAGAACCAGACTGCAAGCAAGCTGGTACACAGAAGGGCTCAGGCTCACCAAACACCACTGCAACCAACTTGAATGCAGATGGAGACAAAGTCAGGACAACACATACGAGCACTAAATAACCACCCTCAGGCATTACCATCAGCAAATCTGAAACACTAAAAGCTCCACACTCACCAGTCACATCAAAAGCAGCACAAACAGTGGCAAGGAAATCTTTTCTATAGTGAAACATTTCACCTCTATGGACCTCTGCATTCAGCTGTCCGTATTGTTCAGAAACAAGATCTTTAGCATCTATGACAATTTCAAAACCCCAACCAGACCTTACCACCCTTGAAGCCCTCCTACTCAGCTCACCCAACACCCAGAGGACCACAATGACCACCTGGTCCACCATCACCACTGAAGAAACTGCAACAAGCATGCCGTCCATACACTGTGAAGCACCGTCGGAGCCCTGTGCTCACCATGTCTTCATCAAAGGACTGGACCCCATCAGTACCACCCCAATCCTGAATGGCTCAATCATCACAGCCACCTACCCGGATGCCTAGAAACACACTACAGTATTCCCCCTCCTCAAGGAAACCCTCAGCAGACAAGAAGACACTAGCCAACTACCAGCCTATCTCCCTGCCAAACTACCCTGCAAAAGTCATGGAAAAGATAAAATCTAAATGCTTAGCCACATACCTTAACAAAAACCACCTCCTCAACACCACTTAATCTAGATTCAGGTCCACCACAGCACTGAGATCACCCTCATCATCTCCACAGATGACATCCAGATGATCATGGACAGAGGTAACTGTCAAGGAGACCAGATCCTCTGGGCTTGCGCATGTTCCCGACATGTCCACCTCTTGGCAGCTCCAAACTCCACTAGTTATATAGCACAGAGTTAAAGAATGGCCAAGTGGGGGAATGGGTTTTTGGGTTGGGAACAGCAGGGAAGGAGACCAGTGGAAGCAAGAGTTAAACAACACAATTGCAAGATTAATCACAATGACTTTCAATAAGTTTTGTTTAAAATAAAACACTTATGCTGAAAAACATGAATGGCCTAAGAGTTCACTATAACTAGGCCTCAAGAATCTAGGTACCTGGAATACAAGAAAAGGTTATGAAAGGTTTTCACATGAACATTCCAGAATTAGCATATTATATTTTGAACAATAAACTCTCTCCAAAATACTGCTTAGAACACTCGCTGCATTGTAGCAAGAATCAAAGAACACATGGTTTTTTCTCTACATGAATGAACTGTACAAATACCATGAAATACACTCCTACGTCACTTTCTGATTAAGAGTTTCAAGACTTAAGTGTTCAGGGAATATTATGCTCTTTAATCAAACCGTTCAACTAAGTTTCAATGTCTAGAAATGATTGCACACTCCGCCGATCTGTATTTCAAAAGTTAAGGATCAGGAAAGAATCCTGCACTCTGTTGCCGATTCGTACATCTAGATTATTATACAATGAAATGATCGCGCACAACGCTGATCTATGATTCAAGATTTAAATGCAGGGAAAAAAGAATTGCGCACTCCGATGCCGATTCAGAATTCACGATACAACTGTCATGAAATGATCGCGCCCACTGCTGATCTGAATGCCACGAAGTAACTGCCTGGAAGGAATCTCGCACACTGTTGTCGAATCAGAATTCACAATGTAAATGCCATGAAATGGTCGCACGCACTGCCGATCTGAATATCACAAAGTAATTGCCTGGAAGGAATCGTGCACACGGTTGCGGATTCGGAATTCACAAGGTAAATGCCATGAAATGATCGCGCAATGCCTGTCTATACAAATGCTTGTACCACTTATAGCCCTATGGCTAGCAGTATGTTCCCATAAATATGAATGCTATTGTGATGACCTTGCATTAGGTGGTGCCCTTGTCTCCATAATTTAACCCCTTCGCTGCCAGGCCTTTTCCCCCTCCTGTGCCAGGCCTTTTTTTGGCTATTTGGGGCAGTTCGCGCTTAGGCCCTCATAACTTTTTGTGCACATAAGCTAGCCAAGCCAAATTTGCGTCCTTTTTTTCCAACATCCTAGGGATTGTAGAGGTACCCAGACTTTGTGGGTTGCCCTGAAGGAGGCCAAGAAATTAGCCAAAATACAGTGAATATTTCTTTTTTTTTTTTTTAAATGGGAAAAAGGGGCTGCAGAAGAAGGCTTGTGGTTTTCCCCCTGAAAATGGCATCAACAAAGGGTTTGCGGTGCTAAACTCACCACCTTCCCAGCTTTCAGGAACAGACAGACTTGAATCAGAAAACCCAATTTTTCAACACAATTTTGGCATTTTACTGGGACATACCCCATTTTTACGATTTTTTGTGCTTTCAGCCTCCTTCCAGTCAGTGACAGAAATGGGTGTGAAACCAATGTTGGATCCCAGAAACCTAAACATTTCTGAAAAGTAGACAAAATTTTGAATTCAGCAAGGGGTAATTTGTGTAGATCCTACAAGGGTTTCCTACAGAAAATAACAACTGAAAAAAAATAATATTGAAATTGAGTTGAAAAAAACAGCAATTTTTCTCTACGTTTTACTCTGTAACTTTTTCCTGCAATGTCAGATGTTTTAAAGCAATATACTGTTACGTCTGCTGGACTCTTCTGGTTGTGGGGATATATAGGGCTTGCACATCTCTGAATTCCGGGGTGCCCATACTAGCATGTGAATTACAGGGCAGTTCTCAAATAGACGTCTTTTTTACACACTCTCTTATATTTGGAAGGAAAAATTTTAGAAAAAGACAAGGGGCAATAACACTTGTTTTGCTATTCTATGTTCTCCCAAGTCTCTCGATAAAAATGATACCTCACTTGTGTGGGTAGGCCTAGCGCCCACGAAAGGAAATGGCCCAAAACACAACATGGACACATCCCATTTTTTGACAGAAAATAGAGGTGTTTTTTGCAAAGTGCCTACCTGTAAATTTTGGCCTCTAGCTCAGCCGGCACCTAGGGAAACCTACCAAACCTGTGCATTTTTGAAAACTAGAGACCTAGGGGAATCCAAGATGGGGTGACTTGTGGGGCTCTGACCAGGTTCTGTTACCCAGAATCGTTTGCAAACCTCAAAATTTGGCTTAAAAAACACATTTTCCTCACATTTCGGTGACAGAAAGTTCTGGAATCTGAGAGGAGCCACAAATTTCCTTCCACCCAGCGTTCCCCCAAGTCTCCCGATAAAAATAATACTTCACTTGTGTGGGTAGGCCTAGCGCCTGCGACAGGAAATGCCCCAAAACACAACGTGGACACATCACATTTTTTGACAGAAAACAGAGGTGTTTTTTGCAAAGTGCCTACCTTTAGATTTTGGCCTCTAGCTCAGTCGGCACCTAGGGAAACCTACCAAACCTGTGCATTGTTGAAAACTAGAGACCTAGGGGAATCCAAGATGGGGTGACTTGTGGGGCTCTGACCAGGTTCTGTTACCCAGAATCGTTTGCAAACCTCAGAATTTGGCTAAAAAAACACATTTTCCTCACATTTTGGTGACAGAAAGTTCTGGAATCTGACAGGAGTCACAAATTTCCTTCCACCCAGCGTTCCCCCAAGTCTCCTGATAAAAATGATACCTCACTTGTGTGGGTAGGCCTAGCGCCCACGAAAGGAAATGGCCCAAAACACAACGTGATCACATCACATTTTTTCACAGAAAACAGAGGTGTTTTTTACAAAGTGCCTACCTGTGGATTTTGGCCTCTAGTTCAGCCGGCCCGGGGGGGGGAGGGAGGGGGCAGCAGAAATGGCATAAAATAAATTTGCCCCCCACCCGGGAGCGACCCTTGCCTACAGGGTCGCTCCCCTTGAGTGACAATGGCGCAAAAAAAAGAATCCCCGGTGCCAAGTGGTTTCTGCCCCCCTTTGCGGCAGATTGACCTAAAATCGGCCGATCTGCCCCCAACGGGGCAGAAATGGTGTAAATACAATTTGCCCCCCAGGGGAGCGACCCTTGCCTAATGGGTCTCTCCCCAGATCTAAAAAATAAAACAAACAAACAAAAAAAAACACACACAAAAAAAATTTGCCTTGGTGCCTAGAGGTTGGGGGGCAGATCGGCCTAATAACAATAGGCTAATCTGCCCCCAGGGAGGGCAGAAATGGCCTAAAATAAATTTGCCCCACCACCCTCCCCAACCCCCCCTCCCCGGAGCGACCCTCGCCTACGGGGTCGCTCCCCTTGCATGACATTGGCGCAAAAAACAAAATCCCCGGTGCCTAGTGGTTTCTGCCACCTTTGGGGGCAGATTGACCTAAAATCGGCCGATCTGCCTCCAAAGGTGGCAGAAATGGCCTAAATACAATTTGCCCCTCCAGGGGAGCGACCCATGCCTAAGGGGTCGCTCACCATTTGTAAAACAACAACAACAAAAAATCCCCGGTGCCTAGTGGTTTCTGCCCCCCTTGGGGTCAGATCGGCCTAATTAAAATAGGCTGATCTGCCCCCCAGGGGGGCAGAAATGGCCTAAAATAAATTTGCCCCCTAGGGGAGCGACCCTTGCCTAAGGGGTCGCTCCCCACCTCTAAAAGAAAAAAACAAAACAAAAACAAAACAAAACAAAAAAAAAATGATCCCTGGTGCCTAGAGGTTTCTGCTCCCCCTGGGGGCAGAAAAGGCCTTCCATAAAAATGCCCCCCCCCCCGGGAGCGACGTTTGCCCAAGGGGTCGCTCCCTTATGACAATTTCCATATAAAAATAAAATCCCTGGTGTCTAGTGGGCGTTTCAAAAGCCGAGAGACTTCAAAGGGAAGGAAATACATTTCCTTCCCTTTGAAGCCTCTCTCGGCCTCCTCCATGTGATCGGAAGAGAAATGCTTTGCATTTCTCTTCCGAGTGTGCTGGAAGCTGAGCTTCCAGCTCGAAGGTGGAGGGATGGGGGGGTTGATGGTGGAAGGGGAAGGGATTCCCCTTCCATCCACGACCGGGGGGTGTGGGTGGGGGACACATGGGGGGAGCGCTAGCGCTCCCCCCGGTTCCCAGGTGCAGGACGAGGTGATCTCGTCCAAGGCACCCGGGAACCGGTGCCTTGGACGAGATCACCTCGTCCAAGGCACCGTAGGGGTTAACTGAAAGGGTTCTGAAAACAGTGGAATGAATTGGCAGGGGCAGTGCCCAGACAGTCAGCATGAGGCTCTATCAATAAGCTGATTGTGATCTTGCCATTACAACAGCAGTGGGAATCAAGAGTAATTAGCATGTTATGAGATTTACAACATATATTTAACAGGGCTGGCAAGGCTTACAAATCTGCAAGTCACATCAGGATCAGAGTAAATACATTTTCAAAAAATGACAGGAACGAAATGATCACTGGATCGTTATTCGAAACTGAGCAACTCAACAGTTCAACATGATTGCAACTAATCTGATGGGGATGTGGTGCCGTGGTCATGATGACTGATTGCAACTCCCAGAGAATATGCAGGATGTTTCAGTAGTACTGCTAGCGATGGTAGTGGTGCCCCTGTCCTATCCGGGAATATGAACAGTGAATAAAATACTTCACTGCTTTTGGACCAGACATCCTTTGTGTGGTTTTCCCCAACTTTTTACCTTCAATGCTCCAGTTTTTGCTGACTTCATTTTGCTGGCCTTAGTACTCTTCACACTTTGTCAATGATAACCAGTGCTAAAGTGCTTGTGCCCCTCCACCCCCCAAATCATGGTAACATAGGCTTCCACCTGATTGGCACCTTTAAATTACTATAGGTCCCTAGTAAAATGCCGCTAGTGGGCCTGCAGCACTGACAGTGCCACCTACTTAAGCAGTCTTTTTAGCATGTCTCAGGCCTGCCCATTGCAGACTGTGTGTGCAGTTTTAAACTGCCATTTTGATCAGGCAAAATAAATCTTTTGCCAGGTATTAACCTTCCTTTTAATACACATAGGTCACTCCAGGGATAGGATCTAAACAGCCCATAGAGCAAGGTGCAGTGTATTAAAAATGTTGTACATGTACTTTCAACTGTTAATGTCCTGGAAGTGAAAAACTCCCAAATTAGTTTCTCACTACTGCAAGGCCTACTTCTCCGATAGAATACCATTGAGTTACCTTATTACATTTAATAAGTGATACCTTTCAATTAGGAGCAAGTAGGGGGATGAGTTTGGTCTCTATTAAATTATAATTTCAAACCCTCTTTAATGGTAAAGTTGAATTTTAAGTCACAATTCTACCACTTTAAGAAAACTGGCATTTTCTTGTCCCAACCATTTGGTGCCTGCAGCTTGTTTCCTGGGTCACACGACTAGGTGTAGATGACAATTGGCCTTTGTGTATTACTCCCAGACAGTAAGAAAAAGGGGAATACGTATGCAAGATTGGGACTTCTCTGTCAGGATAAGGTGGAGGAGCTGTCACCTACCACACTTATGCATCACAAAGACTCTGCCTCAGCACCCTCACAAAGGTTTTCAAACTCGTCTTTTGTGCCCCTAGATAAGCTGAGGCAAGGGCTGGGAAGAAGAAAATTCCAGGCACCTCTGTAAGGGGAGAAGTCAACAAGCTTCTCTCACTTTGAAATTGACAGCAAGTATAGTAGTGGGCCTTGGACCCAACTCTTAAGATCACTTCTGGACCTGTAGACTCTGCCAGTGAGGACTTCCTTGCTGAGTATGGACTGCTTTGCTGCCCAAGGTCTGGTGTGGCTTTACCAGGACTCTTGTGCTGCTGTGAGCTGCCCTGCTGAACCCAGCCTGTCTATGTGGACACACGACTCCAAGGATCAGATGGCTGGCTCCCTCTTCAAGCCAAAGAGACATTGCAGACTTATCTGACATCAATGCAACTTCAAAAACCTCAATGCAGCCCGCCATCGACTTCGACCCAGAGTGACACAGCTCATCCTGGATGCCGACGCACCTCAGCACAAGTCCTCGCAAGCCCTGGCAGCTTCTCCAATGCAGACCAATGTTGACATCGGCCCAGTGCGATGTATCTCAAACCCTGTGCTAACTCATTGCAGTGCACGTCTACTCAATCTTCAACCAGCTTCTTCAACTATGACGGGCATCACATTGCCCTCCATGTTCATGGTTCAACATTGGCCTCCGCAGCTCGATGCAAGGACTTCGCATCTTGATGCCCAGGCCACTACATACTTTTCAGTAGATTGAACTCAATCCTGTATCCAGCTTATGCTCCATTTTGGCCAGCCCCAACTTGTGACTTGGACCAGGTCTACTGTGACCAAATAACTGCGGTTGGTACTTTTTGCTTTTTATTGCTTGATTTCTACAAAACTTTTAAAATCGAATATCTCTGGTTCTACTAATTGGATTTTTATAATTTCAGTGTCAAATAATAAATCAAATTTTACTCTTGTTCGGAAATTGGTGTGGTATTTTTCTTGTGTTGTGTTTTCACTTTGTTACTGTTTGCATGCTTCATAAATACTTTACACATTGTCTCTCAGTTGAGCGTGACTACTTTTCTGCCAAGATACCATAGGGTTAAGCACAGGTTAATATGGGGTTTGTGTTTCACCCTGACATGAATTATGGCTGCTGCTTGAGTAAGACTTCACTACCCCCAGTAACCCAGTTTCTTACACATTGCCCATTCTGAGACTGAGAGAGAGTCACTTGTGTCAAAGTAGAGGTCAAATTGTATGGCAAAATGTAGTTACTGAGGGCCATATTTATACTTTTTGACGCAAAACTGCACGAACGCAGTTTTGTGTCAAAAAAGTTAACGCGGGCTAACGCCATTTCTTTGTGCCACCCATGCGTTAAATTTATCCTTTGACGCACGGTGGCGCAAAGCATGGGTTAGAGTCATTTTGTTTTTTAATCTAACCATTGCACCGCGTCGTAAAGCAAAACGACGTTAACAAGTGGAAAATGACTCTAATCCGGTTTGCGACGTCACAAACAGGATATGCGCCATTTTCCACCGCATTAGCATCAAAAAGCATCACAAACGCAGCAAACAGTGCTACGGAGCCCCAAAATGGATCCCAGAAGCCAGGAGAGACCCCAATCGACAAGGAACCAGCCAGGAGGACACATACAAAACCCTGGGGAGAGACAAGGAGAAAATGAAGTGTTGTTTCAGTGCAGAGGAGCATGAAATACTGGCCAGAGAGATGACGGAGCACCAGCATCAACTTTTCGTCATCTCAAAATTGCCAATTGGGAGGAGAGAGGTAATTTGGCAACAAATTGTCGACAAGATAAACAGTGTGGCAGAGGTCCAGAAAACTGTCACGGAGTGCAAGAAACGCTGGCATGTGGCAAGCACAGGACGAAGGAAAAAAATGTAAGGAACAGGAAGGCAGCACTGCAGACTGGAGGTGGGAGTCCAGCACCACAGGAGGCCCTGGACGAGATGGAGGAGATGGTGGCAGGCATCATCCCAGAGGAGATCGTCACAGGAATCGCAGGACAGCGCAGATTACCAGAAAACAACACATATGCAGGGTAAGTTGCATGGGGGACAAAAATGCCTAAATGTTAACTGCAAGCGGGGGGGTACATACCTACTACACAATGCATGTCAGCCATGGAAATCAGGCAGTGGAAAGGGCAAAGGGGCACGGCACAGGTGCATGGGCTGTGCAGGGGAATTCAGGGGCACAGCACAACACAACACCAATAACCTTTGCATGGGGGTACTCCGATATGCCAAGGCTGTTGGAAAGGCAAAGCCAATCCAGGAGGGTAGGGTAGACTGTAAAACTAGGCTGCTGTCACAGGACAGCTGGTATTGTCACAGCGTGAACTAGGGGACAATGTCCAATCTCAGACCATTTCCACAAGTGGCATTTACCATTGACAACAGTTGCCACTACCATCTGTGCTGTGTGTGCTGGTCAAGTAGCAAATGGCAGTTAGGTGCCCTTGGAACAAACACACCCAAAATAGAGGGTTCAGGATGACGACATGATCAATCCCCTTCAATTCCTAACCAAGTGTAAATCCTGTCAAATGTGCATGTCTACAGACACAATAAACATCAAGTATTGTTACTTACATTATGAAGTACAAGCAGTAATGTCATACCCATGCTGCCCACTGCAGGGTCTACCCAGTGCCTGTGTTACAATAGCTGCAATGCCAACTTGCAACATTTCAACTGTCATACTGCTATGACAACAGCATTGAGGATGAGGACATATGTGTCTAGCTAGTGAAACACACCCGCACAGTCATAAGAGGAAATGGAACACTGCCAGGCCCATCAGTGCAATCCAATGCGGCACACATTGGCAAACATCAACATGACACACTACCAATGCTGACACCTGTATCGTGTCATGCCAATGCAATACATGGTATGTGCTAGGTCTCAGCAACGTATAGGTGTATGTGAAATATCAGAGACTGGGTCAGTCCTATATTGTTATGTGTGGTGCAAGTGGCATCAGAACACAGGCATTGCAAGGCCTCACCATGCTAATGGAAGTAGAGGGAGGGTTGAGTAGGACAAGAAGGTGGCAACACACAATTTGGACAGAACCCACACCTAGGGGATGTGACGCAGACAATTCCCCAAACTGCCCACACTACATGTGACATGCAGGTGGGGCATAGGCCTGTGAGAATGCCAATATTAATGAAAGGCACAATGAACAGGAACCAAGATTACAATGTTCCACTAATGGAAAGTCAATGACGTCACATTACAACTGCCACAACACATACACACTAATTGTACAATATCTCATTGGAGAGGATGATGACTCTCCTGTGGATATGCCTGTCCTGGACAACCCTGATGACATGGATGACGAGCTG
The DNA here is from genome assembly GCF_031143425.1 of Pleurodeles waltl. Taxonomy (NCBI): domain Eukaryota; kingdom Metazoa; phylum Chordata; class Amphibia; order Caudata; family Salamandridae; genus Pleurodeles; species Pleurodeles waltl. Next base: position 283,075,565 of record NC_090440.1, read on the forward strand.
ACAGGCATTAGCAAGGAAACCCTCCAAGATGTCCTTGGAACCTTCCAGACCCCACCTTCAGACGCAAGGAGGAGCACAGATGTAGCAGCCATCACAGAGGACCCACCCACCACCCCAATAGTACGACCTGCCAACTCCAACCCAGCTGAGGACTCTAAGGACACTGGTACCACCTTTGAGAGGACAGTAGTGGGAGTACAGCGGGAGCTGGCCAAGGAGGTGCGGGTGGGGATGCAAAATATGGCAGCCAGCCCTGAGGGGATGCGCATGTGCATGATGTCATCCGCAGAATAGTCAGCAGCCATGCAAGTCCAGCAATCCCTACTGCAAGGACTACAACAGTGTGTGAGGGATGTCACCACAGCAGTTGGGGCGTTGCCACAATACCTGGCATCCCAAACATTTCACTGCATGCATGACTACAATCATGATCCCATCAGGGCCGACCTGGCTGCCTACCACAGCGATGTAGCTGCTATACTCAATAACCAGCAGCTCCTCTTTGCTGCAGTTATGCCCTTAATAGACCATTACAGTTGGCAGTTAAAGGTATTTCAGAGTCCACTTCTTCAAACACTGAAGTGTGTGTTTCCCCCTCAAACCCACCACCACCAAAGGCAGAGGAGACGACACACACATCAGAAGATGAAGACGTGGAACAGATCACATTAAGCGGTAGGAGTACCCGGTAGCACCAGTCCATGCCACATGGGCACTGATTTTCCTATGTCCTGTGCTTGTTAACATGCCAGTCTTGCTACAGTTGGTAACATGCACTGTTCTCCAACACACTGTTTACCTTACCACTATGAACTGCAATTGTCTCCCACTACCTAATTGGCAATTGATGTTCCTCTGCACTGAATGGCACTCCATCACAGCATGTTCAATGACATGTCCCTCACCATAGCACTTGTGTTGCGTCACAAAAGAAGTCGTCACACTAATGGACTTACAATCCTGGACTATGTAAATATTGCACTGCAGCACTTTAAAATAAGCACCTACACAACCACTTTGTCTCTGTGTAATGTGACACATCAACTGTGTAGGAGATTTGTGATGCATGTAACATGTCAATGGCCACAGAATGTCAATACAATAGTGTAGAAAGAATGTGGGCTGATATCTATGCACAAGGGCCTAGATTTTATCATCATCTGTGCTGCCTTTGGCTTATTTCTGAAGTTAAAGCATCACAAACAGTATAATGCTGTGTAGAAATGTATATGTCAGGTTCAAAATATCTACAAGATGAAATTCAATGTGGCCCACATTCCCTACAAGACAATCATTATGTATGTGACATATGACTCTAAACTTCAATCCCACACCCACACCTTACAACAGGAATGGATGTGTACGAGTGTATGGACAATAACGTCACCTGGGAGTACAATGTAATAAATCATAGGTGTGATTTAGGTATACTGAACTTCATAAGATTATGACACCACTCAGTTTATCTGAGTTCACATGAACATCAGGCTGCAGGCAGACATCCCACAGTGCCCAAGATTCCAACACAGGACTCAAACGATGACAGTTTTAAAATCACACCATCCTTTACAACACATTGGGAACCATAGTTACCTTAAGTGGTGGGTTCAATGGTTGGAAGATGCATAGAGAAGTAGCTTTGTTGTAGCTGCCAATGTGATGGCTCATTTGGAAGTGGGAATAACCATGTCAAGAATGGGATGTGGATGCTGCATGGAACACACAGGCAAACCCAAATTTGACACTGTACACTCATGCAAAGTCCCTGATCCCCAAGCATATGACACATACTGTAAAGGAGTACATCAAACTTTATTATATATGTATGAAAGGAAACTTAAACTATGTCAAACACCTAAACTAACCTAACCTATCCTAACTATACATTACCCACAACTGGCCCTAACTACTTAACACATTTAACTAAACACTCTAAACATCAATCCCCCACCCCACTTATATGAAGGGACACGTGTAGGACAACATATACTAACCTAAACACATACGAACTAATCCTAACTAAATTAACAGCCTACTCTAACCTAACACTAAGCCCCCTAAACCCACTAAAAAAAAGTATGAGGAAAGAGGAGGAAGGGAATGGAATTAGGGGTGAGGAACAATAATTTCCAAGATTGGCCCTCCTCAGGATTTTCCTTATCACTCGCACTCTCCTGCTGTTGCGGGCCACCTCCTGCTGTAGAGTGTCCATACGGCGCAACATACATTGCATGTCACGCTGTAGGTTGTGGAAATCTGCCATGTCCATTACTCCAGCTGTGGTGGTCTGAGTAGCACTTGAAGTTGCAGGTGCTGGTGCCGTGGTTGGAGGTGAAGGTGCAGATGGTGCTGCTGTTGGGCCTTGTGCTGATGAGGTTGAGAGACCACCTGGAGTGGCTGTCATTCCAGTGTCCACTGTGCTTTGAGTTGGTGTGGTGGCGGATGTTGTTGCCAATGCTGCCCCCCCTTGGCTAAATGCCCTCCATGCCCCTGTGGCTCTCTCATGATGATACCGCATAGCCATCATATGGTATACAGCCTCCACATCGAGGATGTGTCGGTACCGCACTGCCCACCTCTGAAATTCACGGATTTCATTTGCATTCATGTGGGCAGCTGTAAAAATAGAGACAGGCAAACATTAGTGACATCATTGTGTGATACATGTACAGATGATAATCTAACACTTCCTCACAAATAGCACAGGCAGTCCAAAGCACAGTACAAATGACAGAATGTCCCTGAGGAATGACATGCCAACGCAGCCTACCCATCAACAATCTAACGGCACAGCAATGCACAACAAGGTGTGTACTTAAATAAATGATCTGTGCATATTTGTAGTGCTATTCGTCACATAACAAATGCTGCAAGTACTAAACATGTGCCAGGCCAACTAATCCCTATCTTCAGGATCAAATTCAAGGCACGCAAGACCTGTGATTTGTATATGGAACTGGCAGGATGGTATGCAGTTGGTAACCATAAGGGGGCATTGCAGTTTGGCACACATGAATGCTTGAATTACATGTATGTCATCTACACTGTGACCATCATACATAGCTACATATATTTCCCCCCCCAACCCTGTGCCTCGGGGGGGATGGGCATGCAATACATATTTTCAACCATCAAGGACAACCACAAAGCTGTGTCTAGCTGTACATGGATTTAGTCAGTCTGCCAACTAGGATTGAGTCAACCATTCGACAATCACATCTACATTCATGTTTCTATTTGTGGACAACCATCAACATCCAATCTCACTGACACATTTCCTAAATCAACCACATTGATGCAAGCACCCATCTGGCCTTGACCTGCATGCACGCCTATGACATTTCACTCAAGTGCCACGTAAATGGAGTACAACATGGAGAGCTTGATGCTGCGGGACAGTCACCCATACAGTCCTACATGTTCATTACTTAACAGGGATGCGCAAGTTGGTGTGTAAAACAGATGCATCACTGTTCTGTGTGAATTAGGGTATGACTTGCTGACTAAATTATGACACTGGCCACCTCCAAATCAATTTTTTGGCATACATGTAGCAACAAATCACCTTGTTCACCTGCCCATGCCTATTGCGCAGCACTCGACTCCCAATATATGACTCTCTGCCAGTGAATGTCTAACTCTTCCATGGAACACTATGTCAACCTCCAGTCAAGTCACATATCAGATCACGTGCCAGCTCATCATATCTTGCAATGAGTCCAACACACAGGTGTCAATCACACAACAGCTGCAAACACAACACAGGACAAACATATTAACACTTATTGGGTACATCTGGGTCCTCGAATTGAGCCACTTCACCTATTGTGTAGGGGGCTGGTCCACCTGTAAAACATGGAAGGGTAATATGTGCTCAGTGTCTGCTCAATGTACAAAAGTTGGAACAACAAATCACTGTGTGTGACATTTTATATGATAGAGCTGCACATCAGGCATGTAGACACCACAACAGACATACCACTGCAAACATGCATTGACACTGTCAGTCCAGTGAGTGATAGACACACATATGCACACATGCACTGGCCCTAACAACCATGTGGTGCCAAACATGATTACTCAATTTTGTGCTTAATACATTTCAGATGGTACTCCATTTCATCTTTTGTAATTGGGAGACACATGCAATGCCACATTCCTGGTGCACTGCAATACCAGTGACTCAGGTATTGTTGCTTTTGCATCAAGGGACAATGAGTAACTGTGTGATGGATATGTGGGTTGATTTGCTTTCAGGAATTATTGTGCTTTCAGTGGTCCATAATAGGTGTGCCAGTGTTGTATGTAGGTTACATATGCCACATTGGCAGTGTACCTTGAACCGTATATGCCCCCTATGACAACATGATGGCAGGGATCCTGTGTGTTACTTGATGACAATGTTACGCTTAACCTGGATTGGCCACTTTCTGATTCAAAACAGCAAAATTATATATGCTGACAGTGTCTTAGTTGATCATCGTTGACAGGATGCATGGGCACAGGTGTAGTCACTGCACCTGAAATGTGTTACTCTGGGCCCTGTGTACCTCTATCAGGTATTGTAAATCACACATTGCCAGAATCAGCAACTTTGAATTGCCAAGTTGGGTGATCAGTGGTAGTACACCCGAACTGACACTGTCCACTAATAAAAAAAAAAGGGGTAGCAAATGTCCTACTTCTGCAATCATGATGAGGTAGATCTCTATTTGAAAACACCTTGGGAATGGCGGCACTCACAGGAATGCTGGCCTGCTGATCTCAGCAGACCACCATGTCTGTGACTGCCTTCATACTGAGAAGTTTACATTTGTAGAAATGCTGCAATATTTCAGTAGGGGTGTACCAAAAGTAATATAACAACCTATTTTTTCACTAAAATAGTATCATGGAAGCAGTCAGTGGTCCCTTGCACAACATCATGCTCAAAAATAGTTTGTGACCATGCATTCACAAAGAGCAGGGATCCCATGCTGACCCATTCACTTTAGAAAATGGGTTGGCACCAAAGTGACACAGATGGCAACTGCACAAGCTCAGTCCCAGCAATTGTGCCCAAGCAAAAAATGTCGTTGGGCCCTGCTACTCAATGATAGGATTTCAACGCCTACTTCAAAAAGCCACAAAATGACCCTGTTTTGTGATAATGCAATCTGGTAGCATAATGGCCCATTTAGGTTTGGCCATGTGAATGATTATTTGTCCAGACGTAAACACACAGAAACAGTGAATGTGTAATTTATTTTGTGTAATTTTTTTTGTGTCGCATTTGCTTCATTTTTTGATGCAACAGCTGCGCAAATTAGCAAAATATATTTGACTGTAGCAAGTGTGCGCTACTTTTGCGTCCAGAAATTACGCAAATGCAGCGCAAACAAAGTAGAAATATGGGCCTAAGAAAATACTGAAGGTTATGAAGAGCTTGGTACGTATGGGCCTGAATGCTGTTTCGGAAATGGTTCCACAAAACTGTGGACTAGATTGTTTCCATGTATTACCATGTGAAATACATCCCATTCCTGGTATACTCACAGTTTGTTCAACTTGCATTCCACATGTCCACAAACATTGCATACAGCATGTCACAACATCTGCTACTGTCACTCCAGAGCATTCTACTATACACATTAGTCAATTTGGTACTCACCAACAGGGCCACCAATTACCACACCCAGGTGGTCCAGCAGGTCCTGCTCTCGGGCCACCAGGTCAGGCCAGCGATGCTTCAGCTGGTGATCATTGCGTTGGGTGTTGACAATGTTACGCTTAACCTGGATTGGCCACTTTTCTGATTCAAAACAGCAAAAATTATATATGCTGACAGTGTCTTAGTTGATCATCGTTGACAGGATGCATGGGCACAGGTGTAGTCATTGCACCTGAAATGTGTTACTCTGGGCCCTGTGTACCTCTATCAGGTATTGTAAATCACACATTGCCAGAATCAGCAACTTTGAATTGCCAAGTTGGGTGATCAGTGGTAGTACACCCGAACTGACACTGTCCACTAATAAAAAAAAAAGGGGTAGCAAATGTCCTACTTCTGCAATCATGATGAGGTAGCTCTCTATTAGAAAACACCTTGGGAGTGGCGGCACTCACAGGAATGCTGGCCTGCTGATCTCAGCAGACCACCATGTCTGTGAATGCCTTCTTACTGAGAAGTTTACATTTGTAGAAATGCTGCAATATTTCAGTAGGGGTGTACCAAAAGTAATATAACAACCTATTTTTTCACTAAAATAGTATCATGGAAGCAGTCAGTGGTCCCCTGCACAACATCATGCTCAAAAATAGTTTGTGACCATGCATTCACAAAGAGCAGGGATCCCATGCTGACCCATTCACTTTAGAAAATGGGCTGGCACCAAAGTGACACAGATGGCAACTGCACTAGCTCAATCCCAGCAATTGTGCCCAAGCAAAAAATGTCATTGGGCCCTGCTACTCAATGATAGGATTTCAACACCTACTTCAAAAAGCCACAAAATGACCCTGTTTTGTGATAATGCAATCTGGTAGCATAATGGCCCATTTAGGTTTGGCCATGTGAATGATTATTTGTCCAGACGTAAACACACAGAAACAGTGAATGTGTAATTTATTTTGTGTAATTTATTTTGTGTCGCATTTGCTTCATTTTTTGACGCAACAGCTGCGCAAATTAGCAAAATATATTTGAATGTAGCAAGTGTGCGCTACTTTTGCGTCCAGAAATTACACAAATGCAGTGCAAACAAAGTAGAAATATGGGCCTAAGATAATACTGAAGGTTATGAAGAGCTTGGTACGTATGGGCCTGAATGCTGTTTCGGAAATGGTTCCACAAAACTGTGGACTAGATTGTTTCCATGTATTACCATGTGAAATACATCCCATTCCTGGTATACTCACAGTTTGTTCAACTTGCATTCCACACGTCCACAAACATTGCATACAGCATGTCACAACATCTGCTACTGTCACTCCAGAGCATTCTACTATACACATTAGTCAATTTGGTACTCACCAACAGGGCCACCAATTACCACACCCAGGTGGTCCAGCAGGTCCTGCTCTCGGGCCACCAGGTCAGCCCAGCGATGCTTCAGCTGGTGATCATTGCGTTGGGTGTTGAAAATGCACCTCAGGTGGAACAGTGCCTTTGCCCACCTCAGCCTTCTTGCCTCCGTGTGATACCTCTGTATCACATGGCCCCTAGCCTCCAACATCAGGGGGAGGAAGTGGCACTCCAGCCACACAAATGCCCCTAGCTCCTCCTCATACGTGCGCCCCAGCCGTGGCCTTCCCGACATCACACCAAAACAATAAATCAAAAGTAAAGAGGGAAAAACAGGGAAAGGAGGTAGACAAAGGAAACTTATCTAACCCGCAGACAGCCCAAAACTACCCCAACTAATAATACCCACAAACAGACTGCCAACAGTACAAAGTCAAATCTAAATACAATAAATGACACAAATACACTTACACAGGATACCAAACACCAAAAGACTATATAAAGAGCACACAGGAGACAAATTCTCAATATTCACAGAGAGACCAGTGTGATGCTATTAATTTTGTTTGACCAATGACTTTGTGTTTCACCACTGCGCATATTAGTTGCTCAATGTTCACCAGTAGCACATTGTATGTTTTGTTCAGCCTAGCCGCCTATTGGTTTTGACATGGCATTAGCCATTACATTTTGTATTCAGTTTAGCCGCCTATTGGCTTTGACATTGCATTAGCCATTACATTTTGTATTCTGCCTATTGGCTTTGACATATTAGACATTATATTCAGCTTAGCTGCCTATTGGCTTTGGCATGATATTAGACATTACATTTTGTATTCAGCTCAGCTGCCTATTGGCTTTGACATGATATTAGACATTACATTTTGTATTCAGCTCAGCTGCTTATTGGCTTTGACATGATATTAGACATTGCATTTTGTATTCAGCTTAACTGCCTATTGGCTTTGACATGACATTAGACATTACATTTGATATTTAGGTTAGCTGCCTATTGCCTTTAATGTGGAGTTAGACATTGCAGTTGAGAATCCAAGCTGTATTTTTCCAAGCTGTGTTTTTCCACAAGATGCACCAAGATGTTTTCTTCGCACAGCAGACTAGACATGATAAGAGAGAGTACATTTGGTGTTTTCCTTTCTGCTCAGGCTTGGGAAGAGGAGAAGTCTAGGAGATCTGGCCAGTCTCCAAAGGCTTGCTTAGTTTTCCCGAGTCTGAGAGGAGGGGGCACGCTTTTGTAAGGATGGCTCGGGGCTTCAGAGAATGAGATTTGAATCTGCTGGACTTCGGGCTGGAACTTGGTGCCAGTTGCCAGTCTCCCGTGTGGGTAGATAATCTCTTTCTCGCAGTTGACCGGAGTCATCAACTTGCAGACCCCAGAAAGATGAAGCTGTAAATAGTTTCTCACACGGTAAAGTATTTGTTTTGCTTTGCATTATATATATAACCTGCTGTGTACATTGCAACTGTGAAGTACTGTGATATAATTTGTTTTCATTGCTGCGATACTTTTACTCATTTGAACGTGAGCTTGAAATCTATTAATTCGTCCCTCAAGAACTTGTGGGTGGGGAGGAATTAACAACAATAAAGGTCTTCTTTGAACTCAGAAGTTCATTCTTGATATGTTCTGTAAGCTCTGATATGAGATAAGAAGGAAAGCAGAACAACAAGTCAAAACACAGCCACACAGTCTAGAATAATCGCAGACTGCAAAGTGAAAGTGAAAGTATACCCACTGTGCCATTTCTGCAAACAGGATATCCTATTACATCACTTCCTGTCTCATTTGTGCCCTGTTTTTTGTCTTGCGTGTACATTTTTTACGCTTACGGGGTTTGCGTCAATATTTTTTGATGCATATGCGTTAAAATCCCACGCATTCATGGATCAATACATTTTCAATGGATATCCGCATGCCTGGGGTGCGCTGGTGGAATTAACGCTAGGGACCAATTGATGTATAATGTGCATGAGCGTCGTTTGCATAAAAAATTCTGTCTTAAACTGTGTTTGAGTCATTTTTCAAATTTTAACATGCATGCAGCCTATAACTAGACAAAGATAGGATGGTATGACCTGCAGTGTGTGTTCTAGTGTTTGGGCACATGTGGCACACCATAGTACTGTGACCCGTAATACTCATGTTGTTGTGCAGGATTAGCTCTCTTAACTTACGCAACAGCATGCACAAACTTTGGAAATTAAATAGGATTTTTCAAGTTTTCACAGGTGTTGCATCAATAGAGGACAGCAAGGCTACACTACTAAAAAATGAATCATGGCCTGTGTGTTTTGTGTGTGAATTGTCTGTTAAAATTATTTGTGTGCCTCTGTGGGAACGGCATGCAAAACATTTGGTGTAATGTTCATGTATGAATGTGTTACAAATGGGTATAACCATCAGATGCCAATCAATGAGGTACATCAGTCATGATATGTGTTTGTAATATCTGTTGCGTCTTTTGCTGTGTGTACTTGCTTGACATTGGGGACAATACATTTCCCATGACTAACTATACACAGGAAAGGTCGAGGACGGCTGATGAGGGCTATGTCAGATATGTTACCCCTCAGATGTCATGAAATGTTGGCTACCACTTCATGGTCACTTGTGTGTATACTACCCACGAGGCAGGCATTTGAACATGCTAGGTAGGTACAGTGTTTGTGACACAGAGTCCCAAATCCAATAAAAAAAAATTGTTATGTACACCACAGCTTTACTCATGTAAATGACCTATGTTTCCCCTGTGGCTGTGGTGGACCACCAGACCATGCTGCATGTGTTTACATATTTCCAGTGGTTCATTGCACAAAAGTGTCCAGTTCAAGTGTGTGGCCATGTGTACCCTGTGTCAGTATTGGCCTCCATGGTGTAACAGTTACGTGCAGGTCTAGTTAAGAGTCTGTTGAGCCAACCCTTGAATTAACCAAGTATCCTTCGTAGCCGATTTGACCTAAAGTCAAAGATCAGGTAACGGCATACAAGGGGATAGGGCAGCTATGGTACAGCAGAAATTGTAGAAGGCTGGCGACAGAGCAACCTTGGTGTGCTCAAATACATTATGGATCAGTAATAGAAAAACAGGCAGGTTTCATCACTACATTTGTACAAAGGGTAGGGCTCTACAATTCCCACCACAACACGGAACATCAGAGCCTCTGTGCTGATTAATCTCACAGCTAGTCACCACGCAAGCCCCATCAAAAGGAGGCGGCAGAAGTGAATCTGTGTCTGGACCGTCAGGGCACAAACATGTATTGTCCTTACAAACACATTAGCAACCCTTGTTTGTTAGGCTGGAGGCACAGTACCAAATCCAGGCATACAGCCATAGCACACTGTCACTGTTTGGCACTAATGAATACATGCAAAACCAGACAAGGGATGGGGGCTGGATTTGCCTCTTTGAAAACATGTCCCAGAACAAAATAAGATAAGAAAACAAATTAAACTATTCTATACATTTGAGGACTGATCGTAGACCTACCAGACACAATACCCCAAGAGGAAACGGAGGGCATGTAAACCAACTATGAGGCAAATGTAGCCACAGGGAACATCTCTGGTTAGCGCAGACTGGAACCAGTCTGGCTAACAGGATGCAGGCTCGGTCAGGAACAAACATGAACAAGTCAAATACACAGTGATCAGAGTCTGACTGGGACAAACAGGAACAACACTGTGGAAACAAAGAGCAGTTTCTGGTGTACTCTGAACTGTTACACAATCCCACAAGGGCTCTGGTACACAAATGAATTCTACTCCAATGCACAGCAAGGAGATTCTGGAAATGGCAGCTTCTAAGCAGTTCCAGGCAGCAGCAAGGGCAGGGCAGAGTCAAATGGCTGGGCTGCATGAGAGTGCTCACAGGTGTGTGCACCTTCAGTCTCTCACAAGTCCTGGAGTTGAGAATCCAGTACGAGGGGCCAACCGGACCTTTCACATAGGAAGCAATGGACAGCAAATTAAAGGTCTTACCAACTGCCAGGCAGTGCATTATAGGACCTGACGTCCATGCAGACTGATGAACTAGAACTATGGCATGCCATACTGAAGAGGGAACCACACAGGAGTCAGAATGGGAGTCTGGGTGAGTGTAGATGATGATTCTCAGGGTACAGATAGTCCATTTACGGCACCCCTAGAGAAGGGTGGGCAGAGACTTAAAACATGGCAGTGGCAGGACTTATTACCTGGGATGGACTGCACAGGACATGTCTTGTGAGCATTGCTTGTCATACCTGGGGCACTCGTGCTATCCATTTTCAGGTTTGATGCACTTCTTGTTACACATGCTCCTTGCAGAGATAGCTGATGTCACACTTACTGCTGTCAAGGGTCTGTTCATACATTCTTGTTACCAATGCAATTGCACATCCACTGCCTCATGTATGATGCACTTTTTAACCTTATGATTGATGGTGTCTTAGTTTTGTGTCATATGCTGCAATGGACCATGTTGGCAACACGGATGTGTCTCATAGCTGTGGTCCTATGAAATTGCCCTTCAAATGTGAAATAGACTGGATGTATTTCATAAAAACTGTGTGTGATGTTTGCTGTACATTCATACCCATCAAAAGTGATGTGGCATCTGAAGTATGCAAATTTGTCTTTCTACAATGGTCCATGAGGCAATACACTAATCAGGATTCCTAGAGATCATGATGCATAAATAATTACCCAGAGCATGATTGAGTGATGAAGTGAGCTGTTTAATTCCATATCATAACAAAGTGGTGATAGTGACTAATGGTGGAAATTATTTTGTATGATCTGTTGTCTGTGATGCATTCCTGCAGCTGTGCTAGGATATTCCCCCTCATTTTCCCGGACAGCATCCTCCTCCTCCTCCTCCTCTTCAGGCAGTTGTTGTTCAGGTTCATATAGCAGAATGTTCCTCCTAATACAAATGTTGAGCAGGATGGCACAGGTCAAAATGATCTTGCAGACCATTTCTGGGGAATAAAGGAGGCTGCCTGCGGTGATGTACAGGCACCTGAATATGGACTTCAGGATGCCAAAAGTCCATTCAACTATGGTGCGTGTCCTGCGATGTGCCTCATTATAGGCATGCTCTGCTGCTGTGCTTGGGTTGGCAAATGGGGTCATCATCCATGGCTGGATCCCGTAACCCTGATCAGCTGAAAGAGAAAATGGGAGTAAGTATTTTGTTGTTGGTTGCACCGGGAATGTCACTTTTCATGGCAATTGTTATCTTGTGTCGTCTGTGACTCATATGTGTTTGTGGTATTGTGTGGGATCCTAGGCTCCTTTGAGGTTCTTTCTGCATTGGGTTGTTTGCCTACCAAAACTGGTGTTTGGTTAATTGACCTGCTATCTGTGGTATATTTAGAAACTTGCACTTCAGTGTATATCTCCCATGTGTTATATAGTGAGAAAGATGTGTCCGTGTGCATTCACTGGAGGTGACATGATACTTCCACACACACAATAGATTCCACTGTGGTGGTAACATGGTTGCACTACATGGCATGGACATCCCATCCAATTAGACATATGTAATTGCAGGTGAAATGCAACAGTGAGGCCCTTTGATTTGCCTAGGTGACAATGCACAACACATCTCCATAATTTGGCAGCACTGAAGTGTTCAGTATTGACAATGCACAATTATCCCATGTGTGACAAGTTCTATGCAAACCTGTTTTTGGTCCCTCACCCAGTTGGCTCATGTGCAACCGTGCACCTACGCTACTGAACTTGCTCCAGGTGAGCTGGCTAACTTGGTTGTGAGGGTGAAGGTTTTAGTGTAGGAAGGTCCATCTCCCTGTACATCTGTTATCTATATGGGGAATTGTCTCATTCAGTATGTGTAGCAGTGTGCACTTTGCATTAGTGTCACATTGTAGGACGCTGGCCTTGCTTATAGTGGGTACCTAGTGGTACTTACACCTTGTGCCAGGTCCAGTTATCCCTTATTAGTAGATTAGAAGTGTTCTAGGAGCTTAGGCTGATCGAGGTAGCTATAGCAGAACAGCTTAGGCTGAACTAGGAGACATGCAAAGCTCCTACTATACCACTTATATCATATAGCACTATATCATAAGAAACACAATACTCAAAGTTACTAAAAATAAAGGTACTTTATTTTAGTGACAATATGCCAAAAATATCTCAGAGGATATACTCCCTTAGGAGGTAAGTAATATACACAAAATATACACACAGACCAAAATCAGGTAAGTAAAACACTTAGAAAAGTAGTGCAAACACTGTAGAACACAATAGAATGCAATAGGAGACAATAGGCCTGGGGGCAACACAAACCATATACTCCAAAAGTGGAATGCGAACCACGAATGGACCCCAAGTCTAGTGTAGTGTGTAGAGGGTCGCTGGGAGTGTAAGAAAACACTAAGGGTGTCCAAGATACCCCACCCGAGACCCTGAAAAGTAACAAGCCTTGCTAGCTGCAAGAGGCGCGGTTGAGGATTTTGGGTGCTACCCGGGCCCAGGAAGGACCAGGAAGTCACCCCTTGGAGGAGGAGACAGAGGGGGCGCTCAGCAACAGAGAGAGCCCATGCAGAAGCAGGCAGCACCCGCAGAAGCACCTGAACAGGCGTTCAGAAGATCTGAGCATGGTGGTCGACTCAGCACAACAAAAGAGGGTCCCACGAAGTCAGAGGTCAACTCAGCGAGTTGGGCAATGCAGGACGGAGTGCTGGGGACCTGGGCTGTGCTGTGTGTAAGAAAATGCCTCCTTGGCATGGTTACCCCCTGACTTTTTGCCTTTGCTGATGCTATGTTTTGAATTGAAAGTGTGCTGAGGCCTGCTAACCAGGCCCCAGCACCAGTGTTCTTTCCCTAACCTGTACTTTTGATTCCACAATTGGCACACCCTGGCATCCAGCTAAGTCCCTTGTAACTGGTACCTCTGGTACCAAGGGCCCTGATGCCAGAGAAGGTCTCTAAGGGCTGCAGCATGTATTATGCCACCCTGGAGACCCCTCACTCAGCACAGACACACTGCTTACCAGCTTGTGTGTGCTAGTGAGAACAAAATGAGTAAGTCGACATGGCACTCCCCTCAGGGTGCCATGCCAGCCTCTCACTGCCTATGCAGTATAGGTAAGACACCCCTCTAGCAGGCCTTACAGCCCTAAGGCAGGGTGCACTATACCATAGGTGAGGGTACCAGTGCATGAGCACTGTGCCCCTACAGTGTCTAAACAAAACCTTAGACATTGTAAGTGCAGGGTAGCCATAAGAGTATATGGTCTGGGAGTCTGTTTTACACAAACTCCACAGCACCATAATGGCTACACTGAAAACTGGGAAGTTTGGTATCAAACTTCTCAGCACAATAAATGCCCACTGATGCCAGTGTACATTTTATTGTAAAATACACCACAGAGGGCACCTTAGAGGTGTCCCCTGAAACTTAACCGACTATCTGTGTAGGCTGACTGGTTCCAGCAGCCTGCCACACTAGAGACATGTTGCTGGCCCCATGGGGAGAGTGCCTTTGTCACTCTGAGGCCAGTAACAAAGCCTGCACTGGGTGGAGATGCTAACACCTCCCCCAGGCAGGAGCTGTAACACCTGGCGGTGAGCCTCAAAGGCTCACCCCTTTGTCACAGCACAGCAGCGCACTCCAGCTTAGTGGAGTTGCCCGCCCCCTCCGGCCACGGCCCCCACTTTTGGCGGCAAGGCTGGAGGGAACAAAGGAAGCAACAAGGAGGAGTCACTGGCCAGTCAGGACAGCCCCTAAGGTGTCCTGAGCTGAAGTGACTCTAACTTTTAGAAATCCTCCATCTTGCAGATGGAGGATTCCCCCAATAGGATTAGGGATGTGACCCCCTCCCCTTGGGAGGAGGCACAAAGAGGGTGTACTCACCCTCAGGGCTAGTAGCCATTGGCTACTAACCCCCAGACCTAAACACGCCCTTAAATTTAGTATTTAAGGGCTCTCCCTGAACCTAGAAATTAGATTCCTGCAACTACAAGAAGAAGGACTGCTGAGCTGAAAGACCCCTGCAGAGGAAGACCAGAAGACACCAACTGCCTTGGCCCCAGACTTCCCGGCCTGTCTCCTGCCTTCCAAAGAACCCTGCTCCAGCGACGCTCTCCAAGGGACCAGCGACCTCTGAATCCTCAGAGGACTGCCCTGCTTCGAAAAAGACAAGAAACTCCCGAGGACAGCGGCACTGCTCCAAAAGAACTGCAACTTTGTTACAAGGAGCAGATTTAAAGACCCCTGCAACTCCCCGCAAGAAGCGTGAGACTTGCAACACTGCACCCGGCGACCCCGACTCGACTGGTGGAGAACAACCAACTCAGGGAGGACCCTCCGGCGACTCTACGACTGTGAGTAACCAAATTTGTCCCCCCTGGGCCCCCACAGCGACGCCTGCAGAGGGAATCCCCAGGCCCCCCCTGACCGCGACTGTCTGAACTCCATTTCCCGACGGCTGGAAAAGACCCTGCACCCGCAGCCCCCAAAGAAACGGAACTTCTGTGCAGGAGTGACCCCCAGGAGGCCCTCTCCCTTGCCCAGGTGGTGGCTACCCCGAGGAGCCCCCCCCTTGCCTGCCTGCGACGCTGAAGAGATCCCTTGATCTCTCATTGACTTCCATTGAAAACCCGACGCGTGTTTGCACACTGCACCCGGCCGCCCCCGCGCTGCTGAGGGTGTACTTTCTGTGCTGACTTGTGTCCCCCCCGGTGCCCTACAAAACCCCCCTGGTCTGCCCTCCGAAGACGCGGGTACTTACCTGCTGGCAAACTGGAACCGGGGCACCCCCTTCTCTCCATTGAAGCCTATGTGTTTTGGGCACCTCTTTTACCTTTGCACCTGACCGGCCCTGAGCTGCTGGTGTGATAACTTTGGGGTTGTTCTGAACCCCCAACGGTGGGCTACCTTGGACCAAAAACTTAAACCTGTAAGTGACTTACTTACCTGTGAAAACTAACAATAACTTACCTCCCCCAGGAACTGTGAAAATTGCACTGTGTCCACTTTTAAAACAGCTTATTGTGTTTTATGCAAAAAGTATACATGCTAAAGTAATGATTCAAAGTTCCTAGAGTACTTACCTGCAATACCTTTCAAATGAGATATTAAATGTAAAATTTGAACCTGTGGTTCTTAAAATAAACTAAGAAAATATATTTTTCTATAACAAAACCTATTGGCTGGATTTGTCTCTGAGTGTGTGTACCTCATTTATTGTCTATGTGTATGTACAACAAATGCTTTACACTACTCCTTGGATAAGCCTACTGCTCGACCACACTACCACAAAATAGAGCATTAGTATTATCTCTTTTTACCACTATTTTACCTCTAAGGGGAACCCTTGGACTCTGTGCATGCTATTCCTTACTTTGAATTAGCACATACAGAGCCAACTTCCTACACTGTGCATGAAGGAAACCTTGCAAAAGTGCACAGAAGCCCTAGCAGCTGCAGTTCACGCAGTACACAGGATTACTGTCTGGCGTGGGGAGGCAAGGACTTACCTCCACCAAATTTGGACAGAAGGGCCACTGGACTGTTGGGACACTTGGATCCAGCTCTTGTGTTCCAGGGACCACGCTCGTCAAGATGAGAGGGGACCCAGAGGACTGGTGATGCAGAAGTTTGGTGCCTGCGTTAGCAGGGGGAATATTCAGTCGACCGACAGGAGATTTCTTCTTGGCTTCCAGTGCAGGGTGAAGGCAGACAGCCCTCAGAGCATGCACCACCAGGAAACAGTCGAGAAAGCCAGCAGGATTAGGCGCTACAATGTTGCTGGTAATCTTCTTGCTACTTTGTTACAGTTTTGCAGGGGTCTTGGAGCAGTCAGCGATCGATCCTTGGCAGACGACAAAGAGAGAAGTGCAGAGGAACTCTGGTGAGCTCTTGCATTCGTGATCTGATGAGAAACCCACAGGAGAGACCCTAAATAGCCCTCAGATGAGGATTGGCTGCCTAACCAGGTAAGAGCCTATCAGGAGGGGTCTCTGACATCACCTGCTGGCACTGGCCACTCAGAGGTCTCCATTGTGCCCTCACACCTTTGCATCCAAGATGGCAGAGGTCTGGGACACACCGGAGGAGCTCTGGGCACCACCTCTGGGGTGGTGATGAACAGGGGAGTTGTCACTCCCCTTTCCTTTGTCCAGTTTCGCACCAGAGCAGGGGCTGTGGCTTCCTGAACCGGTGTAGATTGGCTTATGCAAGGAGGGCACCATCTGTGCCCTTCAAAGCATTTCCAGAGGCTGGAGAAGGCTACTCCTCCCCAGCCCTTAACACCTATTTCCAAAGGGAGAGGGTGTAACACCCTCTCTCAGAGGAAATTCTTTGTTCTGCCTTCCTGGGACTGGGCTGCCCAGACCCCAGGAGGGCAGAAACCTGTTTGAGGGTTGGCAGCAGCAGTAGCTGCAGAGAAAACCCCAGAGAGCTAGTTTGGCAGTACCCGGGGTCCATGCTGGAGCCCCGGGGATGCATGGAATTGTCCCCCCCATACCAGAATGGTATTGGGGTGACAATTCCATGATCCTAGACATGTTACATGGCCATGTTCTGAGTTACCATTGTGAAGCTACACATAGGTATTGACCTATATGTAGTTCACGCGTGTAATGGTGTTCCCGCACTCACAAAGTCCGGGGAATTTACCCTGAACAATGTGGGGGTACCATGGCTAGTGCCAGGGTGCCCTCACACTAAGTAACTTTGCACCCAACCTTCACTAAGTGAGGGTTAGACATATTGGTGATTTATAAGTTACTTAAGTGCAGTGTAAAATGGCTGTGAAATAACATGGACATTATTTCACTCAGGCTGCAGTGGCAGTCCTGTGTAAGAATTGTCTGAGCCCCCTATGGGTGGCAAAAGAAATGCTGCAGCCCATAGGGATCTCCTGGAACCCCAAAACCCTGGGTACCTAGGTACCATATATTAGGGAATCATAAGGGTGTTCCAGTGTGCCAATCAGAATTGGTAAAATTAGTCACTAGCCTGCAGTGACAATTTTAAAAGCAGAGAGAGCATAAACACTGAGGTTCTGGTTAGCAGAGCCTCAGTGATACAGTTAGGCACCACACACGGAACAACGTATGATCACTGGGGTCCTGGCTAGCAGGATCCCAGTGACACAGGCAAAAACAAACATACATACAAGTAAAAATGGGGGTAACATGCCAGGCAAGATGGTACTTTCCTACACACATCAACATGTTTTCATAGCACAGTCTACTTCCTTATTGCTAGCTGGCAATGTCACCCCAGGAGTGATGTGAGATGTTGGTACTGCCTCAATAATTCCATGTCACCTTCGTTTGAGTCAGCGTCATCATGCTTTGTGTCTCATGGTGTTTGACCTGCAGCAACACACATTACACACCCCTTACACAGGATGTATTGCTTGGAAGGGCGTGGGATTGACTCTGGCCTTATGTGATATTGAATGGTTCCAAGTTGTACTGCCAGTTAAGGGCATGTCATTGTCACTGTGTGGATTTAAATTGGTCCCTTGTGGCTCTAGAGTGGCATCTATTGTTATTTGCAGCCGTCATTTTTCCATAGGTGTGTATCCCATTGGGTCAGGATATCTAACATGACTACCAGTGTCACACCTCAGTGTCTTCCTGGCCACATGTCAATGTAGTGGTTCATGTCTTGTGTGTCCTACAGGGTTGCTGTGCTGTGTGTAAACTACTAGGTTTCTGGACTTACCAACAAGAAGACCATTGCCATATCGTCCATCCTGGAAGTGCCGATTGATGGTGCTGTGGCGGAAGATGAAGGAATCATTGACACTCCCAGGATACTTTGCCATGATGTTGGTGAACAATCCCTGGTGATCAACAATGGCCTGCACATTGATGGAGTGGGTGTGCTTTCTGTTGTGGTATAGGTGCTCGGTTGCAGCAGGTGGCACAATCCGGACATGTGTGCAGTCAATGGCACCAAGCACGTGCGGAAAGCCATTAATTTGATAAAACCCCAGTTTGGCCTCCTGCTGCTTATGCTGTGTGTTGGGGAAGTGGGGTGTGAGGGAGATGATGGCATCAAGTACCTTGGGAAGGAAGGCGGAGAATGAGGGTTGTGAGACCCCGGCAACCAGGGCACCAGTAGTTTGAAATGAGCCACTTGCCAACATGTGCAGGGCAGCTAGCAGCTTGGTCTCCGGTGGAATAATGTGGGGTGTCTGCAAGCTGGCTGCTAACTGTAGCTCACTATGTGGCGCAGAAGCTGCTGTATGGCTTGCCAGTTGAGCCTGTACCTCTGGATGATATCATGTACCCTGAGACCCAGAAGGGTTGTCCTGGTCCTGAATAGCCTCTCCTGCCTTCTGTGTTGCCTTTGGGGTCCATGTTGGTGTGGTGGTAGCTGCTGCTGTTGGTCCTGTACTCTGCGTCTTCTGGCATGCTGCATGAGTAGCACCTCCATGTCGTCCTTCTTGAGCAATGATGCTGCTTGTGTGAGTTTTCCTTAAGTGGTGTGTTTCCCCATTTTAACACCTGCCCTGACCCAGGCATTAAAACTTGAAGCAAATCGGGGTTTTCCGGCTCCGCCTCCCAGCCGTACGCCATTTTGCCTGGTATATAAATATGGCGCACAGGTTTTTTGAGTCATTTTTTGGATGGGAATGCCTACCTTGCATCTCATTGACGCAAGGCGGTTTCACACATCTAGAAAATGACGCACACTCAAAATATAAATATGGTGTTAAGTTTGCGCCAGCTTAGCGTAAAAAACATGACGCTAATCCGGCGCAAAGGGAGTATAAATATGGGCCTGAATGTGTGAGCTTTATATTAAGGCATAGTATGAATCCAAAAGTGCCCTTACTGAAAAGGTCCTCGACCACATGAGCATATGAGTTAATATGTTGAAAGTGTGCATGTGATAGCCTATGATGAGTTGCATACGCACCAATATACTTCCATGTGGTAGACCAAACTGTTTGCCGGTATAGATAACTACCAACCTAGACACTATGCAGGATTCAGGACTGCTTGCTTCTATCGAGGAGGAGTCCACACAGGAGAAAAAATGCTGGACTTGGGAGCCTCCAAGAGCTTCAAGAATTATTAGTTGCTAGTGATCCTCAGTTTGGACCTAGCAATTTGCAAATCAGACATGGCCCTGCTCCAGTGGGAACAGCCCAGCCCGAACTGCCAGGCCAGGTCCTCCCTGAACCAAAACTCAAGTAACACAAGGCCAATTTTTCCTTCCAGTGGCAGAGTGTGCATGGGACCCATGTCTAAGCAAATCCATCCCTTTTAGGGCATCACAATGAAGTATATACAAAAAAAAAGTGAAGGGTGGAATACTTGAATTAATCTCACTCACTGATAATTACTGTGGGCAACATCCCAGTCCATTGCTATTTTGCATATCATGCCATCTCAGTTTGGACCCAGCCATATGCAAATAGGTCTTGCCCTGTTCCAGTGGGAAGAGACTGGCCCTAACTGCCAGCCAAGGTCCTCCCAAATCCCATGCCGCAGTTCACCCTATCTAGTCCTGAACAAGTAGGTCAACCTCCACAATGGCAAAGAAGAAAAGTGTTCCCTTCACTAGGGATGCTTCATTTTGAACCCCTTTGGTGATTTGCTCAGAGGTTTTTGTTTATCTCTTACTGGGTAAACAGGCTACCTTGTCCTGAGTGCCTGATGGCATGTCATGCAAACCTCTCCACTTTGTTCCAGTGATAGCTCTTATTGATTAAGGAAGGAAGCACTTTGCAGAGTATGCGAGGGGCAACTGTGAACAGGGCTGGAATATGCATGACAGCCAGTCATGCCGAAGTGAGGGGACATCAGCTGTAGTCTGGCACTGGCTGGAGAAGTTGAGGTTCTGCGAAAGTCTAAATGGGATTAGAGTAGCTGGCCATGTAGAAGGAGAGACTGTACATTAGGAAAATACCAGCATATTCATAGTGCATTAAACACTTAGAAGCTGCCAGCTAATTCAGGAAGTGAAGCTGCTGTCTAAGCGAATACTAACTGAAGTGCAGCTGCGTAATGACGTTATGCAACAGAACATCATTGTTATGTCTCCCATTTTTGTCACAGGGCCTGAAGATCAGGTGCTGCTGCCTGAGGTAGTCACCTGTGAGGAGCCACTGCATCAAACCGGAGGCTGCAACTTCCAAAAACGAGCACCTGTATGCATTGGCCTGGAGGTCAAAACTGCCTAAGAAGAGCAGCTGGCAAAAAGTACTCATGTGCTGCCACTAAAATCTGAGATTGTGAAGTCACAGACTGCACCAGCCAGCACCACTGATCCATAACATAAGGTGAGCTTGCACAAACTGAGAGATTACGCCTGATTCGTACAAAGGTGAGTCCAGCTGCTAGAATGGTACGCTTTGCCACTATAAACTATATTGGAAAAAAGACGATTTACTTGTTCTATAACTATCCCTTGGGATAATTGATAGTGATCTACACCTGTGCTTAATCAGTGCTTTTTAGAAAGCTAATTAACAAATTAGAAAAGCATGGCATCATTTTTGTAGCTGCTACAACAGCAGGCTTTACATTTTGAAGGCAATTAAATGTGCATGCATTTTTTCTCTGTAAAAGAGAAAAATATTGAGTATTAGTTGAATCCGCCTGGCTTTTTGGTCTGTTTTCCCTTTCCATGACTAACAGATGTAACATTACAATGACTGCAGTCAGTAGCACAGTAGATCTTAACCTTTTGACTTCTGTGCCCCCCCACCCCTTTAATCACTAATGGGACCCCCTCCCCTGAATGATTATTGGTTGATTCTAGCCACTACCCGGGCACCCCCCTCACTGAGTCAATACTGGAGGCCGTGTACCCCAGTCTAACCATTTTCGATGATTTGAACTGCAAAACAATAAAAAACTATACAGAAACAAGCAATCACCAAACAAATACATAAATGAATAAATATTTTAGCTAATTCATAAACACCTGTAAAAAAACTTCAAAATACTAATTTTAATTAGAAGGTAGTCATTATTCTAAATTAAGCTGAGGCCACTCATTATCCGTACAATATTCTCTATGACGTACTTGAGCTGTTTCAATGAATCAATCTGAGAATATTAACTTAATTTTTAGCCTCCAATTTT
The DNA here is from genome assembly GCF_031143425.1 of Pleurodeles waltl. Classification (NCBI taxonomy): domain Eukaryota; kingdom Metazoa; phylum Chordata; class Amphibia; order Caudata; family Salamandridae; genus Pleurodeles; species Pleurodeles waltl. The sequence goes on from NC_090440.1 coordinate 283,097,659, forward strand.
AAATTCCTCACATTTATAGAACATTTAAATGTTTTCCATTTTATATTTTCCTTCTTCACTTTATTTATCTTTTAATATTATTTAATTTTCTAAGCAGTCATGGACACCCTGAGTAGGCTTTGCAGACCCTCAGGTGTCCCCAGATCATAGGTTAATAACCAATGCTGTAGTGTTTTGGCAGAAAAGCAAATGTTCTCAAATTACTGTATTCTCTTGTCCTTCTTTCCAGGAGGAAATACATCTAAAACACTGTGCAAAAAAACCTAATTAAATATATTTTGAGGATGTTATTATCCTTCCGGTGGAAAGTTACATGAATGTAATGAATGCTTGCATGGGAAATCATAGTCTGTGTATATATTAAAGATACAAGTCTCTAGATGCAAAGCAGAGAAAATGTTATTTACATGTAACATTTCTGTCCCTGACAAAATATAATGCATTAAATGTGTCACAATTATTTTTAATTCTGTATATTTGAATTGTTCATATTGTTCAAAATGCTATCAGAAGACTCAAATTAATTGGCAAAGGCACACTTGACAGGGGCACACTCAACATTTTCACGTCGGTCGTTTCGTACAGACATCTGTTGCTCAAGCTAATTGACTGACTATTTGATTATGCTTTATCGATCTGGTTTGCATATTGTTTCATTTGGTAATTTATGTGCTATGAGCATGCTATATTACTGACGATTTGTACTGTTTTTGCTAGTAACATTACTATTCTATTTTTAAGCTATGATTACTAAATAAATCTAATACTTTAAAAAAGACCAAGGCCCTCATTACGAGTTTGGCAGTAATTACCTCCAACCGCAGTGCAGTCTGCCATCAAAAGACCTGCTTGGATGTGGGAAACCTACGTAATACAAAGGCAAAATCCTCCAGAAAAGAGCGAAATATCCGACTCCGCTAGGCCGAACGATGGCGGGAAACAGGATGCACAGAATCTGCCCTCACCACGGCAAAAAATAAACCTCCCTCCCAAATACAATTCAGAAATCAGCACAGCGGTCAAGCAACGGCGGTACGCCATTAGCGGTACAGACTGCCACGGCCACGAAATGGACTCACCAACAACAACACCCCACAGTGGTCAATTTGAAAACCCCACACCTGAGACACATACATACACTTCACACACCCACACAACCCACTATAAAACACCCACCCACAATACCTAGCTATTCCTACCTGCTGCCACACAACTACCGGCCAACTGGAAAGAGATACCATGAACTCAAGTCATGTTTTTGCACACACCACATATAACTCACAAACAAACAACCATGCATCCCACAACTGCACCTTCAAATATCACCAAACCTGCCACCAACTCACTCACATACTCCACTAACCCCAAACTACAACTCCACATCACAGCACACATCTCCCCCACACAACCCACTATGGCAATCCCCAAGAGCCCCCGTTTCACTGACAGGGAGTTGCAGACCATGGTGGATGAAATAATCCGGGCGGAGCCACAGCTGTTCGGTGTACACATCCAGCAGACATCTATAGCCAGGAAGATGGAGCTATGGCAGAGAATCGCCAACAAGGTGAATGCAGTGGGAAACCATCCACGCACAGGGGACGACATCAGGAAGAGTTGGAACGACTTGCGGGGGAAGGTCTCGGCAATGGCATCAAGACACCAGACTGCCATCCAGATGACTGGCGGTGGTCCCCCACCACCTCCCCCCCGAGTTGACCGAGTGGGAGGAGAAGGTCATGGCTATCCTGCATCCTGAGGGTCTCACTGGACTTACTGGAGGACTGGACTCTGGTAAGTCAATGACACACCCGTCCCACCACCTGCACACCTGAATGGCATGTCACCCCATTTGCCTGTACCAAACCCAAGACACCTTATCCCATATCCATCCCACCCCATCAACCACCCACACCCATCCCCTGCATGCCCACACACCCCACTAACACCTACCCAACCAATGTTCACACAACCACCAGTCCCTGCATGTAATGCTTGTAATACAAGAAGTCCCACAATGCATCACCCATTCCACTAATTCCATGCACTGCACCCATCCCAATGGGAGTCCTGCATGCAGATGTATGGGGATGTAAGCACAAGAAACTGTTGGCAGATGCTGACAGGGAAATGGCCATGACAGGACAGAGGTCAGACACAGAAGGAAACACATGCCACTGCTAAAGTGTGCAAGCAATGCACATGTGCAATGTCCACCATCAACAACTAACTGACTTTCAATGTCATATCCCCTGAAGCTTTTGAACAGTACTGCCACCCAGCTAACGCACAGTCAAACACTTTGCAGGACACACAATCTATCTGATTTGTTGTACTTCACAGGTGACACTGCTCATGGCTGCCGCCAGGAAGTGCCAGTCCCACAGCAGAAGAAGGCCCCAGTGATGACAGTACAGTGGAATGTCTGGATCTGGACAAGCAGCCTGGCCCTTCGGGAACCTCTGGTCAGTCACCCTCCAGAAGCCCCACCCAGCCCACCAGACAGACCCCCACTACACAGCCACCACCAACAACTGTGGCCCAATGCCCCCAATCCAGTGTCCCTGGCTCAGCCACTGTGTGCCCACCTGTACAAGGACCGGAGTCACCACCAGTCACAAGGCAAGATGATGAAGGTCCTCGTGCAAGTGGGAGTGGGGTGACTGTAACGGGGTCACAGGCAGAGGGTGCCTGGGACAGTGAGAGGCCATCTGTGGGACAAGGGGGGAGTCAAACCAGGGTGGCGACTGGCCAGGAGGCAATTTCCCAAATCCTGTCAGCATACCAGCACACCCAGATCAGGAAGGGCCAGATCCTTCACACTTTGCAGGAGATTCAGAGGCTGCAGAGCGAACACCATCAGGAGGCCATGGAACAATGGCAGGGCCACAATGCCACCATGGCCTCCATCAAAAGAGTGCTGCAGGACATGACTGGAGTCCTAAGTGAGATCTTCACCCGCATGCAGGCCCTGTCCACAAGACACGAGACACCCCAGCCCTCCACATCTGCTGCTGGTAGTGGACTGGTGGCCCTGCCAGGGGACTCACAGGACACCAGCACCCCTTCCTCTGCTGCCCAAGAACCCTTTCGCCAACATGGCTGTCCAACCAGACATACCACTGACACTGTAGCCATGACCAAACTCACTGCCAGGAAGTGATCCCTTCTTGAACTGTCTTGCTTGTGTGCCACAGGCACACCTTGTTGACCATCTACTGTCTGTGCTCCATTTACCAATGGCCCAATGGACTCTGGACCTGTGCTACCAACAGTTGTGAACACCAAACTGACTATTTCATCCACCATCTGCCCACTCCCTTGTATTTCCCCATTCCTTATTTTGCTGCTCTTAATAAACACTGTTCATTCACAACCAATGCATCTGTGCTTTGTTCATAATGCATGCATGTGATGTATTTTTTTTTCTCAATGTCAAATGTTAAAACAGAACCAGAAATTGGCCTGGGTGAATGTCTGCAGGCATGTAATATTCAAAATCTGAGAAATGGCTTCCTGACACTTACACCAGGAATGTCCTAATCGTCCTTGTACACGGCATGGCAAAGGGTATCCCACCATAGTAAGACCTGTGAGGAATAGACATGTAGCATACATTTAGGTACAGTTTGTTAAATGACACATGTACCTACTTTGTGTCCAAAGTTGGACATCATTGCCAGAGTACTGTCACTTTTTGACTGACCAGTATTACTATTTGTCAGTCTCACTACGCACCAGTTTTGTACTCATATATGCAGCTTTGCAGATTAGTACAACTATAGGGACATCTACTTCAGTTAAGGTGACCTCCACCCACATTGTGAGGGATACTAGGTTGGTGTGCAAGTACTGAGGACATGTGGTGTCACCAGTTCTGTCAGCAAAACTGGCTCACACCCTCTATCCATGCAGCATGTCCAAACAGTCCATGCATGTGAGGGCAGGAAACACATCCAGGAAAACAAAACTTTTGTGTGTGAACTACCTTTGGGAATTATCAAACACATGAAGCAGTAAGGGGTATGTGACAGTACACACATTGCACCACACACACACAGCTATGTCTCCAGCACAGTTTGCACATTCTTACAATTGTACACAACTCTACGTAGGAAATGTTGTGGGAAACATTATTCAAAATGTACCTTCAACTCAATGGAAGTGTAGCTGGATGAGCTGAGTTCTGGAGGCCACATCATCCTCCCCTTCTTCATCGCAGTCCTCTGTCCCCTCAGCTGCCACCGGTGGATCAGGTCGTTCCTCCTCTTCCAGTAGGGGTACATGTCTCCTTAGTGCCAAGTTCTGCAGCATACAGCAGGCCACGATGATCTGGCAAACCTTGTTTGGGGAGTAGCACAGGGATTCACCTGACAAACTTGCCTTCAGTAGGCTTTTTATAACTTCTTGTCCTGCCATGTGCCTCATTGTAGTGAATGACACCCCCTTACATGGGATACCTCACTGGTGTCAACAGCCAGGACAGGTTTGGATAACCAGAATCACCTGGGAAGAGTGGGAATACATAGTACATGTCAGCATTGTGTAGATGGTAAAGAGTAAGAAAGGCAGGTTGTTAGCAACTGCACTCTCATCTCATTCACCCACAAGCCAGACTCTCTCTTTCTCTTTGTAGTTGTGCCATCAAGCGTGGGAGACTGCTGTTCCTCAAAATGTAAGAGTCATGCACAGATCCAGGGAATTTGGCAATCACTTGGGAGATGTACTGGTCTGCAAGACACACCACCTGTACATTAATGGAGTGATAACTTTTCCTATTCCTTTTCACTTGTTCAATTACCCTGGGAGGAATCAAGGGAATATGGGTACCATTTATGGCCCAATCACATGTGAAATCCGTGCAATGGCAAAGAAATCAGATTTCGCAGTGGGCAATTCAGCAGTTTGGGGAAATTTGATGTAGTTGTGGAGGTTTTTCAGCAAGGCAGTCAGGACATCCCTGAAGATGTTACTGAACATTGGCTGTGACACACCTGCAGCCAAGGTGAATGTCGCCTGAAATGACCCAGTGGCCAAAAAGTGTAGCACAGATAGTACATGCACTCTAGGAGGAATAGCATAGGGATTACGTAGATCTGGCTCCAATTGGGCACACAGTTAACTTATGGTCATCCGGTAGGTCAGTATGATGTGTCGTTCCTCCATGGTTGCCAGGTCAACTAGGGGCCGATACACCTGTGCATTCCTCAGTCTCTGCAGGGGTCGGTCCCTAGGGAGGGACAACACACATATTTCACCACACCAACACATTAAGGATGATGTCAACTCACACACAACTGCACAATCGTAGCCTTCACAAAATGGAAGAGTTGTATGCAGCGAACACTGTGACAATCGACGTGTGAACACGGTGCTATGCAACCTACAAATGCAGCTAACTGATGCCACACATCACATATGGCATGTATTGCTGTGTATGACTGGTGTGCCTAACATGCACAGGGAGATATGACAGCATGGAGGGCTCATAAAGATTGCACTCTATTAAATTTCACACTTCATATGGTGGTCGCCTGTCCTACATGCTGAGGACAGATGGAAGTGACATGACTCCGCTGGCGTAAGTCGTCATTGCATTAGTTGGTCTGTACCGCTGTGAAATTCCCCAATGGTTAACATTGGTGTCTATGGGGAACAGGGGCCAATCATGATTGCCGCCGGTGGTGACGGTGCATACCTCCGCGGTCTTCCCCGCTCTTTTTGATTTCCCTTAGCCACTTGACTCCTGCACTCACCTTGACCACAATTCCACTGCGTGTGCTGCTGTGTCCTGCATCTGGTCGTGAAGATGGCATATGCTACAGGGGAGAGGGCCCCAGTCTTCACCCCGGAGGAGCTGACGAAGCTTGTTGATGGGGTCCTACCCCTGTATGGCAAGTAGTATGGGCAACCAGAGGAGCAGGTGAGTGGATTAACAGTGTCCTATCAGTGAGTGTGATTGCTTGGGTGCATGTGTGTGTGAATGTAGGATTACCAAGCATGTAGGAGTAGTGGAGTAGGCCATCAATTTCTACCTGTAGGAAGATGATGGAATGTATGGTTGTCTACTGTCAGTGCGATTATACCCTATGTCAGCATGCGTGTGGACCTGAGACCCAGGGTCCGGAACACCACGGAGGCCCAGCTGGGGACGGCCTCCCAACAAGGGAGGCGTGCACGTAGGAACCTGACTCCCCTAATGGCCCGGATACTGGTGGTGGCCTACCCAGCCTTGGATGGGCGCTTAAAGGCATCACACCAGCCACAGGGAAGTGAGTTCTCACTGTCCTGCATGCCAACTGTATTGGGGGGGGATGGTAGGCAATGTGGGGAAAGTTACTGTTACACTGACTCATGTAGGGAAGGTGAAAATTGGGTAGTACAGTCAGTCAGGTAGCGTTCCTGTTGTCTTGATAAGTGACATAGTGGTACTCAATACATCTGAGCATTGAATGGATACCTCAGATGAAGTTGCAGGACATGTGCATTGAATCTGTAGGGCACCACTGTCAGTGTAGTCTACTCCAAAGAGTCAGGTGTAATCCCTATCAGTGGTACATTCTTGTAATGCAAAGGCTATGGTAAGGTGCGCTCTGAGACTGAAGTGTACTGCATGTGTGCCTACCTGCATCATTGTTGAGTTGCTCACAGCCTGCATCCCTTTCTTTGTCTCCTCCCTCCCTCAATGTTTTCTTGTGTTTTTGTGTGCATCAGCATCATCAGGTGAAGGAGCAGAGACACCGGCAAGTGGGGATGGTGCAGCCCACGGGACCCAGGAGGCACAGTCCACCGAGGCCTAGGGAACCAGTGGGTTGGAGGGCGAGGGAGCACCATGGGGGAGCCCACTACAACAGCAACATCAGATGGATTCCTCCTCTGATGGCAGTTCCCTGGTGGTGGTGGACCCCACTGGGACCACCCCACTGACATCTATGTCTGCCAACCTCATACCAGCACCGCCCTCCCAGTAGCTCCCCACCGAGTTGCCCATGCCTGCTCACGCAGGAGGGGGAGCACCTCCTTCATCGCAGGCACCTCAGCCCCTGCCCCAGTCAGCCCTGCTGCCCTCAATGGGGAGGCTATCTCTGTGGGACAGACAGACAACCATTGGGAATGCCATCCAGGGTCTGGCATCACAAATGCAGCAAAACAGTGCCTACCTGGAAGGCATTCATGGTGCCTTGTCTGGCCTCCAGAGATCGTTTCAGGCTCTGGCCTCCTCTCTGATGGCAGTCAGTGTCCCTAGTACCTCCATCCCCCTTCCAACTGCCTGTGCCCCATCCAGCAACCCTCTCCCCTCACCCATCCCAAGCACACAAGCCCAACAGCATATACTGAACAACACACAAGGCACATAATGACACACACAGGCATCACAAGTCACACCACAGCCATGCAGACACTCAACAGTCCGATGCAAACACAACAGCCAGATCCTCCATTGTCTCCCCCACCCCGTCCTCCCTTACAGTGACCTTACCACACACACCCGCAAGCACTGCATCCTCACTCCCAGATCCTGCCCCCATTGACACAGTCACCACAACAGTAGTCACCCAGACACCACGCCTGCACTCACCACAACAACCATAACAGACACCTGCAGCACACACACCAGATATGCATACACTACCACAACTTACATTCACATGACCTGTATGTCCTCTCACACCCTTTCTCACCCACCCGCTCCCAACATACGTAAATGCACCCACTCAGGTACCCCACATTCATCCACCACACACAAGCAGACTGCGCACCCACCTGCCTCCACATCCAGCACACCTACATGTCCTATGACCACTACCTCTACCCACGCCTGTTTCTACTGCTCTTCTCCGTGCTCCCCAAAAACCTGTCCTTTCCCGCTTTGACCTGTTTGAACCTCCTGGCCCACCCAATCTTGTCCCTCCGCATCCCAAGGCCTCCCCCAAACCCAGTACCTTCGCTTCAGGTTCCTTCCTGGACCTTCCTTCCAGATCCCATGTTCCTTCCCCCCCCCCCCCTCCCCCCAAGAAAACACCTGTCAAGAGGCCTGATCCTGCTACCACCCACCATTCTCCATCTAGATCTAAGGCCAAGCACCCCCAAGCTAAAGCCACCCCCTCCAAAGCCCAAGCCCCCCTTCATGACCTGAGTCCCCACCACCAACACCTCCCCCTGAACCCTGAGGTGCCTTCCCCATTGATGGCCCTGCCCTGGGGAGACCATGGTCTTGTCAGGAGTCAAGTTGGGGCCTTGTTGTGACTGCTTGGCCACATGGTCATGGACCTCAGAACTGCCCAATGGGCCCATTTGAAAATATTTCTGGATTCCATTTTCATATTTTACATTTAATATATCTGGCCATCCTGCACAGTTGGTGCTGCGTTTCACTATGGCTGCTTTGTGTGCACAGGTATGTGCATCATTGTCTCCATTTGTGCTTGTGTGGGTGAATCACTTCTATTTTTCACTTTTGCCCCTTTCTGTATGCAATGGTGTTTGTATGGTGATGGTTTCGGAAGTTGGTGTGGATGGTATGTGTGTGGGTAATTGGTTGTGATGTGTATTCAGTTGTTGTGCATGGTGTGGAGTGAGTGGTATGAATGATGGCATCATGGTATGGTACCAGTGTATGTGTGGATGGCACTTGTGGTTGTGTGCCATATGTGTGTCTGGTATGCCGTCTTCTGCCTGGTGTCTTTGTTGTCTGTGGTTTTGTGATCAGTTTGTGTGGCTGGGTATAAGTGTTGTGACATGTTTATGGTTGGTGTTGTTTGGTGTGTGTGTGTGTAGGGTGTGGTGTGTGTTCTGGTTGTGCATGAGTGTATTGTGAGTGCGCGTGTGTGTTTGTGTACGGGTAGGGGTGTTGCTGTGGGTGTGTTTGTGTGTGCCCGTGGCAGTTTGTGCCAGGTGTGTGTGGCGTGTGGGTGTATAATTGTACCCTTCCCTCTCTTGCATTGTAGGTGGGGTACTCACTGTTGTCGTCTTCGTCAGCGCTGTACACCATGGAGGTGGATTGCAAGTACCAGCATCGGGAAGATCTCCAGTTCACACTCCATGTCGTCGGTGGCCTCCTCTGTGTCCCTACGGTGAGTATTTCCTTATATACTGTTCCTTTCTGCCAGGCTTTGAGTGGAGGTTGGCCTGCCCCGGAAATCGTGGCGGTGTGCCTTTTACGGTTGGTTGTAAGGTCCTTTCTGCCACCCTGTAGATTGCATCAGCCGTCGGCCCACACTGGCAATACAGGCGGTGTACTAGCCTCTTCACCGCCATGGTTGTATTAAGGTGGTCTGCACTGCCAGCCTGTTGGCGGTCGGATCACCACCACCGGGGTAGCAGGCCTGTGTCCACCAGACTCTTAATGAGGGCTCAAGTGAGTGCCTTTGGTGGAATTCTTCATGGCAGAGTTTCTGAATCTGCTTTTCCTCCCACTGAGCCAGCATATTGACCCTTCTTGATAGCTACCCTGGACATTGGGAAAAAAGGAAAAGGGCACTGTATGGGGAAAGTCACTAGAGCTCTAAGTTGAGGTGACGGAACAATCTTTGGAATGTGAAGTATTTTGTTTTGCTTAATGTTTAAGTGTTTTCTTTTGAACTAAAGTTATAAACTGGGATGGGTATTACATTAGTGTGTGTGTTGTTTGACTGCTGAGTTCTGAGCTTTTGTCCCCCACACTACCTCTATGAGAAGCCTTTGACTGCTCGCCCTCACTACGCTGAAAGTCAAGTGCAGAAAGGGTTTACTTGGCACAGTTTCTTGAGCCATAGTAAGACAGACCACAGGACATAATCTCTGGAAAGAAGTGCAGGGTCTGACTCTTGTATGTCAAACAACACATTGGACAGTTCCACCAGTCCGCTGTGTCCCTAATGAAAGGTTAAAGATGAGGAACAAAATCTGGGGCATTCAAATTGAGGTTGTACATTGTCAGGGCAGGCACTCCCGATCTGACCCTATATGCCACATCCAAAGCCACCATGGCCCTTTCTTGAGAAGTGATTGTACTTAAGAACACACACACACTGTCTTTGTGGCTTTAAAGAAAGGACACATTCCTCCTCGGATTCTGTCCCATATGGGAGCCCTAGGAATTGTCATAGTTCTTTTTGGCTATGCTGCCAGAGACACTTGTCTCCTAATGCCTTGGTCAACTGCTATCCTTGTTCCTTCTATCATAGCTCATTGGTTGTCTCTTTATCAGTTGCTGCTGACCGCAGCTTGGGATCAGGAAAATGTGAATTAGCAAGGTGCAATCTCAGCTCCACTAATTCTTCCTCGACGATACGCTCACTAAAAACAGATTTTAGAGACAATTATAATCCATTGATGTTTTCCTGTCAGTCAGCTGTCAATATTAAATTTCACGCCATTCATCCCGATCTACACTGAACATACTGAAATCTTTTAAAGTACTTGCAGTATTGGACTGGAATCAACACAAGCTTTCTCGCTTGAGCATCTTTTATGCTTTCACTCTTCGTTCTCTCAATTTCAACAAATCCAAAGGTGTTCTGTTTAAAGTAAGAGACCTTAAAAACCATAATGTGGTAACATCTCCTGTCCTGAGATTCAACCCCAAACATTTACAAAGAGACCCAACTCAACTGGGCTCAAACACCTTCTAGGGCTGAGGTGCAATTCCAAACATTTTATAGTGTTTACCTGATATACTTTCTAAAACACTGGGCTTGTTATCTAATGTCATCCTATGGCCTGCACTACCAGGCAAACTCATAAGACGTAGTCTTCATTAAGACTTTGCCGGTCAAAACAGTTGACCACCGAAGTCACGCCCACCAGGAGACCGCCAGTGATGGCGGCCTTGAGACTGCCATATTATGATTCCTGGCAGCTCTCTGCCATAAATTGGGTGAAGAGCCGCAAGCAGCCATACTGGCGGTCGCGGTCTAGTGTAGGTTGCTCCTCTGGCACCTCCATGTCATCACAGCACTGCCCACTGTATTACAAGTTTGTAATCGGCGTGGCAGTGTTGTAGTGACGGGGTGGTGCCGGCCGAGCAGGCCCCATGGACCCTGTTCACTCTCGTACGACCACCACAAGCAGGTAAGGTGATCGTCTGACAGGGCAGGGGGGTTTGGGGATCAGGAGGGTGTTGACTGTTGGGTGCGTGAATGGGGGTGTGAGTGTGTGTGAATGGAGGGGAGGGTGTATGTGTGCGTGTGTGTGAAAGTATCTGTGTGAATATGTGTCGGTGGGGGGGTGCCGTGGATGTGTATGTGTGTGCGTGGATGTGTGTGTGTGTGCATGCGTGGATGGTGGCAGGGGTGTATATATAGGGTTCGGGGGTGAGGAGGGTGGTGTCTACAGGGTTCAGGGGTGGGAGGGGGGCCGTGGCTGTTTCGAAGAGGTGGGGGAGTTGCATATTGGTGACAGGAATGTTAATGTTAATTCCTGTCACCAGTATCCTTTCCACCAGGGATTTCCTAATGGGTTTGCCGCTAGGAACTCCCTGGCGGGAAGGAGACTCATGTGCCATGGTACACCTTCGGCCCAGTGGTCCCACCACCCTGGCGGTACAGGCAGTGAACTGGCTGCTTTGCAGCCAATTCACCGCTGTGGTCATAATTTGGCGGTCCTGCTCCGCCACGCTGTCGGCGGTGTTACCGTCACTGCCAGCGTGGCGGAACAGGACCACCAAACTCATAATGACCACCTTAGTTCTTTGCCAGGATTACAAATGTGTTTAAAAATTGCAATCAATATGACAATCATCCCAAAGAAACACACTGCAGCAACTTTCTGGATCAAGGGTCTCTGGCATGGACTGCAGTATTGGACAACTCAGTGGGCCGTAGTATCAGCTGTTCTTTCAGCCCCAGAAAGTAAAAACCCTTGACCCAAAAACACATCACACAAAAAAGGGCCCCTCTTAATGGGAACCTTTTAAGATCCCAACAGTCAGTTGTCCAGTTCAGGGTGGATGCTGGGGCTATGGTAACCAGGATGACAGGAAATTAGTGTATGATAATAAAAACATCCTACTTGGACAGTAAAGATAATCAGCCTTTCCTAAAATTGTGAGGGTATCGACTTCAGTGTAGTGTTTGTCCGTTGGCATTCCTGTATGGTGACAATGAGCTAAAACTGATGTAATGTAATGTGATACGGTATGAAATAAGGCTCTGACGAAAGAACCTATATGACTATTTCAATTATGCTATGCTAACATCTCTAAACAAAATCGATTTACAATTTTCTAAGAAAAAGAGTCAATGTTGATGTGTGTTTTTATTTAGATTTCCACACCCTAACCCATGCCCCTTCTACTTAGATTGATCCACTTGTGCTTTGACATTTATTGTGGGAGTTTTATTTCTGCAAAGTATTGGGGCTATGAGAACTAGTGCCAGGGTCCAGTTGTTCAATGACTGGAACTCAACTGGCCTCAAAGTATTTTAAAGTGATTAGCTGTAGTAGTGTCATCAGCACTCATTATGTCCTCACTAGAGATACTAAATACAGCAACTGGTAAATTAAAAAGCATTGGGAAAGCCAATAGGTGGTGCTTATGTGCTAACTATCGGCTTTGCCAAAGTATTTTAGCCGTGTTATACAGAAGTGTGCTTCCTGTTCAGCATGGCTAAAAGTAAGTGTCATGGCATAGGGTAGAGTGGAGTAGAGGATAGTGGATTACAGTCGAGAGAGTGGATTGGTGTAGCATAAAGTAGCTTAGAGTGGAGTGGCATAGGGAAGAGTAGAGTGGTGTGGAGTGGCATAGAATAGAGCAACGCAAATTGGAGTGGTGTAGAATGACGATGAGTGGCATAGAGTGGTGTAGAGCAAATGATTTATAGAAAGACTCAGGGACAATTTATCACACTTATCTCAGTAGGCAAATCGCTGCTCAATCCAGTGTGCAAGGAGCTCAGGGGCCTCCTCACCCCCATATCGTGCAAAACACTCTCGAGTCAGTTAACTTAAAAGGTGGCCCCAGCACCACTTGTCAGTCTCAGAATACAATCAGCCTCCTCATCCCCCTATTGGGCAAAACGCCCTTGCGTCAATTAACATAAAAGGTGTCGGCAGCACCACTTGTCAGTCTCAGAATACAATCAGCCTCCTCACCCCCTATCGGGAAAAAAGCCCTTGCGTCAATTAACATAAAAGGTGGCGGCAGCACCATTTGTCAGTCTCAGAATACAATCAGTTAAAAAATGTTTTCAATATTTCAACTATATTCAAAGAAAGCCATATGAAGTAACTACTTCTCAGTCCATGTTATTTCAAAATATCCTTTTTATCTTTATTCTTTTTTCACAATAAATTCAATCTTCCTCCCTTCCCGATAGCCAAGGTGTTTAGTCCTATTCAAGAACTTTGTCAGGGCTGCAAAATACAATAACATGGGATTATGTTCCACCTTTCCATAAAAATATACATTACAGTTTAAAATCAATAAAATCTTATACAAGCTGCATGCAAACGAGATTCCATAATTTCTTTTGTCATAATATTATATCTTCACATGTGGCTTTAATCAACACATTTCCAATAATATCTATTTTCATAGAGATTCAAGGTGATTGTACAAAATGAGGCCTTGTATGGGTAATCTTTACTATTTCATCTTTCTTAGCAGTAAACCATCAACTCAATCCCATGTATATAGACAATCCGTTAGATAATTTACACCCGGAGTCCACATTAGATTAAATTAATCTGATAGTAATGATTTATTCTATGGCCACATTTCAATATTTCTGCTTTCTCGAAGCAAAGCAGTTATACCAAACAGCACTTCTGATTGCTCAAGCGAGGACAATTGATACACAATACACCATTTTATTACATATCCCTCCCCCATTCATTCCCACACCCCTGCATTCATGTTGTATTTCAGAGATTATATACCTGTTTCACATAATGCAAAGTCCTACATCAATGGGAATGAATGCTGTTTGGCATAACTATTTAACTAGCGGCCTAAGGTAACTATAACTCGCATCCCCGCCAGGCACACTTTTTTTTCAATAATTTAACTTCAAATGTTTCCTGTTTTTATTGACGTTATGAAAGTTGTCATAAATGCTGTAATATCTGGGGCAATTAGCAGTGAATGGCGAGGCTGCGAGTTATAGTTAACTTAGGCCGCAAATTGTAGTTACTTAAAATAACTAACTATAACTGCTGAATTTCTATGGTTTTGTGAGAGTAAATTCAGAACCTACTTATAATGTCCCTGCAACGTTTGTTTTTTTAAGTGAATTTCTGAGTTTAAAAAAAATATATATTTCCTAACTATAACGTCACTGTAACCTTTGGTTTTTCAGTGAATTTGTGTGTTTTTTTAATGTAAAGTAGTTTTCATTACTATACGTAAATCTAACTACTGCCAGGCAATGCTTTTGGCCGTGTGTGGTAGCAGTTGGCTGCAGGGCCTGATTTATGCTTAATATTTATGTATATCTAGGGACGCCAAGGGTTCACGGATTCGACAGATCTCATGCTGAGACTATAATGTCCCTGCAACGTTGGTTTATTTAAGTGAATTTCTGAGTTTTAAACAAAATGATATTTCCTAACTATAACGTCACTGTAACCTTTGGTTTTTCAGTGAATTTGTGTGTTTTTTTAATGTAAAGTAGTTTTCATTACTATACGTAAACCCAACTACTACCATGCAATGCTTTTGGCCGTGTGTGGTAGCAGTTGGCTGTAGGGCCTGATTTATGCTGAAGATTTATGTATATCTAGGGACGCCAAGGGTTCGCGGATTCGACAGATCTCATGCTGAGAGTATAATGTCCCTGCAACGTTTGTTTTTTTAAGTGAATTTCTGAGTTAAAAAAAAAATTATATTTCCTAACTATAACGTCACTGTAACCTTTGGTTTTTCAGTGAATTTGTGTGTTTTTTTAATGTAAAGTAGTTTTCATTACTATACGTAAATCCAACTACTGCCATGCAATGCTTTTGGCCGTGTGGTGGTAGCAGTTGGCTGCAGGGCCTGATTTATGCTTAAGATTTATGTATATCTAGGGACGCCAAGGGTTCACAGATTCGACAGATCTCATGCTGAGACCTCATTGGCTGCCACCACTTTAACCAGGAAGTGGTGGCAGTCACCTTGGGACTCTGGACTCAGTCTGAATCCCAAAAAACATGCAAACAAAACCACAAGGGGAAGAGTAGGAATAATCTTACATGCCCCCAGGCCTGGTGGTGGGATCCCAAAGAGACTCCGTGTGGGGCCCAATAAGTTTAAAAAAAAAAAAAAAAAAAGCTAATATGATGCATTGTTTCCGTCCTTCGGTACTCCATTGTCAGTACAGGCACATTGTGTTTAATATAATTCAACTGAACAGTGTGGGTCCAAAAGACATGAAGTAGGTCAGTGGTTCTTAACCTTTTGACTTCTGTGGACCCTCTTTTAATCAGTACTGGAACCCAGGGACCTCCACTGAATCATTATTGTAATGCAGGGACACTCACTGAGTCATTATTGGGAGCCCAGGAGCCCAGCCTAAGCATTTTCGATTATTTGAACTGCAAAACGTTACCAAAAAAAAACAATACAGATACAAGAATTCATCAAACAACTACACAATGATTAAATATGACATTTAATTCACACCAAAAATATAAAATAGCCCAACAATTTAATTTTACTGGGAAGGTTAGATCTTTTCTAAGCTCAATTGATGTCACTCATCATCCATACTTTATTCTGTTTGATGCACTTGCATTGCACCTCAGAATCAATCGAAGGATACTAACTCAATTTATACCCTCCAATTTCAAATTTCTTCACATTTACAGGTTGTTTAAAATTTTCAGTTTTACATTTTGTTTCTTTATTTTTACACAGTTTTTTAATCTGTTAAAATTATTTAATTATCTAAGCAGTTGCAGACCCCCTGAATAGGCTTGTTGGAGCCCCGGGTTCCTCAGGCCACAGGTTAGCAGTGTTTAACTTGAGCCAGTGGTTTACAATGCTTGGCACATAATCTTAACTGTCAACACCAGCAATCATCACAGTGTAATTTAGAGATGAGCAGACCAATAGTAGTTTTTTAATCCCAATATACATTAAAAAATCTAATGCCTGCTGCACAAGCCATTCTTATAGCTTGGGAGCCCTGAACAGTATGAATTGTTGTACTTGGGGGGTTCCTGGCACTTATTTTTTTATATATGTATATATGTATATATGTATGTATATGTATATATGGAAAATGTCACTTACCCAGTGTACATCTGTTCGTGGCATGAGACGCTGCAGATTCACATGCTGTGCATTATCCTGCCATCTAGTGTTGGGCTTGGAGTGTTACAAGTTGTTTTTCTTTGAAGAAGTCTTTTCGAGTCACGAGACCGAGGGACTCCTCCCTTTCGGCTCCATTGCGCATGGGCGTCGACTCCATCTTAGATTGTTTTCCCCGCAGAGGGTGAGGTAGGAGTTGTGTATATAGTAAAAGTGCCCATGCAATGGAGTGCCCATGCAATGGAGTGAGTATGTATGTACATAATGTGTATAAAAAATAGTATATATTTACAAATTCACAAATGTACAAGTTTCATCAACTTATAACGGCTACAGGCTCCCGGGGAGGCGGGAGGGCGCATGTGAATCTGCAGCGTCTCATGCCACGAACAGATGTACACTGGGTAAGTGACATTTTCCGTTCGATGGCATGTGTAGCTGCAGATACACATGCTGTGCATAGACTAGTAAGCAGTTATCTCCCCAAAAGCGGTGGCTTAGCCTGTAGGAGTTGAAGTTGTTTGAAATAATGTTCGTAATACAGCCTGTCCTATTGTGGCTTGTTGTGTTGTTAACACATCTACACAGTAATGTTTTGTGAATGTATGAGGCGTAGACCATGTGGCTGCCTTACAAATTTCTGTCATAGGTATATTTCCTAGAAAGGCCATTGTGGCGCCTTTCTTCCTAGTGGAGTGCGCCTTTGGCGTAATAGGCAGATCTCTTTTTGCTTTAACATAGCAGGTCTGAATGCATTTCACTATCCATCTGGCAATGCCTTGTTTGGATATTGGACTTCCTGCATTAGGTTTTTGGAAGGCTACAAACAATTGCTTTGTCTTGCGAAATTGTTTTGTTCTATCAATGTAATACATTAGTGCTCTTTTGATATCTAACGTATGTAAGGCCCTTTCGGCTACTGAGTCTGGTTGTGGAAAACAGACTGGGAGTTCCACTGTTTGGTTTAGGTGGAACGGTGATATAACTTTTGGTAAGAATTTTGGATTTGTACGGAGAACCACTTTATGTATTTGTATAAAGGGTTCTTGTATAGTAAATGCTTGTATTTCACTTACTTTTCTAAGGGATGTGATAGCTATTAGGAAGGCTACTTTCCAGGTTAAGTATTGCATCTCACAAGAGTGCATGGGTTCAAATGGTGGACCCATGAGTCATGTTAATACAATATTGAGGTTCCACAAGGGAACTGGTGGTGTTCTCGGGGTATGATTCTTTTTAAACCCTCCATAAATGCTTTGATGACTGGGATTCTAAAGAGTGATGTTGAATGTGTAATCTGCAAATAGGCAGATATTGCTGTGAGATGTATTTTGATAGAAGAAAATGCTAGTTTTGATTTTTGTAAGTGTAATAAATAGCTTACAATGTTTTTTGCAGAATTATGGCAGTAATAAACACATCTTTTCCATTTGTTTGCGTAACAAGGTCTTGTAGTAGGTTTCCTAGCTTTCTTAATGACCTCCATACATTCTTGTGTAAGGTCTAAATGTCCAAATTCTAAGACTTCAGGAGCCAGAATGCTAGATTGAGCGATGCTGGATTCGGGTGTCTGATCTGCTGTTTGTGTTGAGTTAACAGATCTGGTGTGTTTGGTAGTTTGATATGAGGTACTACTGACAGGTCCAGTAGTGTTGTATACCATGGTTGGCGAGCCCAAGTTGGTGCTATTAGTATTAGTTTGAGTTTGTTTTGACTCAATTTGTTTACCAGATAAGAAAGGAGTGGGAGAGGGGGAAAAGCGTAGGCAAATATCCCTGACCAACTCATCCATAACGCATTGCCTTTGGACTGAGGGTGTGGATACCTGGACGCAAAGTTTTGGCATTTTGCGTTTTCTTTTGTTGCGAATAGGTCTATTTCTGGTGTTCCCCAGCGTAGAAAGTAAGTTTGTAGTATCTGGGGATGAATTTCCCATTCGTGTGTGTCTGTGGGTGAGCTCAACTGAGATTGTTGGCCAACTGGTTTTGAATCCCTGGGATGTATTGTGCTATTAGGTGAATGTGATTGTGAATTGCCCAATGCCAAATCTTTTGTGCTAAGAGACACAGTTGTGATGAGTGTGTCCCTCCTTGTTTGTTTAAGTAATACATTGTTGTCATGTTGTCTGTTTTGACAAGAATGTGTTTGTGGACTATTAGCGGTTGAAATGCTTTCAATGCTAGAAACACTGCTAACAGCTCTAAATGATTTATATGCAGGTGCCTTTGTTGAACGTCCCATTGTCCCTGTATACTGTGCTGGTTGAGGTGTGGTTCCCCACCCCATCATGGAAGCATCTGTTGTGATCACGTATTGAGGCACTGGGTCTTGGAATGGCCGCCCTTGGTTTAAATTTATAGGATTCCACCATTGAAGCGAGAAGTGTGTTTGGCGGTCTATCAACACTAGATCTTGAAGTTGACCCTGTGCTTGTGTCCATTGTGTTGCTAGGCACTGTTGTAAGGGCCGCATGTGTAGTCTTGCGTTTGGGACAATGGCTATGCATGAAGACATCATGCCTAGGAGTTTCATTACAAACCTCACTTGATAGTGTTGGTTTGGGTATATGTTTAGTATTACATTTTGGAAGGCTTGTACCCGTTGTGGACTTGGAGTGGCAATCCCCTTTTGTGTGTTGATTGTTGCTCCCAAGTATTGTTGTATTTGACACGGTTGTAGATGTGATTTTTGGTAGTTTATAGAGAACCCTAGTTTGTGAAGGGTTTCTATGACGTATTTTGTGTGTAGAAGACACTGTTGCTGAGTGCTGGTTTTTATTAACCAATCGTCTAAGTAAGGGAATACGTGCATGTGCTGTCTCCTGATGTGAGCAGCTACTACTGCAAGGCATTTTGTGAATACCCTTGGGGCTGTTGTTATGCCAAATGGTAAGACCTTGAATTGGTAATGCACGCCTTGGATTACAAACCTCAAGTATTTTCTGTGGGAAGGATGTATGGGTATGTGGAAATAAGCATCCTTGAGATCTAATGTTGACATGTAGTCCTGTTGTTTGAGCAAGGGAATCACGTCTTGAAGTGTCACCATGTGAAAGTGATCTGATTTGATGTAAAGATTCAGTGTTTTCAGAGGTCTAATATGGGTCTCAGTGTTTTGTCCTTTTTTGGAATTAGGAAATACAGGGAGTAAACACCTCTTCCTTTTTGATGGTTGGGTACTAGTTCAATTGCTTCTTTTTGTAACAATGCTTGGACTTCTAGTTGTAACACGTCTAAGTGTTGTTTGGACATATTGGGGGTCATTCTGACTCCCGCCGGCCGCGGTAACTGCAGGGCCGGCGGGAGCCGCAGAATGACCGCACCGCGGTCATATGACCGCAGCGGCCATTCTGAGTTTCCCGCTGGGCTGGCGGGCGACCGCCAGAAGGCCGCCCGCCAGCCCAGCGGGAAACCCCCTTCCATGAGGATGCCGGCTCCGAATGGAGCCGGCGAAGTGGAAGGGGTGCGACGGGTGCAGTTGCACCCGTCGCGATTTTCAGTGTCTGCTTAGCAGACACTGAAAATCTTGGTGGGGCCCTGTTAGGGGGCCCCTGCAGTGCCCATGCCCCAGGGGCCCCACGACACCCTTTACCGCCAGCCAGGTTCTGGCAGTCAAAACCGCCAGGCTGGCGGTAAGGGGGTCGGAATCCCCATGGCGGCGCTGCGCCGCCATGGAGGATTCCCTTGGGCAGCGGGAAACCGGCGGGACACCGCCGGTTTCCCGTTTCTGACCGCGGCTATACCGCCGTGGTCAGAATGCCCATGGGAGCACCGCCAGCCTGTTGGCGGTGCTCCCGCGGTCGCTGGCCCCGACGGTCCATGACCGCCAGGGTCAGAATGACCCCCATTGTGTGCTCTTGGAGGCACATTTGGTGGCAAATGTAGGAATTCTATGCAGTAACCATGTTGGATAATGGCTAGGACCCACGCGTCCATAGTTATGTGTTCCCAGTTGTGGTAATAATCTGTAAGTTTTCCCCCCACTGGTGTTGTGTGGTGGGGGTTTGTGACATTGAAGTCACTGTTTGGTTTGTGGGGTTTTTGGGCTTTGGAATTTCCCTCTTGTTTTAGGGAACTGTCCACCCCTATATTGTCCTCGAAAACCTCCTCTCTGATATTGGCCCTGATATGTGGGTCTGACTTGTGAGGTGGAGGGCTCTGTGGTTTGTGCTTGAAACCCCCCTCTAAAGTGTGGCTTCCTAAAAGTGCCTCAGCTCTGTGGGGAGTAGAGCGCGCCCATGGCCTTGGCCGTGTCCTTCTTTAGTTTTTCTATCGCTGTATCCACTTCCGGCCCAAACAATTGTTGTTCGTTAAAAGGCATATTCAGCACAGCCTGCTGGATTTCTGGCTTAAATCTGGAGGTCCGTAGCCATGCGTGTCTCCGAATGGTTACCGCCGTGTTTACTGTCCTGGCCGCCGTATCTGCTGAGTCCATAGCCGACCTTATTTGGTTGTTGGAGATAGTTTGGCCCTCCTCGACAACCTGTTGGGCACATTTCTGGTACTCCTTGGGAAGGTGTTGAATGAGATGTTGCATTTCATCCCAATGTGCCCTGTTGTATCTTGCCAGTAGAGCTTGAGAATTGGCAATTCGCCATTGATTGGCTGCCTGTGCGGCCACCTTCTTGCCTGCTGCATCGAATTTCCGACTTTCTTTGTCGGGCAATGGTGCGTCTCCAGAAGTTTGTGAGTTTGCCCTTTTTCGGGCTGCTCCTACTACCACCGAATCAGGAGTTAACTGCTGTGTGATGTACACAGGGTCCGTAGGGGGAGGTTTATATTTCTTCTCCACCCTAGGTATGATGGCTCTGCTTTTGACTGGGTCCTGAAACACCTGTTTGGCGTGTTTTAACATGCCTGGTAACATTGGCGAACGTTGGTATTGGCTGTGCGTAGATGACAGGGTGTTTACCAAGAAGTCATCTTCTATGGGCTCTGCATGTAGTGCTACATTATGAAAAGTAGCTGCCCTGGAAACAACCTGCATGTAAGCAGTACTGTCCTCAGGTGGTGATGGCCTTGCCGGGTAGCAATCAGGACTATTATCTGAGACCAGTGCATCATACAAATCCCATGCATCTGGGTCATCTTGGCTTATCCCTGTGTGCGTTGGTGACTGCATCATTGGGGGTGTTGCTACTGGGGACAGATGTGGCGAGTGCGCTGGCGATTGCTGTGGCGAAAACTGTGGTGATGTTTTTTCTTTAGCCACTTTTGCTTTTGGCTGCATTTCCGCTTTTGGAATGCGAGCTTCCGCTTCAACTTTATTGGAGGAAGAGTTCTGATTTTCCACGTGTCTTTTTGTATATGGAGCCTCCTCTGGGTATGGTCTGGCTCTCCCATGCCCAGTTCTTGTTCAAATCTGTGGCCTTGTAATTGTGTGGAAAGGCCTTGTTCCTCTGTATAGGAGCTGTGTTTCAGCTCCGAGGCTGCATGTTTCGGCACCGAAATCTTTTCGGCAGTCTTTTTCGGCTCCGAGGAAACCTTTTTGGCTTTCGGGGTGCCGAACTCTCGGTGCCGAGTCTGTTCCGAGTCGGTATCTCGGTGCCGAGTCTGTTCGGAGCCGGTATCTCGACCGGAGTCGGATGTCTTCGGCTGCTGGGAGGCCTTTTTCGGTGCCGATGTTTGGTCACCGTGTTTTTGGGTTAAGCCATGGCCTGTTGGCGGTGGCATCCCCTGGGCCTTCATTATTTTCGAGTGAGTTTTTGCCGGCGGTGGTTTACTCATGGGTTGCTGCGTCTTCGGCTGCTCACTTTCGGACTCGTCCGAGTCCGAATCTCGAATGGAGAATCTCTCCTCTTCTTCGACGTCGGTGTGCCCTGCCGGTGTCGACGCCATCTGAAGTCTTCGAGCTCTTCGATCCAGCAGTGTTTTTTTGGATCGAAATGCCCGACAGGCCTCGCAAGTATCCTCTTTGTGTTCGGGGGACAAACACAGATTACAGACCAAGTGTTGGTCTGTATAAGGATACTTTGCGTGGCAGTTGGGGCAGAAGCCGAAGGGGGTCCAGTCCATGAGGTTTGAAGATTGACGCGGTCGGGCCGACTAGGCCCTGCCGAGGAGTGGAAGCCCCGAAGGGCCGCCGGAGCTCTTCTTTCTTCGGTGTCGATGTGCTAGCACTAACCAGGTACCGAGCTCAAACAATACCGTCAAATTTTCCGATAGATAACTATCTTTTCCAAACCAAAATATGGAGCGAAGAGGAACACCTCCGAACCCGATGGCGGAAAGAAAACAATCTAAGATGGAGTCGACGCCCATGCGCAATGGAGCCGAAAGGGAGGAGTCCCTCGGTCTCGTGACTCGAAAAGACTTCTTCGAAGAAAAACAACTTGTAACACTCCGAGCCCAACGCTAGATGGCAGGATAATGCACAGCATGTGTATCTGCAGCTACACATGCCATCGAACATATAAATACATATTTTTGTTTTTTTGTTTTTACAAATTAAGCTCTGCAGGTTAGGAGCCACTGAAGTAGGTGGTTTCCTTTTTCTGGGATACAGTCAATGTGTTATCTTTCTTGAACACATGCTGAATGGATGCCTGTCGTCATTTTGTTGGGCTACTGTCCACAAACTGTATGCCACCGACACACCACTGTCTACAAACAATTTAGTTTTGACAGTATATGTGAACTGCAAACAGCAATATATCCATAAAGTTACTGGTATCCCTCGTCATGCTGCCTTCGCATGCAGTGCAAGTTCACAAATGATCTTAAAATTTCTCCCTGGCTTTTTAAATTCGATCAAATGTGTACCGTGCTCGCCATTCTGTAGGGGCGGGCGCATCTATATGGACAGATGTACTGCTATTTGCGTTTCAAGTATTTTTCTGCTGAATGTGCAAATTGGCAAGGAGATAAGCATCCATGAAGCAGGTGAGCTTGAGATTTGAAGGCATGGGACTGATCCGAGGAACATGTTCAGTACTGATGCGCCTTTGGACAGTCGTTAAAAGGACTCTGCAGAAGGATGCTTTCCAATCAGCGAGGGCAGGATTCAGGAACCGGATCGGAAGCCAGAGTGAGACTGTACAGCAGCTGGTCAGACCTGGAAATGTCATAATTACTGAAGAAATACACAAAGATAATAATGAAAAACAAGCATTTGCAATGCGATGGGGGTAGCATTTGCTGAGTTGGAGCTATTAGCGTTGTAAATTCCTAACTGGACTTTTCTTGCCACTTAAATTGAAAATGAAAAGTAAAACACTTGACATAAGCGAGTTGATTCAAAGTGCCATGGCCGCCATGAGCATGAGTGGGATGGAGAGACACAAAAAGAAAAATCTTTGTTTGCAGGTAATTGTGCTGGCATTTGTACAATTATCAACGTAACAAAAACGCCCCAAAGAGGGACAAACGTAAAGCATTTACCAATGATAACAAAGGATTTTTGAAAGGCAAGCCCAAGAACGAGTGAAAGTGATGGGCGCACGGTGGGCGTGGTTAAAAGCCCACAATTCCTAAAACAGGTCAAAGCGCTTGCACACTCGACCTAAAAAAACTAGGTCCCACCTTTATGTGAAAAACTTGGGCTTACAGGATGCACAATTGCTTTGTTCCAGCTGAGCTGAGAGGTGCCTAAAATCAGCTAATGATGACTGTATTGTATCCCAACAGCCCATCTTCTATTCATTAAGCCAGAACATGAATGGAGGGATAAATGTCAGCTCTGAGCATCCATGCCTTCCCAACAATCGCCTGGTTATCCAATGCCATCGTGAATGCTGTTAGTGGATGTTGGACCACCCGCTCCTGACTGCCGTAGCACCATCGGTGTGAGGGGGGTGTTGCAGATTCTGGGACTTCCAGCCAACTTCTGATGTACAAAGAGCTAAAACTCAAAGAGGGAGAGAATCCTTGGCATCAGTGCTTTAAATGGAAATACAGAAGTTCAGGTACTCACTCTATAGAGTACCTGCTGGCTTCTGAGAAGTGCCGGTACCCTCCCAATTAAATGTATTGCACAAGAGCTCAGAAGTGCACGTACTGTCCCCTTCAAATGAAAGAAGTGCAGGCACTCAGTACCCGACAGTACCTGCCCATTTAAAGCACCGCTTGGTGTGGTATTTGGTTTCTTCCAAGCTTGTCACAAACGCATTTGGCGTAACAGAACTGTGAAGGCTGTCTGGGTGGGCACAGTGCCTGCTGGGCAGAGACTCTAAGGCCCACATTTATCCTTTTTTAGCACCGCATTTGCGTAATTTGACGCAAAAGTGCAGAAAACTTACAAAATACAATTGTATTTTTTGTAAGTTTACGCTGCTTTTGCATCAAAAAATGACACAAATGCGGCACTAAATAGTATAAAAATGGGCCAATATTTTGTAAGGTTGCGCCGCTTTTGCATCAAAAAATGACGTAAATGCGGCACTAAAAAAGTATAAATATGGGCCTTAGTTTCATTCTTCGCTGGGAGTGTCTCTGCCACCCCAGGAGACACCAGAAACAATATGGTAATGCAAAGCACTACCAAGCAGCATTTGCACAGAGTGGAACAAAGCTACAGCTCTCAGATGTACTATCACATTGGACAATCAACTAATTGACCACAAAATCACCACTTTCAACTGCATACGAAAATGTAGTTCGTATGACAGGTTCAAGATGGGCCAGAATGTCTATGCAGAGAACCCTCTTTGCAACACATAGAAGACGTAGAATGTGAATTACATGTACAAGCACATCAAATTTCCATAGTTACTTTTTGAGGGAAGTACTAACTTTCCAACTTTACACTTAAATCCATCCATAGGCAATATCCATCATTGTAAAATAAGTTAATAGAAGTACAAACTAGTATGCATGTGTTGTGAAACCACTGAACAAATAATACTTTAGGGTCGCTGATCTTTTCCTTAGAGCAGTGGTCTCCAAACTTTCTAATGCCGCGCCCCCCCAGTTGCAAGAATAAAACTCATTGGGCCCCCTTCAGGATTTTTTCATAATTCTTTTATAAAGATTGTAATGTTTAAATATGTCTAGACCTATTTAAACATTCTGGTTCAGTACTGTTACCTTTTGAAAAATGCAATAACACGCTTCTGCTTAAAACAAAGGCCTGTTATCTGTGTAATGCTGCTTTTGGCCACAGTCTGGCGCCCCCCTAGGATCACTTGAGGCCCCCCTAGGGGGGTCCACCCCCCAGTTTGAAGACCCCTGCCCTAGAGGAATATATGCACCTAATTGAGAAAGAACAGAGTGCTGCACAAAGTAACAGAGGTAAGAATCAGGATGAGAGCAATTGCAGAGGCTTTCCTTAAGATTGTCACATTAAATAATAGAAGACTTTTGCCTGGCTAAAAATGAGAGTCAGGCTAGGGTTGCAAATCTGTACGGTTATCTGAACGTACATCTAGGTCAGTTTGTGCTGCAAAATATAATCTCAATGAACTGATTCTGCCTTTCATTGTATGGAAAGTGAAGAGATCCATGTGTGGGCATCAAATGCAAACCATTAGCACGGTCCCTACGTAAGGCAGATCTGCACCAATGTGTATATATTGGCCCAGCTCCAACAGCTTTTGAAATTGTCATGAACATTCCAGATGGGATGGGATATGTTTGAAAATCTCTTTAGCTTCTTTAATGCCCATCTAGGAATGTTTGAGCTAAGATAACATCTCACTTTACATATTCTGCCAAGCATCACATAAATGTTGTTTTTTGGATTAACGCACAAGGAGATTTTCCCCAAAGTGGGCCATATGTACCCGTCTGGCATTTAAAGCAGTTTTAATTGAGTCAGAGGGAATATCTTTCTCGCATTTTGGATCAGATGAATATTTGAGTCAGAGATATCTGCTGCCCCAAGGGTTACACACAGTGGATTATTGCACTGTATCTGGCCTGACATGAACAGAAGTTAGCAACCCTAGCTTCAATCTTCCAAATATAGGTGGCCAGCGATGCAAGCGGTCAATCCTGTCAGACATATCGGCCAAAGCTGTGAGGCCATTCTCCCAAGCACTTGTGAACTTTGATTGGCAGAAAAGAGAATAAGGACTTCAAGGCTTCCGTGGATTCCAGCAGACCCAATATGATACTAGCTTTTTTCCCTCAAGCATTTATCCATGCCCCTCCATGTCTCACCCTTTAACTCCCCTTCTTTTGGAATATATGATTCTATGGGCTTGTCATTATCCTCAACACGGAGTGAGCAACCCAAAGATTTCAATGTGATCACCCAATCTGAAAACATACTTCACCCATCAAAAAATATCTACTCTTCATTGATTTCAATCAGATCACAATCGAAACCCACAAGCTCAGACCCTGTTGGTAAATAAAAGACTGGAGTGATTTATGTAGATAAGACTGCTATCATGAAAATGTACTGTAGAAACACTTACATTTTAAACTTAGACTAGGACAACCGTAGAAAAGCTTTGAAAAAAATCAAAAGTTACAGGGAAGTTATAGTTAGGAAAAATATTTTTTTTTAAAAACCTTTCACTGAAAATAAAAACAGAGGTTACAGAGGTGTTATAGTTAGGGGAAAAAAAATTAAAAAATCTTATAATTTCACTGAAAAAAAACAAAGGTTAGAGGGATGTTACACTTAGACTCAGAATTTACACACACAAAACCATAGAAAGTCAGCTGCTATAGTTCCCAGACGTGACTATAACTTACGCCCCCTCAATGCACTACTTATGACCTCACAAGACATCACTCATGACATGTTCTATGACATCATTGATGACATCATCCAGTGAGTATGCTAGTTTGTTTTACAGTTTACATAATGGCAAGTAACTACCGTATTACATTTCTACATACATTTGTACAGCTTGGGTCTGGCTAATGTGTTTGCAAAAAGCATGTGCTCCTAACGCACCAGAGCTGAGTAGAGGTATTTAATGCATTGCTAATGTTTGCAATCAAGAGTAACTAGTTACAGTTGACTTGTATTTATTATGTTCCACACAACTTTTTGGTTCTGCAAATAGTTTCCAACAGGAGAAAGATTCTACATAGTAGATACTAACTTTTTTAAGCAGCCTTGAGTTATTATAGAGAATCATGTCAGCATGATAATTTATACTCAACACAGAAGAGTGTTTGTACCTGGTACAAACCTATGTACATGTGCTTGTTTTGCTTCAAAAAAGAAGGCTTTGTGTAACGTTTTCACCACAGCAATGAAGGGTGTAGGTAGCATGTTCCTTAGTACCTTCACATCGTGGTTATGTTTAGCAAATAGTGTTTTTTGACAACTGTTGCATAGACTGTACACCGTTCTCAGTAGTTTTTTTAATACTCTGCGATGTATTCATCATTACAGTTTCACTGTCTGTAAACAGTTTGATAGAGAGGAAACTCTTCCCACAGAGAAAACAAATGTTTACAGTACCCACTTTTCTGTTCCTATCAACTTTATTTCTCAATATAGGTTTGTTGAGTGTCACAAGTTTGATACAGATTAAAGCTATCTGTAGTTGGCTATTTTTATTTGAACTGGTATTCACTTTTTTTGCTTTCTTCCAACAATTGTATACAGACTGAACACTGTAGTCAATGATGGTTTCCTATAAATGTGTGGTTGATTGTTAATGTGATCTATGCTACCTGTAAAGTGAATGCTAGAGGCTCAATGGTGCACATAATGCTTGTTTTCAACACCTAAGTGAGTTGTATTTGTTGTGGCAGTAGTTATGGATGATATCCTCCTGAGCTATTTTGTACTTACTGTCAGACCTCTAATGCTATAGTAATTTACAGAGCAATATGTAGGAAAGTGAAGTTTAGATGTTGTCATCAGTGATGTCCTCAACAATGTAATTTAAGATGTCATCAGTGATGTCAAGTGAGGTTATAAAACATCATGAGTGATATATGTGAGGTCATAAGGGGTGCAAGTTATAGTTCGTGCAGCTAACCATAACTGCTGAATTTCAGTGTTTTTTCTTCGAAAGGTGAATGTTCTCACTAAGAAATTCACCTTACTATAACGCTACTTTAACTTATGTTTTTTTCAATGAATACAGATGTATACTTAAACATTTACACATATAAAACAATAAATACAATACATAGTATTTAAGAAAGCGTAAAAATGAATTATAATACAGTAAAAGATTCTGCCAATGCCAAAACAATAGCATGCTGTCTTTAGTGTTATTATTGTATATACACCTGAGTCTATGAACGGAATTCCTTTTAAGAAATACAACGCAACTTCCCACTAGCTCTTAGGACAGGATTTTATACATTCAGTGATTTTGCCATACGGACTTGCGCTAGTCTTTGTTTATGCTATGGTTCGTCGACCATCATAGACTATTAATCAACACTTAGGCCCTCATTCTGACCTTGGCGGGCGGCGGAGGCCGCCCGCCAAAGTCCCGCCGTCAGGTTACCGTTCCGCGGTCAAAAGACCGCGGCGGTAATTCTGACTTTCCCGCTGGGCTGGCGGGCGGTCGCCTTCAGACCGCCCGCCAGCCCAGCGGGAAAGAGGCTTCCACGATGAAGCCGGCTCGGAATCGAGCCGGCGGAGTGGAAGCTGTGCGACGGGTGCAGTTGCACCCGTCGCGTATTTCACTGTCTGCGCAGCAGACAGTGAAATACATGTAGGGGCCCTCTTACGGGGGCCCCTGCAATGCCCATGCCAGTGGCATGGGCACTGCAGGGGCCCCCAGGGGCCCCGCGACCCCCCCTACCGCCATCCGGATCCCGGCGGTCGGACCGCCGGGATCCGGATGGCGGTAGGGGGGGTCGGAATCCCCGCGGCGGTGCAGCAAGCTGCGCCGCCGTGGAGGATTCAATGGGGCGGCGGTACACTGGCGGGAGCCCGCCAGTGGTGCCGGTCCGACCGCGGCTTTACCGCCGCGGTCGGAATCCCCATTGGAGCACCGCCGGCCTGTCGGCGGTGCTCCCGCGGTCCTCCGCCCTGGCGGTCTTTGACCGCCAGGGTCAGAATGACCGCCTTAGTGATTTACATCTGATGCCCCAGACATGCAATAAATGACATCCTATCAATATGTATGAGTGCAACTCTTTTGAATAGACAGTGCTACTTCCAGGTACTCTTGAAAGCAATATTTCATATGTAAAATTATTTATTTATTTTTTAACGCTGCCCATCATAAAAATGTGTGTGCTTTGATTCCTTGATCATTTTTAAAATACTAATCAACACTTCAAGCTGCACATTTCAATATGCCAGCATGCAATAAATAAGATAATATCCCAATACTATTGCCACTTATGCACCTGTGCCCATAATCAGCTCACTCTGAGAATGCAATGCGACTTCGCTGAACTCTAAAACAATGATTCATACATCCAAAAAACATCATACAGACCTGAAACTATTCAACAAAACGTGCTTTTGCTGTAGCCCAGCACCCATTATCGGAATAGTAGTCAGCATTTCATATTTTACATTCAGCCCACCAAGTGTAGAATAAATATTTAGATATTGTATACACAACTCACTCAGTATTTTCAGAGCTTAGTATGCTTATAGCATCTCTGACTGTGTTATGGACAGCCGCCGACAGATTGGATTTATCCACGCCCTGCTAGACAGTGCATAGGTAAGGCAAAAAACATATCTTCCACAGATTCAATACTTCACTTACATAGCGGACACATTGGCATGATGGAATTTGCTCACCACCTATCTTAGTTGCATTAGCCAGTAAAATCCCATAACTAAACTTTAAAAAGATAGATGTTGCCTGCTTAACATCAATAAAACACCCTGATAAAGTGCCATGTGCTGATGAGGACATCCACATGTCCAGGATATAATCCCAATATCTATTCTTCAATAGGGTTACCATTTCCCTATTCAGCCTCGCTGGGGTGTCCCAGATTTCAAGCAAGCCAAGCTCATACATTCACATCTTTACATATTTAAGCCAGGGTATTAATACCTGCTTGTCCAGCTCTTTTACTTCAGCAACTGCCTGTTTGATAGGAATCTGGGATTTGCTACACCAGAGCCTCACCAAATAGATCAGGGGTTTGATAGCAGCAACATGTATGACATTCTAAGCTCTAGGTCTAGATGCATTGGGGTAAGAGGGGCACTTGAGAATCGAATAAACCTATTTTCCTGCTTTCCCCAGGCCCTTAGTTTGATCAACCCCCATATTTCTGCTCCCTAAAGAGCCGAGCCAAGTCCCTTAGTACTATAGATTTCGAGGCCATGTGACATTAGTTGAAAATTTGATTTATTCAATTTCTTTATGATTGCAGCCTCAACATACTGTGGTGACATCTGTCTTTTCAGTACTATTGATTCTGTAATCCCTGGATATTTCGCTTATCTCTAATTTCTCTGAATATAAAGAAAAGACAACAGAACTCTACAACTATAACTTATTACAGAAGAGTTCTGATGTCACAATGCCTACTACTAGAGCCAGCAGCCAAGGTGAAAGGCAGGTCAGGTCACTGAGCATAACTGAAACAGCTATTTAAAGAAATCAATACTGATTGTTGCTTTTCTTCCTTGTGCTCTGATT
Organism: Pleurodeles waltl; assembly: GCF_031143425.1. NCBI lineage: Eukaryota > Metazoa > Chordata > Amphibia > Caudata > Salamandridae > Pleurodeles > Pleurodeles waltl. The sequence goes on from NC_090440.1 coordinate 283,128,354, forward strand.
TTCTAGCTTACAATGACAAGCAGAGAAAACTTTCTTTTTTTTCACTTCTTAGCTAAACACAGTAAATCTAGAATCATTCTGCATGTTTCTACTCTTTCCGTGCTACTCCAGCTTTTTTTTGTTTTTAAAGTAACTGAAATGTATTGAACTGTTTCTAAATTCTGTTTGCAATAAACATCTAACAGGTTTTCAATGTGTTTAATTTTGCACTACAAGTTTTATTGTTATTCTTCATGTTTTCAAATATGCTTCCTCTTTCATTTGCAAGAGCTACACACCAACGTTTTAAGTAGTTTGTGGGAAAGATAAAGGTGTGACCATGTATTATATGGAAAAAAGTTCCCCCTAGCATACATAATTAGGATATTGCAAGTCACCTCGGAGTTCCATAGTCATATAGAGGAATGAGAGCAAAATCACATTCCATAACCTTATAAAGGAACTCGGGCCTTCAGCTGTGTTTCCCCACATGGTTATTGAGGTCTTCTGTGCCATTCAATATCCTTATAATGCATGGCAGGTTTTTAAATACCCATAGCATAAGACACTGGGAATGTCACTGGGACATAAATATAGTGCAACTCAAAAAACTGTTTCCCAAGAATATGGTAGAACACACACGACTTAGCCAGTGATTGCTAGCATCTATATATAAAAGGTTATCTTTACAAGTGATCTATAGTGATCAAGACATTTATTGACAAGTTGCGATACTGATTCACCAGCATACACCAGCATTGTAATTTTTACTTATTCTATTAAATCAAGCTCAATTTGTTAGAGTAGCAAAAGTGTATATGTACTTTATTTATTTTTTTAACACCCCCTCAACTTCAACTTTGTGAAGCACATTTGAAGCAGTTGCATCTTACTCACAAGGGAAACAGCATGAGTTATTGCAGCTTTGTGACAGATCTGTTGAGCAGTTGCTTCTGACTTGAGAGGAACATCTAGTGAAGTTCTGAAGTTTTGTTTCAGGCTCTACACAAATTTTTCTCACTTGAAAACGACATCTCATAGTTACTTGAGTTACTGTAGCTATGTGAAAGGCCAGACAGATTGCTTGTTGAAATAGGATACTGTTGATAAGCTTGCTGAAGCCGGTCTGCATTTGTATAATTTAGGATGATCTATATGGGTATTTACACATTTGAAACTGCCTTGAGTGCAGGAGAGTAGTTGAAAGGTGAAGAGGCGTTAGGTGTATCAAATATGGGCTTCCATCAAAAGCCATTATTTGGAAATTAAGTTTTTGCTTAACAGTAGCAGATTTAGCCTTGTATCTACCTCATCCAAGACGGGTATTTCTTCAGTGTAGTCTAAGAATCCCAAGCCAAGATTGCCTTTACCTTTCTTTCTGCTATATAAAATCCTGTCTCAAGCACACAAACAGGTTTGGGATTGAGAAGAATGTGTTGCAGTGCATTCATTCTCCTTTTCATTGCGCTCATCTCTCATTGCTACTCAGTTCTGTTCCTGATTTTTGGCTTTTTCGGTCAGGTTTTCTTGTAGATATGGCTTTAAAGAAGGGGTATGCTAGGCTTGTTCTTAACCTTTATTCAACGTGCTTTTGGTGCCTTCTTATCAACTTTAGTCTTGCTTCTCAATTACAACGAATAACCAACACCGACTAGAAGTTACTTGTTTTTCTGATGGATACTTATAACTGCAGATTCCTCTCTTTGCAAATACATACCAAAGCAGTATCTCCTAAGGTGGTACCTCTGACAGTGTCTCAGACTTAAACGTCCTGCAGGACTGACAAGGCAAAATGCCCATCTCTCTTAACAGAACTGTTGAGGCAGTAGTGCTTTGTGAGCATGTGCTCTGATGCCCACTTAGCTGCCTGACAGATATCCAGGACAAGCACTGTGCCAACGTAGTGGTAGCAGCCTGGACCCTGGTAAAATTAGCCCTTAGGCCTTCTGTAGCCTGTTCCTTAGCCAATGCATAGCAGATCTTAATGTAGAGGACTATCCATCAAGAGGTGGTACTTTTCTGCACCGCCTTGCCTTTCTTCATACCAAGAAACTGCACAAAGAGCTGATCATCCAACTGATGGTTTTTGGTCAGACTGATGTTAAAAACGGAGTGCTCTCTCGGAGTCCTTTTGAGGGATGCAGCAGAGCAAAGAAGGTTGGCATGGTGATAGCTTGAGCGTGGTAGAAACACAGCTGCATCCTTAACACCAGTTTGTCCAGAAAGAAGGTGTTATAGGGAAGCTTGACTGAAAGGGCCTGAAGTTCACTCATTCGGTGAGCAGATATTATCACAATCAGCAAGAGCGTTTTTACCATGAGTAGGCAAAATGGACAACTGTGCATTGGTTCAAAAGGTGTACACATTATAAATGTGAAATCAAATTTAAGTCCCACTGTGGCATTATAAATGGCTTAGGTAGAAACATATGTTAAAAACTATTTAGGAAAACACATGACACCACTGATCTGAATAAGGACGGTTGGTCCAGCAAATGTAGAAAGGGTTGACCGGTACCTTTTAACTGTGCTCTTCCAAAAACAAAGCAAACACCAACACATTTGACAGTTTTGCCCACTTCACATCTTACTGGCAGGTACTGTCCCAGCACCCTCCATATACAGATTTTGTTGAAGGATGGCTTGCTGCCAAAATGGCATCAACAAACTTGGAAGGAAGATCAAAGGGAACCAACTGTTGTCGCTCATTCTCCATGCATGGAGTTGTAGGTTGAGCAGGCTCTGGTGCAGGCTCCTGCCTTGTTGCTGCAACAAGAGATCCTCTCAAAGTGGCATCTTGATCACAGGACCAGGGCTCAAAGCCAGAAGTTCTGCGTACCACTTTCTCCTGCACCAATCCAGAGCCATTAGAATGAGTTAGGCCCAGTGGTACTTGATAATCTTCAGAATTCAAGGCAGGAGAGGAAGAGGAGGGAAGGCATTTAGGAGTCCGGTGCTCCACTCTAGAAAGAATGTGCCTCCAAGAGAGAGCCTTCTTAGAAACTCCAGTGTGCCACACTCCTGACATTGTGCATTCGCATGGTGGTGAAGAGATTGTGCTAGGGTTCTTCCCTTTGTCAGAAGCTGCTCTGTTCCACTTCCAGAAGCAACTGCCATTTGTGATCCACTAGGCTTTGCTGGCTGAGTTCATCAGCCCCTGCTGTTTAAAGATTTTGCAAGATGATATACCACCAAGGAAATCCCCTGATGATTCAGCTAGCTACAAAGGCATTGGGTCTCTTGGCACAAGACAAAGGACTCAACTCCATCGACTCAACTTGCAGTGCCACATGGCAGTGGTATTGTCTGACAGGACCCGCACCAGAAGACCACTGATGGATGACACAAAGGCTTTTAATGCCGAATTGTCTACCAACTCCAGCAAATTGATGTGGGGGTGAGTCTCTGCCAGAGACCAATCCTTTGCTCTCTCCACTGCTCACAGATTACCTCCCCAGCCCAGTAATGATGCATCCATCACCACTGTTAACTCATTCTGGGTGAGCCAAGGGGAGGGATCTGCCATTGGTCCAAATGTGGTTGAGCAACTACCACTGAAGGTACTTTGCAATCTCCTCCTACACCTTGATGAAATCTGACAGGTTCCCTTGGTGCAGTGCCCACTGAGTCCTCTGGTCCCACTGCAAAGCTTGTATAAACCATATGACATGGCCAGAGAGCAGGATGCAGGAAGCCAGGAGGCCAGGTAGCCACAGAGCCATCCTCACTAAGGGCCAGATGTAGCAAAGTAAAATTCTATGAGTTGCAAATTGCGAGTCATACCGACTCGCAATTTGCAACTCGCAACATTTTATGCAGAAAGGTGTCTCAGACACCTTCTGCGACTCGCTATGGGGTCGCAAAGACCCACCTCAGGAATATTAATGAGGTGGGTCGCATTTTGCGACCCCATAGCGAGTCCATGCACTCACAGGGATGGTGGCCTGCTAGAGACAGCAGACCTCCATGTCTGTGACTGCTTTTTGAATAAAGCAGTTTTTTTTTTCTTTTTGCAGCCCGTTTTCCTTAAAGGAAAACTAGTTGCAAAAAGAAAATCTTCTGAAACCATTTGGTTTCGTTTTTTTCAGAGTAGGCAGTGGTCCATAGGACCACTGCCTGCTCAGAATGTTTTTTTTTTTTCGGCATTCACAAAGGGGAAGGGGTCCCATAGGGACCCCTTCCCTTTTGCAAATGAGTTACCACCCACTTCAAGTGGGTGGTAACTGCGAGTTGGTTTGCGACCGCATTCGCGGTCACAAAGCAACTCAGCATGGCGATACGGTCGCAAATAGGAAGGGAACACCCCTTCCTATTTGCGAGTCGAATCCCCAAATTGCGAGTCAGTACCGACTCGCAATTTGGGGATGTGCATCGCGTTAGGCTGTTTGCATGGCGCAAACTGCGTTTTTCACAGTTTGTGACATGCAAACAGCTACCTACATCTGGCCCAAAGACCCAGAACAGAAGCAGAAATATCATGATCATACATCATAGCCCAAATGTCTTGGACTCAAAAGTCCAGAGAAAAGGCATGAAAGCACACTAATTCCAGGATCTCCAGTGAAGGAGAGCCTCTGCTAAGGAGTCCGTTGAGACTTGGGTTGGTTGCTTGAGAACTCCAGTGATGTCAAGAGGTTTGTTGTTGCCTGGAGGTGGCTAGTGACTAACTGTGGCAAGCCCACTTTCAATAGCCAGTTGCTGAGGTGGGGGAGGGGTGGGGCGAGGGGCTGGTATACCTGATCTGCAGCAACCACTGCCATTGCCTTTGTGAACACCTATGGGACACTGGTAAGGCCTAAATGGAGCACAGCAAACTGAAAGTACTTATGGGATGTAAAAATAAACATCCTACAGGTCCAACGTCACCATCCAGACTCCGAGATCCAGGGCAGATAGAACCTGGAGTAGGGTGAGCATTTGAATTTGTCTTTGCACAGGAAGGTGTTGTGAGGGTGAAGATCAAGGATAGGGCAGAGGAATCCATCCTTCTAGGGCACAAGGAAGTATGACTCCTTTGGCCAAATGGGCCTGCATTTTTTTGTCATAAAATCGATTTATAGTCCTCAGAGAAGTGGCCTGATATAGGTGGTAGGTCCAGTGGGTCGAAAAGGAATGGCAGAACAATCTACAGGACAATTTGTCAGTTGTAATGTGTTGTCACCCCTGCAGCAAGTGGTTGATCCTGCCTCCTACTGGATGGTTGTGTGCTGCTCGGGCTCACTAAAGAGGCTTGGAGGTTGTGGCTGGAGAGGCAGGAGTTTGAGATGAGCTCTGCCTCCGGTGGCCAGGTCGTTCATTATCTGTTAGGTCCACAGCTCATCCTGAAAAGGGTTGCAAAGGCTGTAGGGTGGGTGCTGGGGCCTGATGTTGATACACCAAGTCCCTGGCATATCCTCAAGAAGGGCAAAATTGTTCAGGGGTTTGCCTGGTTTAAGCTGAAAGGACCAAATAACATGTAATGGCATGACTCGCCTTATAACACCATACGACCGAATCCATCTTCTCACCAAACATTGCAGAAGTTGTATAAAGGCATGTTGATCAAGAATGCCTGGTTGCCTCCAGAAAAGCCAGTGGATCTAATCCAGGTGTGGTGTTGAAGCACCATGCTGGTTCTCATAGTTCTACCCAGTTGTATCTAGTGTCCAGGCCTGAGAAGATGACAAATTTGGCTGATCCATAAAAATATATGTATGTATGTATATATATATATATATATATATATATATATATATATATACAAAAAAAGAGAATAGAGAACTCTGGGTAGTTCCCAAGTTTAGGTGGAGAGCAGCTCTAGTAAGGAGCACCCTGCAACACCAGCGACACTCTAGATTTGCTCACCTCAAATGTCTGTTTATCTAGCAAAGTTTTTAAGCATTGGATCAGCACAGTGCTATCCACGCCGAGCTAGATAGTGACAAAGTATTTTGCCATTTGTACAGCAAAGTCTTTAAGCATAGGCTTGACACAGTGTCAACCTTGCCAAGCTGTAAAATGACAAAAGCCATTTACCACTCCAGGCACAGTATTATAGCTTTGGACTGGTAAAATACCATCCAAGCCAACCTGGAATGAGTAAAAGCAACCCCTGACACGTGTTTCGCTCTCATTGGAGCTCATCAGAGAGGTTTAGCTTTGTCCAGACACAAGGGAGCACCCAGTATAAGTCAAAACAAATCCCTTTCAGGTTGTCAAACCTATGCTTAAAGACTTTGCTGTACAAATGGCAAAAGACTTTGTCACTATCTAGCTCGGCGTGGATAGCACTGTGCTGATCCAATGCTTAAAAACTTTGCTAGATAAACAGACATTTGAGGTGAGCAAATCTAGAGTGTCGCTGGTGTTGCAGGGTGCTCCTTACTAGAGCTGCTCTCCACCTAAACTTGGGAACTACCCAGAGTTCTCTATTCTCTTTTTTTGCATAATTTATGCGGCACTCTAACCCTGAAAGGGATTTGTTTTGACTTATACTGGGTGCTCCCCTGTGTCTGGACAAAGCTAAACCTCTCTAATGAGAGCGAAACACGTGTCAGGGGTTGCTTTTACTCATTCCAGGTTGGCTTGGATGGTATTTTACCAGTCCAAAGCTGTAATACTGTGCCTGGAGTGGTAAATGGCTTTTGTCATTTTACAGCTCGGCTAGGTTGACACTGTGTCAAACCTATGCTTAAAGACTTTGCTGTACAAATGGCAAAAGACTGTCACTATCTAGCTCGGCGTGGATAGCACTGTGCTGATCCAATGCTTAAAAACTTTGCTAGATAAACAGACATTTGAGGTGAGCAAATCTAGAGTGTCACTGGTGTTGCAGGGTGCTCCTTACTAGAGCTGCTCTCCACCTAAACTTGGGAACTACCCAGAGTTCTCTATTCTCTTTTTTTGCATAATTTATGCGGCACTCTAACCCTGAAAGGGATTTGTTTTGACTTATACTGGGTGCTCCCTTGTGTCTGGACAAAGCTAAACCTCTCTGATGAGCTCTAATGAGAGCGAAACACGTGTCAGGGGTTGCTTTTACTCATTCCAGGTTGGCTTGCATGGTATTTTACCAGTCCAAAGCTGTAATACTGTGCCTGGAGTGGTAAATGGCTTTTGTCATTTTACAGCTCGGCAAGGTTGACACTGTGTCAAACCTATGCTTAAAGACTTTACTGTACAAATGGCAAAAGACTGTCACTATCTAGCTCGGCGTGGATAGCACTGTGCTGATCCAATGCTTAAAAACTTTGCTAGATAAACAGACATTTGAGGTGAGCAAATCTAGAGTGTCGCTGGTGTTGCAGGGTGCTCCTTACTAGAGCTGCTCTCCACCTAAACTTGGGAACTACCCAGAGTTCTCTATTCTCTTTTTTTGCATAATTTATGCGGCACTCTAACCCTGAAAGGGATTTGTTTGGACTTATACTGGGTGCTCCCTTGTGTCTGGACAAAGCTAAACCTCTCTAATGAGAGCGAAACACGTGTCAGGGGTTGCTTTTACTCATTCCAGGTTGGCTTGGATGGTATTTTACCAGTCCAAAGCTGTAATACTGTGCCTGGAGTGGTAAATGGCTTTTGTCATTTTACAGCTCGGCAAGGTTGACACTGTGTCAAACCTATGCTTAAAGACTTTGCTGTACAAATGGCAAAAGACTTTGTCACTATCTAGCTCGGCGTGGATAGCACTGTGCTGATCCAATGCTTAAAAACTTTGCTAGATAAACAGACATTTGAGGTGAGCAAATCTGGAGTGTCACTGGTGTTGCAGGGTGCTCCTTACTAGAGCTGCTCTCCACCTAAACTTGGGAACTACCCAGAGTTCTCTATTCTCTTTTTTTGCATAATTTATGCGGCACTCTAACCCTGAAAGGGATTTGTTTTGACTTATACTGGGTGCTCCCTTGTGTCTGGACAAAGCTAAACCTCTCTGATGAGCTCTAATGAGAGCGAAACACGTGTCAGGGGTTGCTTTTACTCATTCCAGGTTGGCTTGCATGGTATTTTACCAGTCCAAAGCTGTAATACTGTGCCTGGAGTGGTAAATGGCTTTTGTCATTTTACAGCTCGGCAAGGTTGACACTGTGTCAAACCTATGCTTAAAGACTTTACTGTACAAATGGCAAAAGACTGTCACTATCTAGCTCGGCGTGGATCGCACTGTGCTGATCCAATGCTTAAAAACTTTGTTAGATAAACAGACATTTGAGGTGAGCAAATCTAGAGTGTGGCTGGTGTTGCAGGGTGCTCCTTACTAGAGCTGCTCTTCACCTAAACTTGGGAACTACCCAGAGTTCTCTATTCTCTTTTTTTGCATAATTTATGCGGCACTCTAACCCTGAAAGGGATTTGTTTTGATATATATATATATATATATATATATATGTATTTCTCCTGAAGGAGAAAGAAAAGGGTTATTTGAAGCCCAGTCATAAATGTGGTAGGATACCTTAGTGTCTAATAAATGTGGCTGTATCTCACCCATCTTGAATGGTTTTAGCTAAGAAGCACATAAATCCCACAGGTCAGATATCACCCACCAGGTCCCAAAGTGCATGGCTGTAGTAACCTGGTAAACAGATTGCTTTGTATCAACCTCTAGGCAAGGCTGGTTGAGAACATATGCTTGCCAACTATATCAATCTGTTTTGACTTCCTGTCAGGAAAATTGGTTCGAAAGACATTATGGTTCACTTAACTAGTTAATACCTGAATCACCTTACATTCAGGCGTTGGATGATGTATTACAAAATCTGGGTCTACTGGAGCAGGTGTATGGTGGTGGAAAACTGTCAGTATGATTTATCTCAAGTGTCCAACAGTATGACAGTGAGTGCTTCACTCAGAAGCAAACTTACCAATACACTTTTCTTTACCTAAGTAGTGGAACAGTGGAGGTCAAGGATCTCAGGAGTTCTCCTGGTCACTGTAGCAAAAGAAGTGCTTTCCTCTTTTGCTGGCCCGGGGGAAGATCCATCTCAATATTGGGTGAAATGTCCATCCCACTGGAGTCCTGTAGGTCCATGTATCAGTTAACAGCATTATAGGGTGAGGCAAACTCTTTCCAATCAATACCCATCACTGTGGTCTTCATTAGACTGACTCTGGTCAGAGTCAGAGACAAAATGTTGGTTCAATGTTTGTGCACAGCTGTGCAGCAGTGGAATTGAGTCAGAGAGATGGATTCAGTAGAGGCTGCAGCATATCAAGTTCTAGATGTGACCTCAGTTGAGGTGATGCCATTCCAGAGTCAGACTCAATGATGGCCTGAAGGTCTTCATCTGGCACCAGTGGCAGCTTCATCGCTTGCAGAACTGGCAGGTTTTTTGGGTCCAGTCCAGATGCCGGTATGGAACCCGAAACAGGTTTAAGGAACCCAGAGAGCAAAGCGGGTGAACCTCCCAGTGGTAACCAAACTGGGAGTCCCTGTGGATCCTTGGTGTTCAAAGGTGCAATAGCAGGAGCTAGAAGTGTGCTGAAGATGCAGTGTGGCCTCTCGAAAGGCCTCGACCTGCTGCAATATCGCTGGTGGACCCAGGAACCCTGTGTGCATTGGGAACAAAGACGGAATCAGCTCCTTGGTGGAGCAAGATCTGGAGGCACAAAGACACTTTTGTGCCTTCTCTGGAGAATGAGAGTGGCAGGAATGAGGTGAGTCCCGCTTGGACTTCTTATGTTTCTGTCATCAAGATACCCGAAGAGTTTGACTACAAGAGAAATCTGCCTCAGGACTGGGAGTTGGAACTAGCTTTCAAATATTGATTTATAGTAGGGCTAGCGTGGACCCTTTTGGTGTTTTGCCGTGTAGAACTTTGCCTCATTGTCTTGGACGGCTTTAGGGTTTATTTGGGTGCAGCTTTCACATGATTTGGAGTCATGAAAAACCCAAACTACAAAGGCACACTTTGTGGGAACCCTGTCACAGATATAAACTGTCATAGATATCTGTTTGCAACAGTCCCTATAAGACTTAAACCCTGTCGCTTTAGGGGGTGACATCCCTTGCACACTGGAAGAGTTTTTGAAGAATATCTCTTTACAGAGTGAAGGAAGGAAGGAATAAAGCTCAGAGTCCAAAAAAAGTAAATGACATCAGTGTACATGGGTCATGCTTGTATGAAGCTTTGCTCATCACTTCTGGAGCAGAGCTGCATTAACACAGAGTTGCACAGTGAAACCCACCAGCACACAGGAGCACTGCTTTTGAGTTTTTCAGATCCGGTCTGGTGCCTGGGGAAATTCACAAGGTGAGGACTCCGTAGTTAAATGTATCCATCAGAAGGAAGGAAAATTGACAGATGTCCTGTAGGAAGTTGGCTCTGTATGTGCTATTTCAAAGTAAGGAATAGCATGCACAGAGTCCAAGGGTTCCCCTTAGAGGTAAAATAGTGGTAAAAATAGATAATACTAATGCTCTATTTTGTGGTAGTGTGGTCGAGCAGTAGGCTTATCCAAGGAGTAGTGTTAAGCATTTGTTGTACATACACATAGACAATAAATGAGGTACACACACTCAGAGACAAATCCAGCCAATAGGTTTTTATATAGAAAAATATCTTTTCTTAGTTTATTTTAAGAACCACAGGTTCAAATTCTACATGTAATATCTCATTCGAAAGGTATTGCAGGTAAGTACTTTAGGAACTTCAAATCATCAAAATTGCATGTATACTTTTCAAGTTATTCACAAATAGCTGTTTTAAAAGTGGACACAGTGCAATTTTCACAGTTCCTAGGGGAGGTAAGTATTTGTTAGGTTAACCAGGTAAGTAAGACACTTACAGGGCTTAGTTCTTGGTCCAAGGTAGCCCACCGTTGGGGGTTCAGAGCAACCCCAAAGTCACCACACCAGCAGCTCAGGGCCGGTCAGGTGCAGAGTTCAAAGTGGTGCCCAAAACACATAGGCTAGAATGGAGAGAAGGGGGTGCCCCGGTTCCGGTCTGCTTGCAGGTAAGTACCCGCGTCTTCGGAGGGCAGACCAGGGGGGGTTTTGTAGGGCACCGGGGGGGACACAAGTCCACACAGAAATTTCACCCTCAGCAGCGCGGGGGCGGCCGGGTGCAGTGTAGGAACAGGCGTCGGGTTCGCAATGTTAGTCTATGAGAGATCTCGGGATCTCTTCAGCGCTGCAGGCAGGCAAGGGGGGGGTTCCTCGGGGAAACCTCCACTTGGGCAAGGGAGAGGGACTCCTGGGGGTCACTTCTCCAGTGAAAGTCCGGTCCTTCAGGTCCTGGGGGCTGCGGGTGCAGGGTCTCTCCCAGGCGTCGGGACTTTAGGTTCAAAGAGTCGCGGTCAGGGGAAGCCTCGGGATTCCCTCTGCAGGCGGCGCTGTGGGGGCTCAGGGGGGACAGGTTTTGGTACTCACAGTATCAGAGTAGTCCTGGGGTCCCTCCTGAGGTGTCGGATCTCCACCAGCCGAGTCGGGGTCGCCGGGTGCAGTGTTGCAAGTCTCACGCTTCTTGCGGGGAGCTTGCAGGGTTCTTTAAAGCTGCTGGAAACAAAGTTGCAGCTTTTCTTGGAGCAGGTCCGCTGTCCTCGGGAGTTTCTTGTCTTTTCGAAGCAGGGGCAGTCCTCAGAGGATGTCGAGGTCGCTGGTCCCTTTGGAAGGCGTCGCTGGAGCAGGATCTTTGGAAGGCAGGAGACAGGCCGGTGAGTTTCTGGAGCCAAGGCAGTTGTCGTCTTCTGGTCTTCCGCTGCAGGGGTTTTCAGCTAGGCAGTCCTTCTTCTTGTAGTTGCAGGAATCTAATTTTCTAGGGTTCAGGGTAGCCCTTAAATACTAAATTTAAGGGCGTGTTTAGGTCTGGGGGGTTAGTAGCCAATGGCTACTAGCCCTGAGGGTGGGTACACCCTCTTTGTGCCTCCTCCCAAGGGGAGGGGGTCACAATCCTAACCCTATTGGGGGAATCCTCCATCTGCAAGATGGAGGATTTCTAAAAGTTAGAGTCACTTCAGCTCAGGACACCTTAGGGGCTGTCCTGACTGGCCAGTGACTCCTCCTTGTTTTTCTCATTATTTTCTCCGGCCTTGCCGCCAAAAGTGGGGCCTGGCCGGAGGGGGCGGGCAACTCCACTAGCTGGAGTGTCCTGCTGGGTTGGCACAAAGGAGGTGAGCCTTTGAGGCTCACCGCCAGGTGTGACAATTCCTGCCTGGGGGAGGTGTTAGCATCTCCACCCAGTGCAGGCTTTGTTACTGGCCTCAGAGTGACAAAGGCACTCTCCCCATGGGGCCAGCAACATGTCTCGGTTTGTGGCAGGCTGCTAAAACTAGTCAGCCTACACAGATAGTCGGTTAAGTTTCAGGGGGCACCTCTAAGGTGCCCTCTGTGGTGTATTTTACAATAAAATGTACACTGGCATCAGTGTGCATTTATTGTGCTGAGAAGTTTGATACCAAACTTCCCAGTTTTCAGTGTAGCCATTATGGTGCTGTGGAGTTCGTGTTTGACAAACTCCCAGACCCTATACTCTTATGGCTACCCTGCACTTACAATGTCTAAGGTTTTGCTTAGACACTGTAGGGGCACAGTGCTCATGCACTGGTACCCTCACCTATGGTATAGTGCACCCTGCCTTAGGGCTGTAAGGCCTGCTAGAGGGGTGTCTTACCTATACTGCATAGGCAGTGAGAGGCTGGCATGGCACCCTGAGGGGAGTGCCATGTCGACTTACTCATTTTGTTCTCACCAGCACACACAGGCTTGTAAGCAGTGTGTCTGTGCTGAGTGAGTGGTCTCTAGGGTGGCATAATACATGCTACAGCCCTTAGAGACCTTCCCTGGCATCAGGGCCCTTGGTACCAGAGGTACCAGTTACAAGGGACTTATCTGGATGCCAGGGTGTGCCAATTGTGGAAACAATGGTACATTTTAGGTGAAAGAACACTGGTGCTGGGGCCTGGTTAGCAGGGTCCCAGCACACTTCTCAGTCAAGTCAGCATCAGTATCAGGCAAAAAGTGGGGGGTAACTGCAACAGGGAGCCATTTCTTTACACAAGCCCCCCCCAGCCCACAGGCCAGGAGACTCAGCCAACGCTGGAAGAGTCTTCCTAGTCTGTCAGGCGAGGAAGAGTAGAGGAAATGGCTGGTTTGTTGCAGGGCCTACTCTGCCTTACATCCTCCTGTTCAGGTCATTCCCTCTGGGGAACTGACCCACTTCCACAGTGATAGGACCTAGTCTGAACTGCCTCTTGTCTGTGCTTTTTATGTCTTCACCCATTCTCTCTATTTTGGGGTCAGAGGTATCCACCTCTGCTAATCTTATCTTAGCCAGGGTCACCCCTAGCTTACCCAAAGAGGTTACCCAGAGCTGGAGTAACCCCACCATGACCAACAGGGTCAGGGGGCCTAACTTGTTATTTGGCATGGGGTCAGACCACCAGGCCAAGGATAGTGCAGCCATAAAGGCTAACACCCAGCAGAGGCCACTGACAGCTGTCAGTGCCCAGAACCACACCTTTAGCTCTTCACCTACAAGGGAAGGGGCTAAGTTACAGGCTTCTTTGGGTTCAGGGTGCCTGTCTGCTGTATTAGAGTGGGGGGTCACCACATCTTGTAGTAAACACCCTTCTTCCACTCTTTCTTCTGTTAGCTGAGGAGCCACCCACTCAGGCTTAACAGTTGCCTGACTAGCCAGGACTTCTTGTGGGTCAGGTTGGACTTTATCAGAGCCATTTTTGGAGTTCTCCCCTACTGGAGCAGAATCTCCTTGGCTTGCTGGAACCTTGGCTAAAGGTTGTCCACCTTTCCTACTCTGTTTCCTTTTCTTTTTCTTCTGGGGCCTACTTGCATTTACTGCAGATGCAGGACTTCCAGAATCCTTGGGAGAGGACTGGCACTGGACCAGTTCCTCTCTTGGGCTCTGACTAACCTCTGGGTAGTCATTTCCAAGGAGACAATCAAGGGGGAGGTCTGTACTGACTACTACCCTTCTCCAGCTAAGAGTGCCACCCACTTCTATGGGTACTAAAGCCACAGGCCTCTTAGTGACCCTGTCTAGGCTAACTCTTACCCTGGCAGTCTCACCTGGGATGTACTGGTTTGAGAGCACCAGCCTGTCATGCACAATAGTGTGACTGGCACAAGTGTCTCTCAGGGCAGTGGTTGGGATTCCATTCACCAGTAGGTGGTGGAAGTGTCTACTTCCCTCTGGAATCTCCAACTCACCTGTTGGGCCCTGTTTCCAGTTGAAGGCTATGAAGACCTCCTCATCTGAGGAGTCATCTCCCATGGCTACACTGGTTACCCCTGGAATCTTGTTCTGGGGTTTGTTTTTGGGACAAGAAGTGTCCTTGGTGTGGTGCCCAGACTGTTTACAGTTGTGGCACCATGCCTTAGTGGCATCCCAGTTCTTACCCTGGTACCCACCTTTGTTTTGGGTTGTGTCTTGGGGCCCACCCACCTGTTCTGGTTTTTGGGGGCCTACAGAGGACTCTTTTTCTTTGTTTCTAGTGTCACCCACTTTCTCCTGGGGAGTTTTTGTAACCCCTTTCTTTTGGTCACCCCCAGTGGAAGTTTTGGTTACCCTAGTCTTGACCCAGTGGTCTGCCTTCTTTCCCAATTCTTGGGGAGAAATTGGACCTAGGTCTACCAGATACTGATGCAACTTTTCATTGAAGCAGTTACTTAAAATGTGTTCTTTCATAAACAAATTATAAAGCCCAACATAGTCACACACTTCATTTCCAGTTAACCAACCATCTAGTGTTTTTACTGAGTAGTCTACAAAGTCAACCCAGGTCTGGCTCGAGGATTTTTGAGCCCCCCTGAATCTAATTCTATACTCCTCAGTGGAGAATCCAAAGCCCTCAATCAGGGTACCCTTCATGAGGTCATAAGATTCTGCATCTTGTCCAGAGAGTGTGAGGAGTCTATCCCTACACTTTCCTGTGAACATTTCCCAAAGGAGAGCACCCCAGTGAGATCTGTTCACTTTTCTGGTTACACAAGCCCTCTCAAAAGCTGTGAACCATTTGGTGATGTCATCACCATCTTCATATTTAGTTACAATCCCTTTAGGGATTTTCAACATGTCAGGAGAATCTCTGACCCTATTTATGTTGCTGCCACCATTGATGGGTCCTAGGCCCATCTCTTGTCTTTCCCTCTCTATGGCTAGGATCTGTCTTTCCAAAGCCAATCTTTTGGCCATCCTGGCTAACTGGATGTCCTCTTCACTGGGGCTATCCTCAGTGATTTCAGAGGTGTTGGTCTCTCCTGTGAGGGAACCAGCATCTCTGACTATTATTTTTGGAGTCAGGGTTTGAGGGACCCTGTTCTCCCTAGATAGGATTGGTAGGGGGGAATTTTCCTCCAAGTCACTATCCTCTTCTTCTGAGTTGCCACCCTCAGAGGGGTTGGCCTTTTCAAACTCTGCCAAAAGCTCCTGGAGCTGTATTTTGGTAGGTTTGGGGCCCATTGTTATTTTCTTTATTTTACAGAGTGACCTTAGCTCCCTCATCTTAAGATGGAGGTAAGGTGTGGTGTCGAGTTCCACCACAGTCACATCTGTGCTAGACATTTTGCTTCTAAAAGTTGGAATACTTTTTAAGAATCTACAACTGGTTCTAGAATCTAATTCAAACTTTTACAAACTTTTAAACTCTAAAAGAAATGCTAAACAGGATCTAACACAAGGCCCTAGCAGGTCTTTTAAGAATTTAGAAAACTTTTCAAATTGCAAAAATCAATTTCTAATGACAATTTTGGAATTTGTCGTGTGATCAGGTATTGGCTGAGTAGTCCAGCAAATGCAAAGTCTTGTACCCCACCGCTGATCCACCAATGTAGGAAGTTGGCTCTGTATGTGCTATTTCAAAGTAAGGAATAGCATGCACAGAGTCCAAGGGTTCCCCTTAGAGGTAAAATAGTGGTAAAAATAGATAATACTAATGCTCTATTTTGTGGTAGTGTGGTCGAGCAGTAGGCTTATCCAAGGAGTAGTGTTAAGCATTTGTTGTACATACACATAGACAATAAATGAGGTACACACACTCAGAGACAAATCCAGCCAATAGGTTTTTATATAGAAAAATATCTTTTCTTAGTTTATTTTAAGAACCACAGGTTCAAATTCTACATGTAATATCTCATTCGAAAGGTATTGCAGGTAAGTACTTTAGGAACTTCAAATCATCAAAATTGCATGTATACTTTTCAAGTTATTCACAAATAGCTGTTTTAAAAGTGGACACAGTGCAATTTTCACAGTTCCTAGGGGAGGTAAGTATTTGTTAGGTTAACCAGGTAAGTAAGACACTTACAGGGCTTAGTTCTTGGTCCAAGGTAGCCCACCGTTGGGGGTTCAGAGCAACCCCAAAGTCACCACACCAGCAGCTCAGGGCCGGTCAGGTGCAGAGTTCAAAGTGGTGCCCAAAACACATAGGCTAGAATGGAGAGAAGGGGGTGCCCCGGTTCCGGTCTGCTTGCAGGTAAGTACCCGCGTCTTCGGAGGGCAGACCAGGGGGGGTTTTGTAGGGCACCGGGGGGGACACAAGTCCACACAGAAATTTCACCCTCAGCAGCGCGGGGGCGGCCGGGTGCAGTGTAGGAACAGGCGTCGGGTTCGCAATGTTAGTCTATGAGAGATCTCGGGATCTCTTCAGCGCTGCAGGCAGGCAAGGGGGGGGTTCCTCGGGGAAACCTCCACTTGGGCAAGGGAGAGGGACTCCTGGGGGTCACTTCTCCAGTGAAAGTCCGGTCCTTCAGGTCCTGGGGGCTGCGGGTGCAGGGTCTCTCCCAGGCGTCGGGACTTTAGGTTCAAAGAGTCGCGGTCAGGGGAAGCCTCGGGATTCCCTCTGCAGGCGGCGCTGTGGGGGCTCAGGGGGGACAGGTTTTGGTACTCACAGTATCAGAGTAGTCCTGGGGTCCCTCCTGAGGTGTCGGATCTCCACCAGCCGAGTCGGGGTCGCCGGGTGCAGTGTTGCAAGTCTCACGCTTCTTGCGGGGAGCTTGCAGGGTTCTTTAAAGCTGCTGGAAACAAAGTTGCAGCTTTTCTTGGAGCAGGTCCGCTGTCCTCTGGAGTTTCTTGTCTTTTCGAAGCAGGGGCAGTCCTCAGAGGATGTCGAGGTCGCTGGTCCCTTTGGAAGGCGTCGCTGGAGCAGGATCTTTGGAAGGCAGGAGACAGGCCGGTGAGTTTCTGGAGCCAAGGCAGTTGTCGTCTTCTGGTCTTCCGCTGCAGGGGTTTTCAGCTAGGCAGTCCTTCTTCTTGTAGTTGCAGGAATCTAATTTTCTAGGGTTCAGGGTAGCCCTTAAATACTAAATTTAAGGGCGTGTTTAGGTCTGGGGGGTTAGTAGCCAATGGCTACTAGCCCTGAGGGTGGGTACACCCTCTTTGTGCCTCCTCCCAAGGGGAGGGGGTCACAATCCTAACCCTATTGGGGGAATCCTCCATCTGCAAGATGGAGGATTTCTAAAAGTTAGAGTCACTTCAGCTCAGGACACCTTAGGGGCTGTCCTGACTGGCCAGTGACTCCTCCTTGTTTTTCTCATTATTTTCTCCGGCCTTGCCGCCAAAAGTGGGGCCTGGCCGGAGGGGGCGGGCAACTCCACTAGCTGGAGTGTCCTGCTGGGTTGGCACAAAGGAGGTGAGCCTTTGAGGCTCACCGCCAGGTGTGACAATTCCTGCCTGGGGGAGGTGTTAGCATCTCCACCCAGTGCAGGCTTTGTTACTGGCCTCAGAGTGACAAAGGCACTCTCCCCATGGGGCCAGCAACATGTCTCGGTTTGTGGCAGGCTGCTAAAACTAGTCAGCCTACACAGATAGTCGGTTAAGTTTCAGGGGGCACCTCTAAGGTGCCCTCTGTGGTGTATTTTACAATAAAATGTACACTGGCATCAGTGTGCATTTATTGTGCTGAGAAGTTTGATACCAAACTTCCCAGTTTTCAGTGTAGCCATTATGGTGCTGTGGAGTTCGTGTTTGACAAACTCCCAGACCCTATACTCTTATGGCTACCCTGCACTTACAATGTCTAAGGTTTTGCTTAGACACTGTAGGGGCACAGTGCTCATGCACTGGTACCCTCACCTATGGTATAGTGCACCCTGCCTTAGGGCTGTAAGGCCTGCTAGAGGGGTGTCTTACCTATACTGCATAGGCAGTGAGAGGCTGGCATGGCACCCTGAGGGGAGTGCCATGTCGACTTACTCATTTTGTTCTCACCAGCACACACAGGCTTGTAAGCAGTGTGTCTGTGCTGAGTGAGGGGTCTCTAGGGTGGCATAATACATGCTACAGCCCTTAGAGACCTTCCCTGGCATCAGGGCCCTTGGTACCAGAGGTACCAGTTACAAGGGACTTATCTGGATGCCAGGGTGTGCCAATTGTGGAAACAATGGTACATTTTAGGTGAAAGAACACTGGTGCTGGGGCCTGGTTAGCAGGGTCCCAGCACACTTCTCAGTCAAGTCAGCATCAGTATCAGGCAAAAAGTGGGGGGTAACTGCAACAGGGAGCCATTTCTTTACATGTCCTTAGTGTCCGGTCCTTCTCAGAGGGATTGAATTTTTTCCACATCGTCATGCATTACTTCTTGAAATTAGAATATTGCATGCTTCTTTCCAACAAGGGCAAATTTCTATTATTCGCACTTCTGATTCTTTGTTTCTCCACTCTTATTTTCTTCTTTATGAAATATCTGATTATTTCAATTTAGCTCTCCATCTTATTGTACCATTCTTTGGAATTAAGAACGTAACAGCTTTTGTTTTTTCAGGGTCTGCTAATTCTATGTTTACTTTGGGGAATAGTAAGACGTTTCAATTTGTAGAAAGGGGTTTCTTTTTTTCTTAAAACAGTATATCTATGTAACATCGTATAGGGGCTGCTGATTTTTAATTAGATTAATCTTTCTGACACTTCCTTGCTTTCTCCTTAGTTTCTTTTTTATTTCTTTGAGCTCCCCTATATACCAATTACTCTGTTCATTTTGATCTTTAAGTGAATAGGAATCTATATATATGTGATGCAAAATCCAAATCCAAAGATTATTATTGGGTTTTATTGCATGTGTTTTATATTTGTAGGAAATTAGCCTTTTATGCATGGCCAGTCTGGATTTTTTAACCTTGTTGGACCATATTTGTGTTGCTGGCTTTAACACTGTGTGTACTTTATCTCCGTTAACAAAGGACATGTGGTCTCCCTTTGATTATGGTTGAACTGGCATAACCCTATTTGGTATATTTTACTTGCCCATACGTCCTTAGTAGGCAGTACAAGCTGTACTCTGGGCCTGGAAGTTAAATGCCATTGATGGACTACTGCACCTATTGTCTCATCCATTACAGTGACAGTGAAACTTGGCTTATGGCCTACCATTATAGCATGAATGTAGCAGTGTAAAACCTGCAATTTGACTTGTCATAATAAATCCTTTGAAAGGACAAAATACTTAAAATAAAATTGTCACCCCTAGGTAGGCCTTGTAGTGCACAAAGCAGGGAGCATGGTATTTAAAAGTCAGACACGTAGAAACTTAAAGTTAACAAGTCCTTACAGTAACTGGTCCCCAAAAGCTTTTTTCAGAGTAGAAAGGCTGGCTGGCCCATACAGAAACACTGGGAAGCACTATTAAAGGTCAATACTGTTACCCTGTGATGAGACTAGCTAGAAAAATAAAGAACTTTGTTTAATAGTTATTAAAAATACCATTCTATGGCAAAGTTGGATTTTTAATAATTATTAAGGAAGAGGGAGTTTTAGAAATGTATCTTTCGTCTGCTTAACGTCCCTGGAGGCTAATTAGTTACAGCTCCCAAGTTTCTTCCATCCAGTGAGTAGCCTTAAATAGGTTTGAAATGCCACGAACAAACAATAAGCTGATCTGAATGGGCACAGATGATTCCTCTGAACCACACAGAATATGCAGGGTGGGGACTGTGGGCATCTTTTTTTACACTACTCTTACTTGGGTGTCAAATCCTGAATGAGCGGTCTGTTGGGTTTACATGTAACTCTTGGAGTACACTTGAAAGGCAGAGAAGAGGATGTCAACACGGTCTGGTTGTTGAAGGAACTTCCTTTTGTCCTGCTAGATGCCTGTCTATGGGTTTGTTGTTGGCGCAGTACCTACACCCATGCACACCCCACACACAAACACATACACACACCCCCACCCCCCAATAAATGCAAGTTGGCTTTAAATATTGTCACACTTAATGCCCTATTCACTCCCAAACTACTGCCTGATAGAATCAATAATAGATATAGGCCAGGGGCGTCATATACTCATGCTTCCATAGGGAAAATAATACCTGGGTTTCCTCCTCAATGAAGGAGTTAAGCTCCACTTCTTGAGCCCTTACTATACTATAGAATTTATTAAGCACATGGTGACCCAGAGGCATTCCAGTGCTGGCAAGGAGCGGTTGCATCATACAAGATGAGGAAGATACCTAAGGGAATAAGTCTGTTTAAAGAGGCATATGTTAATAGCTTTTCTAAAGTGTAACTCATTATCTATAACTTTAATGGTCAAGGTAAGAGAGTTCCAGAGCTTAGTTGCATTGAAACTAAATTACAGTCCACCATTTCTAGCTTTTTTAATAAGAGAGTCCATAGACAAATAGTAACCCTTAATGATCTAATACTGATCAGTGCACTTTTAATATCACTGTGTATCTTTGTGTTTCCTATGGAGCTGCTTCTTTTCTTGAATGATTTATTTGAATGTTATTCTATGTGTAAGTAATCATAATGGAGTTGTTTTCATAGTTTCTAAAGGTTCCATACGGCCCCAGCAAACACTGTTGAAATTCCAAGATATATAACAGGTGAGGCATTATATTAATTACTACATCTTGGCAGGTAAACAGTTTTAGCATTCTACTGATCTCATCAGTTTCTCTCTACTGAACATCAAGTGTTCATCCTGTTATATGAATTAACACCATTTTTACTGGCAATTCCATTTAAGTCAGCTCTTGTACTCTCCTCCTCCCTTGCAACATAATGGGTCCCCTATATGGTTAACCTCTGCACCTTCTACTTGCCTCTAAAAACTCTGCTCCTAATACTTGCCTCTACCCATTGCTTTCTTCAGTCATGGTATCCATTATCTTTTCAATTGTCTTTCTCTCTTGCCTCCACATCAATCACATTCAAATACTTTGTAAAGGGTGCCATAATCCTAGACACTGGGGACGACACAACAGTGCTTTCGTGGCTGGATGGCTACTACGTATAATCACTGCACTCATGTTTAGATTTCAGAGATTTGTAGCTGAGCAAAAAAAAAAGTGTACAGTAGCTTCTTTTAGGGGCCCATCAGTATTGGGGTGTTTTGTTTTTAATGTGTCACCAGAAGCTTGTGGGTATTTCTGTTATTTAAAATCTACTGCACAGCCAACAAACAGTGGAACTAGCCGCCATTATTACCCCCACTTGTCCCACAAGACTAGTCCCTTAGTCACTAAATGCAAATGCTTAAGTTCCTAACATGTTAATAAAATATTAAAAACACAAATACAAATAGAACAAGCTCTTAATTTAACTGTCTACACAACTCACATCAATGCAGTACTGTTATGAACATCTGAAGACTATGCATGGCAACAGCAGTTGTGGGACTACTCTTATGCCGGACAGCTTGTATTATTCCCGTCACCACACCTTTGTTATTTTTGCTCTATCCTGGGCTCCTCTTTGTTTGTTTTTTCAGTGTGGGGCTCCCTGCTTTCCCTCAGGGCTGCTTACACCTCTCCATGCTCCTACTAAAAGACGTGTTTGAACCATTGATTACACATCTAAGTGGCTAACTGTTTCCAGGATGATTTAAGGAAGACCTAGAACCAATTATGACACTCCTGCATCAAAAAATCAGTAAGAGTTGAAGGCTAGGGGAATTTGCATTCCTATGTTTTCTCATGATATTTGATTATCACCTCATATTACAATCAACCAGGTATCTATCAGTTCTGACGATGTATTTTTGAATATGACATCAAAGCAACATCACCCTTTGTAGGGTGTACTAACCTTGTACTGAACGCATCAATGTCAAGCAAGAGTTTCTCATTTTGTATGAAAGACCATATATTTAAAGAAGCTGTTCAAATCATTTGTGCACTGTGTTTATACCAATCACCAAATCATCCTGTAAAAGTATATTATACCATTATATATAATGTGATTTATTCAGAAATAATTAAAACAATTTCTCTGGACAGTAAAGTAGTGATGATTGTGTACATTTCAATAAAGATTGTCTTTTGCATGTATATTTAAGCAAAATATAGTTAGAAATGTATAACAAAGTTACACTGAGAATCTCACTGAATGATAGCTCATAATCTTGGCAATCTTAAATCCTTGTTGTTAACACCACTTCAGTGTGTATTATATCTAGTACTAGATTTGTTGTAAATGGCTTCAGGTAAGCAATTACAATAGTAATTACATACATAATGCAATTTGTACAGTGAAATTTGGAAGACTATATCTACATGGTATCATATACAGCAGAATGCAGATGCCTTATATACCTTTGTTCACAAGTGTTTCAAGACTCATCATCATATTGAGTTGCCTATCCCTCCTTTCAATTATTTGTATGAACAGTAAAAAGTAATGATGTTGTAGAGTTGAGGCTTTGCCAGTTTTTTCCTAGCACATTTAGCGTGGAAGGCAAATTAGGACTTGACATTAGGTTGTATTATTGATTCTAAAGAAATATTCATATCATCCAACAAAGCATACAGTACATTAAAGGGAAACTGTAGACAAGCTATCGGTACTCACACTTTTATTTTTTGATTGTGAGTAAGACTATAATACTGTCATCAGTACTGGCAAAAGCCCATAAAAAGCACAGATTATGTAAGAGTGAGTGATTGTACTTAATATTTCTCTATTTAAAGAACTGATGGTAACATTCACTGAATGTGTACTGTAATTTAGCAAACCGGGACCAACAATCATGAGAAATATCACCACAAAATGATACTTACACAACCTATTTTCAGAATGATGCAGGTATTTCAAGGCATTTAAAATATACACATATGGATATTCTTACGAGAGGTGTTATACTAAGTGCCACTTTATTTAAAAAAATAAAGACATAACTGACTACAATCTATAATATAGATTTGTGTCTATACTAAAATTGAACTGACTCTCAAAAGATCAATTTAAAAAATGGCACTTATGCATAGCTGTCAATATTTCAGTATTTACAACATATACATATATTGTTACTTACAATTATTTTACATATTACAAAAGGCTTTTTTAAAGCTTTCACAAATAACTAAGTCTGATTTTTTTTAATTTGGGAAATGGCTCTGTTTTAGCTTTCCTTCTTTACAGAACAAACAGGTATATTACATTTAAGTGAAGCATTGAGCACAATATAAATGTCATATATATAGATATTTATGTATATGATTATGTTTATCTAAAATATAAAAAAATGCATAGATTGCTAAACATTACAACTGTTGATTTCTTGTAACTCAAGCAGCAGACAGTGTATTTGGGCAAAACTCAAAGCATATATTTCCATCTGCAATAGTCTAAAACATCTGAGTTTGAAAGTCTTTACTTCTCCAGCACGGATTATTGTATGCTAATGGCCAGAACTGTGCATTTTAAAGCCAATTAAATCATTATCCTTTGAGTATTTGTATCCGGAAGGAGCATCATAAAGACTTTCTGCATCTGTACTGAAATCATCGTCATCATCAAGGTCATTCAGCATTTTACTTGGTGAACTCCTGCGCCTGCTGAAAAAAAGATTTGGAACAGTATTACTATAATAAAAAACCACTACATAAAATATGTGTATACAAAGTGGTTGATTCATGTGCATTCTATAGCCCTGCATCAAATGACAGTCTCTGTGATAGAGGAATACTTCTCAGATTTTACATTTAAAATGAAGCAGGTTCTTTCATGCCCTATTTATGCAAATTTGAAACATGAATGCATGCTCAACAACCACTATCCATTTATAAAAATCCTGATTTTCAGAAACGTTTCATTTAATGATGTGTATATCTCAGTTTCTTGGACATCAC
Organism: Pleurodeles waltl; assembly: GCF_031143425.1. Classification (NCBI taxonomy): domain Eukaryota; kingdom Metazoa; phylum Chordata; class Amphibia; order Caudata; family Salamandridae; genus Pleurodeles; species Pleurodeles waltl. The sequence continues at coordinate 283,152,327 of NC_090440.1, forward strand.
CTTCTCATATATATAAACCACATTGTAAAGCTCCAAAAGCAGTACCAATATAGGAATGGTCAAGGTGGTTTACAAAATTGAGATACAATGAAAATATTTAATAAAACAAATCTGAGCAAAGATGTCTAAGCAGAAACAACCTGCCACATGAACCCACTTGTAATATATTTCCTAGGTAGGGATTTGCCTATTGAATGGTGTGAGTAACCCAGTGGAAGTTGCTGACGATACCATTACGGCCTAGACACTTATAATGTCATCAATAATTTAAGAATGACAGGACCCTCTCCAAACAAATCAAAAATATATTAGGAGACTGTTTTAAATATAGCAGTGCTCATGCAGTTCAGGAAAAATGAAAGGATTATCCAAGTACTTCTGTGCTTTTTATTTAGAACAACTATAAAATGAATGAATGTTAGCACCAGGGTGTTGTTCACCAAAACACCATGCATCCTATGACCGCCGCCCCACCATGATAGTACAGGAAGTAATTCTCAGTGGCAACTGACCCTGAAAGAAAGTGACAGTGTTTAGGTAATAACAATAATTCAAGTATAGGATAAATAAACTAAACTAAAGCAGATAAATGTTCATTTTAGTTACAATCGGTAATAACTAGTTTACTGTCATGCCCGGCCCATGGCGCTGCCGCAGCTCCAACCAGCCAGGGCACAGCTGTGACATATTCAAATTCTATCCACAGATGCCCAGGTATTACATCCTATTCCACCTGAAGCTTTATATGCTCAATAACAAATATGCAAGGAAACCCATCATATACCAAGTGCTGGTAAATGTCACCTTTCTGCAGTGTTACCTTGGATTTCTTGCCATTAACTATTGTTGGTGCTCTTTGGCATCATTTCTACTTTAAAAAAAATAAAATCATATCTTAGGTTCCACATTTTGGATTTTTGTGATTTTTGGTGTACTTTTCTTAATTAAATGTTAGTTTTTTGTTCTAATGCATTTTTGCCATTAACTATTGTTGGTGCTCTGTGGCATCATTTCTACTTTAAAAAAAAAAAAAAAATCATATCTTAGGTTCCACATTTTGGATTTTTGTGATTTTTGGTGTACTTTTCTTAATTAAATGTTAGTTTTTTGTTCTAATGCATTTTTGCCATTAACTATTGTTGGTGCTCTGTGGCATCATTTCTACTTTAAAAAAAAAAAAAAAAAAAAATCATATCTTAGGTTCCACATTTTGGATTTTTGTGATTTTTGGTGTACTTTTCTTAATTAAATGTTAGTTTTTTTGTTCTAATGCATTTTTCAATATTTAATGTTTTGCATCTCGACTTTATTACTACATTAGTACTGCATTAATACTTTACACATTGCCTCAAAGTTACGATTGTCTGCTCTGTGCTCCGGGGTTGAGTGCAAGGTTATTTGGTGACTTTAGTGGTTCACTCTGATAAGGACTGTGATTATTGCTTGAGGTATATATCCTGTGTCAACTAAAAACCCAATTCTCTACACCAAGGCATAAGCTAGAATGTCAAGCTTCACCTTTAGAAATACCCAGACACAATCATGTCCACCAATAGCATTAAATACTAAACAATAGCCTCAAATTAAGTGAATCACTCTCAAATGCCCAGCACAGCCTTACATTCCCAGACACAACCATCATACATCCGAACAGAACAATAATTTCAAGTTAGTCCATTCTAATTTAGTTTTTGTCCCCAACCTACTAAATTATAACTAAAATCCCCCAAAAAGCAGGCTATCTAAATTTTAAACTCGTCTGTATGATGATAAAATGTTCAGAGTTAGAAAATGTATGGTATATATATATATATATATATATATATATATATAAAGAAAAACAACACTGAGCTCAACACTAGATGGTGGAATATACACATCAAGTGTATCTGCAGCTACACATGCCAATAAACATACACATATATATATATATATATATATATATATATATATATGTATATATATATATATATATATATATATATATATATATATATATATATATATATATATATATGTTAATTGAACTTTACTGCAGAAACAAGGACAATGGAGGCAAACATTTCATCTTTTAAAAAACACACGTTAACTTTTGAAGAGATCCCCCACACTGAATGGCAAGGGAATCTTAAACAAAAACGTTTAAAAAATCGAAATCCACATTTAAAAATCGCCCTCAGTCAGCAAACACTGGGCTGAAATACACAAGATTATGTTACTTACCCTTTAAGTATCTGTTTGAGGCATGTAGTGCTGTAGATTCACATGCTCTGCATACTCCTGCATCTACTGTTGGGACTGGATTTGTGAAAGTTGTTGTTCTTCATAAAAGCTTCTCAAGTCACAAGACAGCATGACTCCTCCTCTCGGTGATGGTGCGCATGGGCATCAACTCCATTGCTAGATTGTTTTACCGCAGTCGGATCAGAGTGGAGTGTAAGTGATAGTAAGAGATGTCCATGCATTTGTGTATAAGGAAGATATTGCAACAGCCACAGGTGTCTGGGGAGGGGGTGGGGCATTTGAATGCACAGCACTACATGCCACAAACAGTTGCTTACCGGGTCAGTAACATAATTTGCTTGATTACATGTATGGCTGTAGACAAACATGCTCTGCATAGACTGTAAAGCAAAGCCCTCCAGAAAGCAGTGGCCAACTTGTAGGAGTTGTCTGAAATAGGGTATGTAATACTGTTTGTCCACATTTGCTTGCGTGCGTGCTAAGACATCCACACAGTAATGTTTAGTAAAAGTGTGTGGAGGTACCATGTAGCTGTTTTGCAAATTTCAGCTCTACAAGTAGTGTGTGCTCTAGGAAGTGTAGGCAAAGTTCTTTTAGCTTTTGTATAACCAGTCTGAATGTATTTGACTATCCATCTTGAGATGGCTGATTTAGATGTAGGCTGCCCTGTGTGAGGGGATGAAAAAGCAACAAAGGGTTGTTTGGTTTTACAAAATTCTTTAGTTCTGTCAATATAATACATTATCGCTCTTCTTACAGCTAATGTATGTAGGGCCCTTTCTGCAACTGAATCAGGTTGTGACAAGAAAACTGCTGGTTTAACTGATTGGTTTAGGTTGAAAGCTGAAACTACCTTTGGGAGGAATTTTAGGTTGATATGAAGAACCACCCTATCTTTGTGTAGTTGGAAGCAAGCTTTCTCCATTGTTAGAGCCTGGAGCTCACAGACATGTTCGAGTGAAATGATTGCAACTAAAAAGGCTATTTTCCAGGAAAAAAACTGCAGAGGGCTGTTATGCAAAAGTTCATATGGTGGACCCATAAGTTTAATAAGTACAATATTTAGGATCCAAGTTGGTGCAGGGAGAATCCTGGGTGGAATTACCTTTTTAAGGCCTTCCAAAAATGCCTTAATTACTTGTACTTCAACTAATGATAAGTGTTGCCTGTTTTGTAGATAAGCAGCTACTGCGGCTAAGTGCAGTCATATTGATATATATGCTAGATCACAGGTGTGCAAATGAGGTAAGTAGTAAACAGTATTTGGAATATTTTCATTAAAAAAGTCAATATGTTTTTCACAGCAGTAGAAAACAAATCTTTTCGACTTAGCAACATAAATCGCTCTGGTTGTAGGGTTACATATCTACAGGGAGTGCAGAATTATTAGGCCAATTAGTATTTTGACCACATCATCCTCTTTATGCATGTTGTCTTACTCCAAGCTGTATAGGCTCGAAAGCCTACTACCAATTAAGCATATTAGGTGATGTGCATCTCTGTAATGAGAAGGGGTGTGGTCTAATGACATCAACACCCTATATCAGGTGTGCATAATTATTAGGCAACTTCCTTTCCTTTGGCAAAATGGGTCAAAAGAAGGACTTGATAGGCTCCGAAAAGTCAAAAATAGTGAGATATCTTGCAGAGGGATGCAGCACTCTTAAAATTGCAAAGCTTCTGAAGCGTGATCATCGAACAATCAAGCGTTTCATTCAAAATAGTCAACAGGGTCGCAAGAAGCGTGTGGAAAAACCAAGGCGCAAAATAACTGCCCATGAACTGAGAAAAGTCAAGCGTGCAGCTGCCATGATGCCACTTGCCACCAGTTTGGCCATATTTCAGAGCTGCAACATCACTGGAGTGCCCAAAAGCACAAGGTGTGCAATACTCAGAGACATGGCCAAGGTAAGAAAGGCTGAAAGACGACCACCACTGAACAAGACACACAAGCTGAAACGTCAAGACTGGGCCAATAAATATCTCAAGACTGATTTTTCTAAGGTTTTATGGACTGATGAAATGAGAGTGAGTCTTGATGGGCCAGATGGATGGGCCTGTGGCTGGATTGGTAAAGGGCAGAGAGCTCCAGTCCGACTCAGACGCCAGCAAGGTGGAGGTGGAGTACTGGTTTGGGCTGGTATCATCAAAGATGAGCTTGTGGGGCCTTTTCGGGTTGAGGATGGAGTCAAGCTCAACTCCCAGTCCTACTGCCAGTTCCTGGAAGACACCTTCTTCAAGCAGTGGTACAGGAAGAAGTCTGCATCCTTCAAGAAAAAACATGATTTTCATGCAGGACAATGCTCCATCACACGCGTCCAAGTACTCCACAGCGTGGCTGGCAAGAAAGGGTATAAAAGAAGGAAATCTAATGACATGGCCTCCTTGTTCACCTGATCTGAACCCCATTGAGAACCTGTGGTCCATCATCAAATGTGAGATTTACAAGGAGGGAAAACAGTACACCTCTCTGAACAGTGTCTGGGAGGCTGTGGTTGCTGCTGCACGCAATGTTGATGGTGAACAGATCAAAACACTGACAGAATCCATGGATGGCAGGCTTTTGAGTGTCCTTGCAAAGAAAGGTGGCTATATTGGTCACTGATTTGTTTTTGTTTTGTTTTTGAATGTCAGAAATGTATATTTGTGAATGTTGAGATGTTATATTGGTTTCACTGGTAATAATAAATAATTGAAATGGGTATATATTTTTTTTTTGTTAAGTTGCCTAATAATTATGCACAGTAATAGTCACCTGCACACACAGATATCCCCCTAACATAGCTAAAACTAAAAACAAACTAAAAACTACTTCCAAAAATATTCAGCTTTGATATTAATGAGTTTTTTGGGTTCATTGAGAACATGGTTGTTGTTCAATAACAAAATTAATCCTCAAAAATACAACTTGCCTAATAATTCTGCACTCCCTGTATTTGAGAATGGTTATACATTCCTGTGGGAGGTTGAGGTAACCAAACTCTATGACCTCGGGAGCCAATCTGCAAGGTTGAGTTCCTTTGGATTTGGGTGCCTGATTTCTCTATGCTACTGAGTGAGAAGATCTGGGTTGAGGGGAAGCTTCTTGTGTGGCACTACTGTGAGATCGAGTAGTGTGGTAAACCATGCTTGTCGAGCCCAAGTAGGAGCTACTAGAATGAGGATGAGACATTTGTCTGAGCTTCAGAATCACAAACGGAAGAAGAGAGAGAGAAGTGGAAAAGCATAGGCAAATATCCCTGACCAGTTCACCCATACAGCACTGTCCTTGGATAGGGGGTGTGGGAGCCTTGAGGAAAAGTTTGGGCATTTTGTATTGTTTTCGGTTTTGAATAGATCGATGTGTGGAATCCCCCATTTGTGAAAGTAAAGGAGGAGGAGGAGAGGTGGAGTTCCCTGTCATGGAATTTTTACCATATCCTGCTGAGAAGATCAGCAAGGCTGCTGTCCATGCCTGGGAGATGATCCACCAGTATGTGAATGTGGGGGCATTTTACCCAATGTCAAATCTTCTGAGATAGGTGTGATAACTGTAGACAGTGTGTCTGTCTCCCCCCCCCCATGTTTGTAGATTAAAAATAGCTGTTGAGTTGAGAGTCCGGACTAATACAACTTTGCCTCTTAGGTGAATTAGGGTAGCTTTCAATGCCAGGTGAATGGCTTGAATTTCTAAGTAGTTTGTGAGTAGGGTTTGATGTCTGGAATCCCAGAGTCCCTGTATTATGAGGTCCTGCAAGTGAGCACCCCATCCTGTGAAGGATGCATCTGCTGTGAGAATAATCTGGGAAACAAGCGACTCGAGAAAATGCCGCCCCTTGGATAGGTTTTGTGTGTTCCACCATTGCAGAGAGTGATGTGTGCAGCTGTTTGCCAACACTAGATCTTGTAACCAACCCTGTGACTGAGACCATGGACGCACCAGACATATTGCAATGGTTGCATGTGTAGCCTGCCATGTAATTCTATTGCAATGCAAGATGGCATCATGCCTAAGAGTCTCTGAACTGTCCTGTTATGTGTTGATTGGGATGAATCTGTTTCGCCATGTTGTTATGTTCTGAATTCTGACCAAATTCAGGTAAGCTAACCATAGCTGTGTGCAGAGAATAGCCTCTAGGTATGGCTGAACCTGAGATGATGTGACTTCTGTATATTGATGGTGAAACTCAATTGATGGCGAATGAGAACAGTGGCCTGTGTATGTTGTTAACGTAATGGAAACATACTGGCCTTGATGAGCCAGTCATCGAGGTATGGGAAGACATGAATGATCTGTCTATGGA